>NW_027555625.1:53231279-53831279 GCF_003287225.1 Phascolarctos cinereus | reverse complement strand
GACTCGGTTCTGTGACCAGTCCCAGTGCTTACTAAGAATTCATTTGGATTATCCCATCATAAGCTAGAAACATGGGATTCTGTGATGTCTTCAAGACTTCTCAGGAAAAACCTCTTCCTGGGTATTCTAGGAGGCCAGAAGTAACAAAGGACCAAAGGGAGGGAAGCAGGGTGGGGGTGGGTGGTGGGAAGGTGTCAGCCTGCCACTTTGGAGGCCAGAAGGGGACCGTAGTGAGGACTCGGGTGGGGAGGGGGTGTCCCCAAAGGTCTTCAGGCTTATCCCCAGCAGGTGGAGCCAGAATCCAAACAAGCCCATATTTGCTTCCAGTGTAGATGGAACGGATTTCCAAGCACACAGGCAATGTTTGTGGAACTTGCATATCTAATTTAAACAAACAGGAACAGAGACCTGGGATGTACCCAACATTTGCCAGGACGTTGCAGAACACAAAATTCTAGCTCCTTCAGTGAACAGACAAGCACTACGCCAGGCCTGCCTGTCACCCTAGTTGTGCTGGGGCCGTGAGGAGGTCGCACAAGATGAGCTTGTATGAGGGGGCCCAGGCTCACCTCATTTGGCTTTGTCTTCCTCTGCACTGTGCCCCAGCAGAGCCTGTAGAATTCAGCTAGACAGGCAGATGTTTCTCAGCCAACCCTCAGCCAACATTTTCTCTTCCCTGGCCTGAGTGTCGTGATCTCAGTAAGGAGCAGACGGACACCAGGCTAGGAGTCCTACCTAGGAAGGGCATTCCCTTACAGGTTTTTTTGTAGGCTTTCCCTTCTCCCTCTGAATTCTGCGAGTCAGCTCCACCAGCAGGACAGTGTATTTACCACAATGGTGAGAAGATCTGGGGCCAAAACCAGTGGTTGGAATGATCTGGTAATAACCTGGCCAAACCTTGATAAGGGTGGAATGGAAACGATTTGATCTTTTCTAGAGGAGCCAGGGCAAGTGTCTCTGAAGATGCCAGTTTAGCTGTGCCCTTAAAAGGCAGACAGTGAGCACCACCTTTGACGTTAGCTGGGCATCTCCCCAAAGACACAGCACAGCCTCTGGGGCCTGGCCAGCAGATTAGACTTTTCTCCTTGGAATTCTGGTTTACAGGTCTCTTCTTTAGCTAGTATTTTCAAATCCAATGGCAAAACAGAAAGAGAACTGAGGGATGGATCGGAGGGAGAGAAGGCCTCTCTCCTTTCTAAGGCTTCTGAAGGGGCCAAGGACAGGATGGCCAAAGATAATTAGTCTCCATGCTCCACTCTCTAAAAACAGGCCTCCACCTTGACTTGGAGGGAATACACACAAAGACAAGGGGTCTGTCTATGTGACCTGTTGCCCAAGGAAACTCCTAACTTCTTTGCTAAGCCTGCCAACAAGGCAGGAGCTGCTTATGAATGCCCACTGTGAGGTGGGCACCTGCCAATCAGGAACTGGATGGGCACCAGGAACTAGCTTCAAAGTGCCCAGAGAAGAGCTGCTTACTGCCTGCTTCATTCCGAGGGCTCCAGGTATTGTGTTAACCTCACTGTGTGGCCTGGCCTTTTGCGTAACCCCAGGCAAGTATAACCAGGGAAACAAATTCATGGGAAGCAAAAGTCATTCCCTGAGGAACCAGAAGCCTGAGTTAGTCCCGGCGCTGCTGCCCTGTGGGGACACAGCGGGGACGGGCCCCCTCGGCTTTCACCTTGCTAGGAGGACATTCAGGGAAGACTTGCTGAACAATCTGCAGAAAATCCAGAAGCCCCGAGTTGGAAGCACACACATCCAGGACCTTCCCAAACAGAAAGTAAACCTCTCTGAGCAAGGGAGGAAGATTCCCAAGAAATATAATTGCATCTCTCACCTTTATGGGTCTGTTCAATTCTGGCTTCTTAAAACGGAGCCACATCATCCCGATGATGGCCAGGGCCACACAAAGCCAGTTGAAGAAACTGAAGAAATTGATGACGGAGAAGATGTCATTGGAGAAAGCGTAGAGCAGGGTCATGGCGCACTACAAGGCACAGACAGAAGCTCGGTGAGCCTGCAGGCTCAGGTGCATGGTGATCACCATTTACCACTCTCATTGTCAGTTAGACTGACACCAGTCTGAAGAGCCTGAGCTTCATTATTAAGATGTATTATTTTTAAGGACAAACAAAACACATTAGGAATAAGGTGTGTGTGTGCGCGCGTGCACGCACATATGTGTACATGCACACATGCGTACAAATCCTTTGTCAATGAAAAGGGAGAGTAGCTTATCCTAGAGAACTGGTAAAACTAATGCTATTTTGGTCGTCCAGCAAGGGGTACAGAGTACCACTGGAGAGGGAAAAATGCTGTCTAAAGAAACTTTCAAAGATTTCCTATTTTCATCTGGCTTCCTTGGGTTCAAATCTCAGCTAAAATCCCAGCTTGTGCAAGAAGCCTTTCCCGATTCTCAGCTCCCCAGCCCCTACCAGGGCCTCCCTCCCTCTGCTGATTCTCTCCAGTTCATGCCGCCTCTATCTCATCTGTGTCTTGCCCATTAGAGGGAGGAGTCCCTTGAGAGCAGGGATGGCCTTTCTACATATACCCAGAGCTCACTGTGGTGCCAGGAACCTAGAGGGAGCCTCATCAGCACTCAGTGACTGATTCTCATCTCAAATAATGTCCTCTTCACGAGGAGCAGCGACACAGGAGATACATGAAGTCAGAAGACCTGGGATCAAATCTTGCTTTGGGCCCAGGCTACACTAGCAGAGTCATTATCAACTGCTGAGCCCAGGTTTCCTCATCTGTAAAACTGAGATAACAAGGGCACTTGCGTGGATCAATTGAGATTATTCTCATAAAGCCCCTGTAAAGCCCCTAACACTGTCCAAATGGGAGCCATTAGCCAGGGGATGGGGGGTCCCCAGGGGAGGAAGAGGAGGACACAGGCTGGCTTTGGGGTAACTTCTTCATGATGGAAACGACACTGGATTTGAGTCAGAGCCATGGGCTTCTGTCCCAGCTCCTCAATGCCACCATGATGTATCTCTAGAGAAGTCACTTTCTCCCTAGGGGGCTGTACTATTTCAGGTATGTCCCCTGGCTGTGCCCCATGCCTGGCATGCCCTCCCTCTGGGCTAAGACCCCACCTTCTACAAGAAGCCTTCATTGCAGTGCCTTCCCTCTGAGATTCCCTCCAATTGATCCTGTCTGTATTTTGTCTGTGCATGGCTGTTTGCATGGTGTTTCCCTGTTAGACTGGGAGCTCCTTGAGGGTGGGGGCTCTTTTCTGTCTTACTTTGTAATATCAGCACTTAGCACAGGGCCCAGCACTTAATAAATTCTCGTGAATTTGGTGTGACTAAATGATATCCCAGATCTTTTCCGATGCTAGCATCCTATCATTTCTATGTGCCTATCAGAGCAGAAAGCCTGTATCTGAAGTCCCAAGCTCCAAGCTCAAAGCTGGGCTCTGCTTCTTGACCATGGGCAAATCACTCCCTCTCCTGGGGTGGCCTCTGACCGCTCGTTTATTTAAAATAAAGGTTTGGGCCTGGATCAGGAGTCCCCAAACTGGGGAATGTGCACACTCAGGGGATACAGAGAGAGAACAGGAGTGTTTGGCAAACAGGTATACTGTTGCTGAAATTAACTAATCCATCTATTTCCTTTCTCATGGACTGGGGTATGGGAAGGGACACAGGGGATAGGCTAAGGTCCCTCCCAGCTCAGAAGGTGCAGGCAGGTCACTGTGACTCTGCAGCTACCCTTCCTCCACCCCAGGGTGGCAGAAGTAGGGACTGGGGAGGGCTTACCGTGAATACGAGTGATGGCACAGGAGTGAGGTTCTTGGGGTGGATCATGGAAAGGATAGAAGGCAAGTGGCCCTCCCTGGAGCCTACAAAAAACAACCTGCGGGAAAGAGGAGAGGCAGGCATTTTTTCCTGTTCTAGTAAGACCCCTCCCAAGAACGTGACCAATCCCCTTCCCGGGGTTTGTAGATATTCGCGCCACTTGAGGCACCAGACAGAGTTGAGAGAGAGTGAAAAGCAGCCGGAAGCTACAGTGAAGGAAAGAGGCAGATGGAAACCCAGCCACGCACAGCCCCTTCACTGCCTGGTGCCCACCTCCCTCCCCAGGGCCTCAGTCCAGAGCAGCTACTGGTCCTGACCAGCCCTCATCCTCCTACGCCAGCCCCCAGTATGGCCACTGCCTGTGCCCTGACAATGCCTGGCCTCTCTTTCCCAGGAATGTCATCCCCGGAGGTGTCGACTGACTTTGTGGAAGTGGGAAACCTTTAGGACAGGCCAGAGGACTACCTGGAGGAGGTGAAAAGTGAGCCATTGACTGATCCAAAGCATGACAAGCCCACGAAGACAGGGATGATCCAGGACATGACGCCCAGGTGATAGTTTCCAAAGTCCTACAAACACAGAACTCGCAATTAGGAAGTTACTTCCCATGAAGGAAATGAGGAAATCACTTGTGACTCATTATTTACTGGCATATAATCAAAGTCCTCAAGCAAGAGCTTTCAAATCTCTTTTAGCCCTAAGTCCAAAATCACAGTCCTATAGAGGGAGGTCACTAGCATGCATGAAAACTAGGTAAGAGCCAGTCATTTTACACAAGCTACTCGGCAGGCCCCTCAGTGTTGGGCTCTAACTGGGAACTCACTGGGAAGGCACCACCAGTATGGCTCCTCGGCCTCCTCCTTGTGAGGCCAATGGTAATACGAGAGCAGCCAGGCGCACTGTGATCCCACTAAAGAGACCTCTGAGCTCCTAAGCAGCAGGAGGACGTGTTCAAACCTGCTTACGAGGTAAGGGTCACAAATGAAGGCAGGATAAGACCTTGGAAGGGGGGCCAAGTCCAGGGGAATTTATCTTCCCTTCCAGATGCTGCTTGGGTCAGCAGAGAGGAAGAGGAGGAGGACGACATCATCACAGCAACTCTGAAGATGGAAAGCTAGACGAGCACAAAGTGACTACCCTCCCCAGGGCTCTCTATCCACAAAGGGTTAACTGCTCAACTGTCTCCAAGAACAGTGGAGGGCACTGGAGATCCAGAGGAAACCACTTTTACTACATTTACCAGACACCTCTGTTGCTAGGCCACTGATCTCCAAAGATAATGCTTCTTAAGAAAAGCCAATTTAATCCTGCGCCAGCTGCCCAATCCACCTGAGGACACTGTCCATCAGAACTGGGAAAAGGAACAAGGAACGTACCACGGCCACAGCTTCTGAACTCAGCATCTGCTCGGTGGACAAGGTGGTGAAGTAAGCCAGGTTTGTTAGGACGTACACTAAGGTGACCAGAGGAAGCGAAATGATGATGGCCAGGGGCAAATTTCTGAAAGAAGAACAGTCTGGTGAGCGGCGGGAGTTTGGCAGCCCCAAAGGGCATCTGCCTCTTGGCAGGTCAGCTACACCACAAGGAGGCCCTGAGGGCCTGGGAGGAGCTGGGAAGGGGCATCCCATCCGAGTCTCACCCCCCAGTTTGGCCCCCTTCCCAGCAGAGCTTGAGGAATACTGGGCATGCTTTCTGGCTCTGTTTAAGAGCTCCAGGGAGTCCTCTGGCTGTCTGCATTCTCCGTGGGGTGACAAAAAGGGAATCATCTATCAGATATGTATGTGATACCTTGGAGACCCCATTATCCACCCTGGTGGAAACCTACTCATGTGCATATCTGGACCCTGGTGAGGACAAACGACTCAAATAAAGAAAATGAGTTTTTTGTCAGCCCCGACAATGGGACCCAGGCCATGATTGGCCGAGAGGGTCCAGATCGATGGAATGATTGTCAATCACCCAACAAGTGCATCAAAATTTGGGCCAAAAAGCATAAAACTAACAAGAAGCCTGAAGTACACTACATTTCAATGGGACAGAAACGAATGAGGGGAAACATGGTAATTCCTCTGAACCTCAGTTTCCTCTTTTGCAAAATGGAGATGACTTGTACTACCTACACTTAGTTGCTAGAGTGTTTTGAAAATAAAATTGATATTCATCAATTAGTAAGCATAAACACTATGTTAGCCAGCTCTAGTGCATGATATTAATGTTGATGATTCTAAATGATCCACATGTGTACATCCTAAACCTCCAACAACAGACAAGAAGTGTTACTGAGAATAACCCTAAGGCTCCAAGAGGTTTGGATACTATCCCCTCACCATTAAAATCCAGTCCTATTACAGAATCCAACATGGTGTATACCAGGAGCTACAATGAAGAGCTGATTTGTGTTTCAATGACTGCCCAATACCTATTTTTGCTCTTACCCAGCATCGCAGCAAGTGCTTGATAAAATAATACAAGGCCTGCCTGGAGCAAATTCTACTGTCTTGATTCTAACCCTACCCCTCTCCCCCAATATATATAAAAATAAAAAGACTAACTCAACTTGGATTCTCATAGCCCTAGACCGAGTCTGCCCCTCTCCATTTAGAAATGAGGAAATGGGGGCTCCAAGGCCTTCAGTGACTGCCTAAGGCCTCACATGCAGTAAGGGGCAAAGCAGGGCCTGAAGCCAGGCCCTTGATGGGAAGCCCAGAAGACTTGTCCTCTGCACCTGGAGGTCGCGGTCCCATGAGGAAGCAGTGAAAGCAAGGACACTAAGCCCCTTCCAAACAACGTAAGCAATGTGCCTGTGAACATACCAATCTAAGGTACTCTAACTACAAAGACAGGTCAAACTACTGAACAGGACACTGGAGTGTGAAGCTATTTTCCTAATCCCTACCTACCCCGGCAGGGGCCCTCAACCTTGCCACCTCCCCAGCTCTCAGCCACGGGGCTCCCCCTGCTCACTCTCCCCTAATTCTGAATCTCATCTCCCACGTCTGGCCCCAAAACAGCCCATTACCAGATGGTGAGACAAAAACCTCAATCAGCCCTCCTCCCCTCAGGAACTTCACAGGGCTGGCCTTCTGGTGCAATGGGAATGCACAGAAAGACAGGGGGGCCTGAAAAGCTGCCCCATCGCACCCCAGCCCAGCCATCCTCCTCAAATCCCTCTGCTTCTGCTGATGAAGCCTTTCCTTGACCACTCAATCCAGCCCACAGATGACACGCCCTCTGGCCCAGGTCACGCACTGTGCGTCACTTCAGCTGGACGAGGAGCTCTTTGCAGGCAGGGCCCCCATTCCATCTTAAACGTCTCTGTCTACCCCCAGGGTGCAGAAAATCAGGCTGATAATGTTGGCTGACATTCCACCTTGCGAGTGGAGGTGCAAGATGACTGCCTGTGGGTCAGGGCCTTGGCTGAAATCCTGGACCTACTACCTGCTACCTCTGACCTTTTCCTCTATGAAATGAGAGGGCAGGTCTATAGGATCCCTAGCAGCAGCTACCTCCAAGGTAAGAGAACGAGAAAGGCGCCTAACTGAGAACCAATAACCTTCCACATCAATACACAGTACCGGTTGTGAGGCATCTCCACGGGCCTCGACACCAGCTGGCAGGGACCAAAGGAATCATCTCGGCCGCCTCTTACATAAGTCCTAACTGCCTTCTGCTCGGCTGGACAGTGGCTTGTGCTGGCACTCAGACCGCTCTCATGCTTACAGCTCCCTCCCTTCACACCACAAAGGTAAGGAAGACTGGCCGGTCTTGGAAACGGAGATGGCCGCCTGCCTCCCTTCTCCTTCAGCTTTTACTGCAGTTTCCTTTCTTCCAAGGGAAATCCTCGGTGCATCAGCGTTTGAGCAAACACACTTGAGGGCAAATGCTTCTCTATTTAAAAAATAATCTAATGACAGACCTCCTCATTTAGCTGCCCAGGGAGCTCCCGTCTCCTGCCTTCCAGACCAACCATCTCTCCAGCCTGGCCTGAAGCAGCCCTGAGCTCAGTCCAGCTGCAGCCTTATCAGAGCCCTGGCCAGCTCTCTGAGTCCATGCTCCCAATGGCATCTCCGCAGCTCTTCCAGTGGGTTGGCCTTACCTCTCCTGGCTGTGTGCACTTGTGATTCCAAACACCAAATGTTAACAGGGTGGGGCACAGCTCCTTCCAAGGAGAGCCAGAAGGTGAGGTCCCATCCTTGGGCCCTGTCTCCTCAGCCTCGCACCCAAGAGGAAGGCCAGTGGCGATCACAGGATCGCAAAGTGAGAGGTGTCTGGTCCAACCCCCTCATTTTATGGATGAAGAAGCTGAGGCCCAGAGATGGGTACTGACTTCAGAGGGCGCCACAGTGCACAGCACCAAGAGTCAGGAGGACCTGAGTTCAAAGCTAGGCGACCCTGGGTGAGTCCTTTAATCTGCCTGCCTCAGTTTACTTATCTGTCAAGTGGGAGGAATAGCAGCACCTACATCTCCAGGGTGGCTGTGAGGCTCACACACTTGTAAAGCATCTCGCAGACCTTAAGTTGCCATGTAAATGCCAGCTGTGACCAGCGAGTTCTTGGCATATGTGGTGACGCGAATCAAAGCTCTTTCTGCTAACCCGTGGCTAGATCTGTCCCGAACTCTCAGCACCCCAACCTCCAAGAAAAGGGCAACTGGTTTTTATGAGGGAAGCAGGACCGAAGTGTTACAGGCGTGGGGTTGTGGTAAGTCTTGTTTTATTTGACTGGAGACAGAACACTACCAAGTCCCATCACATACAGCATCAGCTCACACGCCTGAACACTGGGTTCATTTTCAGAAGAGCCCAGATTATTCTGCAGTTCATTAGCATCATAATCATAATGTCTCCATTCATCAAACGTACCTGTAAGGGTTTATCATCTCCTCTGTGACAAAATTCAAATAATTCCTGAAATTTAAAAGACAGAGTTTAAATATTTCCCCTCACCGGGGTCTTCAGAAAACTGACAATGAAATCAACAGAGATGGGAGAATAGGCCAGAAGTAGCTGCCAAAGAAGATCTCCCTCCCACCACCCCTGGGGCTCAGATCTGGTAAGAAAATGGGCTCCAGGGCCTCAAGGGCTGAGGATAAATCCTCTGGACATGACTCGGTTCCAATGGAGGGCCGTCCTGGCTCCAAGGGCTCCCAACATGACACAGAGCTTTCCAGACCCGAGGAATAGATACCTTGGGGTGGGTTCACAGTCCACAAGCTAAGCCTCACCTGCTTCAAAGTTAGGCAATGGCCACCCAGATCAGGAGAGACTCTTAGGGCAGGGTCCCAGGTTATTTCCCATCAAACAGAAACCTAAGTGCTCCAAGAACTCCTAAGGCTATAGTGAATGAGGTAGTAGGCAATGTCACCTCCTCGTAGGGTCCTAAGAAACCTTCTCCTAAGAGGTTCACCCTTCAACCTCTGAACCCACAAGAGCACGGGCCTGGACCTGTGATCCAGTGCTTGGCACGGCACCAGGCGCACAGTAGTGCCCAGCTGCTCTCCACCGCCTGACCAGAGTCCTCAAGGGTCAGTCACCTGGCAGACAGTCCTGGTGACATTCCAGTTAGCCACAAGAGTTCTCTATTCTCTTACTACTGAACTGAACTCTCAATTATCCAGCCTGCTGGAGGGAGAAGCAGCGACGGGGCGCCACAGTGCTCAGAGCACCAGGCCTGGAGTCAAACTCATCTTCCTGAGTTCAAATCCAGCCTCAGACACTTTACTGGCTGCGTGACCCTGAGCAAGTCACTTTACCTTCTTTGACTCAGTTGCTTCATCTGTAAAATGTGCTGGAGAAGGAAACGGCAAACCACTCCAGTATCCTTGCCAAGAAAATCTCAAATGAGGTCACAGAGAATCAAACATGACTACAACTTGAACTGGAGGGAGGGGGAAGTGTTTACACGTTCATATCTTTGGAATGTAGACTTTAATGTGGGCATGTCTGATGTAAAAGAGAGGGCACATCAGAAAAAAATGGAGTCCCTCCAGTCTCCTCAATCTATTCCTCTGTTCCTTGGTATCCAAGCCGGAGGCAGTATTACCATCCATGTGATACAGTTGCTTCACTGTCCCCCTAAACTGCCCTGTCTCTGTAAACTTTGATAGATTAATTAAGTAATGGTTCATAACTTTGGGATGGTATCAAAATATTTGAGTTGAAGAGGCTTCTTATTAGGTGGCAGAAATAAAGGAGAAATTATCGGTAAACAAGGATGCCCAGGGACTCCCATCACAATGATCTCTCAGTGACTGTGGAAGCAGCAAATGGAAAGTGAAGTGTGCAGGGGAACATGGCTGAGCTGCACAGCCCAGGACTGCCTACGAGGCCAGCCATGACCTACTCCATTTTGCTCTAATCAGTTTTTTTCCTGAATCGATGGATACTTGGAAGGTGTGTTTCCACAAGAGCCCCAGGCTCCCAGATCTGCTGCCATCCAGGCAAGCAGGTGTTCCTTGTTGACCAAGTATTCTTGCATCCTGTAGCCTCTTAAAAACCTATGTGTTCTCACTTCACTGCCCAACCTGATCCAGAATTCAGGTGACTATGGGCATGAGGGGCAGCTCAGAGATTGTCTGACTTGTGCCCCAGTATAACACCTGCTGTTCCTATCGGACAGAAGGAAAGGACATCAAAAAGTGGCCCAATGATCACAGAGTGATCACCTCCAAGGGTGGCCAAATGGTCACAGGACACGGTTAACTGAGCTACAACCTACATGAAGACACTCCAGCATCTTACCAGCCACCGTAGGCGAAGAGGCCGCTGTATAACGCCAACACTATGTTCCCAACATCTAAATTGGTGCCTTCGAATGATAACTGGGGGCTCAAATTGGAGACCTCTCCTGCAAAATGAAACAAAATGAAGGAAAGGGTACAAAGTTATCAGAACATCCTCCAAGGGCATGGTACCAAGCTCAAGGAGGTTTGTCAATTTAAGCTGGGACCAGCAAAGGTTAGAAATTCAGATGGGAATAGGTTGATCAGCTTACTCTTATTAACAGACATTTTTATCTATTTTGTTAAACATTTCCCTATTACATATAAAATAATTTTTAACATTCATTTTTAAAATTCTGAGTTCTAAATTCTCTCCCTCCCTCCTAAGAAGACAAGCAATAGACATCAAATATATATATGAAGTCATGTAAAATCCATCAGCCAGTCATTCGAAGCACAAGTCCCTGGCTACCGTATTACTACTGACGCACAACAGCACTGAAGGCTAGCTAGAGTAATACACATTCCTTCGACTCGCTTGTTTCAAGGTGGTTGTGCTATGAAAGCGCCACAGGACCCAGAGTGGGAGGGACAGAAGAGGTCACCCAAGCCCTAAGTCTCCATTTACAGATGAGGAGGGAAGTGAGCGCCAAGGTCACGCACGGAAGCCAGAGGCTGCTTTGCAAGCAGCAAAGCGAGGACTGGAATCCAGGTTCTCTAAGCCCAGAGCTCCTTCTCCTCTGGTTTCATCTCATTCTCATAAGAGCTCAGTGAATAATCCCATTCTACAAACAAGGAAATGGAGTCACTTTGACTTGCCAAAGGCAAAAGCCAGTAAGTGATATTTCCTCTGGATTCTTTTTCAATGTCATCTTTATTCCCAACAGGAAGGTCAGACGGGTCCCACATTTAAGAGGCACCTAAATGGTGCAGTGGGTAGAATGGTGAACCATAGAGTCAGGAGGATCTGAGTTCAAATCTAGCCCCAGACACTTTCTAGCTATGTGACCCCTGGGCAAGACATAACCGCTGTCTGCCTCAATTTTCTCATCAGTAAAATGGGTATAATAATAGCACATATCTCCCAGGATGGTTATGAGGATAAAATGATAAAGTATTTGTAAAGTACTCTGCAAAGCTTAAAGTGTTATCTAAATACTATTTAAGACATGGGCTATCAAATAGTATCCACTGAACTGGTATCCCTGTCGGAGGCTATAAGCTACTTCCTGCCTGCTGGTGACCACACATGCACAGAAATCATGGAAAGGTAGAGCTGGAAGGGTCCTGACAGAATATGGCTTTAGAGTAGGCCACTTCAAGGCCTGTGCTTTTAACCCTCTAGGTGTTCCCTCTACAAACAGGGAGGGCATTGGTTCTATGGCAGACAGTCTCTATGAGCTGCTATGGTCCTGAACATTGACTGACCACCTTGCAGCCCATCCTTCCAGTCTGGTTTTATTAGCATAACCTTCAAGAGGGAATGTGGGAAGACAGCATGGAATCCATGCTGCCCCTTCCCTCTCTGAGCCTCAGTGTCCTCAGCTATAAAATGGGAGATGTGGACTAGACCTCTCAGTCCCTGTTAGTTTTAATTCCTACAAGCCTTTGAGGACCCTCAGGATCACCTCCACCTTCTGAAAAGGCAGAGGAGGACTTCAAACCACGGGACTTACCATCAGCACACAGGACAGAGTGCACAGGTTCAGAGAACTTAGGCTCAAATCCCAACCCTGACATCTATTTGACCCTGAGCCTTGGTCTTCTCACCTACAAAATGCACAGGCTGAGTGGGCCTACAAGGTAGATTACAGCTGTACCTCTATGGACCCGGGATTTTATTTATTTCAATGTTGCTTTAAAACATACTTGCCTTAAAATACATAATTGCACCATAAGAGCCAATAAAATGTGATGAATACAGAAATCGGGGAAAGACATGAGTGAACTGATGCAAAATGAAGTATGAAGAACCAGGAAAACAAAATACACAATGACAACAATGCAAATGGAAAGCACACAAGCACACAACACGCTGAATGCCATGTAAATAATTACAAGCTAAATAAAGCTAGACTCTCAAGTGGAGACCTAATAAAACGCCCCCCCTCCTTTTTGCTGAGATGGGAGTTCATGGGGGGAAAACCCTGCACATACACATTAGTGCTAGCTGACTTTGCTGAACTTCCCCTGCACTTTTCTATCCTTTGTTTCCAGTTTGATGGCTCTCTGCAGAAGTGAGAGAGATATTTGGAGATAAAAACAAGGTAAAAAGATGTCAACAAAAACCATAAATTTAGCCGTGAAGTCCAAGTGCTTTCTTCTCTAGAATCACATCATTCATTTTAATAAAAGAGCTTTATCACTTCTTGTGATGGGATCCCCATGGTGATTCCCTGGTGCAGGAACCTGCAGATGAGCCCACGCTCAAAGTCCCACAGACACAGCGGCCAGAACACCGAGAGGCTGAGGGATTTGCCCAGTATCCCACAACCAATACACGGCAGAGGAGGACACAGACCCCCCCCCCCCAGACTTCTAAGCCACTGACATGGCATGTGTGGATACCTGTAGGCCGCGTGGTGACTTAGTTTTAAAATGAAATCTTATCTGTGTTTTATTATATTTTATTTGCTTTGTTCAACACTTCCCACTGGATTACAGCGGGAGTAGCACGTGGCAGTTCTGTGGGTTGCACATTTGCTCCTCTGGGCATTCTCCTATGCTGATTCTCATGTTATTTCTTGTGCCCCTCCCCACAACAGACCATCACACTGACATGCTTTACTTCATTCAGCCATCCCCTAACAAGGCAGGGTCAAGACATGCTTGGCTATATTACACACAGAATCACCACCAGGTCTTGCATATGGATGGTGCCCCAAGGACAGCGACCAACATGTCGAAGGTGAAGATCAGGTGTAGAAAAAAACCTTCTTTGCCTTTTGGCCACAGGGGCCTTCAGCATGCACCCCAGGCTTTGACTGTAACTGAAGCTGTTTCCTGTTGTAAAGCAAACCATGAGGGCCTCCAGTGCACTCTTCCTGCCACGATTCAGGACCCGCAGTCCACGGCCAGGAAACAACAGCTGTGCACAGTCAAGAGGATCTGGGGAGTGGATGCTTTAATTAGGAGACCACCTGTGGCCATTCTGGGGCTGGCGCCTCACAGGAGGAGGCAGTGGGCAGGGGACCCTCTGGCCAGTTAAGGGAGCCCACAAGCAGAAGGCTCGGGCTGAGCCATGCTGACCAGCTCAAAGCTAACGGCTGAGGACCTCTTGCTGCTCCCTGTCTTCTAGGGGCCACCTGACATGGCTGCAATGGACGGGGGCCAGAGAGAAGACCCAAAAGAATGCTGCAGAAACAAAGCTAGACCTGAGGCCCCCAAATGCCTGGCTGTTAAGAACAACAACCATAGCTATGTTTGCAAAGTGCTTTATAAATATAATTTCATCTCCACATCAACCCTCGGAGGTTGGTTCTACTATTATCCCCATTTTACAGATGAGGAAACTAAGGCAAATAGAAGTGAAGTGACTTGCCTATCACACAGCTAGTAAGTGTTGGGGGCACTATTTGAATTTGTATCAGGTCTTCCTGTTTCCAGGCCCAGAACTCTATCCACTGCAACACCCGGCTTCCATGGTTTCACCACGGACCTAGTGTTAACAACTAGGAGTGGGCCCCACAGTAGTCTGCTACTTGGGGCTCTCTCTGGGTGGTTCCTCAGGAATGAAGCTGCCCCCTTCCCCAAGTAAAAGGACACATTTATCTCTCATCCCTTCTTATAACAAAAGCAAACTACTCACCGGCCAGGGAATTCAACAACAAGTATTCTTCCTTTATTCGATCAACAAAAAATACACTAGAGAGAAGAGGGGTGCCATCGGCCACACTGCCTGCACAAAGCCCCTGCGCCTCAAGCGCTGTGGAGCTGTAGACAAATGACTTATTCTCAGTAGACAGAGGAGAAGAGAGGAGAGATCAGTCAAGAAGAGGGGCACAACTATAGCAGAATGAACAGTGCATTCTGAGTCACATGATCTGCCTTTTCTTGGGACCCAAAGAGAGAGCAGGAGTGGGCACAACAATAACATATAAGACGTGTTTAGATGAACACCTGCCCCATGTAACACCGAAGGTCCTGTGGGTGCTAAGGGTCTGTAAGATTCTGCGATTCATCCTACTTCCAGACTAGGTGGGCTTACCACACTGCTTAGACTGCTCTGAATCAGGGCATGGCTGCCGTGGAAGCCGGCTGGCGCATCGGCCCTCCAGGCCCCACTGAGGGGTGAGCAAGGGGGTCAGCCTGGATCCAAAGGTGAACACAAGGTTCAGCTTCCTGTTCACTGGAATTGTGTGTTCTTAAATTGGGAGTCACCATCCCCTCAGCATCTACAACAGAAAAAGCACTGGATCTGTAGTTACTCCCCAGCCTCATGACCACCGGCAGGGACAAATCCTCTGGGTCCCCTGGGGATGGGACTCTATGGCAGGTGGATCTTTTCCAGCTTTGACCTACGGTACTGAAAATCCTGGGGGCACGCTAGCTGTGTTCTGGAGGGATCCAGCAGGGATCATTGTTCTAGGGCTGGAAGGGGCCTCAAAAGGCCCTCTGGTCTAGGCTAGCACTCTCCTCACATAGGAGGGCAAAGGTTTCTTCAGGCCAGAGATTCCTGTTACTCAGGCACTGACCTAAGAGTAATAAGGAAGAGGCACTGATTCTGGTTGTGCTCCAGAGAACCAGGAATAAGGAAAAACAGCTTCTGACAATCTGAGTTATCCTAAAAAAAAACCTCCCACCCACCCACCCCCTTCTCTGTAAAGGTGAAAGGCTCTGGGCATTTGACTTTTCCCCAGGTGTTGGTGAACTTTACTGTACAGATTTTTCTTCCTCTTTTTCATTCTTTCTTATAAGGGATAGAGCTTTAGGAGGGGCAGGAGAGGGAGGTACTGGGAAAAAGAGATGATGCAAAAACTAAAGACGTGAATAATCTTTTTTCTTAATCAGAGCTAGCCTGGGGTAGTGGGTTCCTCCCCTCACTGGAGGTCTCCACACAAAGTCTGGACCGGATAACTCCCTGGTTGTGCTGGAAGTGCGGATCTGTCTATGGTCACAGACTGCACTAGATGGCCACAGAGATCCTTTTCAATCTGAAATTCCAGGATTATGGGGACAGTTTTAAAATAAAGAAAAGGGCTACAAAATTACTTATTTACAATACACTATTTTCATCTCTCCTAACACGAAGCCCGAGCAGGCATCCAAGACAAGCACAGGATTTCCTACAGGTAAATGGGCACACAAATTCCATAGGCTCCAAAGCGGTGGGAAGGGAAGCGAGCACCTTTAGAGCAGACTACCAAAGTGCCTGAGGTGTTGTCCACTACTCCACTTGATTTGTTTTTCTTAGAGGCTCGGAAGTTATTTGGTCTAAAGTCTTTTGATCTACAGCCTGAAATCCAGGCCAAGGGGGAGGGAAGAGAGTGAAGAGGAGACAGACAGCTGCCATTGTTCATCTACCGGATGAGACAAGCGACCTCCTTTGAAGAAGAGGAAGAGCAGACTCCGTCGGGCCCACCTACGTCCGACTGCCAGCCCCCACATGATCTACCTCAGCGACGCAGGGCTTCTCAAACCACGGCAGGCGGCAAGGTCACACAGCAATCAGCAGAACTGGGCTGTGACCAGTAGAGGAAAGGAGGCTCAGATGCCCCCCGAGGAGTGTTCCTTCCCTACCCTTTGAATTCCCCAAGAAAAGGCAGCACGCTTCCCCATGTGCCCATCCCATATGGCTCCTGCAGCAGCTAGCAGCCTTGACCCATCGCCATCACCCCAACAAGGCTATTCTTTTATTTGGGGTATTCCCTGCCCCTGCCTTGCTATAAAGTCCTTTTCCCATCTGTGAGCTCCTAGAGGCAGACACCTTGTCTTCATTGGTCCAGGGCAAGAAGGGCACACAGTGCAATGCCCCCAGTGGGGGGCTGGGAGTGACGAGGGGGCCCCCCAGGAGAGAGAGGGAGAGAGAGAGAGAGAGAGAGAGAGAGAGAGAGAGAGAGAGAGAGAGAGAGAGAGAGAGAGAGAGAGAGAATGCCTTGGGTCTGGGCATGGATGAGACTGGTTAGATTAGAGAGAGGCAGGCAGACAGCTGAGAAGTGGCTTCATTCTGGTCCAAGCACAGCCCCTGCCAGAGAAAAGTGGTCACTTTGCAGACCCCTGAATCTGGATGTGCTCACAGCCCTTCATCTCATAACCAGAGGCTCAGAAATGAAAGCATCCTCCCATGTGGCCTCAAGGAACAGCCAAAGTCTGGAAGGAAAGCTCCTTCAGGTTCTAGGTGTCCTCTTTAAGCAATGGAGAATTATGAATTGGAACCTCTGGTTTAAGAGAGGCTTCCTAAGGGGGCAGGGCAGTTAGCACAGCCTACTACCATATGCCACTGGGCCTCAGTCTCTTCATCTATAAAATGGGGGAGGGGGCTGGAGAAGATGTTCTCTGAAGTCTCTTTCAGCCCTAAAGCTCTAACCCTGATTCAACAGTCTCAATCTTAATGGGCAACAAACCATATGTTGCTCAAATGTATCAAAAATGCTTCCCACCCTTCCTCTTCAATTATTCTTTGGATACCCTCCTCCCCATTCCCCCCACCAATACTCGACATTAATGTAGGGGGGAAACAGAGAGAGGGAGAGGGAGAGGGAGAGAGGGAGAGGGTTACTGAACAAGCCCTGGTTCAGGAGCTTCAAGTTTTAGACAGGCAATTAAACGCTAACAAATATTTTAGGAAAGTGAGTCAGGGCCTCCTCTTTTTGGTGGTCTTACTTCCTAATGACAGTGATTGAATTTTTCTCCAGGAGTCGGGATATTTTCTTTAATTAACTAACTGGCGTCTACAACGTGCTTTAAGATCCTCCGATGACAGCTGACACTCAGAGTGCATGCAGGGACAGACACAACTACCAGCCTCTCCATCCTTTCAGCGCCAGTAGCACAGCCTGCCCACATGCTTGGGCTTTGGTTTGGGTTTTTCCCTTTCTCTTTTTTCTCCATGGGCAAGACGTTGTCAAGAACTCTATTCTTTGGGGGTCTCACTGATGACTCGGTCCAAAGCCCCATCCCTCCCAAGGCCATCCATCCCGGCTCCCTGTCTCTCCCTACTCCTCTCCCCTACCTCTCCCTCCACAGCCCTTTCTGGCTGTCTTGGCTACAGCAGACAGAACATGTCTGTCTGGGTGCTTGCCGCTGACAACGGGCAGAGCTTGGCTGGCTCTATGTGCTACAAAACTGACTCCTATTCCCTAAGCCCCTGGCAACTCCAGTCTCCCAAGGCCTGATACCCAGTAGGGGCTGGGGCTTGCTGGCCTCCTTCCCTAACTGCTGGGGTTGGGTGGGAGGAGGAGGTGCCAGTGCAGCAGCAAGAACTAGAACAAAGCTTCCCACTTGGACTGCAAAGGGGGGATTTTGCTGTAGTTATCTGACAAACACTGAAGTGCCAGTAAATGCTAATAAGCAAGGCACTTTGATCAGGACCAGAGGCAAAGACATAGGCCCTGTCCAAGAAGCTTACAGAGGCCTCGGCAAACAGTGGCTGGCCTACTAGAAATTGGCCCCCACCAAATCCTAAAGCAGCTTGCTATTTAAAGGGATTATAACATAAGGAACCCTTTCATAAAGTGAATGACTGTCCCCAAATCTGTGCAAGTCTGGATAAAAGCAAGTTAACAGAAAAGCTATCTCAGTTAGCTAAGGCCCACGACAGTCAGATGAGGGAACTGGACAAGAACAATCCGGCTAAAGGTGCTCTGCAGTCTGGGTATTCTCTTGAGGGCCCTGCCACATGCACCATCCAACAAACAGGACCCACTGTTGATGTCTGGTTAGAGGCTGGGAGGAGCGTGGGTCTCCAGAGCTAAGTTCAATCACTCCTTATTGATTATACCACGTGGAAACCAGCAGCCTACACCTAGGAGGAGAGCTGGCTTCTCCTTCTGGCTCTGCCACTAATCAGCACTGAGATGCTTCTCTGGGCTTTTGTATCTATAAAAAGGGAGTTAGAACTGCAATTCTAAATCAACAAGCACTTATTAAGTCTTCACTATATGCCAGGAGCAATGTTAGGTTTGGGAGACAGGACAAAAAATGAACAGCTGCTGCCCTTGAGAAGCTTGCCTTCTCTGAGACAGAAAAAAAATGGACATACAGTTAAGTGTGTGTATATGTGTGTGTGTGTGTGTGTGTGTGTGTGTGCGTGCACGCGCACATACATATAGACACAAAGTAGTTCTGGGAGGAAGGGCTCTAACAGCTAAGGGAAGAGGTCTTCATGTAGAAGAAAGCGCTCAATTTCCATCAAGTTCAGGGATTCTGTAAGGTAGAGATGAGGAGATGCCTTCCAAGCTAGGATAAAGGCATGGCAATAGAAAACAGCCAGAAGGCCAGTGCAGCAAGAGCAGAACTCAGGGAGGGTAAAGAGCTGTAGAGAAAGGTGAGGGCCGCTGCTGAGCAAGAGGGCTAGCTACCTCTGCAATGATGCCTTACAGAAAACTCTACAAATTTTCATAATGCTAAATTATAGGATTGGCTCCCCCTCCTAATGCCATGATTTCCCTAGCTCTGGCCCAGTTCCTCAGCATTTTTGTTTCTTAGGACTCAACACATACTGCGTGCCCAAGCAGACAACTGAAACAAGGTGTGGGAGGCATGGCAGGAGCTTCCCCCTACCTGTTTCCTTCCCTACAAAATGAGAGAGACAGGTAAAAGATTTCTCAAGTCCTTTCCAGTTTTAATGTTAGAATGGGAGCTCTCAGGACTCCTAACACAGGCTCTACCCTTGAGGGATTTAGAATAATAACCATCATTTATAGAGAGCTTTAAGGTTTGCAAAATGCTTTACAAATATCTCATTTTATCCTCAGAACAACCCTGGGAGGTAGGTGGTGTTATTATCCTCATTTAACAGCTGAGGAAACTGAGGCAAACAGAGGTTAAAGGACTTGCCCAGGGTCACACGGCTAGGAAAACCTGAGGTCAATCTGAAGTCCAAGCTTGGTGCTCTACCCACTGTACAACCCAGCTGTCTGACCAAAAGCTCTATTATCCTTTCTTTCTTCTACTTACCTTGTTTCTCTCATTAGATTGAAGTTGTCTTAAGGACTTTAATTTTTTTTTTGCATGGTACCCAGTCCAGGCAGCAGCATATACCGAGCATCCACTATTTATTTAGAAATATTTTGTCTACTATCTTATTCAGAAATAGTGGACATCTGTCTTTAGGAATAAGGAGGGTGAGGGGGGTCCAGAGGGCTTGAATTCACACCCATCCCTACTAAGGCCACCTGCTTTATCATCCTAGGGCTATGGCTTCCTTTGTAGTCTGTGGTGGGCTCCCTCCAGGCCAGTGAGCACCTTGGCTTACAAGTGGCAATGAGCAAGCTGGGCATTTTCCCTACTGCCAGATTATCTAAAAATAAACACATTAAGATAAGTGTGTGTGGGGGGGGTGTTTGCAGCCAGATTTGCCCCTCCTAAGTTGCCAGAGTTCTTTCTACCTACTTTACTAATTAAAAACTCTTGATGTGTGTTTGTTTGCTGCTCAGCTCACACCTACCTGACAATAATGTGTGTTTTGGTCTTTTCCCAAATGTGTAATTGGCACTAATGATTAAACAGAGGCTTTCCCAAAGTAGCCCAGCACCAAATCCAGAAGGCAGCTTGGGGTTTCCCTCTTGGCCCATTAGGGCCTTTCTCAGCAATGACTGAGGGACCACAGTTTTCCCCATTTGTAGTCACTTTTCTCAGGGTAAGTCTCTGAACGATGAAATCTTACAGGCTGAGAAAATCTTACAGCCCATCCTGAAGCTGCTCTGAGAAACCACTCACTCCATGCGGGACACCCCTAACAAAAAAGTCAGTCAAGTTTTCCCCTTCTGACTCCCCTTAGGGAGTCCCAAACCCTGCAGTTTCCATCAGGATGATTCTCCAAGCTCTAAAGGTTCTTCACTTCACCAGGGTTGGTGGGTGAAAAAACTAATGGAAGAATGAAACTGATACAAAAGGCTCCTTCCAATAGGGACCTTGGAGACCTAGAGAGCCCCTTCTTTTTACCTATGAGGAAGCTGAGAGGCACACTTCCTCACCCTGCTACAGCTGCAGCTTCCCAAGAGAAATGGAATTTCCTAATTTGGATGGCTCATCTAGGGCCCTGCACCCTCACGGATGAGGAGCTGGAGGCTGTAAGTCCATGAAGTGAATGGCTCTGTTGAACAGCTGCCTACAGCTGGGAGAAATCAGGCCGAGAAGACAAAAGACAATCTGTGCGACACCGTGAGGGCTCTCTCTCTGCCTGCTCTCCACAGGACTAAGGGGAGCACACAATGGCTCCACTTGTTCCACCCTCTAATTGTCAGTGGCTTTTTCTAACCTTCATTACAAACCCAAGACTTCTCCAGGATCAGCCTGAAATTAGAACAGTCTTGTTCACTTAATGCTTTAATTCAGGCAGCCCCTCCCCAGCAGCCTGAGCCCTCCGGTGTCGCTACTCCTTTGCTCCTGACGTTCTCTCTCGGTGCATCTGACAGCCACAGGGCACCAGTGGGCCGGAAAACGGGGGAGGCAACAGTCCAACTTTCCATCTTTTTGATCTAATCTGGGGGCTCCACACAAGTGAGGCATGTGATTTTCTGAAAAGTTATTATTCCAGATGCTATATTAACATAAAATATCGCAAATCAAAAAGGAACCAGTTAGAACGTGTCCAGCCCCCATCCCTAAAGCTGAATCACAAGTCTTCCCACCGTGGGTCTTTTTAATGTGTGCCTGAAACAAGAGGCCACGTGACCTTGCTGCCTGGGGTCAGATTCTCACTCTCCCAGAGTATTCAGGCCTTCTTTCAAAAAAGGGCAAGAAACAGTCCCACATACACTGCATAGTCTGCCAGACAATTGTTCTGCCAGCGAATCTCTGAAAGAAAGAACAGTATACAGCCCAGGCTTTTTTTCTCCATCTCTTCCCCACCAAAGAGGATTAGATGGTATGTATCATTCAAGTACCATAGCTATATTAACCCAGAGGGAGCAGATGCCTTGAACTGCAATGCTCCCGGCTCAAGTCTGCCATTGGCCTGGTCTGACCTTGATCCAAGACACCTCCAAGACGGCACACTGCTCCCAGGGTCAGTCAGACATGGTGAGCAGTTCCACGGGAGGATTCCAGGGCCAGGCAGCTTTAATTACAAACTTTGTTTGGCAGCTGGGAGTCAGATTCAGACTCATGCTCATTTCCCCACCCCCAGCCTTTATTTAAACGAGTCCTTTGGTTCACTGCCACTTAGTAGAGGGTTCGATGTGCTTTTCCCACCCCATCCTAAACCCCTACAGAGAATCCTTCAGCAGCAGTGCCACAGGAATAACTGGCATGACCTACTTCCGTTGACCATGAAATCGTTCTTAAGGCTCAGATCCTATACCCAAAGAAGCTTGCCTGGCCAACAGACACCAACCTTTCAGCTTCTCCCCACCAGTGTGGCTTCGGAATTCTCCTGACTCCTCTGACTCCATATCCCACTGCAGTACTCTAGAGACACAGATGCTAGGTTCTATTTAATGTAACTCTTCATCACACACTATCCTCTCTAACTAGTGACAGGACTGAGTCTCTCCTCCCCTGACAATGTTACCAGGGTAGAGACTTCAATAGAAAAGCTTGCCTCCGGAAAACTCACCGTCACCAAACACATGCCAGTCAAGAGTGGACAATAGGAGAGGAGCAGAGTGCAATTCCACAGAAAGCTCTGGCCTTGGTTTCGGGGCTCCTGAGGCCGAGTTTGTACTGAACATGGGCGAGTTCCTCTCTTGGAGCCTTGGAAGAAGCTGACTGGACCAAATGATACAAAGGCAAGCAATGCTCTGAGAAGCTTTGTGAAGGCAACCAGCAGTTTTGCTTTGAAGTCAAAGCCTGCCCTCCTTCCCAGCCTAAAAGCTACTGCTTGGTTTCTAGCCCTAGGGCCACCTGTAATTCACCATGCTACACTTAAAGTTATTTCTGTTCCACTAGAAATATTTGGGAAGAACCATCTGGCTTCTCCAAATGTCAGGGAAGAAGGCCTCTACAGCATCAACGTGAGTAGTCATGAAATGTTCCTGTTTCCTTGATACTGATAAGGTGTATGATGGCAGGCCATTTCATCTCTGGACTGCAGTTTACTCATCCGAAATGAAGATACCTTCCAACTCTAAATCCCAGAATCTTATAAGACTTAGTTAGGATACCATAACTCTTTTATTTCCCACTCTCTGGAACTTAGGGCTGGACTAGACATCTCCAAGTTCTTCTTCCTACTCTAACACTCCAAGATCGTTAACAATAAGTTGGGGATAGATATTACAGATAAAGGCCTTCTTTTATTGGGAAACTTCAAAGCTTTCTTAAAAATATCAAAACTGAGATGCAAGACCATAGCATCACTGGTTTAAAGCTGGAAGGAACCTTAGAGATGAAATGAAACACAGCTCCATCTCTCAGTGATGGAAGACTCACATTCGTGCAATTCTCACCAAACATCTCTAGGGGTCAGAGCCATGGGTATGAGTCTAGAAATTCATTCCCAAGGATGGAGAGAGCTGACATTGAGCTTCCTAATGGTGGGGACAAAACAGAGGATTTGGTTCATTAATGACAAATTTCTACTGTGTTTGGATCTCAAAGAGAACAGGCTTGAAAAGGAAGTCTTCACATCTTCAAGAAGCAACAATGTAGCCAGTAGAAATCTCTTAGTTCTGTTTATGGTCTATGTAAACACAAACTTGGGAGGCAGGGGCACTAACCCAGAAAGTGAGGGCAGAAGCAAGAAATGAGAAGACCAATACCATGAAAAGCTATTGAATTTCACTCACCCACGAAACAAAGTGTCATGGGAACTAACCACCCCTTCCACTTCCCCCGCAGTTCAAGGCAGCCAAATTATTGGAGAAGTATATTCAGCTTGGCACGTGTTTTCCTACAACAATGGTTATTAGCCAATGGTCAGGTTCAGTGGGCCCAGGAGCCATGATTGCTCCTCCTGTGATAGGCCCCTTTGTTCTAAAATCAAACCAGGACTGAACAACACACATACACAAAAACTACAACCAACCAAATTCTTCCCCCCCCTGCATGAAACAGAAGTCCTCACAGCATCTACTCTCATCCACATGCTCAGAAGGCAAAAGAGCTCCTGCACAAAAGCCCTCCCTCCAACCATCTCTTGTCCCTTAAGTCAGCTGTCCTACATATCAACCGCAGAAAGGCTGGCAAAAGGCCCGGCTGGGACACTGCCCCCAGACTACAGAAGAAGAGCATCCATGGGTACTCTTTACTGCAAAGACTCAGGGGTAAACTCTAGGAAAATATCAGCTAGGACCTACAGTTTATGAACAGGAGGCCATCCAACGTTCACAGAAAAAGTGAAAGAAAAGAACCACAGACAGTCATCCTCCACTAGCTTCAAATGGGGGTAAAAAGGGTGCCACAACATTCCACAATAGTCTTTAGTCATTACAAGGGAAATCAGAATGGCTGATGTTGTATTACTAAGTATAATAAATCAAACCTTCACAAAACTTAGTGAGAAGAAATTTGAAGGGATCACTTTATTTTGAAGCCGAGGAACTGGATCTGGAAGACTGCCAGAACCTGGCTGAGGTCACAGATCCTTCTGCTACCTACATGAAGACAGTCCCTTGGAATAAAATCCAGCCAAACAATGAAGTTGCTCCAGAATCTCCTGTCTCCCCAAATGGAATTCCCTGTTCCAGGCACACTAATCTATTCTTCATGCAAAAGAATCAAACAAAACGATGAAATAAAAGGCCTCTCGGATGGGGAAGGGAGTAGCTGTTTTGGGCTGTTCTATTTTGTAACTACATAACACAGAATTTCACAAACAGGTTAGTTTGTTCTAAAAAACAAAGCCAGGCTGAACGGCCAGTCCACTTGTCATCAGGGAGGACCCTGGTCAAAGAGAGGAGTGTCTGTCCCTAGGCCATGGTTCCACACTATCTAGTGTGATGCAACCTGTGGCTCCTTAGACATGGACGCTGGGGGGCCTGCTATGCCTCCCACTAAGACGCATTCAAATTACGCTTGGCTAAAGATGCCATAAGGAAGAAAGATGACCTGACATCAGTGTCCCCCAGGAAAACTCTTTGGTTTAGCCTGGACTGAGGATTCCTGGGATTCACAGACCTGTGCATAAGGGAAGAGAGAGGAGCTCTCCAGGACCAAGGTGCAGCAAGGCTTTTAAGGCTCTTTTCAGGCTAGACTAAAAGACAGGAGGCCAAGGGAAACAGGAAAGTTCGGGCCCAGAGATGGTAATGCTGTAGGTCACATTCTTCTATGTGCAAGGTGTAGTTAACAAATCACATCTGATCAAAATACAACAAACACGTTTATTTCACTCTGCCTGGGGTAGATTTTGGATTCTCTAGCTGGTTATCAACACAATGATCAAATTAGACTGACATAGGAATTCAGCTTGTGAAGGGAGAGCAAGTTCAACAAGCAATATGGGGAGTATACAAAATGCAAAGAATGGAGAAAGGGGGGCAGAACTTTCAAAAACTGGGGCAGGAGGTATTTATTTCAGAAATCTTTGAAGGAGGAATTCTACAGAAACAGCAATTTTTCTAAAAGGTCGGGCAAGAATTAAGATGGGAAAGGAGAGGAGCATGGCAGTCTTTTCTACAGAAACATACGCACTTGAATAAAATTCTTTTCCAATGAAGTTTTTACCTGGTGTTGATGTGATCATAGCAGATGACAAGTCAATGCAAATGGACTCTTCACATGACTCTTCAGACCAATATTTCCAAAAGTACAGAGAGCTGGATTAGACCAATAGACTCTTCCTCAAGTACAGAAGTGCATTCAAGTGGTATCTACTAATGACGTCACTAAACAAAGGCAGGAAGCATGGTGCATTTCAAGTGAGTTGATAAGATGAGTCTGAATCTCATTTCAGAGACTTACTAGATGTATGACGCTGGGGTTAGCCGCCCTCAGTCTCAGAGCTTTGTCCATCTATGACAACAGTCACATCAGATGACAACCATCATTGGCTCTCTGCTCCCTGATAGCACTTAATCCTCAAAGTCCATAACCAGCCCCAACTACCTGGACATTTCCAGCTTCCTCTACCAAGAAATAAGAGTTAGGAGTACAAAAACCCACTGTCATTATCACTAGCTGTGACCACCCAAATCTATTCACTTCTCTCAATCTCATCTGTAAAAGAAGGGGTTGGACTCAGATAGCCTCTATGTTCCCTTTCTGTTTTGTGTTTTTGGGGAGGCAATTAGGGTTAAGTGACTTGCCCAAGGTCACAGAGCTAGTAAGTGTCTGAGGCTGAATTTGAACTCAGGTCTTCCTGACTCCAGGACTGGTGCTCTATCCACAGCACCACCCAGCAGCCCCTATAAGTCCCTTTCTTAGACTCCCATGTTATGGGGAAATACTTACCCTACCTACCTCACTGAGCATGTTTGGACAAAAGTGCTTTAGAAAAGCACTTAAATCATAAATAAAGTCTAAATTAAAGCAGAGTTACTGTTATCACTGTGATTTTTAGAAAGTCACTCATCTGTAAAATGAAAGTTTTGGACTGGGTCACAAACTCCTTTGCCACAATGTCCTCCCTTCTCCTTAATCCCTATTTGAATCACACTTGTCCTGCAAGGATCAAATACTCCATGAAGCCCTGTGACCAGCCCAGTGATCTCGCTCTCTTCTGAGCTGCCACCCCCCCATACACACTCTCGGCCTGCAGCACGGGCTGGCAGTGTGTGTGCGCCTGGCCTCTCCAGCTGGGACTGCAGGACTGGAATGTCTACCTGCAACAGACCAACAAACAGCCCTATGCCAAGTGCCTCGGCAGCCTGGCATTTCCAGCCTTCAACACTCTCGTTTCACATCGCTGCCTTTTGTGCCCTGGGTTCCCACCTCCAACAAGAAACCCTCCTTTTCTGATCCCGGGAAGAAGCTGAAAGGGTTTTCTTGGAGCATCATCACCACCACCATCAACTTTTATCAGACTTGTATGTGTACATGCCGTATTCCTCATTAGGAGTCAGCTCCTCTAGAGCACAGACCACGTCACCTTCACCACCACCCCACCAAAATAAAACTCAGGACATGGCTTTACACAGTCAGTTTTAAAAATATTCCTTTGAATTTGAATTCTGACCATGTTCATGCCCCCATCTATGCTTTACTGCTTCCAAAGGAAGGGCAACATTGTAGATATCCACTCATGAAAAGGAGTCTTCATTTTTCAAAGAGGGGCTCTGTCCTATGGGACAGCTCTCATGGAGGGGCCAAGGGGAGAGGGGTACATATGATACTGTGGTAATGTAAGAAACAGAAAAGATCAATAAATAAAAGCAGGGCTGTACTTACCCTTTCCAATTTGAATGAAGCCAAGAAGAATGATCAAGGCCAAAGCCAGCAGTTTTGCTGCAGCAAACGCATCCTGGACCCGAGTAGCGGCCTTCACGCTGTAACAATTCACCGCTGTAAGTAACACTGGGGAGGGGAAGGACAGAAACAAAAAAAGGTTAGTTTCCATTGCCGCAGTAACAAAGTCTCTGGTGTAAAGAAAACACACAGTAAAAATCAGCCCGCCTCCCAACTGTGGTGCTGGCATTCAGCGGCCACCAGGCACAGCACACCTCAAAGCAGCGGTGCCCATAATCCTGGCCTCACAACCCCTCCACCGGTGCCGGGGTTTTGTTCTTGCCCCATTCCTCATTTCCATCCCTGCAGCCAACAGCCTCATGGGGCCCTCCCAACATCTCGTGGAGCCGCTGCTGACTGCCACTCCAAGCCAGGAGCCAGGCCCTCCTGCCCAGGCCTGCGCCTCTGCTCCGAGCATTGCTATCACAGGCCCAAAGTGTGGCCAAGTCTAGTAGGAACCAAAAGTAAATGAAGCTTAGCATATATACTGGGGCTAGAGGAAAAAGGGGGAAGACCATAGCGAGCACGGATGCTTGGCATGGCTGGGCTCATGATAATGACAACAGAGAAGGCCGGGCTGCTCCACCTCAAAGATGAATCATCTTTGGAGAGAAAAGGTCACAACCCAGATGGTTACTTGGGGCTTGAAATCCAAGATAAATAGGGAGACAGTAAGAGAACATAACATGCTGTCCAGGGCCTGATGAACCCTAAAGGTACTGAAAGAACCATCCAGATGGGATTGCTGAGGCACTGTCAGTGACCTCAGGAAGATCAGAGAGAGTGAGACAGGCCCTACAGGACTGGGAAAGGGGAAACATCCCAAATGTTAGAAAAGGGAAGAGATAGGAATCTGCCAATTCCACTGGTCAGTGAACTTGGCTTCACTGTCCGGCCAAATTCTACAACTACTGAAAACAAGAGTCAGCCAACATCTAGGGAAGGATGGCATGATCACAAAGAACCACACGGCTACACCAAGAAACTGTCACAGCCGGTTAACCTCACTCTCCCTTTTGTGGTGGTTATTCAGATGCATACTCACATATAGCAAATGCTTATCCAATTTGAAGCTGGAGGGCGGGAAGAGACAGAGACCGAGGGAGAGAGAAGAGAGGAGAGAGAAGAGAGGAGAGAGAGAGAGAGACAGAGACAGAGGGAGAGAGAAGAAAGAAGAAAAAGAGAGAGGAGAAAGAGGGGGGAAAGAGAGAGAGAGAAGAGAGAGACAGAGGGAGAGAGAAGAGAGAGGGGAGAAAGAGAGAGAGACAGAGACAGAGGGAGAGAGAAGAAAGAGGGGAGAGAGAGAGAGAGGAGAGAGAGGGGGGAAAGAGATAGAGAAGAGACAGACAGAGGAAGAGAGATGGGGGGAAGAGAGAGAAGAGAGAGAGGGGGAGAGAGAGAGAAGAAAGAGGAGAGAGAGAAGAGAGAGGGAGAGAGAAGACAGAGGATGGGGGGAAAGAGAGAGAGAGAAGAGAGAGGGGGAGGGCAAGAGAGAGAGAATGTTATGATTTTAGACAACAGAGCCTTACTTCAAAAAGACCTTGCCCCATTATAAGAAAAAGCCAAATTTTGTATGAAAATCACTATGGATAAAGGCAAAAAATTCTGAATGCTTGTGTTGAAAAAATTCAAGATAAGAGAGGCATGGGCAGAAAGTTTGAGAAAGATCTGGGTATTTTAGTAGACTGTAAACCTAATATAAATCTATGAGTATGATACAACAGGCCAAAAACAAAAGCTTTTTTTATTCCTTTTTCTTTTGTTCTTTAAAAAAATATATTCTTTGGAATGGCTCTCATAGGGGGTGGGAAAGAGGGATAAAGATAGAAATTTAGGTGGCATAAAACAATTTTTAAAATTATTTTTAAATTGACTTTCCTTTCTAGCTACGCTTTTTTACTTAAAAGTAAACTCAGGCTTCCAAGCACATCATTCTACTGAAAACTCTGCTCTCCCAAGCTGCTGACTTGTATAACTTCCAAACGACAGCATCTTCCCACTCCTTGTCCTCAATGGCCTCCCTGCGTCTTCCCCTGATGACGGCCTTCTTCTCTTCTAAGACATACTCTCCAGGTCCATGGCAGTGTTCTCTTGGTTCTACCTATATGAAAAGTCTCCGCTGCTCCGTCACCAATCTCTAACCACAGGTGTACCAGAATGACACTGGAGCAATCTGCCATGTCCTTCTCTGGCTCATTTTACATATGAGGAAACTGAGGCAAACAGGGTTAAGTGACTCACCCAGGGTCACACAGCTAGCAAGTGTCTGAGACCAAATTTTAATTCAGAAAGCAGAATCTTCCTGACTCCAGGCCCATGCACCACCTAGCTGCCAAGGCCACCGCACCACTCTAAACTCTCATCACCTTACCCATGGTCTTCCTGTTTCCAGGGTGTACCCTCTCCACTCTAACGCTACCCAGCTACAAATCTGAGCCTCCCAAGGCTCAGACAGGTCTGACCATATTTCCCCATTCAAAAGCCTTCAATGGTTTCCCTATTGCCTCTAGGATAAAATCCAAAGTCCTGAGCCAGTGCCAACCTATGTTTCCAGCTTTATTTCATATCACTCTCCTTCACCCACTCTACATTCCAGCCAAACAGGGTTCTTAGCTGTTGGAAGAACTAAAAATTCCATCTTCCGCCTCCAGGAGTCTGCAGAGAGCCCCCTACTGCCCCCCTTACGCCTCCCCACATGCCTAAAACGCATTCTTCCTCTCTGCCTCAAAAATTCTATTGTCTGGACCTCAGTTCAGGTAACTCCAGTCCTGTGATGGCTCCACGCCATCCCACTCCCCTCTGTGCCCAGAAGTCAGTGCTCTGTCCCCTTCCAGAAGTCTCTCTATGGATTCCAAAGAGAACGCAGCTTTCTGCGGCCAAAGATTATTTTGGTTCTTTTTCTGTATCCCCCAGTACGCAGAAGTGTCACATCACGTAAAGAGTGAACACAGTTCATGGTTATTTTGAAATAAACGCTCGTTAAAATAGCTTAAGATCGCACAGGTAGTAAGTATTGGAGTCTCTGTTAGACAATTTCCTTAAAGAGACTCCTTTTCCTCCAAATGCTCTTTTGGGAAGTCAGGACCCAAACCTAGGTTTTCTCCTTCCAAATCCAATGTTCTTTTCACCATGCCACATGGGCCTCCCTTCAAAGTAAAAAGTCTTCCGACTATACAAACAGTATAGCCGGCCATATCACATTCCTATCCCAGTATGGATCTGTCCCTTGTCAAGTACAGCCCACACCTGTAGGTCAGAACCTGATGTGCAGGACACGAGGGCTCTTAGTCACCTCCCACAAGAAGCGCTAAGGAGAGAAGGGAAAAAAAACTACTTGAATTGTTTAAAACTGTAAAAGAGATCCATCTCCTCTGCCCCGGAGGGAAGCCCAGGCCTCCTGTTGGGCCGGCCCACTCAGGGTTGTCCCCATCTCTCCTCACACATTCTTGGGCTCCCTCGGCTCATTCAGTGTCTGTCAGGCTGTAACCAAAGGCCAGGGTCAAGCTCTGTGTACCTTTGAGGAAACGAAGCTTTCACATTTGGGTGGAGTAACAAGCTCTGGCTGAGTTCTGCTCAGCTAGGCTATTAACCAGCAACAGAGAAGAGAAGTAAGAGGAAAGAAGAAAGGCTGGAAGGGAAAGAAATCTCCCTTAGGCTTCCACCTCAAAAAAAATGCTCTCCTGCGTTTTTCTTCTGCCCGAGTGTGGAGTTAGATCACCGCACTAGTGTCATTTCTTCTCATCAGTAACAGCCATAAAGGTTCTGAGGAAAGGAAGTGAGACTCTTTTTCCAGACTGAGTGAGGGTGTGTGTTGTGGTGGGATCCCCTAGAGATTGTCTCAAATTTCCCTAAGTATTCTACTCAGGAAATGCGCTCAGTGACTCACAGAGCAAGAGAGTGGGAATATTGCATCATTCATTCATACTGCTTCTACAGTATGTCTGGACCCCTAGAAACTACAAGTCCCAGAATTCAGTGCAACAGCACAACAGATCCAGTGGGGGCTGCCCTCTAAAGACTGCCCCCAAGCCCATACTTCTAGATAAAATGTGGCTACAAATTCTGACAGCTGGAGCAGGAGATAAAACTGAGTCATCGTGGACAGATAACCAACTCCCCCAGGGTTATATGGAAATAACTGAACAAATTTGAACTGTGCTGCCTCCCTACTCCCCACATATGCAATTTTATAACTTTTTTTTTTTAATAAAAAACTCCTTATCCACATCCTGTTATGAAGACAAATAGAAAGTGCCTCAGTTTTATCTGTCAAGGACCACACCTCATCACTTTAGCCAGAAGCAAAAAACTATCAAACCCAGGCAGGAGCTGAGCCCAAGAGTATATTTTGCTCAGTCATCCTTAAAGCAAACAATCAGACAGCGTAACGGCTGTCTACCTAATTTCTGGGAGTCGTCCTGGAAAGAAAGGCCCTATTGGGGTGGACGTTCAACCTCCTCCTCATAAAAAACAACAACAACAAGCAGCTGACCCCTAGTTCTGCCATTCAAGGAAGAGCAGCCCCTGACCTCAAGGTAATTGGCAATCGTAGTGACCTGGAACCCTGGGCGGGGGTACCCCACATGTTGCCCCTACTCAGATCTCCACTGTGTCTTTACCCTTACCCTCCCTATCACCAATACCATGATAAGTCTATTGAGAATACTTCTCTCCAAACAGTACCAATTCTTTGACTCCCCTAGGCAGCTTCTGTAGTTTTATTAGATGGAAAAGTACAACAGAATTAAGAACATCTCTGTGCCAGACTGTCCAAAACACCAATTGTTAAAAACCTCATGCTTTTCTGAGCATCCAGAAATGTCTGAGGCACTGGTCCTGGGATTTCCTCTTGTCCCTGCCCCACAGCATCCTAACATCTCAGATGGAACTGTTTCCTTTTCACTATGTGAATGTGTTTATATTTTCACTTGGGATCCCTGGCAAAAAGTGCTTCTCACTTTTCTATGCTCGTGTTTATTTTCCAGCTAATGCAATGCCGTCTTGTTGGAATGAATGAATTATAAAAACTAGTAAAGCACTCCCTGTGTGCCAAGCTCTACATAAATGAAAATCCAGACAGCCTCTGCCCTCAAGGAGCTTACATTCTAAGGGGGGAAACAACACATAAGGGAGCAAGCAGCACCCAGAGAGGGGGATGTTTCTGTCTGAAAAGTCAGGGGGATGGAGAGTGGAGTCACTGAGAGGACCAAGGGATGGAAATGGGGGGGGGTAACACATATTTTTACAAGCAGATGAGATGATAAGATAGCTAGGATGAAGCAGGAAGCAGAGCTAGGGCCAGCCTGATATCCACATGAGTTTATGCTAACTCACAATGAGGGCTGGTTTGAAACCAGTGGGAAACCTGTATCTACTATGAGTCTGAGACAATCAGGTGTGAGGCTAGCTATACCTGGGTGGGGGTGCTATTCAGAGTAAGACCCCAAAGTTCAGTGATCTGCCCAAGTCATTAGTAAAGGTCAGTAAAGGCCTTGCTTCTCCTCAGTCACCAGTGGGCTTTCCACTTTTCCATCAATGACCTCCCCGAAAAGCAGAGCACTGTGGGGCACATGAATGCTCAGCACAGAACACAGCTAGCTTCTACTGTCTGACTTAGCCCTGCTCAAGGCTGCTATTTCAGGAAGGGAAAGACTCACCACACAGGAAGGGCTTCCCAATAACTGCAACAGTGAAAAAGTCTCCGCAGGTCACACGACACCATGCTCTCATGGCACTTGGTCAGATAATGCCAATGACCCTTCTATTCTGTCACCTCACTTAACCAGGTGCTAGGTTCTGCCTCCTCACTAGGTGGGCATCTTGCTGTGCTTTTAGCAGCCTTCACTAGCACAAATGTGAATAAATGAATGTGGCAGGAGGGGAGGAAAGAGAAAGGGGTGCTAACTATTCTTCAATCCATAAGAAGCCTCACTGAGAATAAAGTTGGAAGGGCCTTGTGTCCTCTCCCCTTACTTTGCAAAATAAATGGACAGTTCATAAAGATAACAAAAACTAACTGAGAAGACTCAATCACTGGCTTTGCTTCTCGAGCCCGACACAGCCAAAGAGAGCCAGGTACCTGTAACGTTGCTCCTGCCTGGCCCAAACTAGCTTTTTTCTGCCAATCACCCTGCAGCAGAGAGCACTGAGTGATTTGACTTCCTTTCACATGAACAGGAATAGCCACAGGGTTTGGCTGATACTCAAGATAATGTAGATGAAATGTCTGATTTTACAAACTGCCCCTTTTGAAGCTTTTAATAACAGCTGCCCAACTGGCTGCTGAGTCAGCTCTCTGAGTCCCGAGGAATTCGATACATTCCAACGTGTACATACTGGATGTCTCAAATTTTGTTATGTGAGCAGGGAGCATGAGATCCAAGCTCTGGGGCCTGGTTTTGCTGATAAACAGCTGTGTGACCCCGATGAAGTCCCTTCCCCTCTGTGGGCCTCAGTTTCCTTATCTGTAAAGGGAGAGGTTGGCCTAGATGATTTTTTAATTTTATATATTTTTTTCCCTTGGGTGAGGCAATCGGGGTTAAGTGACTTGCCCAGAGTCACACAGCTAGTGTTATGTGTCTGAGGCCAGATTTGAACTCAGGTCCTCCTGACTCCAGGGTTGGTGCTCTACCCACGCGCCACCTAGCTGCCCCCTAGATGATTTTTTAAAAGATGCATCCTAGCTCTAAATCTTATGACCCTCATATTATTAACATCCTAGGCACCACATCTGGTCAAGTGAAACCCAAACCAGTTGATTTCCTCCTATTCCACTGCAATGTTCAAAGCCTCTCTGGCCAACACTTTTGAGCCTGGAATCCTTACCCTGTTGTATATGAAGGTTTCTTAAGTTCAAGAATGAATGGACCCCTTCCCCTGCCCCCTGTATTCTGCTCACCATCTCTTCTATTGCTAAGAGAAACCTCAGCACCTGAAATAGTGTGTGTGTATGGGGCGGGGGGGGGGGGGAACCACACCCAATTTTAGAGGTGGAGATAAATAGAGACCAGGCCTCCTGCCCACAGTGACCAGCAGTCAATCTGGGGAACAATAAGGGAGTTGTTTCAGTGGCCTGATCTAAACTCCATACCACACCAAAGCAAGATGCAAAAAAGAATCCCATCAAATGGTTCACCAGCACATCAGAGGCCCCAGAGTGCTCGGAGGGCAAAAGAGACAAAGACAACGGCCAGCACCAGACTCGTTGAAGGACAGCAAGATTTCAGTCAGCGAACCCTTTTTTCCTTCCTCTGGTATGGGGAATTATTAAAGGTGTACATAGTTTAAAAAACCACATTACAAAGCTGAAGCCAGCTGGTGAAGAAGGGGAAAATGAAGGCCCAAGTGGGTACTATCTGGTTATTTTTAGGGTACATCAAACACAGACTTGCCATTCGCGGGACTTTATAATTTTTTAAATATTGGACAGCAAACCGTAGAGAGACTACTAGGAGGCCAGACGTGGTCAAACGGCCATCAAGAGGCTCTCTGTCTTGGCAGACTGTGTCTTTTCCAGCTTGGTTCTTGGTAGGGTAGCCAGGGGATTCTGTCTGCTTCACTTCCTACCACTTCCATAGCTGTGAGACCTGGGACAAGTCAATTCCCTTCAGTCTCCATCCCCGTGCCAGGCAAATGCCTAGCCCACTTGGGGTGCTTGGGGAGGGAGCCTGACAGCGTCTTAGAAGGTCTGGGCTGAGCAAGAGAAGGTAAAATGCTCACCAACCCTGAGAAGTTTTATTATCTCCACTTTACAGATGAGGAAAGTGAGGCTCAGGTGAATTGCTCAAGGTCAGAGTTATTAAGAACCAGAATTTGAATCCATCTCTCTAGCAATCTTTCTACCATACCAATACAATTTCTGCTCCTAAATGATTCAGAGATTTAATCCTATTTTCCACTTGTTTCATTCATCTCCATGTGGGCTGACTTCCTGATCCTGAGCAAGAAGCAGCAGCCTGCAACTGAGAATGCAGTTTAAAGGAAGTGAGTTTAGCCCAAAAGAGAAAAGGCACCCCAATTCCTGGAAAGGCTACCTAAGGAAGAATGAAAGGCTTCCTAGTGTTTCAGTCATTTCTTTTCACTAATAGGTGGTGACCTGAGCAGAGACCTAGGCTTGCAGACATGACCTTGAGTAAGGACTAGTTTCTTTACCTGTAAAATGGGGCTAATTTCCTCCCAACCTACTTCACAAGGATGCTGAAGGACAAGATGAGAGGTTTACTGTGCATGTCTTTGGTAAACTAAAAGAAAAAAGAATGGCTTCAGTTTGACATCTGCAAGCCTTCCCCGTGCTCTCCACCCTGCCACCCTGGCCTCCTGTGCTATTCCCTGAAGCCCTCCCTTGGCATCTTTGCAGAGGCCATCCCTCAAGCCCGGCTGTTCTCCTTCTCACTCCTGCCTCTTGGGATCCCTAATGTCGGTCCAGGCTCAGCTTGGGGCTCACTTAACCCTTTTTGAGGTTTACTCTTGGGTCCCATCTTTTCTGATTCCCCTGGTTCTCAGCATTCCCTCCCACAGACTATGCTGCATTTACCTCTCTGGCTCCAGGTTGTTTCCACTCAGTAGAATGTAAGCTCTATGAGGGCAGGGCCTGGCTTTCATCTGGTCTTTGTAAATGCTTGGTGGATTGCCAGAGTCTGTTCCTACTCTTAGTGTGGCTTTTGAGTGACTGGCTCACTGGCCCTGCAAGCTTAACAAGCTGGAAACTGCCCTAAGACTTATGGGACATCCTGTACTTTGTGAATTCCTGGTCATCATTATTTAACTTTAAGCCTAAAATAATACTCATATCCCTTTGAACCCAGAAGGGAGGCAAATGCTGGAATGAAGTTAAGACATGCTCTATTTCAAAATCTTCAATTACCGTAACCACAACACTTTGAACTGCATTAGACCTTACATCTATCAAGTAGTTAAGCCTAAAGGTGGTACCTAAAATGCACCTCCCACATTTACCTTTTACCAGAAAGCTTAGGAAACCACGAACTCTTCACAGGAATAGGTTGGCACATCTGTTATTTCAAAACAATTCAGAGTATTTAGGTGATCTGAGAAGTGAAAAAGAATGCTGCTGGTCCAAATCCCTCATTTTACAGATGAGGTAACTGAGGCCCTGGGAGGGGAAATAATTTGTTCAATGTCAACATTAGGGGCTGATCGCCAGGCCCCTGCCAATAGCCTCTAAGTGGGAGAAGAGAAAGCAGAAGGCACCACAGAAGTCAACCCAAACCATGCAAAGATACAGTTTCCATCAGGCCTGGTGGGAACGTAACTCCCCCCGCCAACACACACTCAATGACCTATCCAAACCTCTGCCTAGTTCTAGGCTCTAAAGAATTGCCCATCCCTGGCTCTGTCTGCCAGCCACATGCTCCCAACTTACATCAAACCTACGAGTGCAGGCACACTGCAGTTAGAGGTGGGATCCTGGGGCTAGATTAGCAAAAGGTCAGCATAGCCCAGTCCCCACTATCTGGTACCTAGCCAGACTGCTTGCTTCACTCGGCACCTGAAATCTTGCATGGCAATCTCTTTCTCTGCTCCTACTTCCTGCTGCTCAGATTATTTCTCCTGAGCTTTTTTGGAGGGGTTGGGAGGGTAGGGTGTTGCTCAGGTTTGGAATGTCTTTTCCTTCTTCACTTGATTTTTATTTCTTTAAAGCCTAATTCAAATGTCACCTCTCCAAAAAGGAGACAACTCCCCCCAGTCACCTACCCCTGGGCCTTATCTGAATTTGTGTCTTATCCCCCCTCCTAAGTCCAGACCAGAAGCTGCCGATGGGCTGGGCCACCTCTTGTCTTTCTGACACCAGGCCCCCCTCCCTTCCTTCCCAGCAGCCCAACAGAGTTCTGCACATGGTGGGCATCAAATAAGGGCACAGAACCAAATTTTGAACTTGTTCTCTCCATGACTTTTCCCCCCCTTTCTTAGATGTCTATGGCTCAACAACCTTGACTCTGAACTTGTTTAACAACAAGAGCTGACTGAGAGGTCTCATGCTCAAGCCTGGCTGCCACCTCTGCTCCCATGTAGCAGAAGTGCCAGGTGAGGCAGACTCCTGGCATCGATGTCGGTACCACAGCCACGTCCCAATAACTTGGTGGGCCACCCCCTCTCTTCAGACCACCTGGCCGACCATGCAGGCTGCAGTCCAATACACTGCCTCCCCCTGCCCCATGGTGGTGAAGCTCAGCACTGGGCGACACAAGGGTAGGGATGGCTCAGATCCTGGATCACAGCTTTTGTAGACAGTCTGTCTAGAGGTAACAGCAGAAGACCTGGGTTCAAATACTGGCCCCTTCATTTACTCCAAAAGGGCAAGCCACTCAGCCTTTCTCAATATTTGCAAAATTGGGGTGGGGGCAGGGAGAAGCTGCATGCCAGGCACTGCACAAAGACTGCTGCTTTACAAACATTCTCTCATCTGACCCTCCCGACTACCCTGGGAGGGAGGTGCTATTATTACCCCCATTTTACAGTTAAGGAACCGGAGGCAGACAGAGATTAAGTGACTTGCCCAAGGTCACAGCGGAACTCAAGTCTTCCTGACTCCAGGCCCGCTCAGCTGTTTTAGTTTGAACGAGCTGACCCTAAGGTTCCTCCCAGTTACAGAACTGGCCCTGGGACTTACAGAAAAGCACTCAGAGGAGGGAGTTCACATCGAGCCCAAGGAGTGCATGCCAACAACAGAATCCCAGCTCAGGTGGTGCTGCCTCCAAAGAACACAAACTGACAAGGTACTGGGGAGGAGGCCCAGGGAGAATCAGTTACCCTAACTGCCGTCAGCAGCACCAAAGGGTCATCTTACCAGGAAAGGGCAGCCTAACTCATGCTGGGCTAGGAGGGTGGGGTTGAGAACAGATGGGCTCACCTCTCAGCCCACAGCCCAAACTGCAGGGATGTTTGCCCATTTTAAAGAAGCAGGAGATTCTCAGGGTCCAAATAAGTTGGAACAAAGGCCCCATTCCCAGAATACTGCAGACAGAGGAGCCCTAGAGTCAGCTCTCAGGACCTTAAGAGCTTGGAGGGACTTTGCAAGGCCTTCAATTTTTACAAATGAAGAAAAAAGGCGCAGAGGTTACAGCATACGGTATTCCATAGCAGAGCCTGGATTCCAACCCAGGTCCTTAGATTCTATGCCTAGTGGGCTTTCAAGCGTCTCCTCATCTGCCAACAAATAAAAAGGGACCACCATGGAATCCAAAAGGCATGCACTTGGCTTCTACCTGGGGGCAGAAGTTGTTTTAAGGAGACTTTCCCTTAAAATAGGTGGCTTTTTCCCTATACCATCACAGAGCCTAGCTGGCAGGTGAAAAGGGGCATGGAAAAAAGTCATAGGATTCAGAGGTGGAAGAGATGTCCTAAAGGGTTAGAAGTCAAATTCTAATGCAAACTTCACCACTGAGGAAACGGAATCCCTGGGAAGTTAAGTGACTTAAGTCGCAGAGAGGTTAAGCAGTCAGCAGGTAGGATTTGAACCCATGTCCTCTGAATCCAATCTTCTTCTCACTACGTTAGGGAATCAGGAGAGAAAAGTCTGAAAACATAAAACAGATTCCCAAAAATGTAGACAGAGTCACAGTTAGTAGTCTCACATCAGGCCACTATCACAAGAAAGCAGGGGTGCTGGAGAGACAAATACAATAAAATAAGCAATCTCTACTCACAAGAAGCATACTATTCTAATAGGGGATATGACTAACTGTTGAGGCTGAAGTAATTTAAGACGTACCCTCCCTCACCTTAACAGATCTAAACCAGAATGACCCTTCTTTGGAGTAAAGGATCACAGAACCAGAAGGGACTTTCAAGCTCATATAAATCCCCTCACTGTACAGATGAGGAAAGTGAGGCCCAGAATGAGGAAATAGCATGTCAGAGACTACACGAGAGGAAACCAGGTTTACTGCCTCCAAATCCAATGTTCTTTCTACTACAATCCTATTCCATGGATGGTTGCCCCAAAACAGCCTCTTCCCAAACTCCCCAAGAGACATATTTTCTCGTATTTGCTGGCAGTGAAGAAAAGGGCTGAAGGACATTCATCCCTCTCCAATGTGCTCACTCTTAATTCACTTTGCATTTCCTAATTCAACCAGACTTGCCCCAGTTTTGAATTTGGCTTGACCAGTTTGTTTAAAAGGCCTAGCTCTGGAGCTATAGCTTAGGTGATGGGAAGTAGTGTGGAAAAGAAAGGGCTGCTCGTAAAGAGGTGCCCTGAGGATGAGGGCCAGGAGCTGCAAAACTAAAGGATGCTACTTACTAACTAACTTCAGTTAGGTCTGCCCCTTAGGACTGAGTCTGACACATAACAGCCCTTCCAACATGTCAAGGGAACCAGATTCATTCCTCCGTGTTGTCTTCTCCAGGCCCCAGGTCCTTCAAACAACCCTTGACCATGGGCCTCTTCACCATCTTGGATGTTCTAGATTTTCAATGCCCTTCTGAAATGTGGTCTCCAGAAGTGACTTGGGGGGAGTGGGGAGGTGTCACGGAATCCTTCTGTTCTGTAACATGAGGGGGCTACTCCAGATGACCTCTAAAGTTCCTTCTCATGTAAATGTAAAGCCTATGTCAGATTGTGTACCGTCTTGGGGAGGGTGGGGGGAGAAAAAGGGAGAAAAAATTTTCAACTCAAAAGCAAATGGAAAAAAAAATTTAAAAAAAATAAAAATTAAAGAGATTTGGAAAAATAAAAATAAAAAAAATAAAGTCCCTTCCCACTCTAAATCTACGATCCCATGATCCATAACATTACTATGAGGAAAGATACTGGACTAAGACATAGGAGAAACAGGTTCTCAACTTTATCTCTATAAAATGGGAATAAAAATCTCTACCCACTTTCCCTGGAGATGTGGGGTCAAAAGACAGACATTTAAGATGATATAGCATTTATTTATTATAATATTGGTATCTGAAAGAAACAGATATTCCACAGGTGACTATCTACCTTCCAGGCAATAGGTAAAACTGCCAGCTCAAGGTAAATGGGAATGGGAATGGCATGGGGGAAACACCTGAGAGAGGAAATCCATTTTACCTCATAACTTGCAGTTTAGAAAAACCACTGTCTTCTTTATGTAAATTTCTGACACTGTGCCACTGGTGGGACGGTAGTAGTACTTTTAACAAGTTCTGAATTGAGTAGTGACTCATATCAAAATCAAAACCAGGCAAGGACAGCCCTAGGCAATAGGGAAACATCAGTGTTTAACAGTAACAGGCTCATAAATATCAGATTTTGTAACTGCTGCGGAGGAAATGTGTTTGGTACATTGGGTTCAGGAACCCAATAAGAGCTTTACTGGTATTGAAAGAACTTGTTAGAGCTGAAGATATTTCTGTTTAAAAAAAAAAAAGTCCAACAAACGTTACTCATAGGACCACATTTTAAAAAGCATCTCAGTCATGGGGTTAAGTGGAAAATGTTGACGTTAAATAGTTCTATCCTGAAGTAAAATGTTACCTTTTCCCAGTCAAGTTCTTATTAGTAAGAAGCCCATTAGGAAGTCCAGTTGTCCCTCTCCAGTACTTCTTCAAAGCAAAACACTAGACTTGGAAGTCAAAAGACTCAGTGCTACATTTGAGTCCCAGGACCACCACTTTTAACTGTGTGTCCCTGGGCAAGTCACCTCATCTCCTTGGCCTCAGTTTCTTTATCACATAGTACTAAGAAATGACCAATATAATACTGGAACTAAATAAGATGTTTTCAAAAACGTTTTTAAAGAGTGGAATTTGTTAGCTCTATAAACTCAGATCCTACTTTCTAAAGGAGGCTCCCCCCTCCCTCATTCCCCTGCCAGAGCCCTCATAGAAAACTTCCATTCATACTACGTCTCACAGGAAGATTTATTTGCATGCTGTCTTCCCTGGGCAAGGACTGTGGTTTTTGCCTTCATTTGCACCCCCGGCACTTAGCCTAGTATCTGGCACATCGTGAGACCTTAATAGATACTTCTTGGGCAGTTAGTCTGACTGGATGCTCAATAACATGTTCACTGGGTCACAGGCGTTAGAGCCAAAAGGGACCTTAAGAAACACATTGTTGCTAGAGAAATGACAGGCAGAAATCACTAAAGCTTACATGGTTTCATCATCATGTGTAGTCATGACTGACTAATCTCATTTCCTTTTTGACCACATTAGTAGATCAGTAGTAGAACGTGGGAATGTTACAGACACAGCTTAGCTAGATGCCAGTAAAGTCTTTTTCCACATAGGCTAGACCAGAGGTGTCAAGACATGTGGCCCGAAAGTCACATGCGGCCCACAAATCCTCTCAAGTATGGCCAAATCAGATTGAAATGTAAGTGGGGAATATTTAACAAAAGAAACAAAAATATAACAAAACATAAATACTACAAACATATAAATAATGTTAATATAAAATTAAGTCCACATGCATCCCACAGGGATCCTTACACATAGATTAGTGGCTTCCCATTTCTATGTGAGTTTGAAACCACTGGGCTACACAGTAGGGAAGTTAAAATGGATTTGGATCTGGATGAATGACCAGAAACAAAGAGGAGCTTGATCAACAAGGAGCTGGCCATATAACATTTCCATCCATGACTTTACATGACAGTAAAGGTGGCATTTACAGATAACAAGAATATTGGAGGGTTAACTAAGACAAACAGACAGAATGCAAAAATTCAAACTGATTTAACAAGCATCATTGGGCCAGACACACTGGGGACACAAAAACAAAAAAGACAATTCCTGACCTCAAAGGCCTTCCCTCTCCAGAAAAATCCTGGCACTTATGATGAAAAATGCTCCCCACCACCTGAAAGAGAACTAATGGAGCCTGAGTACAGATTGAAGCATAATTTTTTCACTTTCTTTATTTATCTTGCTTTGTTTTTACAACACGGAAAAACATATGGAAATATGTTTTGCATGATTTCACATGTATAATTGATATCACATTTCTTGCCTTCTCAATGGGGTAGGGAAGGGAGGGATAGGAGGATGGGAGAGAACTCAAAACTCAAATTTAAAAAACAATGTTAAAAATAAATAATTGAATTCATTTATTAAAAAATGAAAGGAGAAAAAAAATGCATTGTTGTTAGGAAAAAACAAACAAGAAAGAGAAGGACTAAATAAAACCAAATATAACAGTAACTAGTTTGGGTTTGCATGTCAATGACAACATATGACTCAGGAGACAGGTCTAGACAGCAGTTCCTGTACAAATGATCAGAAGTACTCAAGCTCAGGAAGCCCATAAACGGCAAAGAAAGCATAGTGCCCAGCACATGGGAAGTACTGGTCCCACTGGACTATGCCCTGAACAGACTAGTCAGGAGTACTGAGGTCACTTCTGGGTACCACATTTCAGAGGAACACTGAAAAGCTCTAGTATCCAAGATGGCGAAAAGGTCAAAGACAGTGCTCAAGGGTCGTTTGTAGAACCTGGGGCCTGAAGAAGATGAGACTTAGGAAGGATGTATCTTGATGTATGGGAATATCTGTCATGTGTCTGACCTGTTCTACTTGGCCCCAAAGGCTAGAACTAGAAGAAAGGAGGTGGAAACTGCCAGAGAGTACAACTGTCCCCAAATAGCATAAGCTGCTTTGGGAGGTGGTTAGTTCCCAGTAGGAGGCAGTTACCTAGAAACAAATGGAGCCACATACTGCCCATTTATCCTAGTGAAAATAGGTGCCACACAGCCCAGCTCACCCTGTCTCAATAGCACCAAAATGTTACACTTTGGGGATCTGTCATGTTAAGGGAACTACTGTGTGTACCTATATACAGTTTCCATAGTCCTTGGCACCTGGGACTATCAGAGGCATGGGAAGAATGCTGGAGGCCAATGGTACAGGTCATAGAGGTCAAAGTGAGGCCTGAAGACATCTAAACATGAAGCTTCCTTATGCAAGCAGTAGGTGTTAGGTTGCGTAGAGGTCAAACTGTGGGGTCAAGGATAGTTCGAGTTCTATGAGGAGCTCAATTAAAGAAGCCCATGTAAGTTTACATGTACTGGACTGGCTTTAGGAGTGACCCTGCATTCAGAGTTAAATGTCTTCCCTCCTTGGTGGCTAAGTGCATCAGAGTTTTAAGCTACCACTGAGATACCTCTGTAGCCAGTGTCCTTACAACCACAGCCAACAAGACGGCCCAGTATGGTGGTGTACATCTTATACATGGAATGTTAACGACATGCTACTGAACTGGGGCTGGATTTCTCACACCAATGCCTTGACCTACACTCTCTCCCATAACTGTTACCTTGTAGTATGGGGAACCATTCTCACTACCCACCTTGGGTCATGTGCTTATGTGAAATGTTCCCAATCAATTAAGACTCAAATCCTATTATTTTTGCTTGACTTACCTGGAAGCAGGGAATGATGTTCACGTGCTGACTGATGGAGGCTGATTTCAGTTCTAATTATCCCCACTCTACCACACTCACACACTATTCATACCCCACCACAGGGTTCTCATAATGCCCTAAACCATCAGAGGCAAAAAGCCTGTAAGTCCATGCCTCAGAGTGACTGGGTCCAACTGTGTTTCCTTCACTAATACTTTGGGCTGGAATGTTTCCATATAGGATTTTTTAAATTGCAAATGACCTTAGGGATCACCTCTTACATGAATCACCTTGCTATACAGAACCTCCCTGGGTCGGCTACCCTCGGTGGATATGAAAGCCTTTGGTCACCAACATCAGTCACCATCTAAAGCGCTCAGGCCCACAAAAGATTAGGTGAAATGCCCACTGCCCAGTAGCCTGCTGTGTGCTAAGAACTTAGGAATACAGAACTCACTATCTCTACCCCAAACACAATGCAACAGAGATGAGGATTATATGAACACTGCCCCCAGTGCTTGCTTTTAAAAACAGATAGCATTTTTAAAAATACCAGAGCTTTGTAAATACTAAAGCTAATTAAAAAAAAACAAATACTCTCTTTGGCAGAAGGAAAAAGTCTTCTCTCCTCTTTGAAAAGTGATGCTACTTAGAGTGATCAGGGTAGATACCTCCAAATCTCTTTGGCAACAAATATTCACTCCTCTGTACTTTCCCCTCAAACCAACCTTCAAAGACCAAAGCAAAAATCCTAACTTTGAAATTCTCTAACTCTCTTACCCTCCAGATTTAATATCCCCATGGGGTCTTGGATGCATGCTAAAAATTAATGCTGGGAGCTAATTAATTGAGAATCGGCACTGTTTTCAAAGGTAAGACACTGGGCGCAGAGATGCAGAAAGCTCCCTTGTCCCCTGGCCCAACTACACTGCATGGGGGAGTTAAAAAGGAGAAAAAACAAAACAAACAAAAGGCCTGGATTCAAGGGTGAGGACTCAGATTTGAGCTTGGGGAAGACACTTCACTGCTTTGGGACTAGATCATTTTTAAGGTTCCTTCCACCTCCAAACTTCCTTGGAAACATTCTAAGCAGGGAGGGCCTTTGGACAGGAGCAGAGACAGCCACCTCCGAGCGCAGCCTCCAAGGCCTGTTCCCTGAGAAGCAGATGACTCGGGCACTGGTCTCTCCTTTTGGTAAGCCCTACTTTAGAGGGGTAATCCGAACCCCTGAGAATTAGCTTAGTCCTCTCTACCCTAAACACAACGGGAAGAAGAGAGGGACTATGTTAGCATAGGTGGTGCCTATCTTAAGTACAAGCTTCAAATACTAAACCTGGCCAGAAATCCATAAGTACCAAGCCTGGTAAACCTCAGTATCTTTTTGCTAAAGGGCCAAACTCTGGTCAGGTGATGCCCTGACGCCTAGGTGAAGCCTTAGAGCTACAATCACATTGATGTGGAATCTCCACCAGGACAGGCTGCCTCTTATACTACCTGGCAGTCTGCTTCACCTCTGTATAGAGGCTAATTACAATAGGATTAAGTCAGGTTCATCACTTCGAAGTTTTTCCCTCCAATGAGTGGACCTTTCTCACTGCAGAAACACCAGAGAACAGGAATGGAACTCCAATCCAATCCAGAGAGCATTTGATGAGCACTGATATTCCCAAAAGCATACCTCTGGGGGAACAGCCCATCTATGGGCAAGTTCAATTCCATGTTTTTAGCAAATTGAGCCCTAGATAAAAGCGCCATGATACTGTCAGCCCCTTAAAAAGAACCCATATGAAAACAACTGTCTCAATAGTTGTCGATACCATGTGACATCCAGAGGCGCAGGCACTGTGGGGTGGACTGGCTAGAGGGCTGGCCTCAGTCACGGAATTCCCAAGTCCTGTCTCTGAAACATCCTGACCGTGAGATGCTGGGCAAAGGCTCCTGCTCTCGGGCCTGGTTCATTACCAGTAAGAGGGTAGAGCTGGACAAGAAGAGTATGAAATGCCTGCTGATGCACGGAATGGCTTGTGCTATACTCTGAAGGCTTAATGAGAAAAAGCAGCTGGGAAAGGGGGGGAATCAAGGACACACTTCATCCAATTCAACAGACAAGCTGCAGGAAAAGTTAACCTTGGTGCCTCAGCCCATTAATCCAAAGTTTCCTTTTCTGCCACAGTTATTTTTGGAGTCCACATTTATTCTTACTAATAGCTGTCCTGATAAGAAGTCTGCCTTTGTGCAGAATCTGAGTCAACTGGACAGAGGAATTCATTAAACTGTGGTTAACCTTCACAGTCCTTGTGAGGAAGAGTTGTATGTGTCCCCTCACCAACTTCCATACAACACCCCCACCCCACAGGACAATTCTCCTGACATTCTGATCACTAATTGGCACTCCCAGGCCTGTGGAAGAAAGGGTTTTTAGTTAACAGAAGAGGGGACAATGTGGGAGTTAGAGTTAGTGGGATGGATGGTCTGAAATCCCATAACGGATCCTTTATCTCAGACTAGCTATAAGGTTTTCAAAGTGCTTTAGAAACATTATTTTATCTGATCAACACAAAGCCAAGCCCATGTAACTTTTCAAGAGAGCAGTAAAAGAAAGCTTTCCATGGTGGGACATGCCCAGAATGCCAGAAGGAGGTACAAAAATCCAACAGAAACAAGCCTGTTAAGGCCATAAAATAAGTTTTCAAAGAGATGCCACTCTGGCACATCAAACAGAAGGCAAAGGCTCTGTGAGTTGGGAATGCAGGGCATTTGTGAAACCATCAAATGGCATTGAAAGCTTTGGGTTAGGATTAGGCTCAGGAATGGCAGGGATTCATTTTCTTTTCTCAAATTTAATTCATGTGGAGAGCCTAGGTCCTTTCAGGCCTCACATGCAATGTGAAGTGAATCGGCAATGACCCAGGGGCTTCAGCTCAACTGTAAGTCGCAACACTTTAAAAAGAAATGGAGGGAGGGAGGGAGAGGAGGAAGGAAGGAAGGAAAAGACAGACAGACAAAGAAAAGAAAGAGTAATAAAAGGATAATGCAAGATCAAGAGCCAGCAATTCCAATGTTTTTAAAATCTGCAAAGTGCTTTACAGATTCCATTTCATTATCACAACAGCCCTATCAAGGAAATGTTATCATTATTCCCAATTTAAGATATGTTTCCAGACCTGTAATTCCTTATGAAGAACTCTCAGTGATGGAAGTCCCTCTACCAATACAGACTGGCACTCTGCCCCAAGCCACCCACACCAGAGCCCCTGCAGGAGATAAAGCTGGGGCACCACCTCAGGACTGGCTCCAGTCCTGCTTTAACCTGAGGTTATTATGTCTTCTGCACTCCACAAGCCTCCCACATATTGTGACATTTATGTCATAATCATTTATCCATATGGTTTATAAAGCATATAATCCAAGGAGATTGGACAGAGTGGTCCAATATACATCGAAACACATAGAGCAGACCCTTCTGTGGTTGCAAGGGACTTACTGGGAACAAAGCAAATGCCTCTGGACTGTGCAGTAGCTAAACCAATCATGGTACCTGAGTGTCACAGAATGTGACAGCACCAAGAATTCAGAGCAGCCCAAGAACAAGCCAGCCAGAAGTTTCTTCCCCCTCCTGAAGCTCACACATACGCTCATCTGCCCGCCTAAGGATCTGACTTTTAGACCAGTCTTCAATGTCACTCTCCTCCTTTTCAGCAGCTGTACCTTGCCCGTGGCTGTATCTCACAAGCTTTCGGTGGCATCAAGGCTCTCCATGATGGGGCCCCACTGCCCTCTTCTAGCCTCATCTGACAGTTCCTCCAGCTAACCCAATCTAGAGAGGATGTGTCGGAATAGGAGCCTGTGGTGGTAGACAAGGCACTGGAGCGAGAAAGACCTGGGTTCAAATCCTGACCCTAAGCAGTCATTCCACATCCCTGAGCGTCAGTTCCTTCATCTAATAAGCCTCTAAGGCCCCTTCCAGCTCCCCTACATTCACACACCCTAGCTTACTCTTTGAAATGCTTCTGTCTAATTCTACCTCTCCTTGGAGCATCAAATTAAATACCACCTTTTTTTCTATCCTCCCATCTACTCTATATCTCGGGGCCACCAAATATATCACGTACCTCTTACTACACTGGCATACCTCAGCACCCCAAATGGACTAAAACAAAGGACGTGGTACCTTCAAGTTTAGCTTTGACATCAAATGCTTTCATTGTCTTTTAGTTACAATCAGGAGTGGTTTTCTTACAATTTTTAAAAAGAACAATTTTTTTTTTCTGTCAAGCATGTTCTACTGGTACTTTTTCTGGGACCCATCAAAGTACACATCAGTACACATGCTTCCTGACTCTCAGCAGAAACAGGGTGTGTTATAGATTACAAAAACAAACACTGAGTGTGCTTTTATCAAACAAGGCCAAATATGTTGATTAATTTTGCTTGACCTTATCTGTTAACAAGGGATGGTTCGGGGGGGGGGTGTTATTGGAAAATGACAGTAAAACATTTATAATTTTTTTTAAAATACCAAGTCACCATTCCTAATTCTACAGAATTTGGCAGACTCTAGGTCTTGGGCTAGATAAGGACTTCCGTAGAAGGAGCAAGTCCTACATGGACGAGGGCAGAATTAGGAATGGAGATCTGGGGGCTCCACTAGGTGCTTGTTTACCGACTTGCCAGATCACCTCTTTCTAGTTTCTCTTTGGCAATAACACAATATGGTGACATCTGTAAACCATCTGTAAAACCTTCTGGATTCTCTTTAAAAGACACAGCCCTGCAAGTCATGAGATGGGCAGAAATCAAAATTAAATGCTACTTGGGGGAAGATAAAAATTTGAATAAATAAAACAAGTCTTCCAGGAAATCCCTAAAAGAAAGAAAAATCTTAAAGTTCTAATAAAGACAAACTCTTCTGGAAGGGTTCCTCTTCCTTCAAACATTCAGTATTTTTAAATGCTAAATAAGTGCCACATTTTTACCCAATTGCAATTTCTTGACAGGTCTTTTCTAAAATTTCCTGACAACTCCTACTTGCTACCAGCCAGAGTGCTGATTTTTTTATTTGGATGGCTACATCTTAAATTAAGCCTTAGATCCTTACTAGCCATAGGACCCTGGGCAAGTCACTGGTATGCTCATGGGTGAAATGGGGACAGCAGTAATGGTAACCATCTCCAAGGGTTATTGTGAGGATCCAAGGAGATAATTTCTAAAGACTTTACAAACCTTAAAGTGTTATATAAATGCTAGCAATTATCTTTTTAGGTCTTCATACAGGCTTTTTCAACCTTAAAAAGAATTGAAAAATTTTAAAACAAAAAAATTAAATAAAATAAAACTACCAGCACAATTACATGTCAGAAACATCCAGTGGCTCCCTGCTGTCTTTAGAATGAAACATCAGCTCTGATTTGTGGCACTGTAAGACTGTCCAGCCATGGGGCTTTAATCTAGACTCACTGCTCCCCAGCTTAAAGCAGCTACTTGTCTAGCCTGGCTCTCCCTAGCAGTGACCCAAACATCACAGCTCCCTCCATCCGTCTGCCAAAATCTGTGTGTTCCTTCCAAGGCCCAGCCTCAGGAAGCATCCCCTTCAATCAGCAAATACTCCCCGACTATCTCCCAAATTCCTTACATGTTCCTCTCTTTGGCCCCTTTATACAGCTTTTATACAGCTCCCTGGGTACACAAAGTACCTCGCCACCCTCACACACGCTAGTGCTACGTAAATTGGACACTACTTAAAGGCGTAGACTCTGTATGTGCAGAGCTTTGAAGGAAATCAAAAGCACTGGATTGTCAGGGGGTGCACAATCAAAAGAGCCAATCCTGAGTGAATGGCTTTTCTTCAGAATGCCTGGGAGCTTCCTAAATGGTCATGCCCTGAAACTGGACATGTAACTGCAAAGACCAGAGAGTTAATGCTGCAGCTGAAGAGCCCTGGATTCCACAAAGAACCTAGGTTCAAATCTCAGCTTTTTCCCCTTGTGACCTGAGGCAGGTCACTTACCTGTGAGATGCTGGACAAATCATTTATATAGGGATTTACATAGAGGTCTGCCAGGTGACACAGTGGATAGAGCACTGGACTTAGATTCAGACACCCAAGTTTAAATATGCTCTCCAACACTTACTGGCTGTGTGAATCTGGGAATTCACTTAACCTCTTTCTGCCTCAGTTTCCTCATCTGTAAAAAGAAGATAATAACAGCACCTATCATCCAGGGTTGCTGTGAGGATAAAAAGAGATTTGTAAGTTGCTATATAACTGGCTGCTATTATTATTAGCACCTCCTTTGAATCTCAGTCTCCTCATCTATCAAATGAGAGGATCGGACTAAGTGTCCTCTAAGGTCCTATGACCAAATAAAGCCTACGTATTCTATGGCACCTGGCTACAGTACCATCTATACGGCCTCCAGAGAAAGAAAATCCTTGAGACAAATCCATTCTGTCTGGAGTTTTTTCCCCATTCTCAGGAAGGGAGTGTGACATCCCATGTTCAGCACTGTATTTTTTTCCTGCCTTCCTTTGGTTCTCCCCAAACAAAATACTAGGATCTATGTCTTAGTTTAATTTAGGATAATTTCTAAGACTCAGCTAAGACAAGAAAACCATCAACAACCACAAAGGTTGTTTTTATCCTTAAATCCCAAGTTAACAAGTCTAGACAAGCTGATTTTGAGCCCTCCGCCTCCCTAAAGGCGGGAAGAACAGGTAGAAAGGTGACCAAACTCACTGTCACTGGGACTTCTCTTCCAGGGACAGTCAGTACCTCTCTCTTCCACACCTACCTCTAAAATAGAATAGAAAATTCTGCAGCTCAAAAGCAAAAAACAAACAAACCAAAAAAACCAGTTTCCCTCTCTTCAAAAAAAAAATCACCAATATTGTCCATCACACAGTAAAAAACCCACCAAGCCTGCCAGTTTCTTCCAGAAAAAGGGAGCCCTATAGCAGCCTTTGGCAAGGTAAGAGAGAATCAGGTTTATATCCTCGTTCTTCATGATAAGAAGTAAATGGGGTGACTGGCCTGAGAGGCGCAGAATGAAGAGCAAAAAATCCAGATACAGCAAAGAGGAAAGAACAAGTGTCTCGAGGCTAAGAGGAGCAGCAGTATCCCACACATTTTAAGGGGACTACAACAGCGCCAAAGTTTAAAGAAAAAGGGCCAATCTATGATCAAGGATCATTCCTTGCCATGGAAGAAGACCCAGGCTGGGCCAATGGAATTCTTCCTCTATGCTTATTATTTCCTGTAAGAATGGATGCTCCTGGAGGAGAAGGGGCTATTCTGCTTGTCTTTGCATCCCCAGCCAGGATTCGTAAGACACAGTACTTGGCCCCCTCTAAGAGTTTAATTAAGCAAATGGTTGTGGACTGACTACTCCATCCATCCATCAGGTCCTTCAGCCACACAGAACCACACGTCTGAGGGGCAGTGTCCAGAGGGTCAGATAAAAGATGGGGTCTCAGAGTGGAATCACTGCACATGGGCATCTCACAAGCATGGCTATCCATGGGATAGAGAGTGACAGAACAAATAAAGTGCTTACTGTGGAGAGGGAAGGAAGAAGGGTGATAATCAGTCAACTAGGATTTATTAAGCAGAGAGGGAAAGGAGTCAGTCATTCATCGGAGCATTTAATTAAGCTTTACTATGGGGGTGGAGGAATTGGTTGTTTGGAAAGCATTTATTATGGGGGGGTGAGTCAGTCACTTAGTTGGCCTTTATTGGGAGCTTACTGGGGGAAAGAGAGGGGGTGAGAGGAGGGGAAGGAGGAGGAGGAGGAGAAAGAAGGAGGATAGGGGAGAGGGAGGAGGTGGGGGGAGAAAGGAAAAGAGAAGGAGGACAGAAGTCCCTCAGTTGCTGGTCCGCCAGCCAGTACTGCTCAGGTAACTTACTGGGAGGCTGCCAAGTCAGCCGGTTCTCTAGCTGCCTAGTCACCAGCATCTATGAGGAACTAACTGTGCTGGGGGTGGGTGGGGGGAATGGAGGCGTTTGTCTCTCCTTGGTTCATTCATTCTCAGCTGGCCATGAGGGATTGGGTGCTGGGAGGGGGAAGGGGATCTAGGGTGCCATGATCATTCATTCTTAACCTGCCCTGGGGGGTGGGGCCCGCTAATCATTCATTCATCCTTACCCAGCCCTCACGGGGGGGGCACTTTCTGGGGGTGCGCTAATCATTCATTCATCCTTACCCAGCCCTCACGGCGGGGGGGCACTTTCTGGGGGTGCGCTGATCATTCATTCATCCTTAGCCCGTCCTCACCGGCCGGAGGCGGCAGCGAGGCTCCCTCCCCGGCGGCCGCCTCCCCCCACTCCTGCCCCGGCCCTTCACTCACGCACGCAGAGGCAGGCCACCAGCTTGGCCGCGTCCTCGGGCACCGGGCAGCTGGGGAAGAGCGGCTTGAGCAGGTACGTGGCGAAGACGAGCGCCACGATGTACTGCGACGAGGGCCGGATGATGAGCAGCTCCACCCAGAGCTTGAGGAAGGCAGGCAGCGGCCCGTAGACCTCGAGCATGTACGCGTAGTCGCCGCCGGACTTGGTGATGGTGGTGCCCAGCTCGGCGTAGCAGAGCGCGCCCACGATGGAGAAGACGCCGCAGGCGGCCCACACGACGAGCGCCAGGCCGGGCGAGCCGGCCTCCTTTAGCACGCCCGTGGGCGCCACGAAGATGCCCGAGCCGATGATGGTGCCCAGGATGATGGCCACGCCGTTGAGCAGCGTGATGGAGCGCTGCAGGGTCACGCCCTCGTCGTCCCCGCGCCCGTCGCCGCCGCCGCCGCCGCCGCCGTTCCGCCGCCGCAGCATCTTCTCCCGGGACTCGGAGTCCTCGTCGGGCCCCGGGCCGGCCCCGGCGCCCGGGCCGGCGGCGGCGGCGGGAGGGCCGGCAGAGCGGCGCTGGTGCGGCGCGCTGGTCATGCGGCGGCCGGGTGCGTGCGGAGCGGCGGCGGCAGCGGCGGAACGGCGGGAGTGCGGCGGCACAGCGGGGCCGGTGGTCTGGGAAGGAGGGAGGGACGGAGGGAGGAGCGAGGGAGGGAGGGACGAGGCCGGGAGGCGCGGCGGCGGTGCGGCTGATGCGGCTGCGCCCGCCCTTTTGTATCCCGAGCCTGGCGCCGGGGGCGGGGGCGGGGTCGCGCACCTCCTACAGGTGCGGGGCGCGCGTTCCCCCTCCCGCTCTAGGCCCCGCCCACCGCGCGACCTGGGGCTGGGGAGGGCTGGGGAGGGGGCTGCGCTCCGGCGGTGCTGTGGCGCCCTATAGCGGCCGGGGTGGGGGGCGGGCGCCCGCGCTGCTCTGCGGACCGAGCTGGAGCACATGGCGCCACTCCCTTGCCCCTCCCCCCCCCGCCGGCGCAGCCCGCGCGGAGCCGGGGCACCTTCCCCTGCCCCGCCCCCACCCCACCCCCCCTCCCGAGGCCACATGGAGGCATTACTGCCCCCAGCCACGAACTTCTGCCGGGTGGAAAGCGATTGGATGGGGCGGGAGGGGGGAGATAAATGAGGAGTGCTATGAGGGGACCCTTAGTGTGGACATGAGCGAGAAAACGAGAAAAAGGCTTGGGGAAGGGGAGAGAAGGGGAGGGGCGCTATGGGGGGGCCCCTAGTATTGGTATTAATAAGAAAAGGGGAGAGGAAGAATAAGAAAACGAGAAAAGAACGTGGATGGAGGGGGACAATAAATGAGGAGCGCCGTAAGGGGGACCCTGGTATTGAAATTAATGAGAAAAGGACTTCGATAAGGGGAGGGAAGTGTTGACTTTAACATGGAAATAGGAAAAAAATAGATTAATATTAGAATTAACATTAGAATGAAAACTTCTTGAGACTTGTGGAGTCCTGAGAGGGCGCCGTAACTCTTTATCTTCTATTCTGTTCTGCTAACTTAGATTATCAAGTTTTTAGTAACTGCTTGATCAAGTCACTTAAGTTCATTTAAGAAACATTTATCAAAAACTTGTCAGTCAGTAAGGATCTATTAAGCATTGTGCTAAGCTCTGGGCTCTCCCTTTGATTTTTCCAAATGACTGGGAACGCAAAAACGTATGTGTATAACGCCCCCAGCCCGCCAGAAATTTTCATTCTACTCTGATCTTATTCTCAGAAATTACGAATATATCCACCCCGAATTGAACAACTTACCCACAGTCATACACCTAGTCAGTGTGGGAATCAAAGCTCAAACCCAGCCAAATAAAACTCCCTCGAGTCCAAGGCACTTCTGCTAGACCCCCTGGGCCACTCGATGATGTTTCTAAAAAGGATGTGCAATTCTAAATGATCACAGTTCTGCAGCCCGGCCAAGAGTCTCTTTGATCCCTGGACATCAGAGACACCGGTTCTGAGGAGTTCTTTTCCCACAAGGCATTAAGAATCCTCCCGTTTCCACAAAAACTATACCGAGGTGCACGGAAGGAGTAATCTTTGAATAAAGTCAAAGGTTTTTCCAGGCTGTTATTGTCTATCCTAACACTGCATTGTGCCTTTTACTTCCCTCAAATAGCATCATGTCTAAAGTACTCAGGTGACCAGGGTGGCTCTTTTGAAGTAGGTCAAAAAAACCAGATGGGGGGGTCTTTTTTTTCCATTTGTGCTTAACCATTTTGTTGTGTGTAACTTACAAATCTTCAGGCAGATGAAACGTGTGACAAATGGTCTTCAGAAAATGGATGGTACGAAGGAATTTTATATTATAGACATTATAGACAAATTTTAAAAGGTCTTGAAAAATCAACTTGTATTTTTTAAAGTTCCTTACAAACAGTAAGCTTTCGAAAAACTTCCCTCTCCGTGCACAAGTGTTGACAGAAAGATAGATGCAGCTGAGTCTATGAACGTGTGTACTTTTTTCCAAATATGCAACATAAACACTGAAGCGATGACCAGAAGGCTCATTATCAATACTGGAACAGGACCAACTTAGGGTTGTCGAAGAACAGGTCAAGGTTTTCGTATTACACACCTGAAAGGAAGGACTGGGATATTCATAAAGGTTGGAGAGGATGTCCATAGAAGTTTTATTGTAGGATGACCCCAAGGAGTCACAGTGTCCAAATAGGTCATTTAGGGAATATATTTGTCAGGAAGTGGGACAAGGAGATAACTTGGACGCAACAACGGATGAAGGATAAGTGATAAAAACATTAATTAAAAACTTACTGTAGTGCTGTGCTAAACTCTGGGGAATCAGATATAAACAAGCAAGATAGTCCTGCCATCAAGGAGAAGACAATATAAAAAGAAGCTAGAAATAGAGGGAAGTTAGGAAGGAAGGGGGAGGGTGTCTGGAAATGGCCAGGAAATGATGAGGTCCTCTCTGGCCAAGAATTCAAGATTTCTTCTCACTATTAGCACCCTAACGGAGGACCAAGTGATTCCAGTATCGAGGTATCCTGAGGAGGGCAAGTAATAAACAGCCACTACCCCTATGCATATGAATAGGAGTTCTGTGTTAGGAATCAGGAAGGAACTTTTTACTTGACATCTATCTGGAAAAGGTTTGAAATGAGCAAACATCTTCTATTCCTTGGGGCTTCTACAAAGTTCATACTATAAGCTGGTATTCCCCCTCTCATGAAACTTAAGAGTCTTCTATGTAACTCATTTCTCATTGACAAAGTGCTTTTGGCCTAATAGCCTTGTAAAGGAGTTATAAGCAAAAGATCCTAGCATTCCATTTTATAGACAAAACTGAAACTCAAGGAGGAATAAATCTTATTTCACTTAGTTTCCTGTGGAATTTAAGTGGCCTGTGCACAGTTACACAATGGTAAACAGAGAACCTGAGGTTTTGTTTTGGGTTTTTTCCTCCTTCCATTTATCCCTGCTGCTTAGCCACAGTTCCTGGAACATTATAGATATTTGATGAAAATGAGTTGACTGATCCATTGAGACCATATGAGTACAAGCCTGCTGGGGGGTTTTCCCTACTATACCATTTTATTTCTGTCATAATAAATTCTCATTAATAAATATAAAACAAAAGTGAACTGGGTGTTTCCTGTCTTATGGTGGGGGGGGGTAATTCCAAGAAATGATTTGGCTATTCCATTTAAATTCACAAGTGGATTAATTCATAAGTGTGCTACAGAATTGATAAGGCTGATAAGCATGGTATCAGACCACTCTAGATGGTGTTAATTAAGCAGGAACTTCTCAGGAGTACCATGTTCTTGCTATAACTCATTAAATTGCATTTAAAACAGTACCGTGCTTTGCAAATAATACACGGTTTTTCATTCATTCATTAAATAATAAATAACAGGAATTGAAGTTGGAGGTTAAATTCCCTGTTTCCTTCTTTTGATAATCCAACCAACCTTCCACCCTCTGATTACAGACTCGGTCCATGCATGAAATCTATTGAGTGCAAAAGAACAGTGCCATGCAAATTATTCATCTCTTCATAGGATCATAACTACAGAACTGGATGAGACTTTAGAAGTCGTTGAGTCCAACTCCTTCATTTGACAGGTGAGGAAATTGAGGCCCATAGGATATGATTTACCCTTCTTCACTGACACTAAGGAGCAAAGGTAAAATTGGAAGTCGGGTCATCAGACTCCAAATTCTGTGCACTTTCCACAATACAATGCTGTATTTACATACAGTTCTCCTGAGGTCACCACAGCTGATGATCTATCCCAATATTTATATATTTAAATCTCTGGCTTCGATAATGTAAATGTATCTCAATTCCATTTTGCACATCTCAATGAACAGCGTTAAGCGTAGAATGCTAGCAAAGGCTGCCACCTACTGGTGAAGGATTTTGTGATTTATTTTTTTTTTAAAGAAACTTTCCCACACAGATCATTCATTGATAGTCTAACCTTAAGGAACTCCTACTGGGACCACTGGGAGGATGGGGGGGCTGGGGTACAGAGCCCATTCCCTATGTTGTATCTTAAGCATGTGTTTTGAACCAGGCTCAGTCCCCGGGAGCCTGGCTTCTAATGAGATGGAGCTAGGTCCCCCGTTCTCCCTGGAGCCCTGAAATTGTTTCACTTATAGCTTAGGTTATCTCAGGGTTCCCCCAAAAAAGGGGGAAGTAAAGGGTACTTGATGCACATTAAAATGAGGTCTCAGACAAGTAAATTGCTCCTGCACACCGAAGAAATGCCAACCACAAGGCATTCACATTTGACAAAAACAAACTTAAAACAGGATTCAGTAAGTTATAACTCCTGGTAAGTCTACCAGGAGGCTGATACTTAAATAACATCAGCACATAAAACTGTTCAAAGGACTGCTAATAAGGCATTTTACATTTCTCTTTGGCTCTTCATTGCCTGAACAGCTACTGAGTGAGTTAGAGCTGGTTGGGAACATAGATGTCATCTATCGTAATTCGTTCATGAATGAATGAATGAAAAAGCATTAATACGTGCAAAGCACTGTACTAAATGTTGCCGATAAAAATGGAAAAGTATCTTCCCTTAGAATTTACTTCCAATGCACTAAACTGTTTGAGCTGATTGTTAAATTTGCAGTATGAGAACTCACATCTCAGAAATCAGTAACGTATACATCAGGGCTTGGTTTATTGTGCTTTTGTTTGTCTGGATTTAAGAAAGTGATGGGAAAATGTTGATAACGCAGGTTAAACTCAGACGGGTGCTGAGGTTTTCAGAGGCTGATTGTCCAACGTTTACCAGCCTGCCCCTATTTGCATATATCTTGAATGGATGATTGTTTGGATGTCGCCTCCTCTAGTAGAATAGGAGCACCTTGGTAGCAGTTACTGTTTTTATCTCTCTACACCCTTAGCAGTGTAGCCCTTCCTACAGCAAGCCTTTCCTAGCCCCTGAATTCTAGTGCTTTCATTGTGTTGGTTATTTCCAATGTGTCCTTTCTATAGCTTGTTTGTACACAGTTATTTATACATCGTCTTCTCCCATTAAACTGTGAACTTCACGAAAGCTGGTACTAGTGTGTTTTTTGTTGCTGATGGTTTGTCTGTTTTCTTTTCTTTGCACCTCTAGGATGTAGCACAGTGCCTGGCACATTTGTTGTTGCTAAGTCATTTCGAACATGCCCAACTCTTCCTGATCCCATTTTGGGGTTTTCTTGGCAAAGATACTGGACTGATTTTTCCATTTCCTTCTCCAGCTCATCTGACAGATGAGGAAACTGAGGCAAACAGAGTGAAGGGACTTGTCCAGAGTCACACAGCTGGTAAGTGTCTGAGGCAGGATTTGAACTCAGGTCCTTTTGACTCTGGCCCCACTGTTCTGTTCACTGCACCACCTAGTTGCCCAATTGGCACATAGTAGGTGCTTAATAAATGCTAATTGACTTGACTTGCCCCTGCTTTCAGTGAACTCGTGAAGACCTGTAGGAGTTTTCAAATGAATAGCCCCATGAGCCTTAGGTATAGCATTGAAGCAGATGGTAATGCATCTTCCTTAATGTCATTTTCACTAACACAATCACATCTGTTTCTGATGTGGAGCTCTCTGACAGTGCCAAGGAGCGTGATGGCTACAACTTTCTTGTCCAAGTCATCAGGAGCTGTGGCTGCTGAGGAGGCAAGACTGCCATACCAAGTGACACTTCCATGAGGTTTGTTCGCCTGGATGATGGCTTCGGGGTCTGGGCTAGAAGCAGCGTGGTAGTCTGGAGGGAGGTGCCTCCATTGCTGGGGCTCTTGGGCTTACCGATGATCAACAGCAGTTTGTCAGAGGTTGGTGTTGAGGATGGGAGGACCCTTTCTCTACAGGGTTCACTGTCCTTCATGATGTCTTTGGAAGCCAGGCTGAAAGCAGGAATAGTGAGATAATGGGGAGAAGGGATACTATTTCTGTGGTTTTTCTGTTCCAGTTGTAAATAGCAAGTCCCGGGATCCTCCATCTCCAATTCCAGTATTATTAATTTCCCAGAAAATGCCTTAAAAAATTTTTTTTACTAATTATTTTTTTGTTTTCAACCTTCACTTCCATAAGCTGTTGAGTTTTAAATTATCTCCACCTCACTCCCCTCTTCCCTCCCCAAGATGGCATGCAATCTGATATAGGCTCTACATATACATTCCTATTAAACATATTTTCACATTAGTCATGTTGTGAAGAAGAATTAGAACAAATAGGAGGAACCACAAGAAAGAAGAAATAAAACAAAAGAAGAAAGAAAAGGCCAAATAGTGTGCTTCAATCTGCATTCAGATTCCGTAGTTCTTTCTTTGGATGTGGATAGCATTTTCTATCATGAGACTTTTGGAGATATCTTAGATCCTTGCATTGCTGAGAAAAGCTAAGTCTGTCAAAGTTAGTCATTGCACAATGTGGCTGTTACCGTGTACAATATTCTCCTGGTTCTGCTCACTTCACTCAGCATCAGTCCATACAAGTCTTTCCAGGTTTTCCTGAAGTCAGCCTGTTCATTATTTCTTACAGTATAATAGTATTCCATTATATTCATATACCACAACTTGTTCAGCCATTCCCCCATTGATGGGCATCCCCTCAATTTCTAATTCTTTGCCACCACAGAAAGAGCTACTATATATATATTTTTGTACATGTGGGTCCTTTTCCCATTTTTTATGATCTCTTTGGGATATATAGGCCTAGAAGTGGTATTGCTGAGTCAAAGAGTAGGCATATTTTTATAGCCCTTTGGTCATAGTTCCAAATTGCTCTCCAAAATGTTTGGATCAGTTCACAACTTCACCAACAATGCATTCGTGTTTCAATTTTCCAGTACTTTGTCCAACATTTATCATTTTCCTGTTTTGTCATGTTAGCCAATCTGATGGGTGTGATGTGGTACCTCAGAGTCTTTTTGATTTGCATTTCCCTAGTGATTTAGAGCAAGAAAATGCCTTTTTAAAAAAAAAGTATTGAGAGGTACAATTTTAAGCCCCCAAACTAAAAAGTTTAAAACAGCTAATAAGAAAGAATGGACATTCTACCTCCTTTTCAAAGATAAATTTTATTTCACTTAACTCCTTATCTCTGAAGGTCTCTGAACTGAGGCTAGAGGCTCATTTGTTTGGGATATTAGAGAAAAAGTTCCTATTAAAACGAATCCCCCACACTCACCGCCACCTCCATATATGCCACTGGACCAAAGTCAACTGACCAACAAAAAGCTGAAAATGAAATGGCACCCACCGTTGTCCAGCTATTTGGACAAAGACAAAAACAGCAAGAGCTTGGGATTCCTGATTCTGCTAATTTGTGGAAAGGGTATGAAAGGACAGGTCTGAATTCGAATATTTACCCAAAAGTTTCTCAGTCACGAATATCTTTATCATGCAAATATTTGTTCTTTACTAGTTGATAAGTAACAGCCATCTACTAACCTTGCCATAACTTTGATTTTTGACCCAACTGGTCCGTTGATTTTTTTCCTCACTGTTCTGGATGGTGTACATGTAGTCTCCATAGTAATCAAATTCCTGTTTTAAGATTTAACTCTTTCTGACACAAGAATGCCCAGTGTTTGAGCCACAGGCCAAGAAGGAGGGGGAACATATCCAAATTCCTTCGGTCAGGTTAAATATAGTCAAGTCTCAGTCTGGGGAGTAGACACATGGATAATCAACAGTAGCACATGGATGCCCACCTCCTGCTTTTGCTCACACTTATTTTTCCTCTGCCTGAAATGCCTTGCCCCCACATTCCCACATGATGAAAGCCCATCATTCCTTCAAAGTTCAATTGGTGCCATCTACTCAGTGACGCCTTTACTGATTGCCCCAGACGGAAGTGAGCACTCCATCTAAAACCCACAGTACTGTTTATATATCTCTTACAGCACTTCTCACATGGTAACTTTGTAATCATTTCTGCAACAAAAAGGCCATCTTGATCAAAAGCCCAATATACATATATATATATATGTATATACATATATATATATACATATATATATGTATATACATATATATATATGTATATACATATATATACATATATATACATATATATGTGTATATATATATATATATATATATACATACACACACGTTAAGTGTTTATTTTCTTTCTATCACTATATACTTAAAGACAGGAGCTGCTAAGCTCCCATTCTGCTCAGGTCTATAGTGTTTCCTTTCTCTGTGTTGGAAAAAGTTAGGAAATGCTTTCCCAAAGCAGAATTCCACTTCCTGAATTTTTGCTTTTCCAACAGTTGTAGTTTTCTTATCTTGTACCTATAGTTAAACAAAGCTTTAATATTCTTTTGAACATGGACTCTTAGCCTTTTTGGTATGTCCTGGACCCCTTTGCAGTTTGGTGCAGCCTCTGGACCCTTTCTCAGAATCATGTTCTGAAATGAATAAAATAAAATAGGATTACAAAGGAAGCCAATTAATAGAAATAAAATAATAAAAAAAATTTTTAAGTTCATGGAGCGAAGAATACCTGCTTTTGAAGATTTGCTAGGAAAAAAATATATAAAAATAAAAATATATAAATATATAAAAATATACAAAACATGTAAAAATATAAAATTATATATAACAAAAGAAAAAAGAAAAAAAGATTTGCTAGCACAGTGCATTGTTGTTTTTTTTATTATTTGAATTAACTATTCTATATACTGAGCTTCTTTTTTATTCTATGAGTAAAGGTTGAGCTCCTTTAAGGTTAATAGTATGACATCATCCACCTGAAAGCATGTTTGTTGTTCTTAAAGATGTGTTACAAAGTGTCATTTGAATATTTTACCCTAATTAACTGGAGTGAGAAAGGGGAAAGTGAAAGGGGTAGGGGGAAGAGCATATTTTAGGGAGGTAAACTTCATTCCCAAAGTCCCTTTCTTTGTTCAAATGCTAAGCATAAAACATAAACAGAAAACCTTAGCAGCCTGTTTTCTCTATTTCCACATAAGTGAACTTCACACATCAGTGTGGCAACATTGGAAAAGAGTGAAGTCACAGGACCTGGGCTCAAATTCTCCAATTCTGCCTGTGTAACTTTGAATCTAATCTCTCCAGACTGCAGTCTCCTAATCTGTAAAATGAAGGCATTCAGTCTTACCACCTTACGGTCTCAAAATGGTGTAATGGAAAAAGCAGCATCTCTGGGGTCAGAAGCTTTCACTGTTGTTGGGTCATTTCAGCTGTGTCAGACTCTCCATGACCCTAATTGGGGTTTTCTAGGCAAAGATACTGGAGTGGTTTTTCCATTTCCTTCTCTAGCTCATTTTACAGATGAAGAAACTTTCAAGTTTAGAATGTAAGCCCCGCCTCCCAGTTAGAATGTAAGCCCACCCCCAGTTAAGGGGGTAAGGGATAGTGGTGGGTGGAAACTTGTTTGCATAGTGGGTGGAGACTTTGTGTGGTAGGCAGAGATTTGCTATTGGGTTTGTTGGGGGATGGGCCATGTGGGCCAGACTTTTAAGGCAAGGACTAGTGGACCTGGGGGAAACTCAGGCTACCAGCCACCAAATTCCTGATTGGGAGTGTCATTGAGGTTGAATCAGGATGTGGCCCGAGGATATCGGACCAGTAAAAAGACAATGATGGGCTAGAGTAGATAATAAAGAAAAGCCAGTCTAGTGGGGTGGGAGTGGCCCCAGGACACTGGACCTGGTGAAAGAATTCAGAAAGAAAAAAAGATCTTTATTGGGTCTGTTTTAAGTTTTTAATATACTGCTTACATATTTCTGAATGTGATGTAATCTAGTAAGCAATTGTATTAGTTACGTTGTTGGAAGGGCAATTTATTTTATAACCCAGAATGTTAAATTAAGAATTGTGCCTTCAGAGAAGAGAGAAAAAGGAATGAATGGGCTGTTGGGACATTCTATATGGTCCTGTTTTGTAACATTTCCTTTTAAGTATTGTAATTTAAGAAATGAGAACTTCCAAGTTTTGTCTCTGTTTAAAGGGAAGTTTTAGCTGGGATTATCTGGCTTTCACTTATGAAGCTTAAAATTGTTAACCAAGCTATTTGGAGTTATTGTTTAAGCCAAGCACTGGTAAAAGTATTTTGTGTTGTGAAGAGAAACTTGATAATTATGCAAAAAAAAAACAAAAACAAAAAACCCAATTTTGTAAAATCTCATAATTCTCATACAGACACCTTTTGACTAGAGAATTTAGGTAACTAGGAATTTTATGGTAATTAGAAAATTGTAAGCTGTTTTTGAGAAAGGGAGATACTATTACAAAAAAAAGTTTTGAAATCTTTGATACTCTTTTTAGAGAGCCTACTAAATTTCTATTTGCAAGAAAATTATGTCCAAACCTACTATGAACTTAGAGTTTCGTTCCTGGGTTTGTTGTATTCTTGGACTGGACTTAACTGGGTGCTTTTAGAGAAACAGTCTCAATGGGAGCAGTGTCAGAGATCTAAAGCTAGTGATTAATACTAAAGCATCTAAATTTCTGTAATAAACTGTAAGTAGGAAAGATCTTACTGTTTTGATCTGAATTCATTCCATGGCCTAGAAAGAGCTAAAATTACTATTTGAACTTATATGTATAAGATTCGAGTCCTGAAAGTGTCTCATTCTTTCAGATTAAGGATGGTTAGAGAGGATAGATAAGCTTTAGAAACAGAAAGGCAAATCTATTTAGAGCAGCAACTTATGATCTTAATGGAAATTTGCTTTTACTTAAGGATGTTATTAGAAACCATAAGGTGTAGGAAGTTGTGCAAGCTACTTAGAGCTCACTTTGGAGATGTTCCCTAATTAATGTGAGACTATAGTCACACCTGAAACTCTGATGAGGGGAATTTGCTAAGACCTTGGAATCTGTTAATGAACTATTATTTTGAGTCTAATTCCAGGTATGGTTAACAAAGAACTGATTGAGCTACTGACCCATGACATCAGCAACCTGCAAAGAGGTTTGTGAGCTGCACCTATGAGCTACAAGAAGGTGTTCTCATGGGAAGGTTAGGAGAACGACTTTTCTGCATGGCTGAGGTAGGATTCTCCTGACTCAATTTCCCCACTTTGACACCTGGCAGACTTTAAACCTGGCTCAATGCAGTTAGTTATTATATAACTTCTGCCTGGAGTTGACCTGAATCTAGGGAAGCATTGTTCCCTTTAGTTATGTTCTTTCATGACAAATTCCTATATTCATAAGTTTGTAAGCATAAATATCGAATCTATTAAGCAATAGATTGATGTGGGAACATCTGAGGTTATTACAGTAAGATACAAAAGATTGAGTTATTTGGCCTAGAATTTCAGAATTAAGCATATTCCTGTATAAGTCAGGATCCTTTAATTTCTCATAATGGTTATGATGAGGTCTGGAGGTTTGGGGGTGCTGGGACTCCAAGGTCACAGCATAAGGGTCCCTCCTGAAGAAATTCAGCCCAGGTCTTTTTAGCCAGGGGGGAAGTTTGTTAGAAATAAACATATAGGCCAGGTGATGCCCATAAGGAAGAGCAGGCATGAGAAAGTCTCTGGATCTTACATACACTAAAGTAACTTCGACCAGAGGAAGGGCTGAGAAAGGGGTCTGGGAGAGAATTCTGATTGGAATGTCTGAGAGATTGAATAGATATAATGAAGGGAGAAGTTTGAAAGGCATCTGAATAAGATCAAAAAGTAGGGCCAGGGCTTTCAAAGGAAGATGGAGAGCTGGGGCCCTTAGACAAAGGAGAACCACATTCTTGCTGGGGCGAGGGGCAGGGGTCTACTTGGACCTTACCCCATCATTAGGGGATAATTAGGCCAGGAGATTGTGGAATGAGGATATTATTCTGTTACTTAGTTAATACTTAGTTAATGTTAAAGTTATCTCAGTTCATTACAATTAATGTTAAAAGAGGAATAGCTTATGGCTTATCTTGTAAATGCCTTGAAAGAAGCATCTATTTTAATTAAGGATTATTTATTTGTACATGACTAGAAGTTGAGATTGTTTTGTTATTTGATATGTACTGTTTTTAAATTAGCTACTATGTATTGGAGGATGTTATTAATTCCTTAGTGGAATCTCATCCTTCTGATGGGGAATATGAATAGGAATGAATAAAGGTATAAAACTAGAAGTAATGCACAGTGTAGGACTAGGTTCTGATTTTTTTAATTTGAGCATCCTGAAACATGACAATTGGACAAAGTTCCAATTTTGATCTGGTAATGGTAAAGACATAGGGGTTGAGTTAATTTTCATTATTTGCCCTGGTTATTGGCAAGGTAATTTAAAATTGTGTTGAGATCAATCTTGTAGGAGAGTGGATACAAGAAGGAGAATCTCTGCAGGAGGGAAGTGAGAGTCTGCTGGACACTGCTTGAACAGTACTTAGACAAGAAGACTTCACCAGATGATGCCCAGAGTGTCAGACAGCGGTATGAGAAGACTTCTGAAGCTTTAAATGGACAGTTTATCATTATTTTTGGGCCTCCATATCTGTAAGGTATAATATTTGTGAGGAGGCTTCAAATTGTAAGAAATGAGAAAGGGAAATTGTGAGAGATGAACTCTCAGAGGTGAAGCCTCCTCAAAAGGTCAATAATTTTTTATCATTATTTGCAAAATCCTCCTCCACTCAGACCCTGTTTTTAAGCACATAACAGAAAGAATAAGCCCTGCCCCACCCCCAACCTGAGCCATTTGCCATTGGCTTCCCGCCTCTTTCCTTGTCTTTGAATTTTGGGCCTGCAATGTAAGCCCCACCTCCCAGTTAGAATGTAAGCCCACCCCCAGTTAAGGGGGTAAGGGATAGTGGTGGGTGGAAACTTGTTTGCGTAGTGGGTGGAGACTTTGCGTGGTGGGCGGAGAATTGCTTTTATAAGGCGGCCCCTGTTATAAGCACGCTCTCGCGCGCGCGCGCGCGCTCTCTCTCTCTCTCTCTCTCTCTCTCTCTCTCTCTCTCTCTCCCTTTCCCTCTCTCCCTCTCTCCCTCTCTCCCTCTCTCCTCTCTCCCTCTCTCCCTCCTCTCTCCTCTCTCTCTCTCTCTCTCTCTCTCTCTCTCTCTCTCTCTCTCTCTCTCTCTCTCTCTTTCTCTCTCTCTCCACGTGTATTGAAGGAGCAGACAGCCATCTCTCGAGATTGTAGTAAAGGTAACCTTTGCTTTCCACCTTGAGAAGTCTCTGAGTTTAATTTGGGTTAGAGTTGCTGTCCCACACAATCTGAAGCTGGATTTGAATTCTGGTCTTTCTGACTCCAAGTCCAGTGCTCCATCCACTATGCCACCTAGCTGTCCTCAGTGACTAAAGGTTTTCAATCAGCAGAATTAATGTAGTTACAACTGTACCGTACAAAAATTACCTCTGAAACTGTGTGAAGAATAGATTGGAGAGCCAAAGGTGGGAGGCCTGTGGCTGCAGAAGATTGCATTTGCTGTTTGTAGCCTTGGTTGACTTTGTTGAACTGTTTCTTTTCTTTCTTACTAGAGAAGATTCCAAGGGGGAGTTATGTAAGGAAGTTGGCAAGCATTTATTAAGTGCTTACTGTATGCTAGGCACAGAACTATTAGGGATACAAATACAAAAACAAAGACAGCTCCTCAAGGAGCTTACATTCTAATGGGAGTAGAACATAAAAAGTTGCTGAAAAGCAGAGGATGGGGAATCTTACTCATTTGGGGCCTGGTGAAGTCTGGAGAAGGGAGGATACAAAAGGTATCAATTACAGTTTGAATTGTAAAAATTGGATTAGAGAAGGAAAAAACGTGGGGTGGGAGAGACCAGTTGGAAACATTAGCCTCAGCTAGAGTGGATGAAGGCCTGACCTGAGGGGGTGGAGGGCAAATGGAGAGGAGGATGTTATGGAAATAGAACTGACTGGCCTTAACAAGGAAGTAGGTGTGGAAGGTAAGGGAGAGGGAAGAGTTAAAGATGGCACAGTCATTTTCTTTGTTAGCAGAGGTATCATTGTGCTTTCAACTGATTTGAGACCCAATATTGTCAGAGTTGACATGAATTTTTACCATTTTTCCCACACTCCAATGCCTCTCCCATTTTTGTTATTTCATGCAGAGTAAAGACCATCAAAGCAAAGAGAGGAAGCCTGGAACCTTAAAAGTTCAGCCAGAAATCTTACAGTCCCGTCACCTGCAGTCACAATACAAAGAAAATCCCATCCTCAGTAACAGCGGCCTCTTGCACATCTGTTATTGGCTCTAGTTCAATGGCAGGAGTGAAGGCCTTCTCTGTTTATTTTTTGTACTATTGCTTTGAGGGTAGAAATCAATGTCCTTTCCTCTAGGTTTGTTTGTGAATTCATCACATATCTGCCCAGGCTTTGTTGAGCTCCCAGGGGTATTCCAGTTTCTTAAGGTTCACATAGGTTTTTAAAAATAACCATTAAAAAATCCTGACAAGGGACAAAGACATTTATCTATTCTCAGAAAAGGTGCTCTATTAATCTACATCAGGACTTCTATGATTACTCACATTTGTCCCCTCCTTTCTACTCACATGGGACTCCACCCTGGTCCAGGTCTGCCTCTTAAATCTCCTCTAGCCTGTAGCATTATAATTGGTCTCTCTGCTTTCTAACACTATGGGTACTGCCCCACCAATGTAAATCCCAACCTAGCTACAGTTTACTAGACCAGCTTCTTGAATTGCCATGCTGAAAAAAAAATCATCTATGGCCAACCCTCTGATTGTGAATATTTTCACACGTACTGGCCCTTTAATGGGCACACCATCTGCCTTTAGGCCATGGTACTCATAGTAGTCAAAGTGGTCTTCTTGACTGTTTCTCAGACATAGTATTCCATCTCCCAGCTAGGTGCCTTTGCATTGGATGTCTCCAATATACTCCTTTTCTTCTGTCCGTCACAATCCCTAGTTTCTTTCGAAGCTTGACACAGGTGACACATTTTACATAAGTCTTTCCTCATTCTAATAGCTACTAGTCCTGTTCCCTCAGATCACTTTGTCTTTATTTTCTACATACTCATTTATGTATATGTTTTCTTCCTTAGCTAGAGGTAGCCTCCATGGGGTCAGGAAGTGTTTTAGCTTTTGTCTTTGTATCTCTAGCACCTAGGACAGTGCCTGATGAATAAGAGATGCTTTAATGCTTGTTTATTGATATTAATTGATTGGCAACACAGTGTCCCCTAATTTACATACAGAAGTCATTGCGATCTCAAAGGCAATATTGTGTTGGGAAGAACCAGAGTCAGAGAATCTCAGAATTATTTCATATTACTCACTTTGGCATACCCTACATTCCAACCAAAGATTACTTGCTGTTCCATGAACTCAACATTCTATTTCCTTCTGTAGTCTCTCCTTACCTCTGCCTCTTGAACTCCCCAGCATCTTTCAAGACCCAGCTCATCAATTATCTCCTACTCAAACCCTTTCCTGATTTCCCTAGCTGTCTCTTCTCTTTCCCTCTTCCCATTATATTTATCTGTTGACTTCTTATATCCCATTGCTCTTTGGGGGTGAGAACTGCCATTTTGGTCTTTGTAGTCCTGGGACCCCCCCCCCCTTACATATAGTGTTTAATCAATGTTTGTTGAATTGAATTGGATTGGAGAAGTCCTCTGACAGCCTCTACTTGGTCCCCTTCCCAAACAAGGATCTCCCCTACTTTATCCCTTACAAAATAGTCATCTAACCTCAGATGAAAGAAATTCAAAAATATGAAAACCACAGCCTTATGGAAGCATCCCATCTGCTTTTGGACATCACTGCTAAATAACATCCTTCCACTGAGCAGAAAATATTTCAGCTAATCCTCCCTATTCTTCCTAGTTCTACTCTCTGGGACCAAGCAGAACAAGTCTAATTTCCCTTCTGAGTAATAGCTCTTCCTCATTCAGTCAATCAGTGAACAAGCATTTATTAAGCACCTACTATGTGCCAGGCACTGTGCTCAGCCTCAGAGATACAAAAAAGCCAAAAAAAAAAAGTCCCTGCTTGCACTCAAGGAGCTCACAGCCTAATGGGAGAAATGACAAGAAAACAACATACATACATACATACATACATAGATACACAGAATAAGTTGGAAATAACCCACAAAGTGAAGGCACCAGCAATAACAGAGATCAGGAAAGACTTCTTATAGATAGTGAAATTTTAGCTGGGGCTTGAAGGAAGCCAGGGAGGCCAAGAGACAGAGATGAGTGGGAGAGGGAATTCTAGGCATGAGGAATATTAGAAGGAAAGGAATTCTAGGCATGGGGGACAGCTTAACTGCTGAGGACAGCTTTCACATTTCATCTTTCTTCTCTTGTCCCTGGCTTAACCAGACGACTCTCAACTAAGAAAATCTTCCATTTGGCCTCCCTATCAAAGATCAGGATCTAGGAAGAACATGTGGTAACTACTGATCCCTATGTTCACAGCAGACCAAAGCCTCTGACCTTTCTGGGTGCAAAGGAGTACTAGAGCCAAATTGCTCCCATTGGAAACCACTTTCAGCTTTTACTTAATGCATTAACATGAAAATATTTTCTATTTCTCTTCCCTCATCTGTATCATTTTGTTAACTACCCCACCCCACTCCCACTGTCTTTTTATGCCTATGGAGAAGGGAACACTTAAGACTTTCATAAACCGATACAGAATTGACCAATGAATCATATCAGCAGACATAATTCAAGGTCAGATTACACAGGACACAGTTTTAAGTTTAGTCTACATTAACATTTTCTCCGTCACTTTCCTGGGTCTAAAGCATAAACAAGACAATAGATCAAGCCCTTATTTATAGCTTTGCTGATTTCCAAAGTGTAAACACTCACAGTGAAAATTTAACAGTCTTTCAGGATCTGGTTCAGTTAGCTCCAGTGAACTGACAAAAGTTAAAATGATTTCTAGAAAAATTCAGGTTCTTTTTTAACCTCTCAGTCTAAGGGTTCTTAACCTTTTCTATGTTCTGGACCCCATAGTCAGTCGGATGAAGCCCATGGACCCTTTTCAGAATCGTGTTTTTAAGTGCATAAAATAAAATACAGAGAATACAATAAAAAAAATGAATCATATTCAAATAAAGTTATCAAAACATTTTAGAAACCAAATTCACAGACCCCTGATCTAAGGTATATTGAGAAGAATAAATCAAAGAGCCTAGCCAGAAAGTATCTGTCATGAATACCTGTTGTTTTCATTATACTGCGATTGCCGAGTGGGGCATTATAAGATTTCTGGCTTCACTTTTAAAGGTCTAGGCTTCCTCTTTTTGATTTGTTGCTTTTTTCTCTTAATGGAATAATAAAAATGGGAGGGACACTTGCAGAAAATGTTGTAGAGTGTCTTGAACCCATGGAAAGCACATCTGTGTGGACTGATAGCAGATTTCTGGCAATTTCACCACCAAAGCGTAGAAACTGATCATCTCGAGCTCTCAGCCATTCTCTAAGATTATAGGTTACAGAGGAAATACCAACTTGAATTCATAGAGGGGTGTCCTTAGCTAGGAGTGCCCTACATAAATGAACAAAAACATTTATTTCATCCTCACTATGTGCCAGGCATTGTTCTAAGCACTGGGGATACAAATATTTGTTCATTTGTTTATTTAAACATTAGGTCTCCCTAGGTCTCCTGGACTAAAAGTACAGGGGGCTGCTCATAGGCCCACTCCACTCCGATCAGGTTGGAAGCTTTAACCTGCTTATTTCTGCCCTGAGCCAGTTCGGCCCCTACTCAAATAACCTGGAGTTTCCAGAGGCCCACCATTTTAAAGTCAAGCTTAGTATGGACTGCCTATCAGCTTAACCCACTGAAACTAAGAAAACCTGAGTTTAAGAAAACCACCAGCCTCTCCCTATCTGGTAACAAAGATTACAGGCCTGTGCCACCAGGCTCAGTTGGATACAAATATTTAAAAAGAGATAATTCTTGTCCCTAAAGAAGTAACATTTGAATAGAAGACCATACATGGAGGGGAGTAGTGATCAAAGATCAGTGTTTTGTTCTAGAAAGGTGGAAAGTAGAGTTGGGGGAGGGGGCTGGGGGAAAGCCACATCAAGCAGTTGGTGAAATGGCCAGGTTGGATGTCTGAATAGGATATGAAGCTGAAACATAGGGCTCTAGGACTACCCAGTAGATATAGAGGGCTAAGTGGGCTAGTTTGAACATAGTCAGCCAACGTCAGAGTTGAACCGTAGGGCTAGAAATCCAGAGATTAATGGCTTAACTTCCCTTAAGGGTACTGAAGGCTGGATTCTGAAAGACCTAGATATTAAAGTGCAGGCTTCAGGTTCAGGTGGGCAGGAGCGGATCAGCAGAGATGTCCTTGTTTAATGGCTGAATGGAATGTGATAATGAAACATATGTCAGTGAAATCACTACTCTGGTCCTTGCCCTATCTACCTTGAATGAGGTAGTCCACATAAATACATTTTCAGATTATGGAAATTCACTCCTTTAAGGGCCAGAACTTTACAGGACTTAGAGCTAGAAGGATCTTAGATACCACTGAGTCCAATTCACTGTTACTGATGAGAAGCCTGAAGACCAGAGGTTGTAACTTGCCCAAAGTCACATTAAGTAGCAAGTAGTAGATCTAGGATTCCCTCACCTTCTAACTCTAATGCTGATAATCTTTCTGTTATATTATACTGCCTTTCAAAGCATCTGGGACAAAAATTTCCTAACAGATTAATAAAAATGAAATTCAATCATTTAACAAATATTTATTAAGTACCTACTATGTGCAGTTAAGAACTAGAAATATTAAGATAAATTAAATCATCTTTCCTTCAAAGAACTTATATCCTACTGAAGGTGTATACCAGGGGTGGGGAACCTGTGACCTAGAAGCCACCCCTGGTGTATACCATGAGCACAGATAAATAAACAGGAGATAATTAAAGAAGGGAGAAAATTAAAAACTGGGAAAATCAGGGAAGGCTTCCAACAGGAGATGAGTCGTGAAGGAATCTGAGGATTCCAATAGGTAGAGATGACTAGGTAGAGCATTCCAGGTATACAAGAGTACATGGAGTCAGACAATAAGACGTCCAGTCTGAGGAGCAACTATATTCCAGTTTGGAGGAATGTAGAGTGTGCTAAAGGGAATAGTATTAAATAAGACTAGAATTGTAAATTGAGGCCAGGTTTGGGGTGGGGTGAGGATCAGGGTGGGGAGGGGAGTGGAGAGGCACTTTAAATACCAAGCTAAGACATTTAGATTTTGTCCAGGAAGCAACAGGGAGCAACTGATGTCTTCTGCTCCTAAATCCAGTGCCTCTTCTATCATACCAAGCTATATCTAACTTCATTATAACAATGAGGAGACTGAGGCACAGAGAGGTAAATTAATTTGTCTGGTGTCTAGGTATAAATAACCAATTGGTTGCAAAGCTGGGACTAGAACCCAGGTTTCCTGGTGTCTCTCCTCCTTCCACCATATCCCATTTCCTCCACTAACTCAGTCTAACTCAGTGCTATCAAGTGAAGCTCTCAGTGCAGGTATGGGGATCTTAATCTGGGGTCCAAGTCTTTTTTTTTATAGTCAATCAATCAATAAACATTTATTAAGTGCCTACTGTGTGGCAGGCACTGTGCTAAACTCTGGGCTAGTATTAGGGTTAATATTTGGATAAGTATATTTCCACATAATTGTTTTCCTCTTGTAATCTTTTATTTTGTACATTTTAAAACATTACTCATTCCCCACAACATTTATTTCAAACCTTGCCTTCTTTTTCCAAGCCCTCAACTCCATCCTTACTCTCCCATATTCACAACAGATTTTCTCACCTCCTAATTCACTGAGAGTTCACTAAGAGCTCCACTGTCTTTAGCCTTTCTTTGTATCCCCAGCACCAGTAGGTGCTTAATAAATGCCCATAGGCTGACCAATTGATAGACTAATATGGGGTCCACAGATATCCCCAGACTGCCAAAGGAATCCAGGACATGAACAAGGTTAAGAACCCCTGGTCTAGTAGAAACACTGCTGCTAACTCTTAAATCAGGGGATGGGAATTTAAATCTCAGCTCTACCATTACCATAACTGCTCTGAGCCTAATTTCTCATCAATAAAATAAGGGAGTTATTACAGAACATCTCTGAAGTCCTTTTCAGCTCAGAATCCTACTATAATACCAAGTCCTAAATTAGTACTTGTCTGAAGGCTGACCTCAAATGCATTGAGTGTTGAGGAGGGATGGAGGGTAGAAGGGACACAAGGGTGGCTCTCACCATTGCTGCCCTACCCTCCACCATATCTCTGGGATTTCCAAGGTACATGAGATACTTTGTAGGGATAGCCAGGACAATCTAAGAATCATTGTCTAACCTGATTCCCCACCCTTCCAGTTCAGCCAGAAAGGAAGAGGAAGTTGGGAAATCTGTATAGGACAGGTCCCTCAAACTTTTATTGTCTCTTTTGACCCTTCTAACCTTGCCTTGCTTCATTTTGCCCATCTCTCTGATTTCAAGACGAAACTGATAAGGCTGGAAAATGGCATCCATTTACTCTGACCATAGTTCTCAAGTGTTTGTTGAATTGCTGTTTTGCTTTGAAGAACCTGTGTCCTTAAAAGACATCTAGCCATGTTATTCCCTGGCTCCCAAAGCTGTATGTTGCATCTAGGATAACACACAAACTCCTTCGGCATTTAAAGCTGGGCTTTAACTACACTGGGCTGGAAGCTTTCTTTCTAGAGTTAATACACATCAATCCCTTTACGCACTCTACATGCTAGACAAAATGTCCTACTTGTAACCCATAAATAATTTCCATCTGCATAATTCTAGATTATTAAGTCAGGAAGACTCATCTTCCTCAATTCAAATCCAACCTCAGGCACTTACTGGCTGTGTGAACCTGGGCAAATTGTTTGCCTCAGTTTCCTCATCTGTCAAATGAGCTGGAGAAGGAAATAGCAAACCTCTCCAGTATCTTTGCCAAGAAAACCCCAAATGGAGTCGTGAAGAATCAGACACAACTGAAACTACTGAACATCAACAACAAATACAAGTACCCATTTGTCCATAATAGTGTGTGCACATGCAAATTGTTACTTTATTGTCCAAAAGCACAGCCTGAAAGAATAACTGAATGTAGACCTAACCCTGTATACCTCTCTCTTGAGGAAATAAAAGGACAAATTAGGTCTGTTAGAGTCTTCAAATGATATCCCAAATCAAAGAAGAGAAATTATCTTTTGAATGTCGTTTATTTTGGCAGAAATGTGCATCCTATTATTTGTTGATGTTGTCTCTAACAGATTTCCTTCATTCTGCTATCAGCAATTTACAGCCATACAATGTCCTGGCAGGCACTACAGACAAAGGTATACATAACTTCCTTATGTTTCTTTGCTGAAAAAAATGCAGTCACTGAGAATGTTGTGGTGTTTAACCCAAGTGTGAAAAAACAAGGCTTTAATGTCTGTATATAAAAGAGATGCGATACTATTTTTACTTGCTAGATGGTTTGCCTGAGGTAGAGACACATGAGCAATTCAATTTCATTTCCTCTAATGCCACAAGGATTTACTAAGTGGCTACTATGTGCGAAGCACTACAGTAGGGCTCACTCTACTTAATTGATTGGCAGGCTCCTCAAATTGCCTCAGTCATAAACAAGATGGTACTGGAGGAAGGAGAAACCTTTGAGTGAATTCAGCTGTGTCTGAACTTGAACATACATAATTGGTCATTTTGAAGAGTTTCAGAAAGGTAGTGTGGGTAATGGGGAGAGCACTGGAGCTGAAGGCTGAAAATGCTCAGATCCCTAGTGTCAGCTACTTACTATCTAAGTGGTAACAGTAATAATAATGAATAATAGCTAGTTTATGTAGTACTTTAAGTTTTGCAAATTTTATGTAATGTTTTAAGGGTTGCAAAGTACTTTTACAAACACTTCATTTAATCATCACGATAACTTTGTGAGGAAGATGCTTTTATCTCCGTTTTACAATTGAGGAAACTGAGGTAGACAGAGGGTAAGTGACTTGCCCAATTTCACATAGCTAATATCTGAAGCTGGATTTGAACTCTGGTCTTTCTGACTCCAGGCTCAGCAGTCTATCCACTACTCCACCCAACTGCCCCTGGTTTGACTATTTTAGGCTTCCTTATGAGTTCTTTTGTATTTTCTGTCTCTGATGCTTATTATCTGTGTGACTCAATTTCTCTGAGCCCAAGTTTCCTTATCTGTAACATGAAGTGAGTTAGACCATATGGTTTCTAAGGTCCCTTCAAACTCTGAATCTATGGTCCAATGGCTATAGTAGATGCCTTCTATTTCCTTCTAGCACTACAATGCTAGTATTCTAAACAACTCATTTATTCATTAAAAAATGTCTTTGACTAATGTGCAAATATATTCAACATGATTGCACGTGTATAACCTATGTCAGATTGCTTTCTCTCTTGGGGAGAAGGGGGGGTGGGAAGGAGGGAGGGAGAAAAATTTGAAAGTCAAAATCTTGTTTAAAAATCAATGTTGAAAACTATCTTTACATGTAACTGGAAAATAAAATACTATTTACATAGAAAAAAATGTCTTGAATGGATGACCAACTGAGGAAGACGTGGCTATTCTGATTAAGATGATGATCCGAGACAATTCCAAGGGATCCATGATGAACAATGCTATCCACTTGCAGAGAGAACTGATGAGCTCTGTGCAGATTGAAGTATACTTTTTTTAACTTTATTTTTCATGTGTGTGTGTATGTGTTTGGAACATGGCTATATAGAAATATGTTCTGCATGACTTCACATGTATAATTAATATATTGCTTGCCTTCTCAAGGGGTAGGAGAGTGTAGGAGGAAAAGAGAATTTGAAACAAAAAAATTTTTTAAGTAATTGATGTAATTAAATGTAATTTTATGTAATTAGGAAGTATTCAACAAAAATAAATAAAAATATATTAAAAAGAAAAAATGTTTTGAGTGTCTACTCTGTGAAAGGCACAGTTAGACACGATTCTGGCCCTTCAGGGATTTACAGCCATTCTACAAACAGAATGGGGTGAGTTCCATAAGCAGCATACAAAGAACATCAGTGATGGCAGCTATGCAGATGACCTTCAGATCTATACATGTACCTCTAGAACCATCTCTACAACTTCCTGGGACTTCTACCTAGAAGTCTCTATGGCATCTTAAATTCTTTGTATCTCCCTCACCCTCCATGTCCATATCCCTGCTGTCTCTATCTCTACCTCTACATCTCTCTTATCTAAAATGTTTCATTCGTTCATTCATTCATCCTGGAAATTCCCTCGGCTCCTGGAGCCTCCTCACACTGGGTCTATCTTGCCATATCTTAGCCTGCTCACTCTGGAATATCCCTCAGAAAGGCTTGCCCTGCCCCTTTTCTCATGGGCTCTTTCTGGAGCCTCCAATTGGTGAAGGGGACAATATTTTAAGATTTACAAAGCATTTCACACACAAAAACCCCTTGCGTGAAGCAGGAAGAATGAATAGTACTATTCCCATTTTATAGATGAGAAAACAGAGTCTCAAAAAAGTTCAGTGACTTGTCCAGGGACATACAGCAAATGCCAGAGGTCTAGGTCTCTATGAGCCTTGAGTCTAAACCTATTTTCATTACATTACTTTTTGATTCTTAGACATGGTGGCCTCCACTATCACTACCAAATCTCCCATACAGCCAGCAAATCCCAGAAATGTGTGGATGGCTGTAATGTAGCCTCAGTGCCTAATAAGGGAATTCTAGATAATAATTGTTGTTACTGTTCAGTCTTGTCAGACTCTTTGTGATCTATGAACACTGTCCGTGGGGTTTTCTTGGCAAAGATACTGGAGTGGTTTGCCATTTCCTTCTCCAGTGGATTAAGGCAAACAGAGGTTATTAAATGACTTGCTCTTGGTCACACAGCTAGGGAGTGTCCAAGGTGGGATTTGAACCCCAGTGCTCTATTCCTCTCAACCACCTAGTTGTCTCCTAGATATAATAATATACAAATCCAAACAACATATATTTTGGTTTAACTGAATCAAAGAATTCAAGAGAGGGGGAGATATTTTGGAGGCAAGAGGAGAAAGTGAGGAGAGAGGCAGGAATCAGATCTACTTTGCTTTGTTAGACTTAACCAAACCTTGCCAAACTCAGAGAATGAAAGGCTCTTGTGAATGCCTATCAGCCTTTAAGGCAAGTAGGAATTCTCAGGAATTTAGGAGACAGAAGTAGACTCCGGCTGGTCTAATAGGATTATAGGCCTAATAGGATCATTAGTGGAGGAAATTAGATTTGGTTTATTTTTACCCCCTTACCTGGCAATGAATTAAAAAAGCATGAATTAAGCACTCATTGTGTGCCAAGAACTATGGTAAACACCTGGGGTAAAAATCCAAAAGGGAAGACAATCAATCCCTTCCCTCAAGGGAATATTCTAGTTATGAGAGACAACACTAGAAGGAGGAGGGGGAAAAAAACCCACAGAAGATTTCCCCCCTTAAAAAAAAATTAGATAAATAGGATCATGGGATTTAGAGCCAGAAGAGACACTAAAAATCATGTGGTCTGACCCTCTCTTTTTACAGATCAAGAAAGTGAAGCCCAGAGAGGCAAAACCATCTGCCCAGAGTCCCACAACTATTATGTAACCAAGGCAGGACTCAAATGCAGGTCCCTTCATTCCAAATCCAGTCTATCTTTCTACTATATCATCAACCCAACGCCTAGTCCTCAGCCCTGTAATTCAGAAAACACCCAGTTGTTTTATGAAACCTCTGACTTAATTTCTCCTCAGACTTTCATTGGGTCTATCTCTGCAGGTCTAGAATCCCCCTGTGATCCCTCCTTCCAGTGTCCCCAGCCTGTCACTGCTCTCCATTTCAATTTAATTCAATAAGTATGCACTAGGTGCCTACTTCATGCTAAACGCAGTACTAGGGTCTGGAGATGCAAAATGAAAAATTAAATTGCCCCTACCCTTGAAGAGATCATATCTCCTGATACCTTGAAGTCTATGCTTATCCTCTGGGATGTGCAATGCCAAAGACTAGTGGTGATTGGAGATTGTATGGCTGGCATGACCAGTAGAATATACAGTCTTGGCAAGATATTCAAGATATATGGGGAACTAACACAAATATCCAAGATCGGGAGCTATTCTCCAATGGATAAGTAGACAAAGGATAGGAAAATAAAAGTTCTCAAAAGAATTACAAACTATAAACAACTTTGTGAAAGATGGTTCTAAATCACTTGTAATAAGATAAATAGAAATCAAAACAACTCTGAAGTTTCACTTTATACTTAGCAAAAAAGATGACAAAAGATGGGATAGACAACTAGAAAGGGTTGTACACACTAATGCAGTATTGGTGAAGTTGTGAATTGGTCCCAATATTCTGGAAAGCAATTTGGAATTATGCTAAGAAAGTGACTGAAATGCCTATGCCCTTTGACCAAAAGATACTACCACTTACAGGTAGGCATACACATCTTCAAGGAGATCAAAGACAGAAATAAAGGTGTCAAACGCGTGAAAATATTTATAATAGAACTTTTTGTGATGGCAAAGAACTGCAAACAAAGTAGATGTCCATTGATTGGGGACTAGCTAAATAAATTGTGGTACATTACCATAATGGTATGTTAGGGAGTAGTAATAAATTTCCAAGATGAAGAATGCAAGAGGAACATGAGAAGATTGTTATGAACCGATACAAAGTAAAGTAAGCAGATCCAGAAAATGGCACAATATCTTTTGTTTTTAAAATACTTTAATTTCCAAATATATTCCTTTCCTCTCCCATACCAATCTAGCCATTCCTGTAATAACGAATGAAAAAGAGGGCAGCTATGTTCATAGCAATGTAACTGGAAAATAACAATAGCAAAAAGAAAGTGAATATTATTTAATTATAGTAACCAAAATTGGCCTCACAGAAGAGAGGAAAAAAGGTAACTCCCTCCCTTCTTTGAAGAGGTGGAGGACTATAGGTAAATATGGAACATTGCATATTATGCCAAACTCATTTGATATTTGTTTTTTTTTGCTGAACTATTTTTCTTTTTTATTCTTTTTTTAGGCAATTGGGGTTAAGTGACTTGACCAGGGTCACACAGCTAGTAAGTGTCAAGTGTTTGGTCTGAGGCCGGATTTGAACTCAGGTCCTCCTGACTTCAAGGCTGGTACTCTATCCACTACGCCACCTAGCTGCCCTCTTTTTCATTCGTTATTACAGGAATGGCTAGATTGGTATGGGAGAGGAAAGGAATATATTTGGAAATTAAAGTATTTTAAAAACAAAAGATATCAATATCAAACTTTTTTTTAAAGGTATATAAAGTCAGACGCTGATTCACTATTGGTGAAACTGTGAACTGATACAAACATTTTGTAGAACAATCTGGAATTATGCCCAAAGAGTTTGTATTCTTTATATTGTTTATACCCTTTGTCCCAACAAAACCACTATTAGCTCTGTTTCCCAAGGTGATTAGGGAAAAAGAAAAAGAACCTATTTGTTCTAAAATACTTATAGCAGCTCTCTTTGTGGTGGCAAACAACTGGAAATTGAGGGGATGCCCATCCATTGGGGAATGGCTAAGCAACTTGTGGTATATGGTTGTGATGGAATAGTACTGTGGTATTAAAAATGATGAGCTGATTGGTTGTAGAAAAACGTAGAAAGCCTTGCATGAAATAATGAAGAGTAAAATGAGTAGAACCAACATTGTACACAGTAACAGCAATATTATTCTAAGAACAACTTTGAACAACTAAGTCATTTTGAGTATTATAAATACTCAAATCATCTGCAAAGGACCTATGAAGAAAGATGTTATCCACAACCAGAGAAAGAGCTTATAGATAGATGTATAGCATGGTTTTAGAGATACATATATGTATATGTATAGATACATATATATATGTATATGTATATATACATATATATATGTATATGTATATATACATATATATATATGTATATATATTCCTTTAAATATATGTGTACATTTATATATGTATGTATACACAACTCGCGTTTAATAGTGGTCTTCTCTAGAATGAGATGGAGAGGGAAAAAGAAAAATAAATTAAAAATGCACAGTAGAGAACAAAAGAAAACTTAGAAGGAAGCACAGACAAACAGCCTTGAAAACAATGTGTAGTATTTTTTACTTAGTTGTTTCTTTTTAAGTAAGCAGTGTGAAATGGAAATTCATGGCTTTATATTGAATCCTCTTTTTATGTTGTGCTGTATACGTGGAAATGTTCTCTTTTTTTGGTCTTTTTGTATTTATGAATAAATATTTATAAAAAATGAATAAAACTTTTTTTAAAGAAATAAATAAAAGGAGCTTGGAGGTAAAAAAAAAAGGTATATAAAGTATTTGAGAAGCAGCTTGGTGAAATGAATAGAGAGCTGGCTTTGGAGTCAGGTATATGGTATATGGTTGTGATGGAATAGTACTGTGGTATTAAAAATGATGAGCTGATTGGTTGTAGAAAAACGTAGAAAGCCTTGCATAATTCCAGATTGTTCTACAAAATGTTTGTATCAGTTCACAGTTTCACCAATAGTGAATCAGCGTCTGACTTTATATGTCCTCTGACACAATGCTGGCTTTGGGATTTGGGCAAAACACTTAACTTCAGTGGTGTTCAGATAGAAATCAAGGCTGGTAAACCACAACCTAAGGATCCTTGTGGGATACATATTGACTTAGAAAACCACATATCAATGTTATCTGTTTTAATATATTTTAATTTATTTCATTAAATATTTCCCAATCACATTTTCATCTGGCTTGAGGCTCACTGGAGTGTTATGGGCCGAATTTGGCCCTGGTGGACACCATTTGATACCTCTAATCTCAGTAATTTTCTAAGCTCTAGGCTGCAGAGAAGGGCCCGACATGAATTTGTAGAAGTAGTTTTCTCATCTGGCAGTTAGTTCCCTATATTAATGAAATGTCAAATCCAGTTTCTATCCTAAGAATATTGAAGGCAGGAAGCTTATCTTTTCTGATCATCTTTATCCCCTGGAATGACCATAGGTCTTTGTGCATGGTAGATGCCTGATAAAGTCCTTAAATTTGAATTACTTTCAAGGATGAGCTCAAGCTTCATCTCAGTCTCTCTCTCTCTCTCTCTCTCTCTGTCCCTCTGTCTCTCTGTCTCTCTGTCTCTGTCTCTGTCTCTCTGTCTCTGTCTCTGTCTCTCTCTGTCTCTCTCTCTCTCTCTTTCTGTCTCTCAGAAGCTTTTAGGTAGCACAGTGGATACAGCACAGGTCCTGGAGTCAGGAAGACCTGAGTTTCAAATCTGACTTCAGATACTTACTAACTGTGTGACCTTGGGCAAGTCACTTAATCCTGATTGCCTCCCCAAAAAGAACCTACTGTGCGCTCAGCACTGAGGATACAAAGAAAGGCAAAAACAGTCCCTGCTCTCAAGGAGCTCACAGTCTAATAGAGGAGATGATATCAAAGAACTATGCACAAACAAGGTACGTGTTGGCTAAATCAGAGATTAACATAGAGGCAAAGAGCCGGCATTAAGGGGGGCCGAGAAAGGCTTTTTTTCCCAGAAGATGGGATTTTAGCTGGTACTTGAAGGAAGCCAGAAAGATCAGAGGCAGAGGTGAGGAAGGAGAGAATTCCAGGCAAGGAGGACAGCCAGTACAAAGGCCTGGAGCCAGTGGATGGAATGTTGTGTTGGAACAAGGAGGTCAGCTATGTTCTAGAAGACTAGAAAGGCAAGAGAGGACCTGGTTATGAAGGGTTTAAACAAAAAACCCCAGAGGATTTTTATATTTGATCCTGGAGGTCATAGAGAGCACTGGATTTTATTGAATGGGGGGGAGGGGTGGTACGTGACCTAATCAGATGTTAACTTTAGGAAGATCACTTTGCTAGTTGAGGAGAAGGGCTGCAGTGGTGAGACATTAGAGGCATGGAGACCAATCTAGGACCATCCAGGTAATCTAGGCTTGAGTTGATGAGGACATGCCCCAGAGTGGTAGTTGTGTCAGATGAGAAATATTCTGAAAGGAGAAAGCATTTCCAAGGAGGTTAGCCATGAAAAGGAGGAGAAATGCAGGATGATAGCTACCCAGAGGTTGTTTGAAGATGGGAGGGACATGGGCATGTTCAAGGCAGCAAGGAAGCAGCCATTAGACAGAAAGTAACTCAAGATCAGTGAGGGTATGGATGAAAAAAGAGGCAGTCTGGTGGAGCAGTCAGGGTGGAAGGAGATCCCTTGTGCATGTAGAAGGGCTTGCCTTGACTAGGAGAATGGCCCTATCTTCATGTGAGAGGGAGTGAAGAAGAATCTGGTGGTAGAGAGTATCTGAGTGTTATGAAATGCTGAGGAGGGGAGAAGAGGAAGCTCTCAGCAAATGACCCCATTTAGTTAAGTGAAATACAAGACAAAGTTCTCCGCTGAGAAAGGGTAAAGGGGGAACACTGGGAGGTTTGTAAAGGGATGAAAAAGTTTGGAAAAGATACTGTGGTGAATGGGATATTGAATCAATTAAGAACCTACAAAAGGATTGCCTTGGGGCAATGAGGGCTCAGTTGAGCTATATGATATAAATTTTTAGTGGACCCAGTTAGCACAATTTTGTGATTTTCTCCAGCTTCTTTCAGGAGCATGTAAATAAGAACAAAGGCAGCAATGAGTAGTCAGAATAAGTAAAAGCTAGCATTTGTCAGGGCAAGATTGGCTGTAGGATAAGGGGACAGGGGACTTGAAGGAAGAGGATAATGTATACAGTTGAACTGATTGGCCAGTGGGTCAAGCTGGGGAAAGGAGAAGACTGTAGCCAGTGCCTGGAAAAGAACTAGGGGACTAGAGGTCATGTCGAGGACCAAGAACAGGCCATTTCAGAGTTCATGAACAAGGAAATATCGCATTTATGGGTGATGGCAAGATTCAGAGGATCTCTCTGTGCAGCTAAGATGGGGTGGAGGAGCAGGTCATGTGAAATAAGTAAGTTGAAGAACCTAAAAATTAGGGCATTTGAGGGAGTATCAATATGTATGTTGCAGTCCCCTAGTAAGAAGGCAGAAGTTCATGAGGAGAGAAAGACTGTGAGCCAGACACTGAACTCTTTGAAGAAGGAGGAAGAGCATCATGGAGATTTGTCAGAATCTTGATTGATAAATATGGATTGAATGAACCTCAGAGGAGAGGTTGCTGAATGATGGTGGTAGAGGGAGAACTTGGGAAGCGATAAAGGAGAGCAAAGAGAATTACCAGCTCCCCACTCCAGCCAGTGAGTGGTAATGAATGAAAGTGCAAACAGGGTGGCCTGGGAAGCTGGGTCATCTGAAGGGAGGCAGGTTTCAGCGAGTGCAAAGAGATGGTAGGAGTGAAAAAGGAACAGGTTTGAGATGAAAGTTAAGTTTGTTACATAAGGAACAGATGTTCCAGAGGGCACGGTGGAAGGGGTGGGATACACTCTCTACCCCTACAGTGTAACATTGGGGTGCTTGGTTGGGTTGGGGGGGGAGGGAGGACTGAGAAACAGAGTTTGTAGAGTGACAGCAGGGGATTCAGAATCACTGGGATGGGAAATTGTCAATCATGGAGGAGTGAGTTCAGGTGGATAGATTATTATGGTCCCAAGGAGGTAGGCAGCCAGTGAAGAGTCCTGAGGTGCAGAACATTATCTCCATCCACGTGGGAAGAAAAGGAGGAAGGAAAAAAGCATTTATTAAGCTTTTACTAAGTATTCGGCATTGCCCTAAGTGACAAATACAAACAGAAAGAAATTAATGCCTGTCCTCAAGGAGCTTACTGTTCTAACAAGGGAACACAATACACAGTGAAGATACCCTGGGCCAGGGCAGAATTTGAAAGTCAATAAACTCCAGGGGCTCCTTTTGCTTCCAGGATCAAACACAAAATGTTCTATCTAACCTAGCCACCGCCTACCTTTCCACCCTTCTTACACCTTTCTTCCCTACCTATGCTCTTCAATCCAGTGACACTGGCCTCCTGGTTATTTCATAAACAAGACAGTCCAACTCTTGGCTCAAGTCTATTTCCTCTGGCTGTCTCCTTGCCTGGCATGTTCTACCTCCTCCATTTCAGCTACTGACCTCCCTGGCTTCCTTAAAGCCACAAATAAAATTCCATTTCTTATTGGAAGCTTTCCTCAACCCGTCCTAATTCTAATGCCTTCCTTCTGCTAATTATATCCCATTTAGCCTGTATATCTCTTGCTTTGTATGTATTTATTTGCATGTTGTCTCCCTTATTAGACTGCAAGTTCCTCTAAGGCAGGGACTGTCTTTTGTCTCTTTGTTTATCCCTGGAGCTTAGCACGTTGCCTGGCACATGGCGTATACTTAAGTCCAGAGAAAGTCAAGAACCGGGAGGAGAGGAGAGCAAAGGAACTCCGGCTCTGGCTTCTTCACAAAACAGAGGCTCCAGGAGGAACTCAGCAACGAGAGAAGGCAAGTGGACCTTAGTGGGGTTGGGGCAACTAGTATGGAGTTGTAGCAGGTGCAAAAGGAATTCCTTAAGGAATCCTAATGTCCAGTGGCAAACCTTTCATACAGCAGGTACTTAAGCAACTTTCATTGAATTACATTAAATTGAATTGAGCCAAATTGAGTGAAGAGGAGTTTTACAGAGTTAGAACCTTGGGAAAGGGAGGGCAAGGACTGCCAGAAAGCCTTGGCCAGGGATCTAGTGGCATTAGCTTAAGAGAGAGTCTGGGTTGGTTTGGTTTGGTTCTGTTTTTAAACAGAGCATGACTGGCCCTTATGATATGCTCAGGCAGCAGCCTGATTCCACTTTCCAAAATAATACTAGATAAAGTTTAAGGATATCAGTGACATGCAAGATTATAAACCCTTTTGTCTCCTAGGAGCCCATTGGCCCTGAGCCACAGGACTTACTGACAGCTTAAGAGGAATTGCAGCTCAGATTCTGAAGTCCAGCTGAAGTCTGAAAATCCTACTGAACTTTAAGGAATGAACATTAATACATTTCAGTCGAGTCAGACAGTGGCCTGATAATGTATTTGTGTCAGCTAAGCACATCCTCCATGGTCAGATAAATCCCTTTGGTATCTGGTGGTCAGCTGCTAGCCTGCTCGGCATGTGGAGACTAACATATGTTGGTCAATTCTCAGCCATTGAGTATTCCATTCCCTCTTGTCCTCTCTTCCTTACCCCAACCCCCAGCCTTGGAGATATCCTTTGAGCAAATTAGACCCTTCCTCTTCATTCCCTGGATTTGACCTGGGCCTCAAGCCAGAGAACCAACCTGGAGCTGGCTTGAGCTATACTGGGTTCATCTTACAACCCTTGAACGTAAGAGGTAGAAGAAGGCGTACTAGGACACAGGAAGCTGGAAGGGACCTTAGAACAAAAAGTGTCAGAGCTGAAAGCCACTCTGGAAAACCTGTAGTCTAAACACCTGATTTTGCAATGAGGAAATACTTCAGAGGAAATGAAGTCATTCATCTAAAAATCCCACAACTAGTTATTGAGATAGTGCTAAAACTAGGGCAAAAATCCAGCTGTCCTGATTTACAGCTGGTACCCTTTTCATCTAGGCAGCTAGGATAGAGCACTGGCTTAGAGTCACCTAAACTGCCAACTGCCTCAGTTTCCTTACCTGTAAAATTGAGATAATTATAGCACCTACCTCCCAGCTTCTTGTGAGGATCAAATGAGATAATATTTGTAAAGTGCTATGGATACTTTAAAGCACTTAATGCTTTGCATAATCCTTATGTTTCGTTTTGGTTTTGATTAGGCAATGGGGGTTAAGTGACTTGCCCAGGGTCACACAGCTAGTAAGTGTTATGTGTCTGAGGCCAGATTTGAACTCAGGTCCTCCTGAATCCAGGGCTGCTGCTCTATCCACTGCACCACCTAGCTGTCCCCTATAATGTTTATATTTCAACTATACCTTGATACTAATCTAAAAATCCAGGCTGTCCCTAAGATTTCCCAGAGGTGCCAGGGTTACTGCTGGCTTCAGTGTTTGAGACAGAAGGCCATGTCCTCCTAGCAGCTAAGCAAGGATTCTCCATGTCAAACCCAACTATTCTTGCATTTTTTGTGTTCACAAACTTTCAGAGTCTTTCTCTTAAAATGATGTCAGAGTGTCAAATTGATTGAATCCTTAGCCATCCTTTAAAGCTCATCTCAGATACCACTTCTTTCAAAAAGCTTTCTCACATTTCAGATTATTATATTGTTTTGTGCCTCTCAGATAAGCTTATCATGGGATATTGTATACCACAATCATATAGGTGTTTACATCTTATCATCCTAGTAGACTATGAGTTCCATGAAGGCAAAGACTGGGCCATCCACGCTCTGATCTCCCCCAATGCTTAGATTAGTGCTCTCTAAGCAGTAGGTACTTAATAAATACTCGTTGAAATGATTGAATGAATGAGTCACCCAATGAGCAGATCAAATGTATGAACTGGATGGATGAAATGGATCTATTTTTCTTAGTTTATTGTGGCATAGGTCACATCAATTTCTATCATGCCTTTCTTAGAAAATTGGAATGCTGAAATATCACACTGGCCCTTTCTTAAAGATAGCTAGACATGAGTGGATTGGGGGTGTGAGAAGGGGATTCTATTTGCAGATGAGTCCTGTGTTTTAAAAGTGCTAGGCTTGAAAGGATGACCACACAGTACGATTCATAAGAGGCTGAAGTGGGCGAAAGTTGTTCACCATCTTCTTCTCTTCCTCCCCAAGGGCAGAAAACAGTAGCCTCCGAAACTCAGCTAGCTAGAAAAAAGAGCAAGTAACTCATCAGGGTTAGGGGGCCTACATACAACAGACAACAATGCTTGGATATGGATGCCAAGGTTTCTAGACTTGAATATCCATGCTTCAGAGACAGCAAGAGTTCTGGCTGTGGACAAATCCAGAAACAACTTTGGTAACACTTTCAAGAAATACTTTATCAGTGTGGAGGTCAGATTCTTCAATGTTTACCAGTCACTTTCCCCATAGCAACCATGGGAGGTACACAGTGGAAGTATTTTAATGTCCATTTGACAGATGGGGAAAATAAGACCCAAAGAAGATGCTACCTGCCCATGGTTACACAGTCATTGAGGGTCCAATCTGGAATTTTCCTGACTCCAAGTCCGTTATGCCACACTTATCTCTCAAAGCTAAACATATCCCTGTCCCTCCACGGGCCCCGTCTAGGCCTCTAATACAAAGGCATCTGGTCCCACCATTTTTCTGCATTTGCCTTTTTCTCTTGGGGGAAAAATCCCTTCCTTAAAATTCTATCCCTCTTCAGCCATAATGTAAAGTGAGTTGAAGAAATCCCACTTGGAGACTTAAGTGACCAAACTTTGATTCTTAAAGGCTGCTAGTACCCCTAGAAGGAGTCAGCTTCTTCCTGGAGAGTTCCAACAACCACCTACCCTCTACTAATCTTCATGAGGGCTTTTCTAGCTCACCACCACAACAAACCACAAGGCAGTAAAAGGACTCTGTTTACAAACTGAAGGACTTTTGCATTCATTCACTCATTCATTCATTAGTCAACCAGCATTTATTAAGCCAGTACTTAAAGGAAGCCAGTGAGGCTAGAAGAGTTAGATGAAGAGGGAAAGCATTCCAGGCATGGGGGAACACAGTGAGAACCACAGTTGGGAGATAGAGTGTCTAATGCAAGTGACAACTAGAAGACCAGTGTCATTGAATCTTTGTGCACATAGTGGGGAAGTGTAAAGTACAAGAAGGGAAAGGTGGGAAGAGGCTGGGTAAGGAAAGATTTTGAACATCCAACAGAGGGTCTTACATTTGATCCTGGAGGTAACAGGGAGCCATCGGAATTGATGGAAGGTGGTTTGGGGAAGGAGGATGACATGGTCAGGCTTATTCTCCCAGATCTACCAATTGTAACTGCTTTTTAGCAAGATGTCATATTATCTCTGTGAGTGCAAATCCTGGTGCAAGCACAACCCAGGACTTGTCTAGAAAGGTCATGATCTCAGCCTGTAGGTATCAGGACGTTGGGCCAGGGCCCTCAGGGTGATTTCCAGGACCTTGATCTGAATACTGAGTTGTACTTTCTACAGTACAGAACAAAATGAAAGGTCTTTCTCAAACCTCTGTCAACAGTCATTTCAAAGTGGTTGAATAGGTGCAAGGTAAAGAATCCAGTTAGGTATTTGCCAGGGAGCAGGAACATAATGGACTTTCAGGCAGGGCAGAATGGGCTGGGCTGGCTGGGTCCAGACTGCAGTGCAGGGGATGCATCAGATAGAGTAGAGGGAGCACTTATATAGTTATGTGGAGAAAAAATATATAAATAACTGCACACATTATTTATATATTTATATGGGAGTATTTAGACATTTATATGGGGCATTTAGATATTTATATGGGGTATTTATAGATCTTATGGAGCATTTATAGATTTATATGAGGCTTTTATAGATTTTTGTGGGCATTTATATATCTATGCAGGAATTTGTGTATTTATATAAGGCATTTATATATTTAAATATGTATTTAATAGTATAAAATAAAAAATATAAAAAATTAAAAATAGTATTATATGGGGCATTTATATATTCACATAGGGCATTTATGGAAGGACTTGGAGAAGAATCTCACAGTATAGGAAGCTCTAGATGGGTTGCGGTCTATATGTACAGGACTTCACAAATTTGAGAGTCTCTCCAACTAGAAGCTTCTGGTCCTTCTTTCTTATTGCAATAGACTGTATGCCACTGATCCATTCAAATGCCATGGAATGCTGTTGATTAGCTGGATACCCTAGGCAATCTGGAAAAATCTTCATAAGCTAAAACCCAAACCTTAAGAAGTTAAAGCTTCTGTTGGCAAATAAGCTTCCTTAGCATGCTAATATTTTTTTTTGTTTGACTACTCAGTCTATTTGACCTCCAGTCTTGCCCACTGGCAGGTGAATATCTCCCCAGACTCTCTAGGAATCCAGGCTGAAACATTTCCCCCAAAAGTCACAACTCGTTGATGTCTGCTCATCTTGCATAATTCTTGTGTAAATCCTCCTACAAATCCACACGGGAGTCCAGCCAACCTCATGAGAACCTTCTTCAAGGCCACTTGTCATTATGTACACAACATCATAGAACCTGGGTTGTCCCCATTTTAGCTCTCATGCTTGCCATGTGATCGATTGGCTTGCCTCCTGTTTGATTCATATGGTCATCTTTTGCCGACTTAAAATATGAAAGTGTAACTTCTAGCTATCGTGGGATTTCTTAAATTCAACCAGGAAATCTAGTCTAGGCCAAAGATTTTAAGAAGCTGGTTGCACACATGACTCACCTGATTATGACCAACCTCAATAGGTTTTTTCTTAATGATCCAAGTGACAGATTCTGTAAGTGGTGGGGTGGTCAAAGATCCAGCATAGGTCCAATAATCTTGACAGGAGGGCAAAAGACACAAGGGATCAAATCTGTCAAAGACTGCACGCATATCCTAACGGATCAATAAAACCAATAGAATACATTTAATTCATACACTAATAAATTAAGAATTATAGGAGGCAACTTAAAGTTATAGCAATTTTTATCTTGGGTCTCTAAAATGTAATCATTCAATAGGTAAGAGAAAACATACAACATGTTCTACTAATTTTATTTCTTATATGGTTCAATGTGTGCCTCTCTTCTGGAAAGAACCATGAAATTCCACAAGAAAATCTGTATTACCTTAAAATTATTCATTTGAGGATGCCTTAGTTGCAAAGAAAAATTCAAGACGGTGCCAATCAATTTTCCTAGTTCTTCCACTGTTCAAAACTCTTCAGTGGCTCTGCATTGACGACTTATCAAAGCCAAACACTTTGGCATGAAGAAAATACTCTCCCCATCCAATCGTTAAACCATCCTATTTTTGACAGATTCATCAAGAAAGATGCATGGTGCATCCAGAGAGTGCTGGAATGGGAAAAGCATTCATTCCAGACTCAGAGAATCTATATTTAAATTGTGGCCCTGCCACTTACTACCTGGGACATCTCTGGACTCATTTCCTCATATCAAAGATGTAGGGTTTGTACAACAATATCTCTAAAATCCCTTCTACCTCTGAGTCCATGATCCTGTGTGTCTATGCTTATTATATAATATAATATAATATAATATAATATAATATAATATAATATAATATAATATAATATAATATAATATAATATAATATAATATAGTATAATATAGTATAATATAATATAATATAATAATATAATATAATGTAATGTAATATAATGTAATGTAATGTAATATAATGTAATATAATATAATTAATATAATATAATCTCTATATATGATATATAATATTAATATATATTAGATATAGCTAATATAATAATAATATAATCAATCAAATAAGCATTCAAAAACACAGTACCCCTGATGTACCAGGCACTGTGCCTATATACCAAACATAGTCAAAATCATGGAAACAATCCTGCTACATTCACAAAGAGACAGGTAGAGCCAAGATCGCAGGGTAGAGAAGCTCTCAGCTGAGCTCTCTCAAATTCTCCTCCAAAGCATCTCTGAAGTAATGCCTCAAATGAAATTCTGGAGTGGCAGAACCAACAAAAATCCAAGTGAAACAATCTTCCAGCCCAAGACAACTTAGGAGGTCTCCCGGAAAGGGTTGTCTCACTCAGTGGTGGGCAGGCTTGAAGTGCAGTGCAGACTGGGCAGCACAGGCCATGCTGTGGGCCCAGCAACTCGTCCTGGAGGAAGCTGCATTGGCAGCAGTGGCAGCTTTAGGAACTTCTAGCCCACAGATGGTGGTGTGGTCAGAAGGAGATTGCAGGGACTCTTTGCTGGTACTGGATTCAGTACCCTGTTGTTGCCAATGAGCAGATCTGGGTCACAGTCCCAGGAGTGATAGCACTTGTAGCCACAGGAGAGCAGGGCCCCCAGTTGTGGTTCTAGAGTGAATAGGAGTACATGTGGTCACTCACAAGGCAGTAGGAACCTTGGTCTCAATTTCAAGACAGAGAGGAGCACTAGCAATTGTGGCTACAAGACAGCAAAGGTCACAGTCTCAAGGCCAGGAGGATTGACAACACTGTTAGCTACAGGGGAACAAGGTCCCCTTCCTGGGTAAAAGACTAAAGCACAGGCCAGGAGATCAGTGATCACACCTTTCCCTAGATCACTCCTCTTGAAAACCCTGAAAACCTACAGATCCCAAAGCTAGCTCTAAAAACAGTAACAAGTAAGAACTGAAGCTTGGGACAGTGGCCCCTCCACTCCTGAAGCCGAGCCCAACTTTAACATAAAGTTAAAAGTCAAATGGAAAAATGAGCAAAAAAAAAAAAAAGAACCTAACCATAAAGAGTTATTGTGAAGATCAAGACACAAACTCAGAAGAAGGCAACAAAGTCAAAATAGCAACAGACAAAACCTCATAGAAAAGTGTGAATTGGTCACAGGCCCAAAAAATAATTCCTAGAAGAGCTTAAAAAAAAATTTTAAACTCAAATAAGAGAGGTAGAGGAAAATCTGGGGAAAGAAATGAGAGTGATGTGAGAAAATTATGAAAACAGATTCAACAGCTTGGCAAAGGAAGCACAAAAAATACTGAAGAAAATAGCACCTTAAAGAAACAGAATTGACCAAATGGCAAAAAAAAAAAGGGCACCAAAATCCACTGAAGAGAAGAACTTACTAAAAAGCAGAATTTGCCAAGTGGAAAAAGAGATACAAAAGCTTACTGAAGAAAATAATTACTTAAAAATTAGAATTGGGCTAGTGGAAGCTAATGACTCCATGAGGCACCAAGAAACTATGAAACAAAAATGGAAAAATTGAAAAAAATAGAAGAAAATGTGAAATATCTCATTGGAAAAACTACCAGCTTGGAAAACAGATCCAGGAGAGATAATTTAAAAAATATTGGAGCACCTGAAAGCCATAGTAATAATAATAAAAAAGAGCCTACACATCATCTTTCAAGAAAGTGTCAAGGAAAACTTCCTTGATATCCTACAGCCAGAGGGTAAAATAGAAATTGAAAGAATCTGTCAATCACCTCCAAAAAAAACACCAAAATAAAAATGCCCCGGGATATTATAGCCAAATTTCAGAGATCACAGATCAAGGAGAAAAAGCTTCCAGTATCCAAAAAGAAACAATTCAAATATCATGGAGCCACAGTCAGGGTCACACAAAATTTAGCAGCTTCCCCCTTAAAGGACTGAAGAGCTTAGAATATATATTCCAGAAGGCAAGGGAGCTAGGATTACAATCAATCACCTACCCAGAAAAACTGAGCATAATTCTTCGGGGAAGGGGGGGAAATGGATATTTAATCAAACAAGGACTTTCAAGCATTTCTAATTAAAAGACCAGAGCTGAACAAAAAATTTGATTTTCAAATACAATACTCAAGAGAAACATAAAAAAGTAAAGATAAAAGAGAAATCATAAGGGAGTCAATAAGATTAAAATGTTTACATTCCTGTATGGGAAGGTGATAATTGTAACTCATAAGAACTTTATGGTTATTAGGCATTTAGGGAGACTATACATATATATAGGGCACTGTCATGAGTTGACTATGATGGGATCATTTAAAAAAAATAAAATTAAGGAGTGAGGAATAGGGATGCATTGGGAGAATAGGGAAGGGAGAGGAAGAATGGAGGAAGTTCTCTTACTTTTAAAAAGTGTGAAAGGCAGAGATTTTACAAAGGAGTGGAAGTGGTCAGCAATACTTAAACCTTACTTTCATTGGAATTGGCTCAAAGAGGGAAGAACTTGGACATTCAGTTGGGTATAGAAATCTATCTTATTCTTCAGGGAAGTAGAAGGGGAAGGGAATAAAAGAATAGGAGGGAGGCTGATAAAAGAGAGGGTGGATTAAAGAAGGTAGTGGTCAGAAGCAAAAGAGACTTGAGGAAGGACAGGGTAAAAAGAGAGACAGAAGGATACACAGGGGGAAATAGGATGGAGGGAAATACACAGTTAATAATCATAACTATAAATGTGAATGGGATAAATTCACCCATAAAATGGAATTTGATAGAAGAGTGGATTAAAAAACAGAATCCAACAATACATTATTTACATAAAACATACTTGAAACAAAGAGACACACAAAGAGTAAAAGTAAGCAGAATCTATTATGCTTCAGCTGAAGTGGAAAAAAAACAGGTGTAGCAATCATGATTTCAGAAAAAGCAAAAGCAAAAATAGATCTAATTTTAAAAGATAAGCAGGGAAACTACATTTTGCTAAAAGGTACCACAGACAATGAATTAATATGAATACTAAACATATATGCACTAAACGGTATAGCATCTAAATTTTTTTCTCCCCAGGAATACTTACATTTTATTTTTTTAATTTTTAAAATTAATTAATTTATTTTTAGTTGGCAACATTCACTTCCATAAGCTTTTGAGTTTTAAATTTTCTCCACCTCCTTCCCCTCCCTCCCCAAGATGGCATGCAATCTAATATAGGCTCTACATATACATTCCTATTCAACATTTTCACATTAGTCATGTTGTAAAAAAGAATTAAAACAAATAGGAGGAGCCACAAGAAAGATGAAACAAAACAAAACAGAAAAAAAGAGCAAATAGTATGCTTTGATCTGCATTCAGACTCCATAGTTCTTTCTCTGGATGTGGATAACATTTACCATCATGAGACTTTTGGAGATGTCTTAGGTTCTTACATTGTTGAGAAGAGCTAAGTCTATCAAAGTTAGTCATTGTACAATGTGGTCGTTACTGTGTACAATGTTCTCCTGGTTCTGCTCACTTCACTCAGCGTCAGTTCATACAAATCTTTCCATGTTTTTCTGAAGTCAGCCTGTCCATCATTTCTTATAGCACAATAGTATTCCATTACATTCATATACCACAACTTGTTCAGCCATTCCCCAATTGATGAGCATTCCCTCAATTTCCAATTCTTTGCCACCACAAAAAAGAGCTGCTATAAATATTTTTGTACATGTGGGTCCTTTCCCCATTTTTATGATTTCTTTGGGATATAGGCCTAGAAGTGGTATTGCTGGGTCAAAGGGTATGGACATTTTTATAGCCCTTTGGGCATCGTTCCAAATTGCTCTCCAAAATGGTTGGATCACTTCACAACTCCAACAACAATGCATTAGAGTTCCAATTTTCCCACATCTTCTCCAACATTTATGATTTTCCTGTTTTGTCATGTTAGCCAATCTGATAGGTGTGATGTGTCATTTTGATTTGTATTTCTCTAATCGATAGTGATTTAGAGCATTTTTTCATATGACTATAGTTTAGAAATGAGGCCTTTATCAGTGACACTGGTTGTAAAAATTCTTTCCCAGTTTTCTGCTTCCCTCCTAATCTTGGTTGCATTGGCTTTGTTTGTGAAAAAACTTTTCAATTTACTATAATCAAAATTATCCATTTTGCATTTCATAATGTTCTCTATCTCTTGATTGGTCATAAATTCTTCTGTTCTCCATAAATCTGACAGGTAAACTATTCCTTGATCTCCCAGTTAGCATCTAAATTTTTGAAAAAGAAGTTGAATGAGTTACAGAATGAAACAGACAGTAAAACCATATTAATACTGACCTCAACTTTTCCCTCTCAGAACTAGATAAATCTGATCCTAAAATAAATAAAAAAGAAGTTAAGAAGATGAATAAAATTTTTTAAAGGTAGATATCATAGACTTCTGGAGAAAATTGAATAGGAATAGAAAGGAATATACTTTTTTCTAAGCTGTACATGGCACCTTGACAAAAACTGACCATGCATTAAGACATAAAAACCTCACAGCCAAGTGCAGAAAATCGGAAATATCAAATGCAGTCTTTTCAGACCATAATGCAATAAAAAATAAATTCAATAAAGGCCATAAAAACACATTAAAATTTATTGAGACTAAATAATCTAATCCCAAAGAACGAGTGGAGTTAAAGAACAAACAATAGAAACAATAAATAATTTCATTAAAGAGAATGACAACAATGAAACAAGATGCCAAAATTTATGGAATGCAGCCAAAGTAATACTTAGGGGAAATTTTATATCTTTAAATATTTACATCAATAAAATGTATAAAGAACAGATCAATACATTGGTCATGCGACTAAAAAAAACTGGGAAAAGAACAAATTAAAGATCTCCCATTAAATGACAAATTAGAAATCCTGAAAAATCAAAGGAGAGATTAATAAAATTGAGAGTAAGAAAGCCATTAAACTTACAAATAAAACTAGGAGCTGGTTCTGCCAAAAAAAAAAAAAGATAAGTCATTGGTTAAGTTTATTTTAAAAAAAGGAAAAAAGAAAACCAGATTAATAATATCAAACAATGAAAAATGCAGATTCATCACCAATGAAGATGAAATTAAAACAATTATTGGGAGTTATTTTGCTCAATTACATGCTAATAAATCTGACAATCTAAGTTAAATGGATGGATATTTACATAAATATAAATTACCCAGATTAACAGATGAGGAAAAAGAATGCTTAACCCTATTTTAGAAAAAAAGATATTGAATAAGCCATGAATGAGCTCGCTAAGAAAAAATCTCCAGGACCAGATGGCTTCATGAGTGGATTCTACCAAACATTTAGAGAACAATTAATTCCAATACTACATAAATTATTTGGAAAAATAGGCAAAGAAAAATCTTACCAAATTCCTTTTATGACACAAATATGGTGCTGCTAGCTAAGCCAGAAAGAGCAAAAAACAAAGAAAGTTATAGGTTGATTTCCTTAATGAATATTGATGCAAAAATTTTAAATAAAATATTTGCAAGGAGATTACACCAATATATCACAAGGATCATACCCTGTAACTAGGTGGAATTTTTACCAGGAATGCAAGGCTGGCTCAGTATATGGAAAGCTATTAGCATAATTGACCATATCAATAACAAAATGAACAAAAATAATATGATTATCTCAATAGATGCAGAAAAAGCTTTTGATAAAACACAACACTCATTCCTATAAAAAAAAACCCACTAGAAAGCATAGGAATAAATGGAGCTTTCCTTAAGATAAGTAGTATCTATCTAAAACCATCAACAAGCATTATCCAGAACAGGGGTAAGCTAGAAACCTTTCCAATAAGATTGGGGTGAAGCAAGGATGACCATTATCACCACTATTATTTAATATTGTTCTAGAAAAGTTAGCTATAGCAATAAGAGAAGAAAAAGAAATAATTAGAAATTAAAGAAATAAAAAGAAGGATAGAATAGACAATTAAAAAAAAAAACAAAACTATCACTCTCTGCAGATAATATGGTGGTATACTTAGATAATCCTAGACAATCAACTAAAAAACCAGTTGAAATTGTTAGCAACTTCAGCAAAGGTACAGGATATAAAATAAATTCACACAAATCATCAACCTTTCTGTATATTACAAACAAAGTCTAGAAGGAAGAGCTAGATAAAGAAATTCCATGTATAATAACTTCAGATAATATGAAATACTTGGGAGTTTTGCCAAGACAAACCTAAGGACTATATGAACACAATTAACAAAACACTTTTCACACAAATAAAGTCAGATCTAAACAATTAGAGAAATATTAACCTGTCATGGGTAGGCCAAGTCAACAAAATAAAAATGACAATTTCACCTAATTTAATTTACTTATCCAGTGCCATACCAACCCAATTACCCCAAAATTATTTTTATAGAGCTAGAAAAAATAATAACAGAATTCATCTGGAAGAACAGAAGGTCAAGAATATCAAAAGAATCAATAGGAAAAAATACGAAGACAGGTAGCTTAGCAGTACCAAATCTCAAACTGTATTGCAAAGTGGTAATCGTACAAAAACTATCTGGTACTGGTTAAGAAATAGAGTGGTGGGCCAGAGGAATATGTTAAGTAAACAATACACAGTAGTAAGTGACCATAGTGATCTAGTGTTTGACAAACCCAGAGATCCAAGATTGTCGGACAAGAACTCACTATTTGACAAAAACTGCTGGGAAAACTGGAAAGCAGTTTGGCAGAAACTAGGTATAGATGAGCCCTGAGATACTGGTGTACTGAGATAAGGTCAAAATAGGTATATAATTTAGACATAAAGAGTGATATCTGAAGCAAGCTAAGGGAGCATGGAATATTTTATGTGTCAGATTTATGGATTAACGGAAGAATTTATGACCAAACAAGAGATCGAGAGCAATATGGGATGTAAAATAGATAATTTTGATTATATCAAGTTTTAAAGCTTTGCACAAACAAATCCAGTGCAGCCCAAGTTAAAAGCAGGAAACTGGGGCGGGGGTGGGGGGATAGGGAGGGAGGATTATAGCCAGTGTTTCTAACGAAGGCCTCATTTCTCAAATATATAGAGAACTAAGTCAAATTTGTAAGAATACAAGTCATTCCCCAATTGATAAATGGTCAAAATATATGAAGTTTTCAGAAAAGTAATCAAAACTATTAATAGTCATATGGAAAAATGCTTTAAATCATTATTGTTTAGAGAAATGCAAATTTAAACAACTCTGAGGTATCACCTTACACCTATTAGAGTGGCAGATATGACAGAAAAGGAAAATGACAAATGTTGGAGGGGATGTGGGAAAAATAGGGACACTAATGCACCGTTGGTGGAGCTGTGAATCTATCCAACCATTCTGGAGAGGAATTTGGAATTATGCTGAAAGGGCTATAAAGCTGTACTTATCCTTTGACCCAGCAATACCACAACTAAGTCTGCATTTCAAAGAGATCAAATGAAAAGGAAAAGGATCTATATGTACAAAAATCTTTGTAGTAGCTCTTTTTTTGTGGTGGCAAAGAATTGGAAATCAAATGAACGCCCATCAGTTGGGGAATGGCTAAACAAGTTGTGGTATATGGTTGTGATGGATTACTATTGTGTTATAAGAAATGATGAGGGGGATGCTTTCAGAAAAACCTGGGAAGACTTACATGAACTGATGCAAAGTGAAATGAGCAGAAGTAGGAGAACATTATACACAGTAATAGCAATATTGTACTCTGATCACCTGGGAATGACTTAGCACTTCTCAGCAATACAACAATCCAAGACGATGCCAAAAGACTTAAGATGAAAAAGTCTATCCACTCCCAGAGAAAGAACTGATGGAGTTTGAATGTAGATTGAATTATAGTTTTTAAAACTTTTAAAAATTATTCTTTGGGGGGGATTGAGGGGAAGGGTCTGTATTTTCTTTTGCAACTTGGCTAATATGGAAATATTTTGCATGACTGTACATGAATAATCTATATCAAATTGTCTTGCCTTTTTAAGGAGGGGAGATGAAAGGAATGGAGGAAGAGAATATGGAACTAAGAAAAATTTTTAAGAAGAATGTTAAAATGTTTTGTTTACATGTAATTAAGAAAAATTAAAATTAACATTCACAAAGACAGGGGCAACTCTATCAAGTCAAAAGGTAAGGCACTATTGTTGAATGAAAAGAGAAAGAATAAGTAAGGAGGTCTAGATTCTAGTCTCAATTCTGCCAGTAACTAATAGTGAGCTAGGCTAGGTCAGTTAGTCAACTAGCATTTAAGTGTCCACTATGCACCGGGCACTATGCCAAGCACTGGGGATACAAAGAAAGGCAAAAACCAGTTCCTGTTCTCAAGGATCATATGGTCTAATGGAGGAGACAACATGCAAATAACTATGTACAGAGAAGATGAAGACAATATAATTTGGGGGTAGTGTCAGGGTCAGCTGTTCTCTCTAAGCTTCTGTCTCCTCATCTATAAAATGAGATGGTTTGGGGGTTATCTAAACTTTTTTTGTATCTTGGACACTATAGGTGGTTTGGTGAGATCTATAGGTTTCAGAATGATGTTTTTCAAGGCATAAGACAAAACACATAGGATTACAATGGAACCCAAAGGTTAGTGAAAATAAAGATTTTTTTTTCCCATCCAAGTTCATGAGCTCCTGGAAATCTATTCATGGACCCCTTGGCCATTCATAGACCCCAGGTTAAGAACCCCAGGGCTAGATGATCTCTTAGACATTGAGTTCTCCATGAAAATGCTGCCTTCTTCCATGTTGATCCCACAAAGGTCCATTTGAGCTGAACGGTACCTTAGAGCTCATCTTTATTTTACACATGAGGAACACGAGGTTTCAGGGTAACTTACCCAAAGTAAAAAGGGTTAGTAGTTATCCTCCCAGGGGGAAAAGTTTCCCAGAATTTTCAAAGAAGAAAAAGAGGGAACCCTGAGTAAACAACATTGTTGAAGTTGGTTCTTTGCTGCCAGATCTTTCCTTTCCTACCAAAAGGCATTGTGTCGTCGCCTTCGTTGGAAAACATCCAGGTTTAGCTTGGCAAAGAAAAGGATGAGGGCTCTGGGATTCACCTTGAACTTGTAAAGTTCTGTAGTTCGCCGACATGTGTGTGTGGAGGGTGGGACTGACTTGATCTAAGCTCCCTTTAGGGTGAGGGGGCCAAGAGGAAGTCCAATGCACAGATCAAACAGAGGCTCTGAGGAAAACTCATGCTTTCCGAAGCTTTAATCCAGCGGTGGCCAACACCATTGTTATAGGGAAGGTTGTAGCTTTCCCAGGGATCGCATCTTAATATCGTTGTTTATTCACAGCATCTAGGAATCCATCAGGATGCTTATACATTTCACTTCTTGTTTGACCCTGAATAAATAAACATTTCTTGAAATTTCCATTCCATATTCACCTAACAATCAGAAAGCCCTTTTTTAACTAAAATTGGAGCAGAGTGACATGCTCATCTTTGCCATGGTTCCCTTGGATTATGGAGTCATAGATTTCAAGCTGAAATGGACCTTAGCAGTCATCTAGCCTAATCATTCCATTTTACAGATGAAAAGACTGAAGCTTCAGAGAGGTGATATCACCTGCCCAGTGTCACGCATGTAATAAGATAATTTTAAAAAAAAATCAAAAACAGGACTTGAGCCCAGGTCCTCTGACTGCTGAGGCAGCAGGCACACTGTACAAATTGTTCTTCTGATTCTGCTATCTTCACTCTGTATCAATTCATCAGAATCTTCCCAGAGTTCTTTGAACTCTTCATATCCACCATTTTTTATGGTGCAATAATATTCCACTACATTCACGGACTACAATTGTGTTTGACTATCCTCCATTTCTTGGGTGCCCACTTTGTTCTAGTTCTTTGTAAAAAATAACCAACTCTCTTTGCACTGCACCAAACTGCCTCTGTTACGCTGTGATTAAATCAGTAAATTTAGGATGTTTTAGTGACTGATGCAGTGAAATCCTAGAAGGTCAGCTCTGGAAGTAAAGAGGAAGGGACCAAGTATTTATTAAGTACCTACTGTGTGTCTGGTACTGTGCTAAGTGCCTTACAAATATTATCTCATTTGAGAATAGATTTGAATTAGGGGCCTTAAAGATCTTCTCATCTAACCCCTTCAGTTTATGGAGGTAGAAACCGAGGCCTAGAGAAATAAAGTGACTTACCCAAGGTCATATCACTAGTTATTAATAGAACCCTGGACTTCTGACTCTCGCTCTGGTCTCTTTCTGCCATAGCATGCTTTGTATGGTAACAAGAAATTACAAAAATGATAACAAAGCATTCCTTTGGCACCAAAATACAGCTAAGCTGGTCAACTAGCATTTCTTAAGCACCTCCCATGTGCCACAAACTGTGCTAAGCAAGTTTTGCTTTCCAAATTATGTTGATTTCAGGATAAGCATCTCACCTTATGCTTAATCTCTGGTAAGACATCAACCAACTTCTGTAGCTCCTCGTGTTCTGCTCCCAGCTGTAAGATGCAAATCCAAGAAAACTTGAGTTAAAAGTGCTGTGCATTTTTTAAAAAAACCATAGAGGTAAGAGTAGCTTGATAAGACAAGATGACAAATGCATACCCATCACATTTAATTTTTTTAAAAATGCAGTGTTTAATTTTTTTTGCCCACATTGAATTCCTGAGTGGAAGAGCTATAATATTGTAAGAGTTTACCTTCAAAAATACTCCTATTACGGCCAAGCCACTTTCTCCCATTACTGCTTCTTTGTAATTTTGGTATTTGGCAGAATTCCAGTGTACTAAATGAAGCTGAAATGAAATTCAAAAAGAATTTAAACTTCCCGAGACAGAGCAAATATTAAGACTAGACTTCATTTGAAAGCTATTGCCCTTCTTTGATCTTTCCTTCAACCTCCATATTAGGGAAGTTGAGGTTCGGGGGTGGAATTTAGAGGGAAGTTGGAAGAAGGATGCCACAGTCTCTCTGCCTCAAGTCTCTCTACTCCAGGCCATTCAAAAAACTCTGCTGACTCCCTATTATCTCCAGGATCACATAAAAAATCCTCTGTTTGCCTTTTAAAATCCTTTCTAACATAGCCCCTTCCTACCTTTCCAGCCTTCTTATACCTTATTATCTCTCCCAACCTCCAACATTTTCTGCAATCCAATGACACTAGCCTATTTCCTGTTTTTCACCCAGGTCCCTCCATCTCTAGATGGGAGCATTTCCACTGGCTGGCCTCTCATGCCTGGAACTCCTTCCCTCCTTATCTCTGCCTGCTTGGCTTCACTGACTTCCTTCAGATCTCAGATAAAATCCCATCTTCTCCAAGAAGCCTTTCCCAGTTCCCTATAATGTTAGCAGCTTCGCTCTGTGATTAGCTCCAATTTATTCCAACTCCAGTTTGTTCATTCATAGTTGTTTGCATGTTTTCTTCCTATCAGATGGTGAGCACCTTGAGGACAAGGGCTTTGGTCACCTTTTTTTTTTTAAATATCTCCAGTGCTTAACACAATGCCTGGTATATAATAGGTACTTAATAAATGCTTGGTGACTTGATCATAAAATTGCGTGATAACTTATCTCCCTACTAAATTATAAGCTTCATAAGGGTGGCAAGATCAAATTATCAAATCAGATAATATTTGCAAATATTAGCATAGTGCCTGGAACATGTTGTTGAGCTGTTTCGGTTATGTCCAACTCTTTATGACTCCATTTGGGGTTTTCTTGGCAAAAAATGCTGCAGCAGTTTGCCATTTCCTTCTCCAGCTCATTTTACAGATGAGGAAACTGAGGCAAACAGAGTTAAGTGACTTGCCCAGGGTTACCTTGCTAGTTAGTGTCAGAGGCCATATGTGAACTCAGGAAGAGGAGTCTTCCTGATGCCAAGCCTAGTACCCTATCTATTGTACCACTTAGCTGCCTCCTGGCATATAGTAGGTGCTTACTAAATGTTTCAGCTAGTGACAATGTCTTATTTAGACTGTACCATTATTGTACTGATGTGATGGAATCATCAGATGTCAAAGTTGGAAGGACCTGTAGAATGCTAATAACATTACTAGGTATAGACCTGAACTCTGTATGTGACAGATCCATCCTGGACCTCAGACCTCAAAGGTTTAATTCCTGAAGGGGCTAATGGCCTTCCTCATAGGGCTAATTTCATCTCTGAGCCATTGCAGCAGAATTCCAAGTGTACTTATTGTTAACTAACTGAGGAAATATGTTCTTTTTCCTTCAATGGATTAAATATCAGTCCCCGAAGGTTGGTTACCAGGTGATCAAATGTCTGGGCTACCTGTAGTCCATCTACTCAGAAAAAGCTGAATTGTAATCTGCACTGGTGGAAGGAGTAACTATGGCCGAAGTAAAGAAATCACCCTCTCTTGAAATATTTATGTATTCAATTAAATTAAATTTCCCGAAATACTATTCAAAGTGTGAAAGTTCGGAAGCTCCTCATATTTGTTTGTGAGCTCCCCTTTTAGACAGAATAAAAACTTAACAAGGTTGTCTGGCTTTGAAACTGAGAAAGAGTGTTTTGGTAATACTAAATAGGCTGCAAACTTCTCAATTAAACTGGAAGTTCCTTGAGTGCAGGGACTGGGTCATAAATATTCATCTTTATATTCTCCCCCTTCCCCTCAAATGGTCTAACACAGTAGGAACTCCATTTTAAACACTTCAATAATTCAATATAATATTCAATATAATAATTCAGATAATCAATAATTTCCCAGTATTGGTACTTCTTTCACCCATGTAGATCTCAGCCCTTAGTACTTCATTGTACAGGAAATAGCACATTGACTCTGTAGTCAGAGGTGTTGAATTCAAATCCTATCTAATGCTTAAATATGTTGATAAAATCACTTATCTTTTTTTGGACTTCAGTTTTCTCATATGTAAAATGGAGGGGGAGAGATTGCTGGACCACATGGCCTCTGAGGTCCCTTCTAGCACCATATATATGATCCTGGCCATCTGTCTCCAAAATTGCATTAAGACTTATGGGACACCGTACAATTTATTAGACGGTCTCAGAGAGTTGTTGCCATGGGCAAAAGAGTTGTGATTCTTGAATCATTGTGATGATGGGCCTTTCCAACAATCACCCAGGCTGGTTCTTGAATAATAGACTTCCAGTCTCTTTCTGAGTTTTCTAGCTTGGCAAGACTCAGCAGAAGTTATGTTCTACCCCCTCCCTTTTAATAAAAACATAGATGATTTTGAGCTAGATGGGACCTTAGAATGTCTACAATCCAATCCCTTGATCTCAGATGAGGACACCAAAACCACAAGACAGGACATGACTTGTCCAAGGTTATATAGATAATGCCTTTAAATTTCTGAAAATTCCCGAAAACATGACTTCTGTGAGGCTGACCGTGTCTTATCTGAACTTCCACAGATTAGCTACTAAACAAATGTTCATTGTCTTGTTGTAAATAAATGTGGCCTTTCCCCCCGTTTATTTATTTATTTATTGCTACTTTTGAGACTGCCACTGGCTGTTCTTGCTATGTTTTGTTTCTGGCCTTTGAGTCCTAAGATACTATGTTTCTTTTTTTGCTCCTCTTCCCCTCCTGCTTTCTCCTGCTTCTCCTCTCCCCCTCCTTCCTCTCACTCCCCTGCTTTTGAATCTTCATCCAGGCATTTCATTGTCTTAGTCCCAGCCTCCATTTCTTCATTTACCCAATTTCCGGAGAATAAATATCTGATATATGCTTGAGCCTCCAAATTACTATGGAAATGGAAGAGAGCTAACCAGACAGGTTCTGTCGGCAGTGAACTCTGCCTGGGGAATGACCTCAAGTCAGCTGGCCCTTTCTTCCCCCACCCCCTCCATCCTATTACTCCAAAGGCCTGCAGATAGGGGCTAACTATAGAATCGAGGTGGCACAGTGGATAGAGGGTTAGATCTGCAATCAAGAAGACATTAGTTCAAACTCTGCTTTGGGCACTTGCTAGCTGTGTGACCCTGGGCAAGACACTTAATCATTCTCAGCCTCAGTTTCTTCATTTGTAAAATGGGCATAATAGTAGTACCTACATCTCAAGCTTGTTGTGAAGAACAAATGACATAGCATTTATAAAATACTTAGAAAACCTTAAAACCCTATAGAAATGTTAGATATTATTGTTATTTAGAAACAGTACAAAATATGGGCAAATTGAATAATGATCTCATCTTCTCCTCCAAATTGGGAGATGTAATTTGTTATATAAATAGAACATTCTATACTAGCAGCATGATTCAAAGACTTCTTTTCAGATCTGTAACTAGGTGGGACAAAGGGAACTGTGCTGCAGGGTGCCAACATCCAGGAGAAGCATATTCTCTCCCCACAGCCACATTTCCCCCCCATGCCTATTTTTGTGGTTCTTTGGAACATCAGGGTAACCCCCTCCCCCCGATTTCTGGCCCTCATGCCTTTGGTGGGATTGTTCTCTGCACCCAGCACTACCCTCCAACCAAATTTGCCCCAGATACAGTCGCATCTAGTTGCATCTGGACCTCTCATTCCCTCTATACCTACCCTTATAGTAAGACCATCAGGCTCGGAAGAATAATAAATAACAACTCAAATTTTTCTAGTGATTTAAGGTTTACGAAGCCATTTCCTGTGAGGTAGGTAGTGGCAGTATTTCCTGTTATGTTGTTTCAGTTATGTCCAACTCTCTGTGACCCTATTTGGGGTTTTCTTGGCAAAGATACTGAAGCCGTTTCCTTCTCCAGCTCATTTGACAGATGAGGATATTGAGGCAAACAGGGTTAAGTGACTTGCCCAAGGTCACATAGCCAGTAAGTGTCTGAGGACGGATTTGAACTCAGGTCTTTCTGACTCCAAGCCCAGTACTCTATCCACTGTGCAACCTAGCTGTCCCTTTATGTTTATAAACCCTCTCCCATATCTAAAATCGAATGATGCTCTGCTTTTGATACCTGCCACTTCTGCTGCCTTTACTCTTCCCAGTATGATTTTTTTCAAATATTCATGTTTTTAAAGTTCTCTGGGCCCGTGGTTCCCTGATGGTGAGACAGGCATCCTTAAATCCTTTGAATAAAGCCATGGTCACATGTGCAAACCTCAGCTGGATAAGCTTGGTTGTCCACTGTGTGCTCTGAGCCCCAGTCATTCATTTCTCCCCAGTGGAAGTGGAACTGCTTGAGTTTGTAGTGATTGTCCAAGGGTCCACCACTAATTCCTAGAAAAAGAAGCCAGAGAAGCTTTTACAGCAAGCTGCCTCCCCGTCACCCTGTTTTCACAATTACTAGGTTGGACTAATTGGGTTGTAGATGTTTCAGCCTGCAGATTTGACTTTGCAGAGGTTCACTCACCACTCAGAAGAAGCGAATCTCTACTTGGGGGGGAGGGGATGGCAAGTGGGAGTTCCTGGGATGAGAATTCTGAATTCTAGCCTTGATACTTCATATCTACATCATCCCAGGTAATTTCCTTTCCTTTTCTGGACATGAAGAGAATAATCTTGCTGTTCTTGCCTTTAGGCGGACCACATGGGGAGTTTGGGGTTCAATTCTGAGCCCCACACTTGAGAAAGGACATTAATAAGCTGCGAACATGCAGAAGAATGGTCAAGGGTCCCAAGTCCATGTTTTATGAGGATTGGTTGAAGACAATAGGGATTTTTAGCCTGGGAGAAGGCTAGGGTAGAGGGGAGGGCCAAGGAGGTAGGCTGGAGAATTGAAGTGGTAACCTTGTCAAAAACTTGAAAAGTGGTCACAAGGAAGAAAGATTATTAAGCTTGCCCTTCTTGGCTAAACTAGGAGCCATGAGTGAAAGTCACAAAGGTCAATTGAGCCTTGATACCAGGAAAAACTTTATAATAATGAGAACTACTAAAAAGTGGCTCTGAAATTCTATGACTTCAGTTTTCTCATCTATTAAAAATAAAAGGACTAAATGATTTCTAAAGGCCCTTCCAGATCTCCATCCTATCCATCCTGTCCACAATTTGAACCAACCCTGCCTACCAAGTCTCATATCCTGCTATTCTTCAAAGCTGTTGTGGGTCCCTAACACTTCCACCTATGTAATTCTGGTGCAAAAAGTCACATTCCAAAACTGACGGTCCACAGAGCTCGTCATACAATCAACAAGGAAAATCAGTTCTGATCATTCAGCATACATGTCAAGGAAAGCAAACAAACCTTGCCAAGACAGAATAAAATAATCTGATTAATTTGATTATAAAAATAAAAGCATGAGCCTGTTCCTTCCAGTCTTTGTACACAAATCAATGGAAAACATCCTATTTCGGCATCTATTCCTGGAGAGGTATCATAGTACAGCTGGCACTGGCCTGGGAGTTAGGAGTTCTGGGTTCTCTTCCCAGTTCTGCCCTCTCTATAAGGTAGTTGGGCAGGTCACTTTCCCTCTGTGGGAATGTTTTCCCAACCACAAAATGAGCGGGGTCAATTATCTAATGACAAATGCTCTCTAAGGGACCTTCTGGCTCTAACTTTCTTTAAGTAGACATTCCAAATAGTAAATGCCAATTTCAGGCCATTTCTATTCCTAATTCTCTCCTTTTGCCCCATCACCGTGTAACTTGCATTCTATTTCTTTGAGAACATGTCAAACTCTCCCTAAAAGACTGAAAGCTGTTGGTGTTTATTCGGTTGTTTCAGTCATATCCTCCTTTTCATGACCCCATTTGGGATTTTCTTGGCAAAAATATTGGAGTGGTTTGCCGTTTCCTTCTCCAGCTCATTTGACAGATGAGGAAACTGAGGCAAACAGGGTGAAGTGACTTGCTCAGGGTCTCATGGCTAGTATGTGTCTGAGGCCAGATTGGAATTCATGTCTTCCAGACTACAGGCCCAGCACTCTATTTACTGTGCTACCCAGCTGCCCATAAGACTAAAAGACTAGACGCTGCCATTTTTATATTCTCATGTCCCCAGAACCTAAAAATGCTGTGTGTGTGGTAGGCACTTAATAAATGTTTATTGGAATAGAATAATGATTGACATTTAGCCAATGGGTTACAAAGCTTTCTTCACACACATTCCTACCCTGTGGGGGAGAAAATTAAAGTGTCATTACTGCCTCCCCCATCTTCTTGATGAAGAAACTGCTCAAAAGGGTCAAATAACATGCTAAAAGACACCCAGCTCTTGAACCATAATAATGTAACAGAAAGGGAAGCTGAACTCTGAGTGACTACAATGACCAGTTTAGTCTCCAAAGAAGATGACAAATGTACCTCTCACCTTTTGGCAGAGGCTGTGGTCCCTTCACTAACATGCCCTGTTGGTTTTGCTGAGCAGTTTCCCTTGTCATTAGGAGGATGTTCTCTCACTGGGGACTGTGAGGGAGTATTGACTATAGCTCAGGTATCAGTTATAGCTCAGGTCCTCAGACTCCAAATTGAGGAGAGTTTTACCCAGCTGGGAAGCAAGGAAGCCAATGAAAGATTGCATGGGTTTCCACGAGCTCTGTGATTAAGTGAGCGTCCTGGGAATTATGCAAAACTTCTCTGGAACAAAGTGTCCCAAAAAGATGGTCACAAACTTGACCTGGAAAAGAGCAGCCTCCAGTGGTGGAGTGGTCAACCTGGGGCTGGGTAACACAGTCCTTCCTTTCTTTTGTCCTTATCCTGAAGAACCCACAGAATCTTGATCCTTCCTTTTCCAGAAAGAGAAAAATGACAAATAAGAAACTCTAATATGTCCCCTTTAAAAAATAACTTAAAATACTGCCTTCTTATTTTATGTCACCATCATTTCCTTACATACTTCCTCTGTATCCCCAGTGAAAGAACATCCCTCCTTATAACAAGAGAAACCATTGGGCAAAACTAACAGAGTATGTTAGTGGAGGGATCATAGCCTCTGCTAAAAGGAGAGAGCTACATTTGTCATCTACTGGTCATTACATTCACTCAAAGTTTGGTTTCCTTTTCTCCTACGTTACTGTAATTGTGATGAATAAAGGCTGGAAGGAAGGGAAGGAGGGAGAGAAGAAGGGAGGAAGGAAAAAAGGAAGGAAGAAAGGAAGGCAAGAAGGGAGAAAGGAAGGGAGGCAGGAAGGGAAGGAAGGAGGAAAAGAGGGAGGGAATGAGGGAGAGGAAGGAAGGAAAAAAGGAGGAAGGAATGAAGGGAGGAAGAAAGGGAAAGAGAGGAAAGAAAGGAGGAAGAAAGGAAGGGAAGAAGGAAGAAAGGGAGGGAGGAGGGAACGGATGAAGGAGGTAAGGGAGGAAGGAAGAAAGGGAGGAAGGAAAGAAGGAGGGAAGGAAGGGAAAAAGAAAGGAAGGAAAGGGAAAGAAGGAAGGAGAGAAGGAAGGAAGAAAAGAAAAGCTACAACAAGCATGTATTAAGTGCCTGCTATGGGCCAGGCACTGTCCTAAATGCTTTACAAGTATTATCTTATTTGTTCACCTGGCCCTGGTTCCTTCTCTTTGCATTAATTCATAATGGTTCATAGGGTCAAAGGGTAATAGAATAGGCAAGGAGAAGTAAAATGATTTGTCATAGGTCACACAGGTAATAATTGAGAGGGTCAGGATTTGAATCCAGGTCCCTTCACTGCATCATTCTGGCTTCAAGTCATGTTTGTTGAATAAATATTGAGCAAACACATGATTTTCAAGGCGGAATCTAAGCTAGGATAGGTTTGAGACAGTTAATATTTTCTCAGCAATTCTGAATCCAAGAATAAGATATTTCTGTTCTCATTCTTTTAACATTATTAAGATTAGTGGCCTTTCTGACAAGTCTAGTTGTTCTGAGTCTCAAAATAAAAGTTGTTGAAGTTTCAGATGTTCTAATCTGATGAAGTTGCAAATTCCATGAAGAAGCAGGAAAGAGAAAAAGTCCAGCCAGGGTTCAAATCCTGGCCATGCCACTGACTTGAGCAAGACATTTCCCCTGAGAGTCAATCTCTTCATCTGTTCAAAGGGACAACAATATTTGTACTCCTCACCCCACAGAATGGTATTGAAAAAAGAACCTTTTCCCTTAAGATGCTATGTAAGCATGTTGTTATTAAATTTTAGACCACCAGCATAACCCTTTGGGGGTGCAAGAGGAATCTAAGACATGGCTTCTACTCTCAAGGAGCTTATAATGGAACTCCGAGCGTCTGCTAATTCCAACATCTGTCTGTCATCCCTCCACTCCCAGGGCAGGGGGCGAAAAGCCAATCTTGAAAGAAGGTGTTTTTTTGTTTTTAAATCAAACCTTCTGCAAGTTTGGAGTATTGGAGGACCGCTGCAGAGATCTGTTGATGATTGCAAAGGGCGCAGAGCAAATAGAGCTCCTGAAAGGATCTGGAGCTGAACACAACCTTAGAGATTAGAGAATTCCCAGATCCTTAACCTTTTGTGTGTCCTGCACACCTTTGGCAGACTGGGAAAGCCTACAGACCCCTTCGCAGAATCATGGTTTTAAATGCATAAAATGAAATACACAGAGTTACAAAGAAAACCAATTATGTTGAAATAAAATGTGATTTCCCCCCACCCAAGTTCATGGGCTCCTTGAAATCTATCCACAAAACTCTGGATCCAGGGAGCGCAGGTTAAGAACCCTTGATGGAGTTGAACTCCATTACCTTACAAATGAGGAAAAGAAATTGCCCACAGCTGCTGTAGAAGGCAGGAAACAAGCATTGATTAAGTACGTACTACGTGCTAAGCCCTCCACCTTGCTCAATTCTCACAGGGAAGATATGTTGCTACTATTATCCCCATTTCACAGTTGAGGAAACTGAGTCAGGCAGAGTTTAAGTAACTTGCCCAGAATCACACAGCTAACAAGTGTCTAAGGCCAGATTTGAGCTGGAGTCTTTCTGACTCCAGGCCCAGCTCCCTATCCACTGTACCACCTGACTGCCTCTGTTAAAGCAGCATTGGGAATTAAGTTCAACCTAGGTGTTCTGACTTCCAATCCGGTATTCTTTGCACTATATCAAAAGAACACTGTAGAAGGTCATGGTACAAAACCCGTCTCCAAGTCCTAAGACCTGAGATCTGCTCCTAAGCTTATAAGCAGGTCTCTCCCGCTCTCTGGGTCTCCATCATCATCATCCTCCAAACCCCTTCCAGCTCTGACCTTCTATAATTCAGCCGATAATGTGTTCCTGACATTCTTGTTTCTTTTGTCATTCTGCAAAATCTGAGAGTGACCAAAGAGGTACTAGCTATGTATCTAAATCTTGTTCAAATGACGCTTCAGAACAACTATGTCCTACTCTCCCACTCACTTCTTTGATAAAATAGACCAAAGATGTTCTGAGAGGACTGGAATGCATTTTCTTTTATCTGATCAGGAGAAGGTCTCTTCCGGCTTCTCCCAGGCCACTATGAATTCTTTCTGCTATGTACCTCTTACTTGTCTGGATCAACAGTCAAATAACATTGAATAAGCACCTACTATGCACCAGATGCCATGCTAAGGGCTGGGCATATAAAGAAAAGCAAAAGCTAGTCCCTACTCTTAAGGAGTGGGAGCGACAACATGCAAACGACCATGTGCAAAAAAGAGAAATATGTGGTAAGTTGAGAGTAATCTCAGAGGGAAGGCATGACATTAAGAGGGATGGGAAAAGGCTTCTTGCAAAAAGTGTGACTTCTGCTATGACTAGAAGAAAGCTAGAAAAGCCAGGAGGGGGAGAAGACACACACACACACACACACACACACACACACACACACACGCCCATGCACAATCACATGCATATGCACATGTATATACACAATTACACAGAGAGACAGACAGAGACAAAAGAGACAGAGAGATAGAGAGAAAATTATAGGCATAGGAAACATGAGGAGAGAAAGTATTCTAAGCAAAGGGGGTAGCCCTGACACATGTTGGACACTCAGAGTTGAGAAATGGAGGTTCATGTGGGAGAAACAGCCTGCAGGCCCGTGCTGCTGGATTACAGAATACATGAAGCAGAGTAGAGCCTAAGAAAATTGGGAGGGTAGGAAGAGATCAGGTTAGGAGTGGGGAACCTGTAGTCTTGGGACCACATGTGGCCCTTGGTGGTCCTTGGGTGCAGCCTTTTAACTGAGTCCAAGTTTTACAGAATAAACCCTTTTGTGAAGGGGATTTGTTCTGTGAAGTTTAGATGCAGTCAAAGGGCTGCACTTCAGGACCTAGAAGGCCACATGTGGCCTCCAGGCTGCAGGTTCCGCAGCCCTGGACCAGGTTATTAAGAGGTTTAAAAGTCAAATTGAGGGGGCTGGTAATTCTTGATTCTGTGGGTAATAGGGTTTACCTTCAGTTTTAAACTGGAGTTTACTCTATAGGGGGAGGGTAAAACACGGCAGGACATGGGTTTTAGGAAGATTTGTTTGAGAGCTAAGCGGAGGATGGATTGGTGGACAGAGACTTAAGACAGGGAAACCAATAAGTTTTGTTTCCATCGTATAGGCATGAGGTGATAAAGGCCCACCAGTGGTGGCAGTTTCAGAAAGGAGAATGGGGGTATGCAAGATGACACTGCAAAGATAAACCAAACAGGCCTTGGCAACAGATTGAACATGGGGGCTGAGAGAGGGTGAGGAATCCAGTGTGACTTCTAGGTTGTGAGCCCATGTGGCTAGAAGGATGATAGTACCCTCAATGTTAGCAGGGAAGTTAGGATGAGGGGAAGGTTTAGCAGGGAAGAAAATGAGTTCAGTTTTGGGAATGTTGAGTTTAAAAGTTTATAGGACATACACTTCAAATGTCTAATTAGCAGTTTGAGATCCAAAACTAGAGCTCAGTAGAGAGGTTAGGATTGGTCATGTAGATCTCATAGGCAACTGCATAGAGTTGATGATAATGAGATCACCAGGTGAAATTGTATAGAGGAAGAGCAGAGGGTCCAAGAGAGCACCTTGGAGAACCTCCACTCTTAGCAAACATGACGTGGATGAAGATACAGCAAAGGACCCAGAGAAGGAGTGGCCAGACAGGTAGGAGGAGAACCAGGAGAAAGTGTTCTCATAAAAACCTACAGGAGAGAGGATCAAGAAGAGATTACTTAGCAGTGTCAAAGTCTGGTCCAAAGAGAGGTCTAGGGGCAGCTAGGTGGCACAGTGGATAAAGCACTGGCACTGAAGTCAGGAGGACCTGAGTTCAAATCTGACCCCAGACCAAGCACTTGACACTTACTAGCTGTGTGACCCTGGGCAAGTCACTTAACCCCAATTACCTAAAAAGAAAAAAGAGAGGAAGGAAGAAAGAAAGAAAAGAAAGAAAGAAAGAAAGAAAGAAAGAAAGAAAGAAAGAAAACAAACAAACAAACAAACAAACAAACAGAGGTCCAGAAGCATGAAGATTGAGAAGAGGCCATTGGATCTGGTGATTCAGGGATCATTCAGTTGAATAAATGATGTTGGAAACCAGATTTTAGCATTAAAAAAAGTGAGAAGAAAGAAGTGAAGGCACCTATTGTCAATAACCTTCTCCAAGAGTTTAGCCACAAAAGGGAGGAGAGATATAGGATGATAGATAGACAGGATGGATGGGTCAAGTGCGGGTTTTGAGGATGGGGGAGACATGGATACGTTTGAAGGCAGTAAGAGCAACCAGTAGACAGGGGAATGATTGCATAATAATGAGAGTAGTAGGGATGGGGAGAGAGTAGGGGAAATCTGCGGGAGAGGACAAGATGGAATGGGATCCCATATACACATAAAGAAGTTTGCCTTGGCAAGGAGTAGGGCCACCTCCTTATGTGAATCTGGGATGAAGAAAGAGTGGCAGAAGACATCTGAATGACTCAAGATGAGAAAGAGAGCAGAAAAGGAGAAGAAAGAGCTCTTCATGAATAGACTCCATTTTTTTCCTACAAAATAATGAGGCAAGGTTCTCACCTAAGAGGAGAGCTGGAGGGGGAGCCAGGGGAAATTTGAGGAGGGATGAAAAAGCTTGGAAAAAGCAGTGTGAGTGGTGAGTGGGATAATGAATCAATTAGAGAGGTGTAAAAGAATTGCCTTGCTGCAATGAGGACCCAGGCTGCAATTATATAATTATATAATTATGTAACATAAACTTATAGTGGACCCAGTCAATGTAGTTTTGTTGTTTTCTCTAGCTTCATTTAGCAGTGCATGAGTAGGAATGAAGGCAGCAGAGGATGGTGGGAATGATCCAAGGCTGGCATTCAGAAGTACAAGATCTTCTATAATCAGGAAAAAGGAGCAAAGGCTTCAAGAGAAAAGGAAAATGTGAGTTGAATTGGTCCATTCGGACATTAAGACGAGAAATGGAAAGAGTTTAGCTGGATACAGGGGTGATAGCCTGGGAAAGAACTGAGGGTCTGAGGGATAGGAGCATCATTGTAATTTCTTATATAAAGATTGAAGACTTATGTCTTATGCCATGTTTTATCAGCTTTGAGGTCAAGGATTTCTCCTTATCTGGTCACAATAGAGAATGTGTTGCAATACGATGGCTTTGTTGTGATTGTTGTCATTCAATTGTGTCCAGCTCCTCATGACCCCATTTTGGATTTTCTTGACAGAGAGACTCCAGCTCATTTTACAGATGAGGAACTGAGGAAAACAGGATTAAGTGACTTGCCCAAAGTCACACAGCTATTACATGTCTGAAGCCAAATTTGAACTCAGGTCTTCATGACTCCAAGCCCTGCACTCTGTCCGCTGCACCACTTGGCTGCCAATACTATGGCTTATAGTCATCTAGTCAACAAGAACTCCTTGTGAACCAAGCACTGATAGGCACTGAAGATACACAGGCAGAAATGAAATGATCCCTGCCCTCAAGGGGCTTATACTCTATAGAGAGGGACAACACGTATAGCATGTGCAACGAATGCAGATGTAAATACATATATAAATAATAACATGTAAAAGATGCAAAGGTGTGGTCTCTTCAGAGGCAGTATGACATACTCAAAAACATTAATTCGGTACTTACTGCTGTTAATAATAATTAGTACTTCATAATACTAACAGTATTAAGGACTTAATAAAGTTCTTAATACCTGCTAACATTTATATAGCTCCTACTCTATGCTAAGCCCTTTACAAATATTATCTCATTTGATCCTCACAATAACCCTGGGAGGTAGGTGCTATTATTTATCCCCATTTTACACATGAGAAAATTGAGGCAGACAGAGGTTAAGTGACTTACCCGGGGTCACACAGCTAATAAACGTCCGAGACCAAATCTGAACTCAGGTCTTCCTAACTTCCTAGCTGCCCATGTGCAAGTCACAATGAAAGGCTTAGACTTGGAGTCAGGAGGCTTTGAATTCAAATCCTGCCTGACCAATGCCCCAAGGCAAATCATTTGCATGGACCTCTATGAGCTAAATTTTCTTCACCTGTAAAAGGCGGGTGATTAATAATAACATCTACCTCACAGCATTATTGTGGGGATCAAATGAGATAGTACACGGATAAAAGGTGTAAGTGTGAGAAATAGAGAGGAAAATGAGGAAGTAAATAAGAGGAGGGAAAAAAAAACAACTCACAAAAAAAGACCCACTCTTTCCAGGTGGAAATTCATTCATTCCACAGCCAAGCACGAATTTTCAATTTATTCCAGGCTTACGGAATTACTGCTTCTCTTGTTTCTCTTTTCTGCCATCTAGTGGACTAAAGAGCAAACAGCAGTATGACCCATCCACCAGACAGAAATTCAGGATTTTAAGGGCTCTCTCCCCTTGGAAGGGACCTCAGAAATCACTTAGGCCAACATATTCCTGAGCAGGTATCCCCCTTTTAGCATCCTGGGAAGGTGATTATCCAGCTCTAAGGTCTCTAGGGAGGGAGACCCCAATACCTCCCTAGGAGGGAAATTAGGAAAATTTCCTTATATGGGGTCAAAATTCCCTCCTCGGCAACTTCTGCCCCTCACTTGGAATTCTCAGCTGGCTGCCCTCCTCTCTGCTCTCTGGACTAAAGGAATGGAAAATCTAACACACATGTAATACATGTGTAACACATATATGTATATATACTTACATACATATACATACATGTATGCATGTCTACACATATGTATATGTGCGCACATATAGCATCATTACTGGAGTAGCAAATACATAGAAAACATCCCCAATGTGTGCTCTCATCAGGCTCCTAGTCACATGGGACATTAGAAAAAGTTCTTGATTGGGAGTCAGAGGACCTCAGTTCAAATCCCCCAAATTATCACCTGTGTGACCTTGAACAAACACTTGGCACCCCTAAGCCACCATTGTCTCAACTGTAAAATAAGGTGGCTTGATTAAATAACCTCTATGATCTTTTTTTTTTTTTAGCTCTAATATTATGCCCCTATGACAGTCAGCCAATTTTGATGGGCTTTGGCTATATTTTTACCCAGAACTTGGTCATTTCTTATTACTGGGTCAGGTTATGAACTTAAAAAAATTATTTTTTTTGTAATCCTACCTCTGAAGAATATGGAAATTCAAGGAGCCATTTGTATAGGTCAACAGGTCTTTAGGTCTCCTGGAATCCCATCTTAAGCTTCGGGGAAGTAGCAAAGCTAGAATTTCATTCTTTCATGAGGCAGTTTATGGATAGGACAGGCAAGGTAAAAAATAGCTTATTTTAAAAAGAAGCTAGTTATATTTTAAGCCCACAAATATTGACATTTTATTATGGCCTTTTTGCATGGATATTGGTATCAAGAATGAAAAGAAATCTTTTTTATTAATTTATTTTGATTTATCAACAATCACTTCCATTCGCTTTTGAGTTTTAGATTTTTCTCCCCCTCCCTCCCCACTTCTCTCCCCAAGATGGTGTGCAATTTGATTTAGGCTATACACATACATTTCTACTAAATGTATTTTCATATTAGTGATGTTGTAAGGAAGAATTAGAACCAATAGGAGGAATCACCACAAAGAGGAAACAATACACAACAGAAGAAAAAAAACAGCAAATAGTATGCTTCGATCTGCATTCAGACTCCATAGTTCTTTCTTTGGATGTGGATAGCATTTTCCATCATGAGACTTTTGGAGATGTCGTAAGTCCTTGCATTGCTGAGAAGGGCTAAGTCTATCAACGTTAGTCATCACACAACGTGGCTGTTACTGTGTACAACGGTTCTCCTGGCTCTGCTCACTTCACTCAGCATCAGTCTACATAAGTGAAAAGAAATCTTTTTCTCTGCTCACCAAAAAAGGGTCACTTGTTCTAGGTCTATAACCAGAAGGTTTGCATGAAGTCAAGTAGTTGGTTTATGGAATTTGACGTTGGGCGTCTATCTGGGCAGGCGTTTTATTCTTCTGTATGACCTCAGTCTTTCCTCTGGCTTTCCCCATTCCTATAAAAATCATTTGTCTCCTTTTTTTCACCTTGGCTTCCAGTTCTGCTAGCATTCCAGAGACTGAATTCACAGTTCCCTGTCTATTGCTGACCAGGCCTTGGGTGCAGAATCTTTGCCTTCGTTTAGCTCTCTTGGGCTCCCAGGAGCCGAAGGAAAATCTGCATGGTTATTTAGTAATGGTTGGCCTCGCATCTTGGGCCCTTACCCAGCTGGTAATGCCCCAACACCTAAATAGCTATGGGTCTACATATATTAACTCGTATACCACATGTCTTTGCAACTCGAAATCTTTCCCCCTTCTTACTCTATTCTTTGTTTCTTTGTACCCTTGCTTGTTTTCACTAATTTCCTTTTTTAAAAAAATGTTTTCAGTGATATTTTATTTTTCAGATACTATATTTTAAGTTTTTTTCTTTACATTTCTATCATGTGCACTCTGACCTTCTCTCCCAAAGCCAAGTCTGCTACAAACCTGAAGGGTTTGGAGACACTTTGTGTCTCTGCTGCCATTGGCTCAAACCTCCATGGGTGACGCTTCTCTCCATCATTAGGGGCCAGTTACAACCACCCCAGGTCCACTTAATTACTTAACATCGATTAGCTTTTACAAGGGGATCCTCACTTCAAAGATATAACAAGAACAAATATTCCTTACTTCCTATCTCCCAATGCATCCCATATACCACCTGGAGGAATAAGATCAAACTTAGCTGAGTTCCTATATATGATTAGTCCCAACAAGTTTGCTTCCAAATGCAGCCCAACTTCTGGATGACCCTACAACTCAGATACCACTGGGATGGGGTCCTGGAAGCCATTCCCAAAGATTTCTCCTTGTTCCTTGGGGCATTGATGTTGTACTATGTGCAAAACCTGCCATGGACTCTGGCTCCCAGATTCGTATAGCTTGCTCTCCCAGCGTTTTGAAACGCCCATAATTGATGTGGTCTGTCACCAAAGCCATGAGCCAGGAGTCACCAAATGAAGCCAAAAGAAACTGAAGCAGTAAATATTTGTTGTATCTACCTTGTGTCAAGCACTATGCTAAGCGCCTGGGGATGCAACAGCCGCTGAAGCTGATAGATCTTTTTGAATGCCTTGGCAGCCAAACAGCTTCTTCTTGTCAGCCAAACAGAATTGTGGATTATCTATGCATGCTCTAAGGCATTTCCCCTTCACATCACCATGATTCTCCCAGAAGTAGGCTTTTCAGTTTCTCCACGAGAAGGGATGCCTTCCTAGGAGCTCTGTGCACATGTCAGACGTCCTCTAGAAATCTCCCAATTTCAAGTATGGTTGAATAAGTCAAGAAGAGAAACATAGAAGAAGTCAAGAGGAAAGAATTGTAAAGAGAACCCAATGTCAATGTCCACAAGTGTTAATATTAAGTGCTGTCTATGTGCCAGACACTGTGGATAAAAAGAAAGGCTAAAACCATGATTCCTACCCTCAGGAAGCTCACATTGGAATGGAGAGAAAGCATGGAAGTACCAATGCACACAGAAGACCTCTACGGTATAGGTGGGAGGTAATCTGAGATGGGAGGTAGACTCAGGGCAGTCACTAGCAGAGGGAGGAGGGCCCAGGACTGGACCACAGAGACAGATGAGAAAAAAGACAGGCAAGAAAGATAAAAGAATGTGAGCCATGAGATCATAGAATTCGGAGCTCAAAGGTACTTTAAGAGGCCTCCTAACTCCCTTGTTAGATGCAGAACCAAATACAGATTGAGATATGGGTGATAACTTGTCCAATGTCACACGAGTAGTCAGTGGCAGAAATAGGATTCAAACCCAGGTCTGCCAGACTCCAAATCTGAAACCCTTTCCTATGTGAACTGTTTATAGGCAACCTTCGTTTACTGAATTTGGCAAGGAATGTAAGTGGACAATTGGCCAGTTTATCAGCTTGTGGATTAGACAGGCCTCTCATCCCCTTTCTACATCATTGCCAGTATATTTCTGGTCATCAGCTCTTTCCTCAGTGTGCTAACATTTACACATCACTTGGAGTTTTCCAAAATGCTTTATATACTTTATGTCATATATTCCTCACAGAATCCTCATGTGGCAGGAGGACATTATTGTCCCCATTTGCCAGATGAGGTAACTGAGCTTCAGAGGGCTTGGCTTTCTCATGGTCACACAGCAGAAGCCAAGCCCACCTCCTCTACAGCAATACTTTTTTTTTTTTAAGGCAATTGGGGTTAAGTGACTTGCCCAGAGTCACACAGCTAGTAAGTATCAAGTGTTTGGTCTGAGGTCAGATTTGAACTCAGGTCCTCCTGACTTGAGGGCCAGTGTGCCACTTAGCTGCCCCCTAGAGCAGTTCTTCTTAAAACTGTGGGTCACAACCCCATATGGAGTCACGAAAAATTTGGCAATAGCAAAAGTTTTCTGAAACAAAAATGAATTAAAAATCAAACAGGTGTTTCTGGCAGCAATTTGCTAGTGTTGCATTGTGCCACTTCACTGTAGCCCTGGTTCTGAGCACAAAGCATGTGCATTTTGCACTGGGCGTGCCCTCAGGCCAATGAACACTGCCAGAAGATGGAAAGGGTTGCAAGTAAAAAAAGTTTTAAAAGCCCTGCCCTAGAGTCTAAGTGCATTCCTCTTTCCGCTACTTCAGATGACTAAGTAGTTTCTTTAGGCCACTTGAATAAAAAAAGTTTTGACAAAAATTAGTTTGAAAAATGTATTCCCCTTGGATATTATCGTCATTACTATTAATATGCTATAATTATACTCTAATTAATAATAATAACCCTACACAAAATCCCACTGCAATACTAATTGTAGTGTGAAGATAAGTATGGGTTCCTTGCCACTGGACCACAAGGTCTGACAGGGTCTGCCATGATGGAATGGTCTCAATATGGTCCTAGCAATAGATTTAATCTGCCTTCTGAAGTCTGGCCAGCCTCAGCACACAGGCTCGTCATCAATAGCCTGTTTACTTGGTGATGAATCTTTTGGCCACGATTCATGAAATAAAGAAAAACACCAAAAAAAAAAAATCAGTTCTCAGTCCTACGCAGCCTCTTTCAACAGTGACAAAGATCAAGTGTCAGGAAAGAGGGCAGAGAGGGCTAAGAATCACATTGTTTTTAGACTGTCTGCAAACGAGAACACAGCAGTTAGTGTCTACATTTGAGATTCTTGTCCAATGGCCAGTGAATGGACACACTGGCAGAAGAACCGAATTATATCAACGTTGACATTCTTACTATAAATGAAACCAGAAGGCGTAACAACACCGCAGCGGAGTGAAAGGAGAGCTCACAGGGCTTTTTTGGGGAAGCAAACAAAGGAGCTGGTGGAATTGTATTTATTGTGTGCCCAAAGGCGACAAAAAAGATAATTTCATGAGACATTTGGTCATCTCATATTGCAATACTCATAAATATTTACCAAAAAAAAAAAAAGGCAGCCATGAAAATAATCATGATTGCAGCTTATGCACCAACATCCATTACAAAGAGTAAAGAGGTTGAGAAATCTTACGAAGAATTTAGTAAGTCTTTCCAAATTGAATCAACATTGATCATGCAAATCTCTTGTACATATGCAGTTTGTATATTGTCCCTTCCATTAGAATGAAAGCTCCTAGAGGGCAGGAACTGGAGTGGTTTGCTTTTGGTTTTGCTTTTCTTTGTATCTCCAGTGTTTACCGAAAGGCCCGGCACATATTAAGTGCTGAATAAACACTTCCTGTGGTCTGAAATATACTTTAAAACTCAATGACTTCAAACAAGAGTGGGAATAATTAAGAATCACAGGAACATAATGGAAAATATGTATCAGAAATAAGGAATGAGTGGGGCAAAGACATGAAGGCTACACGTATACCTCATACTCATATATTGATTCTTGTCTGTATTTTAAGAGACTGGAGATGACTCCCTATGGCTGGTGAGGTCCTCCAGTGCCTCTTGCCTGCATGTGAGATTATGTTGGGTACATCGGGCCCTCCAATGCTGAAGAATGTCCTGGAAGAGACTTATGTCTACTCAAAAGAGTTTCACCTAACCATTCACACAGGCAACACCATGTGGATGAAGAATATCTGTCATGACACGGATAACCTGTAGAGCTTATCAACCAGTATAGATGCCTTAGATAGACAGTAAAAATGCACAAGTAAAATCATGGAGGATGAGAGAAGTCTGGCCTTCAGAAAAATGATAAAACACCTTCAATGACCTGAAATTTGTTTCAGAATGAAAGGTCCATCTCTTAAATACAGGTACTCCACTGGCCTTTATTGTAAGGCTGTGAGTCATAAACACTACCTTCTCCAAAGAATTAAAAATGTGTATTAATCAGAGAACAATAGAAAGGTATATGGTGACTGTGAGCAGGCTTCTACAAATTAGGAATGTCACAGAAGAAGGAATGGAGTAAAGGTTGCTCTGGGCTGGGCCTCATTCAGGTTAGCCCTTTGGTAGTGGTACCAAGTGAGATAACCATAGGTTATTAAACAGTTAAGAAAAGGAGATTTTCTTAGTAGTAGAAGGATATTCAACAAGGATAGGTATTGAGTATAGCTTAAGTTGATTTAGCTGGGTGAAGCTCCCTTGCTTGAATTGCCCATTATTTTTCAGCAGCCAAGCACCAGAGAGGGCCAGGAGCTCCTCACGGCTATTTTGGACTAGGCCGCAGGGGTGGGGAATCTGCAGCCTCAAGGCTACATATGGCCCTCTAGGTCCTCAAGTGCGGGCCTTTGACTGAATCCAACCTTCACAGAACAAACCCCCTTAATGAGAGGATTTGTTCTGTAAAACTTGGACTCAGTCAAGAGGCTGCACTCAAGGACCTAGAGAAGGCCACATGTGGCCTCAAGGCCTCAGATTCCCCACCCCTGGACTAGGGTGACCAGGAAGTTATGTCAATGATAACTAGAATTTATAAAGCCTTATAAGGCTTGCAAAATACAAATTTTATCTCATTTTATTCTCACAACAATCATGTGAGGCTGATATTATTATTATCCCCACTTTACGGTTGAAGAAACTGAGACAGACAGCAGTTAAGTGACTTAAGGGTCACATGCCTGATAAGCATCTGAGGTAGGATTTGAACTCAGCTCTTCCTGACCCCGGGCCCAAGCACCCTATCCACTGTACCACCTAGCTGCCTCGACAGCCTTCCCCTTTAGTCCCGAGAGCCAGCAAAGGCCTGAGAGTGGTTTCAATACCATTTAACGCAAACCAGCCTAAAACCTTGCGTGGGATTGAGATATCACTCCCATTACAATAGTCAACCGGGAAACATACAATTATGAAAGAAAACGGACTGCTCACATGGCAAGAGTGAGCGCTAGCAGGCATGGCGCCCGAGTCCTCACTGGTGTCCTCAGCTGTCAGGAGAAAATGAGAAAGGCTCTTAGCTGCTGGCCGGACAGCCTGTGGGAATCCTGCTTGTGGGAGGACAGGGCAGACGTGGATGGATTGAGATCTCGGACCAGAGCCTGAGCATAATGAAGGGTTGAAGTAGAGGTTGAATAGCTGGGAATCATTGAAAGGAAAATCCAAATTGGTGAGATCATAGAGCCACTTGAATTTTTGAGTAATAATAGCAATAATAATAAGTGACATTTATATAGCAATTGAAAGTTCCCAAAGTGTCTTGCAAACATGATCTCATTCAAACCTCTCAGCAGCGCTGCCAAAATGCCAGTGTTCTGGTACATGTGAGATCTCTATCCCCATTCGTACTGACATTGGAGAATTTCTTTCTTAGTTCTCTGAGGGAGATAAGCTTGTTTTTATTCTAAAACTAAACACGTCATCAATAAATGCAGATAATAAATAACTACACTGTCCTTGGGAGATGAAGATCACACCATTTACCCATTGTCAGTCTGATAAAAGGCTTTGAATGGCTATCAGGATCAATGACTTAAAACTGGCAAAGTTAAGTGACTTGGACAAAGTCACAAAACTGATACGTGACTGAGTTGGGATTCAAACCCTCTGACTTAAATTCAGGACACATTACCTTTCCTCAAGCTGTCTCTCCCGAAGGGAGGTGGATTTGCGGTAAACCATGCACACTGAAGGGCCAGGGCCCCTTCGTGATCAAAGAGTGAACACATTTTGCTAGTTAAGCTGGCGAGGATCAGGGGCGTAGTCTGGATCTGTGCAACAGAGCAGAGAAAACTGGCTCCTGTGGATTTCGAACCCATGACCTTGGATCTCTTTAGCACAGTGGGCCAATGTTTTCCTCCCTGAAGAAACAGGATACTAGCATTTGGAATCAAACCCTAACCTTGCCCTCACTCCCAGGGCTCCAATTGCAACTTTGGGCTTTTGGACCAAAATCGGTTTTTGTTTCATTTGGTTTGGTTTGGTTTTCTTGATTAGGGGTCTCAGGCTTCTGGAGAGTAAAGAGGACCCTGCTTACTAGAATTCAGCACATGGTTCCTGGAATATAGCTGTTCTCGGTGTTCAGGGGAATGGAATTCTTAGGGGACTTCAACCATTAATCGAGGCAGTGTGAGTACAAATGTTCTGCCAGGACCCAAGCCTAATGACTCAACCAGAGACATCCAAATAATAACAGCAGAAGCAGCAGTGGACAGAGACCCAGATGAGCGCGTTCAGCTAATTACCTTGGACAGGTCTAAGGCTCTTGGCACATCAAGGGTCTTAAAAAGCAGATGAGAAGCACATGGACACACTGCTCCTCGTCTCCCCTTTCTTTTGATTTGGAAAAAGGGATGATGGCCATCACCCCCAAAATAACTGTTTATGCAGGCCAGGAACTACAGAGAGAAAGACACATTGACCTAAAACTCTAATGGGCTCAGGGAATTCACAATCAACAGCGACTGAAAGCCAGGGGTAGAAGCAATAGGTCCGCCAAGCTGTCGGTTTGGGGTTTCCTAAGGTAAGTTTCTAAAATATGGAGACATTTCTTCATTCATTCAACAAACATTTATAAAGCCTACTATGTGATTCAGTGGACAGGAAGTCAGAAAATCTGGGCTCTAGTCTTGATTCTATAACTTATTAGCTCTCTGACTTTGTGCAGGTCACATTATCTCTTAAGATTTGTTTTTTTTGTTTTGTTTTGTTTTTAAGGCAAATCTCAAAGACAGAAGAGCCAGGTAACAGCAAATGTGACATCGACTTATGATAATTACATTTTTGTTGACGTTCAGTTGTTTCCAACTCCTCATGACCCCATTTGGGATTTTCTTATCAAAGATGCTGGAGTGGTTTGCCATTTCCTTCTCCAGCTCATTTTACATAGGAGGAACTGAGGCAAACAGGGTTAAGTGACTTGCCCAGGGTCACACAGCTAGTAAATGTCTGAGGCTGGATTTGAACTCAGGTCTTCTAGTCTCCAGTCCCAGCACTCTATCCATCGTGTCCCCTAACTGTCTGGCAATAATTACATAAGAAGTGCTAAGACCGAAGATAAGCTGAACAAAGGAAAAAAAGCATTTATTATGCACCTATTAGGTGCTTAATAATATAGGCACTGTATTATTACTGAGGAAACTGGGGCTGACCTGCCCAGGGTCACACAGCTAGGAAGTATCTGAGGCTGAATTCGAAACTGAGGTCTCTTCTGATGCTGAGCTCAGCGCTCTATCCACGGAGCACCTAGCCACCATCAGCCGATGCCAACTGAAAGGCATTATCTTGCTTTTACATTCTCTTTGTTCCTTAGTGCTACTTCTACACACTCTCTCTGGTGCCACCACTCAGGAACCTCTTCTCCTTGGGGGTAGACTCTGTCCAAATTTATCAGCCAATATACATCCCCATGGCTGTCATCCTCCAGCTTCCAGGAATTCTGCTTACTTTCTTCACGGGTTCAGTGTCTGGCTCAGCCTCCCTCTCATTCTACCTCCTGCTTCCATACTTGAGGATTCTAACATATGTGTTGATGTTGCCTAATACTCTAATTTTCTCATTCTTGAATCTAGTCCACTCTTATGATCTACTCTTGTACCATTCAGCTACACACAAGGACTCACATCCTGGACCTTGTCATCATCCACAAAAATCTATTTCCATGCTGGAGAGAGCACTGAAATTCCTTTATAGGACCATTCCATCTCTCCCTAAGTCTTATTCTTCCTAATTCTCTTCTCTATACCCATTGAGACCTTCAGTCCTTCTCTTTCTCAGCCCAGGCCATCACTCCTGCTCGGGGTACAATCTCTTCCCTTCCCAAGCTCAATCCCCTTAAGAAATAAGTTTTACTTGATTGTCACTTCCTAATAACTTCTCCCCCCGTAAAGCTCTCTCCTATAACAAAAAAAAATACTTATTTCTTCAGTTTTATCTTTCTGCCAAAGAGTATGATCTTTGGACTAGAAAGGATCGAACAAAAATGACAATAAGAGAGTTGTTCATAAGATTTATAAAAGAGCCTAATTGACCTCAATGCACTCAAATCTCAAAGCTCCAAGAACTGTAACCCACTTTCTTTTCTAGCTTCCATTTTACATTGGCTTCCCCCATTAGAATATAAGGGCAAAGATTGTCTTTCTTTCTGTTTGTATTTGTATCTCCAGCACTTACCATAGTGCCTGGCTCATAGTAAGTGCTTAATAAATGCTTGACTTGACTATATCTCAGGGTACTAAAATAATGATTGCATATGATTGTTTAATCATGGCCAGTAATCTCTGAAACATCATGGAAAAGAAGGAAGGTGTTATAGGACTGGGGAGAGGAGAAAAGGAAAGAGAGTTGTATCTTTATAGTTGAGTCTAGAGAGCTTTAATTTGATTCTTAGTAAAATTCTAAAAAGCATTAACAAGAGGATAATTAATGAACAGCTAGAAAAGGAAACAGTGAGCACCAGGAGCTAGCATTGATTCCCCAGGAAAAAGTCCAGCACCTACAATAACATAAATGAAAACATTGAAAGGTAATTGAACCTTGATGAATTATGATGGCCTCCATTGGCCCAGAGGCTAGATGAAAAAACATTTTCCTCTTTCCATTAGAGAGGTTATAGACAAGTAGTGAGTCAGCTAAGTGGCATAGAGTGCCAGGCTTGGAGACAGGAAGACTCATCTTCATGAGCTCAAATCTGGCCTCAGACACTTATTAACCGTATGACCCTGGGCAAGTCACTTAACCCTGTTTGCCTCCATTTCCTCATCTGTCAAATGAACTGGAGAAGGAAATGGCAAACCACTCCAGTATCTTTGCCAAAAAAAACCCAAATGGGGTCACAAAGAGTTGAACATGACCGAACATAACAAAGACAAGTTAGCATCACATGTGATGTTAAACAGTCACTGTGTTGGCTGGCTTTGCGTAACTATTTTCTTCTTATATGTTTGTGTGTATGTGTGTGTGTGTGTGTGTGTGTGTGTATGGATAGATAGATAGATAGATAGATAGATAGATAGATAGATAGATAGATAGATAGATAGATGGATAGATAGATAGAGATGTAGATAGATAGACAGATTTTTTTTTTTTGGTGGGGTTAAGTGACTTTTTCTTCCCATATTTTAATGAGGACTCAATGACAGAAATAGGAAGATACATTCAGAAAATAACTATGATATTTTAAAAAGCATCAATAAAACTTTTTTTAAAACCCCACCTAGTTCATAGTTGACTAACCTACCTATTTTTCTTTGTTGATACAGAAATTAAATTGGAAAATATGAAACACCATTTGCCCAGATTTTGGCAAGCATTTGATGAAGCTTCTCGCCTTAATCTTGTGAACAAGTTGGAGAGATATGGTTTAGACAATAGCACAGTTAGGTTATTTCAGAAGGGACTGGCTATCAGTACAATTATTTTGGAAAGTAATTTGGAATTACATAAAGTGTCTAAAATTTTCATGCCCTTTGACCCTGAAATTCCACTATTAGGCTTATACCCCAAGGAGGCCACTGATAAGATAGTCATCATATACATAAAAATATTTATAGCAGCACTTTTTTTGATAGCAAAGAATTGGAAACAAGGTAGATGCCCATCAATTGGGGAATGGCTAAAAAAATTATAAGAAATGCTCACTATGATGAATAAAGAAAAGTATGGAAAGGTCTATATGAACCAATGTGGAGTAAAGTGATCAGAGTCAAGAAAAACAATACATACATTGACCATAATAATTTAAGTAAAAAGGACTCTCCTCTTCCATAAAAATAAAAAATGAGCTTTGCAAAATTACAAAGCATGGTTCCAAAAGAAATACGAGAAGATGCCCCCAACCTGTCCCTTTGCAGAAGCAGGCGACCTACTTAGGATACATTGCACATATTTTTAGACTTTTGTAATGGATTGATCAGTTTGGCTGATTTTTTTCTCTTCATTTTTTGTCTTTAAAAATATTTTTTGTTATATGAGATGGCTCTCAGAGAGGATAAGGGGAGAAGATATTGGGGAAATTTTTGGTGATTAAAAAAAGAAAAATACGGAAGATCAATTTTAAAAGAAATTTTTTTGAAAAGTAGTTGAATGGCTAGATTTATACTATAGTCATTAATGGCTGAAGGTCAATTTGGAAGGAAAATACTGGTGGATTGCTCCAGGAATCTATTTTGTCCTGTGCTGGTTAATGTATCAACCAACTGGATGAAGGCACAAATAACATACTTAACATATTCACAAATGACACAAAGGTAGGTGAATTGGCTATTATCTAGTGGAAACAGCATTGGACTCGGAGATAGGAAAAACCTAGGTTTGAATTCTGCCTACAAATGAGATCACGTATATCAAGTGTTTTATAAACCACAAAGTGCTTTTAAAATACCAGCTCTGATCATTCCCGTGGTATGACCAAGTCGATTGGAAGAGATCTTAACAACATTCACTTTTGGTTTTTGGCAGTTGTCCTTTCAGCTTAAAGAGATCTTGACAAGTAAAGTCTAAGAAGATGAAATTAAATAGAAACGTAAAATCTTCTGCTTGGGTTGAAAATGAAATCAACTTCACAGGTACAAGACAGATGAGATAAAAACTCATCTGGAAAAGATCTGGGGTTTTTAGTGGACTCTAAGTTTAATATGAGTCAATCTTTTTATGAGGTTATGGCAGCCAAAAAAATTTAAGATAATCTTGGACTTCATTGAGAGGAATTGTGTCCAGGAGGACCATAGTAGGGCTGCCACACTCTCCCCCCAAATCCCACCGTCTGGTTTACAATCTAGTGAAAAAGGATCACTCAGTCAATCGACAAGCATTTATTAAGTGTTCCCTATGTGACAGGCATTGTGCTAAGCACTAAATTAAATATATTCACAGGTAAATAGAATTCAGATCTGAATATAAGTGCATGAGAGGAATGACAAATTCCATAAGATGAAGGAGGAGAGATATAAGGGACGGAACTCAAAACTTCCAAACTTAGGAAATTTCACCAGCTGGTGTTTGCTTTGTCTCCAAAAGAAAATGGAAGCCCTGATGTAAATGAAAAGAATAATAAAAAGAAACTTGATATCTCCATAATTGTAATGAACAATCTTGACCTTTTGAAGAGATTAGGAGATATACCTCCCTTCAATGAAGAAGAGTGTTGTACATGTGATTAGATAAGATGGATGCCTATATTGCCTTAGCTAATTTTTTTTCTTTTATTTTTTCTTTTTGCTTTTTGGTGAGGCGATCAGTGTCAGGTGACTTGCCCAAGGTCACACAGCTGGTAAGTGTCTAGTGTCTGAGGCCAAATTTGAACTCGGGTCCTCCCGACTTCAGAGCTGGTGCTCTATCCACTGTGCCCCTTTTCCTCTTACTCTTGAGGGTACCAGAATATTTCCAGTCACTCAGGCTCACAATCTCTACGTAATCTTCCATTCCTGACTTTCCATCACCCTACTTACTCAATTAGCTGCCAAGTCTTGTCATTTCTATCTCTTCCACAACATCTCTTCCACCTGTCTCCTTCTCTGTATTCACACAGTCACCACCAGAGTTCAGGCCCACATCCCCAATCACCTGGAAAGACAACTGCAGTAGCTTCCCACTTGGTCTCCCGGCCTCAAGTCTTTCCCACTCCAATCCAGGTGCCAAAAGATTTTCCTTAAATGCATCTCTGATGAGGCCATTCTCCTCAATAAACTTCAGTGACTCTAAGAACAAATATTATTTCTTCTTTATCTCATCCTTTTAAAATATCTATTTATGTAAGTCTTATGATATACCTAATTATTAATATTGTCACAGACATTAATAAATAAGTAAATATATTTGTTATTTAGTTGTTGCAATCATATCCAAATCTTCATGACCCCATTTAGGGTTTTCTTATCAATATACTGAACTGGTTTCCTTCTCCAGCTCATTTGACAGGTGAGGAAACTGAGGCAAACAGGTTTAAGTGACTTGCCCAGGGTCAAACAGCTAGTAAGTATCTGAAGCCAGATATGAACTCACCAAGATGAGTCTTCCTGACCCCCAAGCCCAGCACTCTATCCACTGCATCACCCAGAAGTAAACATATACATAAGCTCACAATACTTAAAATGTTTTTATTGATCAAGTGTTCAATCAGAAAAGTTTGGAGACCATTGCTCAAGATACATGATAACTCAGGCCAAGGCCAAGACTTCTCTTTATTAGAGAGATCTTTCCCAGACCTCTTAACATCTCCGAGTATGGACCCTCAGTCTCTTACCTGATCCATTGGTAGAGTCATCAAATTCAACCTGGAACAAGTATCCTGTATTCCATACATGAAGACAACAAGATGGGTCATACGAGATTTTCAGGGGTTTCAAGTGAGGGTCATAGACACTGTCTCTCCACTGGATGTTGATAGGAGATTGCTGAGTGCCTCCTGGTACAGACATGGGGCTTGTCCAGAGTGGATGTGCTATAATCCAGAGAAAAGTAGACAGTGTTGATGAAGCCAATCTGGCCATCAGCCCATTAGCCCAACCTGAAGCATTAGAACCTTGGGCAAACCAGGCTGCCATTTGGATTTAGACTCAGTGAAACCAGACCAGACACTCTAAAAGAAAAGGAATTAAAGTAACATTTGGGGTACTTGCCTTTAGGGTTGATGGTTAAATTTTCATTGTGAGCATTTATACCTTGCAATCCACAAACACCACAGATTAGAGCTTGATTTATTGTTATGTTGATTTCTAGGCTTAGAAAGTGATGGAGAGCATATTAATAATGCAGATTAAGCTTAAAGGTATGTCACGTTTACATAGTTCTTTTGGAGAGCCAGTGGTTAAATATTAAACACCACCACCGCCACCACCAATCCCTGCATGCCCATTACTTGGCAAGGCAATATAGAGTAGCCAACAGAAGACTGGAATTAGAGTCAGGAAGATCTGGATTCAAATCCTGCTTCTGAGACCAAGTAGCTGTGGGATGGTAAGCAAATTACTTAACTTCCTCAGGTGTGTTTCTCCATTTACTAAATGGAGGTAGCCTGGCAATGAGTCTTTCACAATTGTGAGAGCTTGTGAGGCTCAAGTAAGATGAGGTAGATAGATAGATAGATAGATAGATAGATAGATAGATAGATAGATAGATAGATAGATAGATAGACAGATAGACAGATAGACATATGTATGCATGTATAATATATATATACATGTATAATGTGCTTTTCCAACTTTCAAGGGTTATATAAATTCATTAGTTCAGTAGAATTAAGGGAAATAGTACCTACTATGTGCTGGGCTCTAGGGAATAAAAAGAAATAATGGCCAAGTTCCTGCCCTCTAGGAGCTTACATTCTTTTTTGAGAAGATACTACCCATATATGGAGAAGCAAATATAAGGTATAAATGAAGTTATATGAGAATAACTTCAAGGAGAAGAAATAAACAACCATGCCGTGGAGGTGTCAGGAGATGGCTCTCAGGAGATGGCACTCGAGCTGGGCTTTTAAGGAAGGCAGGGACTCTTGGAGGCGGAGGGAAGGAGGACACTTGGACACACCTGGGGGTACCTGTGCAAAGGCACAGAAGTGAGAGATGAGGGTCAGGCCCTGAGAGCGTACTTGGAGGGAAGCCATACCAGGTACAGTCATTGGTTTCCCTAAAGCACAGGTCTGAAGCTTCACTGCTTCCCTCTTGCCTCTAGGAAAAAATACACATTCCTTCGTTTGGCTTTTAAAACCCTTTCAGGATGTGGCTGCTGTCCACTTCACTTGCCCAGTGACCCTCCCTTCACGGGCTCTGCAGCCAGGCCAGACTGACCTTACTTTATTCTTCATTTCGGCCTTTCTACCACTTCACTCAGTGCCTTTGCAGAAGCTTGTGATCCCCCTTCCCCCCACAGACACACACCCCATCCCTGAAATGCCCTCCAGCCTAGCCTCTGCCTCCTCTGAAGAATCCCTTCCTTCAAAGCTCCGTTAAAAGGCCTGATTCCCATAGCTGCTAACAACCTCCCCTCCCCCAAATTACTTCGCACCAACTATGTGTGTGTGTACATTCATATAAGCATGTATGCTCATATAATCACACACATGTGCACATATATGTTCACGTATACATATATGGGAGGAAGAAATGAGAACAAGTCGTTATTAAGTGCCTACTGTGTGCTAGGCATTCTGCTTGGTACTTTGCAAATATTATTTCATTTGAGCTTCACAACAACCATGCAAGGTAGATGCTTTTTTTATTCCCATTTTGCAGCTGAGGAAGCTGAGGCAAACAGTGGTTAAGTGATATATGTATATAGTTTGTATTTCCTTTTCTGTACATATGCTGTTTCCTTCTAACAGAAGGTAAACACCTGAAGGGCTTGCCTGTTTCTTCTTTCTCTGTATCCTCAATTCTTAGTAAACTGGCTGGCACTTAAGTGGTTAGTGGATGAATGAATGAATGAATGAATAAATGAATGAATGAATGAATGAATGAAAGAAGACTGGGAAGGCATTTTAACTTAAGATGAAAACTTATTGACTGCTCCCTATGGTTCTTGCTTAAAAACCATTTTTCTGTCTGTCAGACTTTTGAGTTTATATGCCATTCATTGCTAATGTCTCAGGCATAATTTTGATTTATTTTACTCTTATTTTCGCAGAACTTGGTCACAATGGGTGGACTTTCCTGGTGCCCAATGTCCCTGAATGACATGAGCACAGACTCAAGATGATGAAGTCCATGGCCACCATTAATGTTTATTGGTAAAGAACCAAGAAGGGTCCTTACTGTTCTCTTGCAAAGTTAGCCGATGGAAGGGGAAGGGTTAAAGGTAGTGAGCCATGGTAGTTGTACTAGGGAGGGTCCTGTTGTAGAGGATAAGGAGTTCCTGAGTTCAAATCCGGCCTCAGACCAAATATTTGATACTTACTAGCTGTGTGACCCTGGGCAAGTCACTTAACCCCAATTGCCTAAAAAGAAAAAAAAAGTTGAAGGACCTGAGTTCAAATCCAGCCTCAGACCAAACACTTGACACTTACTTGCTGTGTGACCCTGGTTGTGAGACTCAGGCTGTGGAACTTTCAGTAAATGTCTCATTGTCTCCAGCAAACACATTTATTTTTAAATTGCACTCTTTAACTTTTACTGTAAGTGAATGGTATGGAGGTGACCTATTCTTCACAATGATGAAACTCTGACAGGTCCTACCAGGTTGGAAAGGTTTCCAGGACCAGGCCAGGCATGGATTGTTTGCTCTCTGAGGACCATCCTAGCTAAGTTCAGAGAGGATCATCACCAAGTTAGTAGCTGAGGATGAATCTTTTGGGCGCAGTAATAATCCCCAATCTTCTACTAAATTATAGAAGAGCTGTGACCTTTGCTGGTGAAGGGAATACTCACCCCTACAAAATTCCAGATCATTGAATTCTAAGCCAATGATAAGGGAGGTAATAGAGTTTGGTGCCAAGGGAGCCAGACTTGAGATTAGAAGGACTGACTGAGTTCTCTACCTATTGCCTGCTAGCCATGCTAAAGGGAAAGCACGCCCAGCTGGGGAACTAGAGAGTGCTGGTGCTAAAGAGAGGTACAGGTGGTGGAGGGCAGGGGGTGGGGCTTAGAAGGGTATGAGGCCCTGGGAAAGCAGGCACTGAGAGGGTGAGATAGAAACCTCCTTCATAGTTTTGTCTGGTCTAGTCCACATGTTCCCCCTCACATACACGTTTCCTTTTTATTTTTATTTTTATTTATTTATTTTGGCTAGGCAACGGGGTTAAATGACTTGCCCAGGGTCACACAGCTAGTAAGTGTTATGTGTGTGAGGCCGGATTTGAACTCAGGTCCTCCTGAATCCAGGGCCAGAGCTCTATCCACTGCACCACCTAGCTGCCCCTCACATATACATTTCTAATAATATTTTAAAAAATCAAGAGATCATAGAGCTGGAAGGGATTTTAGAAGGCATCAAGAGCAATCTCATTGTATAAGTAAGGAAACTAAGGCACAAAGAAGTTAAGTGATTTGCCCAGGGTTACTCGTAGCTGCTGTTTGGTCACACCCAACTCTTTGTGACCCCATTTGAAGTCTTTCTTGGCAAAGACACTGAAGTGATTTGCCGTTTCCTTCCTTCTGCAGCTCATTTTACAGCTGAGAAAACGGAGGCAAACCGGGTCAAGTGACTTGCCCAGGGTCACATAGCTACTAAGTGTTGGAGGCCAGATTTGAACTCACGAAGATGAGTCTTCCTGACCCTCGGCCTGGCACTCTATCTACTGTGCCACCTAGCTATCTGCCTAAGGTCACACAACTAGGAAATATCTGAGCCTGGATCTGCACAGAGATCTTCTTGGGCTCCATCCTCTACACCAAGTTACCTCTTAATACCACTACAATCAAAATGATTAGTTTGGTTAGACTACGCCTCCACTGTCAAAACAAAATGGAAGATTGTGTGCCTTCTTGGGGAGGGTGGTGGGGAGGAAGGGGGAGAAAAATTTTAAACTCAAAAACATATGGAAATGATTGTTGATAAATCAAAATAAATTAATAAAAAAAGAAAAAAAACAATGGAAAACAGAGGTAACAGTTGGGAAAACCTACCTTTAATGCTAATTAATTAAAGAATTTCCTCAAATTTTTAGTTTCAATATCAGCAGTAGCATAAAGTGGATAGAATCCTGGATTTACCATCAGGAGAGACCTAGGTTCACATACCAGATTTGACTCTTAAAAATTACATGACCTCAATCAAATTACTTATTCTCCCAGAGCCTCAATTTTCCTTATCAATAAAATGGAGCTAATAGCACTTGCATAGCAAGCCCTTTATAAACCTTCAAGGACTATATGAATTATCATGAGGCTTATCCTTAGTTGTACTTACTTGGAACAAGGAGCTGAAATGGTCTTGCAATAGATATACTTTTAATAATCTAGGCAAAAAAGGCTTTTTAGTCAGGCTAACAAAACACCTTTACTTAGGCCTAAGGCAATTTGTATCAAATCACGTAAATTCAAGAGGAAAATTGGGAGCCTGTCATACCTACACAAAATTACAGGAGCTTGTGATACCCATTTCTTCCCTGAGTTGACCTCTGGTCTCATTGCCAAAATGGTTTCCATTGATTCCTTCACCTCTCTCTATTGTCCCTTTCTTTGAGTCTTAGGGCATTAGGGACAATGGAAAGGTAAAGGATATGAGGAGAAGATCAGCATGGAGATAGGGAGGGGGAAGAAACTGGCCAGGGTGGGAAGGATAAAGGCAGATTCACAAGACTACAGGGGAAGCTAGTTCATTAAGCCATTCATAAGGAAAAAAATGTTGGGAATTTCAAAAGAGGGGAAGAGAAGGGTATATTTAGCACTGAAATTAATTTCTGGACTGGGTGAGGGTCTAGATAAGATGTTCTAATTAATGTAGCAATAAAGTGGCATAGATCGTACTGGAAGATGTGTCCATTGATCCAATGAGAAATATTAATATGCAACAATTCAATTTATTTCTGCACATAAGTTCTCCAGTGACTGAGTCGGGGTTGTTCATGACTATGCCAGTGAGACACAAGCTTGGGCCCATCCTACCAAGCTGAAAAGCCTTAGAATGCTCTTAGGGAACCTGCCCAGTTAGGGGAGGAGGAACTCATCGCCAGAAGGCTGATGCTAGGTGATGGGTTCTTTGGCCATGGTGACTCATGAAATAGATGGGAAAAAAACACCAAAAAAAAGGCTCCTAGTCCTGTAGTACTCCCTGTTCACCAGGCACAAGCATTAGCAAGGTCATGAGCTTATTACTGGAAGGCCTATACTTTATGCATGCTGTCATTAAGGTCTTCAAATAACAAGCTTTCTGTGGGATCCCCAATGCCTACCAAATACGGTACAAACTCCTGATCCTGGCCTTTAAGATTTTCTGCAATTTGGCTCTAACCTGTCTTCCCAAAACCCATTTCATGTTGTTCCTCTTTATATACTCTGAAATCCAGCCAAATGGGACTACCCTCTGGATTCCTGCCCTATCTTGCCTCCACCGTTTTGTTAATGCCATCATCCAAACCTGTAATGCAATCCTATGTCCTCTGCCTCACCCCATTTCTGTCAGTAGAAGCCTATTCCTTCTTTCAAGGTCCAATTCAGGGGCTTCTTCCTCCATGAAGCTCTTTCTGAGCTCCCTTACTATACCCTACAGAGAAAGTACTATTTCTTCCCTCAAACTTTTCACTGTGTTTTGCTCGGGTCCATCTTCCCTCATATCAGAGTTATCTGCGGGCATGTTTTTTACCTATCCCCCACCCCATTAGAATGTAAGCTTCTTGAGAGTATAGTCTATGTCCTATTGTGCAAGGTTCTATGTTTTCTTTGCATCTGCTGCACCCCACATATAGTATTCATTGAATAAACATTATGCCCATTTTAATCATCTCCTGGACTCTTTTCATATGGCAAAATCCATAAACCAACCATTCATTGCCATCTTTCCAAGTACAAATGGAAGTTACATTTCCTAAGCATGATTTCAGCTAGATAATGTGTGGCAACATCAGGATGAAAGCAAAGCCCCTGCCATCGATGACACAGTAACTTCTGAGGGGAAAAGAACAGAAGTTCAGTGTCACAGAGCAATCCAAAAAGTTAATGCATTCTTAGTCTTGCAGATGGAATGGTATGATCAGGAAGATATGTTTGAGAATCAAGGAGTAGTCCAGTCTAAATAGAGCAGAAGGTTCTCATAGAAGAATTAGCAAAAGGATAATCCTAGAAAGATGGATCAAGGTTCATGGAGGACCTAGAATCATAATGTAATTGTTACCTTATGGTTTCATATAGTCCTTATAACAACTCTGTGTTCTAAGTGGTATAAATATCATGATTCTACAGCTGAGGAAATAAGCCTGGAAAAACCTGATTCTACACATTAATAGAAGCACAGTATCCCAAATGAGAGAGTGATAATTTGAGGGAACTCTGCCCTGGTTGGACACATTTGGAATATTGTTCTAGGAACCACATCTTAGGGAGGAAATTGTCAAGCATGTTCTAAGGACAGTAGCAAAGATGTCAGGTGGACTGGAGGCCAGAAATATAGCGATTAGCTAAAACCTGGAGAAGAGGACCTAGAAGGAACATGACTCCTATCCTTGAATATTTGAAGGGCTGTTATTTAGAAGAGGTATTACACTTGTCCTGATGGACCCCACAAGGTAGAACAGAGAGCAAAAGTTAGAAGCTGCAGAGAGGCAAATTTTGGCATGAGAGAAGGAAAAAACCCTGATTTCTAACCATTAGGATTGTTCCAAAGTGGAATGGGCTGCCTCAAGAGAAGGTAAAGTGTATAAGAAGGACCCTACTTGTCAGTACATTATAGAGAGGATTTCCATGTATACTCACTGCCCTTAAACCAAGAACAACCACGTGTTGACTTACAGGACTTATTCCTATTTCTTAGAACACAGGAGCCCCTGGTGCACGCTCTTTCTGGTATCATCTGGTGGTGCCTGGGACTTCCTCTCGCCTGCTTGCCAAAAAACAGTGAATGCAAACCTCTGAGGTTGTTGAAGACCAAGATCTTGGCTCTGAACATCCTGGGCTGTTCCACTCCTGAGCCCTAGTGTTTCACAGCACCCAGTGGACACTCTGGTTTGTATCTGATGGATGGACGCTTGTTCTCCCTTTGACGATTATTATGCCCAACCCAGGCTGTGCCTCCTACACCATACAGAAGGCCTCCCAAATCTCAGGGCCAAAGAGTTAATCTTCAAACTATCCCTGTCCTGACCCTTCACCCCAGGCTGAAGCTAAATTTTGTTTGAGAATGGAGCGGGACAGCTGGGATTGGCTGTATGGATCTGATTTGTATCTCTGTCCTTCGGTTTTGTCAACATGGGTTAGTTGGCCAACATGATGGGGTGAATTATTCTCAGAACAGGACTTAAGGAAGGATATAAGATAAATTAGAGGATACATGATCCTGACCCTTAGTAAATTACACTATAGCTCGAGAAGATAAGACTTTACTAAATCAAACACCTAGAAAGAATGAAAAATGTATAAATTGACACAAGAAATGACCTTCCTAACACAGAGCCAGACGAAAGCAAAATCATGAATCCTAAACTTTGTCTTGCTTTCACTTTTCTCTCACCTCTCCCTATCTCCCCTTTAAGTATCCAGGCCCTTCGACTCTTTTCAGAGATCCAAGATGATGTGATTATAGCTCCCAAGATGAAAGGGATCTTAGCAGTCATGCAGTCTAGTCTCCTTGTTTAACAAGTTAGGAAACTGAGACCCATAGAGTCCAATGTCGCACAGATAGCTAATGGCAGAATTAGGATTTGAACTGGTTTTGTGACTTCAAATTCAACACTCTAGGCTCACCTCACTTTCTACTGTTACTAATCTGCTTCTCCAGCCAAGCTCTTCTGTCTCTTTACTTGTCTACATCAAAACCTCTTTTTATGGAAAGGCAATATGTCAGTCATTTATACCTTCATGGGAACTTAAATCTAGTTGTTATCTTTCCCAAGGGAATATGAATTTTAAGTCATTTCTGAAGCAGGGGAAGGAGGGAGTAAAAACTTTTGTCTCTGGTTAAGGAAGTTTAAACAATTCCAACAAGTGGGAGGGTTTTTTGTCTGTAGGAAATTATTTCTTCTGTAAAAGGGAAAAGTGCTTTGAATTTGGAGTCAGAGGACATGGATTCAAAACTGGCAGTTACTACATGTGTTACTCTGAACAAGTCACATCACCTCTTTCTGTGCCTCAGTTTCCTCATCTGTAAAAAGAGGAGATTGGAATAGTTGACTTTGTTGAAGTCTCCTAGGTCCAATGAATCCCCCTGATAATACTTCCAAGAACTGGTCATTTAAGTAGTGGTCTTAAGAGATTCTGGGGGGCAGTTAGGTGGCACAGTGGATAGAGCTCCAGCCTTGGAGTCAGAAGGACCTGAGTTCAAATCAGGTCTCAGACCAGACACTTGATACTTACTAGCTGTGTGACCTTGGGCAAGTCACTTAACCCCAACTGCCTCACCCCCCCAAAAAAAAAGAGATTCTAGACTTGGAGTCAGGAAGACCTTAATTCAAATCCTGCCTCAGACACTTACTAGTTGCACAACCTTGGGCTAGTCATTTAACTTCTGTCTGCCTCAGTTTCCTCATCTGTTTAAAAAAATGAATGAGTTGGACTCAACAGTGTCTAAGGTCCCTTCTGGCTCTATATCTATGAGCCTATGATCAATGCTTTATGCATAGGAGGGACCCAGCAAATACTCTTGAGTGAATGAATGAACAAATGAAAGGGCTACCATGCTTGAAAGCTACTCAACTAGACAGTTCCAGCTATTCTGTCCAATCATCATCACACTTTCCAGATTAATTCAGGCTGAGTAAAATACAGGTCAAGCAAATATTTAAGCAAGTGGTGTTTATCTTAAAAGCTCATGGAAAACATTGGCTTTCAGTAATCTGCATGCCTGGAAAAATGAAGGATATTCTCTTGTTAGGATTGATCCATCCCAAAGGTAGATATTAAAGGGACTGGCCCCATCCCCCATCTCCAGGCATGGCATCACCTAATCTTTCTGTGCTTCAATTTCCTCCTCTGTAAAGCAGGAGTAGGTGGTCTAGGAGTGGTGTCAAACTCAAATAGAAACAAAGATCTCTAAACTGCACATAAGGATTCCTGTGGACTGTATTTCAACTTCGAAAACCATTTCTTTTTTCTTTTTATTAATTTGCCAGCATATTAAAATCAGATAAGAACTACATTTTAATCTGATTCATTCTTGACTCAGGAGTGTTATGGGCCACATGTGGTCCATAGACTGGGTTTTTGACTCTTCTGGTCTATATGCCTTTCAAGGCCTCTTCAAGCTCTCAATCAATGATCTTATGGTCCCATTCTGTTCTTTACTGCAAAGCCTGAACACTTGGGTCATTGAAACACACAAACAGCAAATGCAGAGATGTCTAATTTATGTGAATAGGACCATGCTATGGTTCTTTGTGTGCTACCATTATTCTTATTGTTTTAATTATTTTTGACTTCATGAGACTGGAAGACTTCTAACTGTATCCTCTGACTCTTTGGAACCTTTCAATTGGTCAGTTTGGAAAGAAAGGAAAGAAGGCAAGAAAAAAGAAAGGAAGGAAAGAAGGAAGAGAAAGAAACCATTTGGACTTCTAACCTAATAGTATTTTGGTTAGACTTATTTCTGTCCCCTAATCCCTGTTGTTTTTGTGTTTAAAAAATTCTAGATCCAAAAATAGTGCTGGAAATGAATGTTGTAGATAGGTAGATTAGTCCTGTGGATCATCTTTTAAAGTCTTTGTTTAAATCAACCTCTTCCTGGAAGTCTTTCTGCAAAGACCTCCTTTCCTTCTCTCTTCTCCTTGAAAGTCAGCCAAGACATGACAAAATTCACCACCCTCCATTCATTGAATAATACAAGGGCGCTATGGGTGTCAAATGGTGCATGCATAGTCAGAACCATTTGCTATGTTGGTTATTTTTTTCTCAGCTGTTTTTCTTTCTTTCAAGGGAATACTTTCTTGGGGGGAGGGAGGGAAGAGGAGAGGAAAGGTAGGCCAGGAAATTACTGTGATGTAAAAACAAGTATCAGTAGAACTTCTAAAAATAAGCCTTAGAAGATGATGGAGTACAGGTAGTGACCCAGCTGAATTCTCCCAACACTCCCTTCCAAACAACTTTAAATTAAAATAGCTCCTCAAATCAAATTTTGGAGCGGCAGAGCCAACAAAAGGTCAGAGTGAGACGTTTTTCCAGCCTGAGATAACTTAGGAGGCTTGAAGGTGAGATCTGTGACCCTGGGGAGGGGTGGGAGCCGCCTGGAGTGTAGCAGTGGCAGTAGTAGGGGTGTGCTTTGGAGGTGGCCCCCACAGCAGAAGCAGCAGCTTTGGAAGCTCGAAGCCCAAAGATGGTAAGAGGGGGTCAAACAACTGGTCCGGTACAACTGGTTCTGACTGGCAACTCTTATCCATAAGCAGTTCTGGGTCACAGTTCCAGGGTGAAGAAGTATCCTTGTGGTTGGTCACAAGGGAGCTGGGGCCCTGCTCACAGTGCCAAGGCAGAAAGCAGGTCTAGCACTTGCGGTTGCAGGAAAGCAGGGCCCCTTCCTGGGTAAAAGCCAGAGCCCAGACCAGAAGAGCAGTGACCACACCTCTTCCTGGATCTCACCATCTTGCAAACTTGCAGAACCCCAGAACAGGCTCTGAAAATAGCGGCACAAAAAAGCCTGAAGCTTGGTACAGCATCTTCCCACTCTCAGGTGAGCAGAGCCAAACTTGAACATAAAGTTCAAAGTCAGGAAATAGACTGGGAAAATGAACAAACAACAACAAAAAAGAATTTGACCATAAAAAGTAATATGGTGGTAGGGAAGACCAAGACATAAACTCAGAAGAAGACAACAGTATGAAAACATCTACAAGCAAAGTCTCAAACAAAAATACTAATTAAACACAGGCTCAATAAAAATTCTTGGAAGAGTTAAAAAAAAAAAGAAAAAAGTGGTAGAGAAAATATTGGGGAAAGAACTGAGAGTGATGCAAGAAAATTATGAAAAGAAAATTAACAGTTTGGTAAAAGAGGCACAAAAATTCACTGAAGAAAAGGGCTCCTTAAAAAGCAGAATTACCAGAGAACAGCTAGGTGGTGCATGGATAGAGCACCGGCCCTGGATTCAGGAGGACCTGAGTTCAAATCTAGCCTCAGACACATATCACTTGCTAGCTGTGTGACCCTTGGCAAGTCACTTAATTCCATTGCCTAACCAAAACAAAAAAAAAGCAGAATTACCCAAATGGAAAAAGGTACAAAAGTTCTCTGGAAAAAAACCCCAACTAATTCCTAAAAAATTGGAATTGGGAAAGTGGAAGCTAATGACTCTATGAGACATCAAAAAACAATCAAGGTCAATATCTCATTGAAAAAATAACTGACCTAGAAAATAGATCCAAGAAAGATAGTTTAAGAATTATTGGACTACCTGAAAGCCACGATCAAAAAGAAAGAAAAAAACCTAGACATCAAATTTTAAGGTAGCATAAAGAAAAACTGCCCCAAGGAGATCCAGAGGGCAAAATAGAAATTGAAAGAATATAACAATCACCTCCTGAAAGAGATCCCAAAATGAAAATTTCCAGGAATATTATAGCCAAACTCCAGAGCTCCCAAGTCAAGGAGAAAATATTGCACGCTGTCAGAAAGAAACAATTCGAATATTATGGAGCCAAAGTCAGGATTTAGCAGCTTTAATATTAAAGGAGCAAAGGGCTTGGAATATGATATTCCAGAAGGCTGTAATTTGTTGGCAATATATAGAAATGCTGATGACTTATGCGGGTTCATTTTATATCCTGCAGCTTTGTTAAAGTTTTTAATTATTTCAACTAGCTTTTTAGTTGATTCTCTAGGATTCTCTAAGTATATCATCATATCATCTTTAGAGAGTGATAGTTTTGTTTCCTCATTGCCTGTTCTAATTCCTTCAATTTCTTTTTCATCTCTTGTTTCTATGGCTAACATTAGCTCTTCTCAGTAATACAATGATCCAAGACAACCCCAAAGGACTCATGATGGAAAATGCCATCCTCCTCCAGTGAACTGATAGAATTGATGGAGTCTTGAATATGGATAGAAGTATACTGTTTTTCTTCCCTCCTCCCTTCCTTCCTCCCTCCCTTCCTCCCTCCCTCCCTCCCTTCCTTCCTTCCTTCCTTCCTTCCTTCCTTCCTTCCTTCCTTCCTTCCTTCCTTCCTTCCTTCCTTCCTTCCTTTTTCTTTCTCTTTGTTTCTTTGCTTCTCTCTCTCTCTGTCTCTCTCTCATTTGAGTTTTATTCCACAAAATGACTAATAAGGAAATGTTTTACATGATGGCACATGTATAACCTATATCAAATGGCTTCCCATTTCAGGAAGGGGAGAAGGAAGGGAGGGAGGGATAGAATTTGAAACTCAAAATTTTAAAAAGATAACAAATATTAAAAATTATTTTACATGTAATTGGGGGAAAATAAAATATTATTTTTATTTCTTTAATTTCTTAATTTTTTTTTTGGCTAGGCAATGGGGTTAAGTGACTTGCCCAGGGTCACACAGCTAAAATATTATTTTTTAAAAGATTAATTTCAACCTATACAATGTCAGTCAATTAATAAGGATTTATTAAGCACCTACTGTATGTACTAAACACTGGAGATACAAAACAGGCAAAAGACAGTTCCTTCCCTCAAGGAGCTCACAATCCAATGCGGGAGACAATAAGCAAACAAATATGTATAAACAAAGCTACATTCAAGATAAATAGGAAATAATTAAAAGAGGCAAGGTACTAGATTTAATACAGTTGAGAAAGGCTTCCTACAGAAGATGGAATTTTTGTTGAAACTTGATAGATAGGAGGCAATGGGTTTAAGAAGAAAGACAATGAGTTTTCATTTTGGACTATTGAGCTTAAGATGTTTACTAGACATTGGGTTCAAGATGTCTGGAAGGCAGTTGGAGATGCAAGATTGGAAATCAGCAGAGATATTGGAGCAGGAAAGGTAGATTTCAGAATCATCAGCATAGAAATGGTAATTAAATCCATGGTGGCTGCGGAGATCACCAAGTGAAGTAGAACGGAGGGAAGAGAGAAGAGAGGCCCAGGGCAGAGGAAACCTGAGGAACACCTACAGTTAGAAGGCATGATCTGAAGGAGGATCCAGCAAAGCAGACTGAGAAGGAACAGTCAGAAAGGTAGAAAGAAAACCAGGTGGTGTCCCCAAAAACCTAGAGAGAAACACAGAGCCTAGCATGCCATAGGTGCTTAACAAGTATTAATGTATTGATTGATCACTCTAGGCAAGGCTCCACATGCTAAATGCAGGGGATACAAAAAGAGCCAAGAGATAGTCCCTGCTTTCATGGAGCTTGCAATCTAATAGGAGAGACAACATGCAAACAAATCTATACAAAGCAAGTTATATACAAGATAAATAGGAAATAATTAAAAGAGGGAATGGGAGTTGAGAAAGGCTTCCTATACAGGGTGGGATGAAGCAAGGCAAGGCAGCCAGTAGGCAACGATGAGGAGGGAGAGCATTCCAGGAACAGGGGACAGCCAGAGAGAATGTCTAGAGCCAAGGGATGGAGTGTCTTGTTCATGGGACAGCCAGGAGTCTAGTGTCCCTGGATCAAAGAGTACATGCTGCGGAGGAAAGTGTAAAAAGACTGGAAAGGTAGGAGGGGGCTGAATTATGAAGGGCTGTGAATGCCAAGCAGAGGATTTTGTATTTGTTCCTGGAGGCAGTAGGAAGCCACTAGAGTTTATTGAATAGGAAAGTGACATGATGAGATCTGCATTTTAGGAAAATCACTTTGGTGAATGAATGGAGGATGGGCTGGAGGGGGTAGAGACTTGACATGGGCAGACCCAATCACAGCTATTGCAATAGTCCAGATATGAAGTGATGAGGATCTGCACCAAGGAGGTGGCAATGTCAGAGAAGAGAAGGGGCATCTTCAAGAGATGTTGCAAAGGTGAGATCAACAGGCCTTGGCAACAGTCTAGAGACAGTGAGAAGCTAGGATGACTCCACTGCTCCACCTAACTGCCCCGACAAATGGCTCTTAAGGGGTTAATAAAAGGCTATTAAGAAATATCTTCTTGAGGCAGCTAGGTGGCACAGTGGATAGAGCACTGCTCTGAAGTCAGGAGGACCTGAGTTCAAATCTACCCTCAGACCAAACATTTGGCTCTAGCTGTCTGACCCTGGGCAAGTTGCTTAGCTCCAATTGCCTTTAAAAAAAAAAGGAAAAAAATCTTCTTGATAGTAGTCTTCAGCTACATTCCCAACAATCAGATTTTTGACTCAAGATGTATAATGTCTTAGAGTATGCTTCCAGATTTTTCTCCAGAAAGATTCTACCAACTGTGAGTTTGACCAACCATGTAAGTGTTTCTCCACAATCCTACCAGTGCTATTTTGTCACTTTGGGGATTGGGGAGGATTTGAAGCCATGTCTCCAATCAGTTTTCATTTTTAAATAGTGTTTCTTTCCACTCTAGTCCTACGTCTCCAATTGCCTATATCATAGCTGTCTCCACCCGGACGTGATGCCAGCAGTTCAAAGTCAATAGGCTCAAATCTTATATTCACCCCAAAACCTGTCCCTGTCTCAACTTACTTCATCCTGCTATGACACCTGTGTTCTCTCAGGAACCCAGATTGAAGATTCAGAGTGGTGAAGAGAGTAGCCAGGGTGGTCCTTGACTCCACTTGACATATGAGGATTGGCTAAGGAAACTGGGATGTTTAGCTTGGAAAAGAAAAGATGTAATGGGGGCGAGAAAGCTGTCTTCAAGTATTCACAGGGAGTCATGAGGAAGAAGAGAGGGTGTTTTGCACAGTCCTAGGGGTTAGAGCTGGGAGGGATGGATAAAAGCTTCAGAGAGACAAATTGGGATTGATAGAAGAAGTGACTTCCTCACCATGTGTGCTTTCTGAAGCCCCGAAGACAGCAATTTCTTGTTGAAGCCTTTTAGGTGAAGGCTGGTTGACTGCTCAGCTGGTATGCTGCTGAGCAGGGGTTTCTTAAACTTTTGGGGCATAATTGACCACTCTGTTGATCTCATGAAATCTATCCCAGAACCATGTTTTTAATTTTTGTGGTTGTCAGTTGTTTTCAATTGTGTCTAACTGTTCATGACCCCATTTGGGGTTTTCTTGGCAAAGATCCTGGAGTGATTTGCTGTTTCCTTCTCCAACTCATTTTGCAAATGAGCAAACTGAGGCAAACAGGGTGAAGTGATTTTCCCAGAGTCACATAGTTAGTAACAGTTGGAGATGGAATTTGAACTCAGGTCTTCCTGACTTCAGGCTTGGTACTCTAGTCACTGAGCCACCTAACTGATCTAGGTCAAGACCTGGGTTCAAATTCTGCTTCAGTTTCTTACTAGCTGTGAAACCCTGGGCAAGTAATTTGTCCTCTCAGTAGCCTCACAGGGAGAACTAGACTAATGAAAGCAGATAGGATTTTTAAAAATATATATACTGAATTCATGTTTCTTCTCTTGTAAATTATTTGTGTCCTTAGATTTTGACCGTAATGAGGAATGAGTACTTTCCTTAAATATCTGTCTCTAGACTCTGTTTTGGAATTTGCTCTACAGTGCCCATTCTAATAACAATGAAGCCACCAAAGATGAGTTTTAAAATATTGGCCATTTGGAAGTCTTCTTCAGTGGTTTGGCCACTGCAGAAAACAGGCTAATTGCAAGTTAAGTTTAAGTCAGCAAAGTCTAGCCATAACACTTTTCTTACCCCATGGTGACTATTCTGTCTTCTTTTCTCTCCCACCTCCCACTTTTGAGTCATTCGGGGACTTTTCAACTAATCCTACCAAGCTGGAGAGGTAACGAGACTAACCAATCCATAACTTTATCCTTTTGTCTCCTTTAATCCAGGCTCTTCCTTCTGAAATGAAGCAAAGCATAACTGACCTCAGTCATTGCCCAGGAATCAAACCAAATACTAACCAAACCCCTGGAAAAAAGAAAAACATCTTGGTGCAAAAACACTCTCCTCTTTGTATTACATAATTTAAGGATCTGTAGCAAACAATTTGACTATTTAATAAAGATGGAAGAGAAATGTTTCCATTGCCTCTCTGTATATAGGAAAGGTCATAACTTATTATGGAACTAAGGAAGAAGGCTTCGTCTTCTTAATTTTTCCACCTCAGTAGTTAAACTTGTAGATTTTTATAAGATTTTAGGGGTAAGTCATTCATCAACAGAGAGTAGTTCTCTTTCTCTGCTTATTCAAACTCTTTTCTCCCTTCCCAATAACCTCAATGTAAGATAGTGGATCTAAGGTTCCACCAAATTATCTGCCTCCCTGCACTTTGATTTTATTTATACATTTTAAAAAGTAAGTTTCATTGATACCTTTTGCATCTACATCATAGTCATTTCCAGATTGTGACATGCCCAGGGTCACATAGCTGCTAAGTGTCTGAGGCTAGATTTGAATTCAGGTCTTCCTGACTGCAAGCCTGGTGCTTTATCCACCTAGCTACTCCATTCCTCATTTTGTTCTGGGGACCAAGTTTGGTTCCTCAAAGGTTTGCTTCCGTTTGGTGTCGTTTTCTTTGTTATTGTAGTCATCATGCAGTTATATGATCATCTGTCTGCCTCCTTTCCTCACCCTGTAAAATGAGGTTAATAATAGCACCTACTTCCCAGGATTGTGGTGAGATTAAATGAGACTGGGTATGAAGTGCTTTGGGAACTTGAAGGCTCTATACAAATGTTAATCATTGTTCTCTCTGCGTCAAACCCTTTGGATTTAAAAGGCAGCAGGTTAAAACTCATTCATTAATTCAACGAATGTTTCCTACAAAGTCTTTGCAATGTGCAAGACTACAGAATGTTGTGGCCACAAGATAAAAAAAACTACACTTTCCCTGCCCTTAAGGAGTCAACACCCTCCCAGGAGGAATTCCAGTGTATACAGATAATGAGTTGTGAGATCTAATCAATCGCCAGAAGACTAAAAGCTCCTAGTAAATTAAAGGTATGGGCAGTTGATGGAGCGGTGGCCTGCGGTCAGCAAGACCTTAATTCAAATCCAGCCTCAGACGGTTACTAGCTGTGTGACCCTGGGTAAGTCACTGAACCCTGTTTGCCTCAGTTTCCTCATCTGTGAAATGGGATGAATAAGGAAATGACAAACCATTCCAGCATCTCTGCCATGAAAACCTCAAATGGGGTCACAGAGAGTCGGACCTGACTGAAGAGCAGCAATGACAAATCAGAAATGGGAGAGTGCAGCTGCTGCTGGGGGTGAGAGGAACCAGAGCGAGCGTAGGAAAAGTTTTCATCAAGCACACGGCTCTTGAGCAGAGGAGACTTGTAGGAACCTGAGGATTTTGAAAGACAGAGATGACGCCAGTACTTAGCATAGTGTGTATTGCACAGTGTAGGCTTTTAATAAATGTTTATGGACTGTGTTTCCATGCATGGCTTCTAACCTTCCTGAATGTATAGAGCCGAATCAACACATTTTTATTAATTGCTTACTGTGTACCATGCTCTGTGCTAATCTTTGCGGATCTAAAAAAAAAAAAAGGCAAAAATAGTTCTAATATGGAACAGCCGGTAAACAGCCATCCATCCAGTTTGGCTGGAAGAGTTGGTTGCTTTCCCTAACAGCTCGTTGATTTATACTTAGGAAAAAGAAGCAAAACTAGGATATTTTCAGGGAGGAGCAGGAGGGAAAGGGGGGGATTCTTTCTCTAGAGCTGCCTGCCTGCTATTGATTCATTGCTTTTAATTTGCTGTGATTTGGGAATTAGGCGAGAGACCACTTATTGCAATGGTGCAGCCCTGACAGGTGATCAAAATAATGATTGGCCTGCAGCTGTTTTCATGGGTTTATGAATTTTAAATTTTCATTTGCAGCTATTCCCTAAGGCTGCTCCAAGGAAGTAGAGGTCGGCGCACAGATTAATAAAATAAATGAGTGAATTGCAAATCAGTCAGCTGGGCAAAGATGCTTTTAAGAAAAATCCTAATGGGCTGGGCTTATTGGGTGCGGGTAAGGTGGTGCAGTGGATAGAGTGCCCAGCTTGGACTCATCTTCCTGAGTTCAAATCTGGCCTCAGACAAGTGTCTAGTTTTGTGACCCTGGACAAGTCACTTCACCCTGTTTGCCTCAGTTTCCTCATCTGTAAAATGAGTGGAGAAGGAAATGGCAAACCACTCCAGTATATCTGCTAAGAAAACCCCAGGTGGGGTCACAGAGAGTCAGAAACGACGGAATAAGCAGAGCATCGGGTGAGAAGCCTCCTGAAAGACGGCTAGAAAGGGATTGATTTGTGGTCTGGGGCTGCAGAACGTGTCCGTCAGGGCTCGGTTTGCAAAGAAGAGAGAGGATGCTCAGACACTCTAGGAGAGCAAAGACCAAGAAGGAAGTGCTTGAAGGGAGTGAGGCTGCTGGGTTGGGCAGAAGAGCTTATCTCCCTTTCAAAGGGAGAACCTGGGGAGGAGAAGCGCCTGCCGCCGTAAGGATGTGCCGGTGATATACCCCGAGAACCCATCCACAGAGTCAAGGAGCCTCTTCCAGGCTCACTGCACTTCAGGGGGAGGGATGCCAAGAAATGTCCTTTTCGTTGGGATTTTGGACTTGACTTTGTTCGAAAAACCTTCCGTGAAGTGTTTGGGGGGTGTGACTAAATGCAGGGAAGCAGATAGTGGAGTGGGGAGGCGAGAGACTGAAGCAAATGAAAGGTTTGAAAATAGATTTGCTTTAGATTTGTTTAGCTCAACTTATCCGCAAACTAGCACTTTTTCCACCATATTTTTAGAATGCAGTTAAGAGCAGTGGGCATACATAGTCCAATGGGGAGAAAACCCTACTTAGTTATTACTAAATTTTATTTAAATGTCTAAGTTTCCAAAGGTATAATCAGCCTCAGTGGGTACTACTAGTCACTAGTGTGACTTTGGGGAAGATACTGGATCTCCTTTTGCCTCAGTTTCCCCATCTGCAAAATGAGGAAATTGAGCTTGATGGCCTCCAATGTCCCTTGATTTTTCAGGATGTTGGTGGATTTGTGATCATATGCAGCTAGCTTTTGCACTGACAAAGCATGGGTCCTTCCGGGAGTTCAAATCTCCATCCTACCATGTAGCCTGGTTTTGAATCTTACTGTAACACCTACTTGTAGCTGTTAGACCATGAACAGGTCATAACCACTCTGCGCCTCAGTTTCCATATCTATAAAATGAGTGTAATAATATTTGTACTGTGTACCTCACAGGGCTGGGTAAGGACCTGGCATTTTATAAACCTTAAAGTGGTGTGTATGTGTATGCATGTGTCTGCCTGTGTAATGGGAACTGGTATGTGTTCAGAATGAATTGGTGTGCTTTGTTGATGCAAATTCCTCACCTAGGAGTGGCTGGGGAGACTGCTTTTTGAAGTGTTGTAATAACTTACTATGACATTTCCTCAGGGAGACATTGGAACAAGCATACACATATTGTGTAACTGGTTCCAGTCCACTAATATACATATATAAATGTGCATGTGTAAATATGTATATATGTGTGTGCATATACACACGTATGTGGAAAATATAAACTTCAATAAATATTAAGTGCCTACTATGTGCCAGGCACTGTGCTAAATGCTGGGATACAAATAAGAAAAAAAAAGATAGACCCTGCCTTCAGGAAGCTTACGATCTAGTGAAGGAAGACAATACACATAAGGAAGCTGAAATGGGGGGGGCATGACGATGGTGGAGTGGATTCCAAGGAATGCAGCTGGTGGGAAATGTCGTAAGCTATGAACTCTCTTTAAATGGGGGCTTTGGGAGGTTTTTGCTTCTCCCTCCAGCCCTCTGATCAGAGAGGCAGAGGAGCCTCAGGACACTGATAAGGTGTGATTACCAAAATAATGTCATCTCTGGGATGATATGAGCTTCCTGGGGATGAACTTGGGGGGGGGCATGATGTCCAATGCAAGGAGTGCAGGCTTTCCCCTGAACAGCCAAGAACTCGGCCACTCATTGTCTGTACAGACTCAGGGACTTCTCAAATACCTGAGGAGAGATTGTCTTCTGTCAGTCCCCGCTGAGTTGTCCTCTGTACATGGGATCATATCTCAATCAGGGCCTTTGGATTCTTGTGATTAACAATTGGGATGGGGTAGAAATACGCACTATTTTGGTGGTCCCCAAACAAAAACTGCAAAAGGAAATCCATTTTACTCTTACTGTCAGAATAAAAAGTTAGCAGAGAGCTCTTATGGAAAAGAGAAAATTGATTATTCTGAATGACTCACCTGTAGCAGGGGCAGCAGCCATCTCAGTGAATGGGCTAAACCAGGTTGAAGATACTTATGGACTTCAAACTTGTGGGTGAGTTTGGGTGATGTCTACCCCAAGCACGCGAAGGCTTCCCCAGCACAATGGGCAGATAAGAACAGTTTGTTCCAAGGGCCATGAGGCAGCTGAGGCAGGTTCTGTGAAGCAATTAGAGCTTGGTCAATCATCAAAGGCTCCAAGGTCACCCACTGTATCACAGGCCATTGCCAGTAGCGTTGACTTTCATCTTGCCACTGGACTTCAATAACTTTGGAAGAGGGAGGGAGGCTGACAACTTCATGCAGCTTTGCCTCACTTAAATCCAATTTATTTGAAAGTCAAGACATCACCAGTGATGTCATTGGTTCTTTTTTTTTTAAAAAAAGGCCATATAACAACTCTAGAGTTACCAAGCAGTCTGTATTCTCACTCCTTACCTTTTCTTTCTCTTCATATAAATAATCTACAATGGGCTTGTGGTCTTTTGAACTTCGCACAAAACCTTGCTATCTATAGTAAGTTTGGACTCCTGGTTACTCAGAGCAGCTTCGAGCTGGAATCATTTACTTTAGTTCCACTCATTTTACATCTGACTCATGTCAAAGATCTAGATATACTTTGAGGACCTCTCCTTTCTCTGGCTTATATTCTCATTGACAACATCAGTATTGCATTTGACATTCCCCAAGGATAGTCACCAGCTCCCTTTAAAAGCAAATAAGCTCACAAGGCTTAACATATGAACAGTTTATATTTATTGGTTAATAGAAACAAATAAAACCAGAATCTGAGGCCAGAGAAAGTAACAACATCCTTCTTCCTAAAGACCCATAAAGACTGTGAGCTATAGTACTGATCTAGGTAAGGCTTCATGTTTGTTCGTTCCTGGCTACTCTACAGCTTCTCTGTTTATGTCACATTCTTTGTTTTCTGCAGCTCTCCTATACTCCTGGCTGGTGTTTCCAGTTACTGTTTCCTCCTTGTACTTTCTACTGCTGGCCTTGCCCAATTATGTAATTTAGCTCCTCTCTACTCCCAACAAATGGTAATCCTCTTGTCTTCATCTCTGGCCTCCACCACTGCCACTGCTCCCCACTCACCTCTCCCTTGGCTTTATTGTTTTCTGTAGACAAGCTGTCTCCTAGCATCCGATGCTAGTCATTTACTCATCTCTTGTCTCCTTGGGCTTTCTTAATTCATCTCTCTGAGGTGATCCCTCACCTACTTTCTCCTACTTTCCAAATTTCACTTCTCCTTCAGAAGGTGGCATTTGTCCCATTTCCCAGGGGACCATTTCTTTAACCAGACCCATATGAGACAAGTGTCATGGAGCATCTTATTTTATTTTGTTTTTATTGATAAATTTTGTTTCGGTTACTTCCAACCATGAAGGCAAATCACTCTAAAAAATAAATCACCCCCAAATAGTTACACAAAAGCTGCCTAATAATGTGATTCTGAGTAATGGTACACTTCACTTTCCACTTTTGTAGTGTGACTAATATTCATGAAAGGGACAGTGTGTTCTTTTAACACAATGGTGGTTATTAGGTGGATGTCTTTCCGACTCTTTGTGACCCCTTTGTATGGTTTCCTTGGCAAAGATGTTGGAGTGGTTTGCTGTTTCCTTCTCCCCCTCATTTTACAGTTGAGGAACTGAGGCAAACAGGATTAAGTGACTTATCCAGGGTCACATAGCTAGTAACTGTCTCAGGCCAGATTTGGCCTGAGGTCTTCCTTACTCTAGGCATGGCACTCTATCCTGGGCGCCCTAGCATTCAGCTGCCCTAGCAGAATGGTAGGAGCATATTATTTGACCGGGGCTTCTTAAATTATGTGTTTTAAATTTATTTTTTTTATTCTTCTTCTATTCTGAAATCTTTTTGCACATGGTTCCCATTGCTCCAATCCTGTGATGGATTTATTTGGGACAGAGAGGGACACAGTGAAGGGTTTTTCAACACACAAGTATATTTTTGGTTTTAACTCATCAGAGGTTTATGATGAGTCAGTACCATTTGCTTCTCTCCCTCAGTTTCTGGGTGGCGTGTCTCCCACCAATGTCTCACAATCTGGCAAAGGACATACTGCCTTTCTCCTGGACTGTTCCTCCAAGATTGGAGGCAGCTGGGCCAGGATATTCACATTATTCAGGATTGCTTCTAGAAGCAGCACCAGCTCTTCCCAATGCTGGAAAAGGGAGGAATTTATCATCCCTGAAAAGTATAATTAGGAAACTGGACCATAGATAGGCTAAATGATTTTCCCAAGGTCATACAGGTAGTAAATGGAAAAGCCAAGGTTCAAACATAGACCTTTTGAATCAAAATCTGTTTCTCTTTCTACAGCTACATTATTTAACTGTTTAACAGGAAGAAATTCCCATGAGGAAAAGGCATAGTAACATATAATATAATTTCACTTTTCCACTCTGGGTCAAGCACAAACATTCTGTAACTGATTCCAGTTGGCTTCCATGATGAAGAGACAGACTGCTAAGCTTAGCTGCTTAGCCTTAAACTAGGGCATTAATCAAGAGCCACTAAGTTGCTAAAGAGTGATCAGTCTTCATTCCTGCCTGGCTGTCTTCAAGTGATGAAGCAAGGATTGAGACTTGGTGAAGACAGAAGCCTTGTAGCACATGAACTCAAGGCCTTGGGGCTTCTGGCTGTGTCTGAAAGTAAATTCCCCTGATATTTGTCATGTAGTCAAGTAACCCCTTACCTCTCTGTATGTGGAAATTGTCATGTACTGGCTACCTTGGGGAGGAACTGGGATGCAAGGGCCCAACCTCTTTTGCTGACTGTGGTCCTATCTGAATTGTCTTTATCTCATTATGAACATTACGAATACAAGCTGGCCCCACCTTGGAGCCATGTCTGATCTCCAATGATCAGTTCCTCAATGTGTGGCTACTTTGATGTAGTTATAATAAACTCCTTTTAATTCTCTTTGTCCTGAGTTTTGCCTCACTAATCAAAGGGAAATCTGGAACAGAGAATTTTCCTTTCGATTTTCCATCATTTCCTAAAGTTTTAAAAAATGCCATAATTACACGAAATTGGCATTTTCATTAATGTTTGTAATATGGCACTGGTGATGTCACACAAAGCAGGGAAACAGGTCTTCTGAGCTACCAAAATGAAGGCCTAAATCTGCTTCTTCCAGCGGGAACACACCAAATAGTGACTGCACTGATCTTATAGACACATGCGCAGGACAGCTGGCCTCATCATGCCATGCAACTAAACTCATCTGCTGATGCTTGGCATTGTTCAACATGCAACACTGATCATTAGGGCTCCAGAATACATTTCCTAATTAATCATGCTGAATCAAGTTCCTGATTGGCTAATGACCTCCTGAGCATTACTGAGCAGCACTGTCTTCTGTCCACTGATGTGAACTGTAGCAGTCCTTGCATCCTTAGATCAGTTTTGTAATTTATGATGTGAAAATAATAGGAGAAGTAATTGGGACAAATTTAGTTGAAGTGGGGAGGGAATTATTTACATTTGCTGTCTTCTAAGCTGGTGAAGGGAAGCTTGGGTTAAATTTGCGTGCCTTCTAAATTTTGGTTGCCCCAGAAAGCCTTTGTTGCTGTACCCTAGCTAAGGATCTGCATAGGACAGAGGGCCTCTAGGAATGATGGGGGAAAGTAGCAGAGCCGGATTGTGGCAACTCAATTCAATTCAATTCAACACTGCAACGACATTTCATTCTTGGGTGCTGAATTTCATTTACAACACTTTCTGCTTCTGCATGGAGTCGGTGTTCCCCATGCCTGAAATGAGCTTCTTCTTACCTTAGAGAACCTCAGCTTCCTTCAAAGCTCATGTCAGAGGCCACCTACTATAGATCTCCTTTCCTAATCCTTCCACTGGCTGGGGCTGCTCCCACTACCTGTATACCCCATTACTGGCTCAGATATATTTTGTGTTTAATTTGACTTTTTTTTGTGTTTCCCCCAGTAAGATGTAAAGTCTTTAAAGGCAGGGACTGTTTTGTTTTGTTTTGCTTTTCCTGGTTAAGTCACCTGGTAGTGACTTAACAAGTGTTGAGCCATTACGGGAGAGCTAGCTTTAGCGGAGGGAATATTCACATAACAAGTGTTTCATTTTGAAGACCTATCGGTCTAGGGATGGAAGAGACCTCAGAGTCCATCTAATCCAACTCCCTGAGAAATTCTGAGGCTCTTTCCCTCCCAGACTGATTATTTCGTAAGGGCAAACTAGGCCGTCTTTTGCCTTCATTTTTACCTAGCCTTAAATCACTGAGTGGGTGTTGCCTCAGACAAACTGACACCTGGGAAAAACCTTAGCTTAAAAAAGGCCAAAGTCTCCCACTGCATCCAGAGCCATGTCTAATAGTCCTGACCTGTGTCTTGTTACTGGATTCTGATAACTCTGGAGGAGAAAGTGAGGCTGAATTCTTCGCACAGCTTGCCTCACTTAAATCCAATTCACTTGTGAGTCTAGACATCACCCTCCTGACGTCATCGGTCCTCTTCACTAAGGAAGGATGATTAATAATCCAACTCCCTGTATTTTACAGATGAGGGTGCTGAGATCCAGATAAGTTAAGAGACTCGATTAAGGTCACACAGTAAGTAATAAGATAGTAAGGTAGTAAGATCACACAGATAGTAAGTGCAAGAGGCACTATAGTTTTTGAATTTTAATACCTCGCACATATTCCCTCTACTGGAGGTATCCGAACTTGGCCAGCTGCAGTTTGCAAAACTCCCAGATGGGGCCCGATTAGATTAAAATGTAATTGGGATCTGTTTAACAAGATTAATAAAAATACAATAAAACATAAACAATGTTAATTTGTGTTTTTCTAAGTCATTATGGTACCCATAGGGATCCATTTCTAATTGAGTTTGACATCACTGCCCTACACTATATGGTAGTCTTGGAGTGAGACTGTGTCCCAAAGGATTTTCAGCCTGGGTTCCTGCTAGCCTGCTTGGTGACTGTCTTTCTGGGATTACAACATCAGGAAAGTCCCAGCCAGTCTTCACTTCATTCCTTTCTCTCTAAATACCTTATCCACACTCTCCTTTGCTTACTACCTAGACGTACTTTCCTTCCCCCTAGTTGTCCCCTCACTGCCTTGTTCCTGGATGGTGTGAGTCAATCCTCTCGCCTTTGGTCCCATTCACCAACCCAGTAACACCAATGTGCTATTCCCTAGTCACCACTCTGCTTCTATATAAGCTTCTATATTTGTGTCCTCAGCCCTTACCACAGTACTTAGCACATAGCACATAGTTTTAAAAAATTAATTCATTTAGTTATTATTAATCAATGCTACCATTAATTGAAATTTTTTCATGGAGACCAGATAGAGCCTTGTGCCCAATTACCCCTCAAGAGGCTGACTGGCTAAGCTTCAGTAAGCAAAAATCTCACAGTTTAGAGAGTTTAGCTGAATTGATATTGCATATAACTGTAGTATTTGATGGTTTTACAGGATCATAGGATTCAGGACCTTAGAAATAATCTAATCAACCAACCAACAGCCTTTATTAAGTACCTACTGTGTGCCAGGAACTATTAGGCACCGGGGACACTAGGAGAGAAGCGTAGCAGAGAGTCCCTGCCCTCAAGGAATTTACTGGAGAGTGTATGAAGTGGAGCTGGAGAGTTAAGTAAGGATCTAGTGGTAAGGAGCTTTCACACCCCAGGAGGTTAGATTTGTCCCTAAAGGCCAGAGGGAGCTATTGGAGTTTCTTGAGTAGGGGAGTGACATGGTCAGTCGGGATTTTTGTTGGTCAGCTGTTTTGACTGTGTCTGACTCTTCATGACCCTGTTTGGGGTTTTCTTGGTAAAGATGCCAGAGTGAGTGGTTTTTGCCATTTCCTTCTGGGTGACTGGAAGGATCGTGGTAGCCTAGACAGAAAGAAAGTTTGGAAAAGGGGTAGATTTGGGAGGAAAGATAATGAGTTGTGTTATGGACATATTGAATTTGAGATGCCCATGGGATACCCAACTGGAAATGTCCCACAGGCAGTTTGTAATATGGGGTTGGAGCAAATAGTTCATTTTATAGTTGGAGAAAGGAAGACCAGAGAAAGAAAGTAATTAATCCAAAGTCACCAGGAAATAGCTTAATTAAGTCCAGTAAATATTCATTAAATGCCTACTATGCATAAGGCACTGTGCTAGGTTGTTGGGAATTTTAAATAAGAAAAAATGGCATTCCTTCTTCTTAAGGATCTTACAATCTAATGAGGGCAGGACAAAACCTTTAGTAGTCTCTGCAAAGGCATACTAAATGTATTGATTGAGACAAAGTTTTCTCTTGACTGTGATGTCTAAGATGAATTTGTTTTTGGTTCCTGATTCCTGAAGGGACTTGCAGGGCTTGAGTGGTAGCTATGCACAAGATGGTTGGAGTAGGGGATAGGTCAGAAGTTAATTAAGGTGCCAAGTCTGTATGCTAGGAATCATTAGAACTAGCAAAGTCCAATGTTATGATATAAATCAAGGGTAGAGAACTGGGCATCTAGATTGTCAGCAGATGTTAAAAAATTACGTATTTTTATTCCAATCTTGATAAACATCAAATAGAATGGGCATTTAAATTGCACTTTGAATCACCTTTTACGTTATAGAATAGAAAAAGAAGATTGTACCTGAAACTACAGGACTCATCAGATACAGCTTACTTTTCTTTAAAAGTATATAATAAGATCAACCTGTAGCTTTTAAGCCTTGTCCTTCTTGCTTGGTTTATGTTCTTTTCTTCCATTATTAAAAACAAAAATGCTCTTATCCTCATCCCTCATTTCTTCTTCTTCTTCTTCTCCTCTTTCTCCTCCTTCTCCTCCTCCTCCTCCTTACACTCTTACATCCCTATACAGCCACTGGAATTAAAAAAAAATCCCTTGTAACAATATGCTTAGTCTGGCAAGACAAATTCCCACATTGGCCAGTGTCTGAAAATATGTGGCTCATTCTGCATCTTGTGACTCAGCAGAAATTAGAAGAAAAAACCCATCTCCTCTGCAATTCCATTGAATAAGCATTTACCTATGAAATGCTTATCATGCGTAAAGCTTTGTGTTCGGTGCCAGGGCTGCAAAGACAAAAATCTTTGTCATCAATTTGGAAAGAACGTTAACAACTAGTGGGAATCAGTGGGGCCTTTTGTAGACTGGGGCACTTGGGCTGGGTAGTGGAGGAAAGCTGATAATTTCAGCAGTGAAACTTTCACCCATTGATTCTATTTCTGTCCATTGAAGGGCAATGCAAGAAAGTCTGTTCCCTTTTGTACAATGAGAGCTCCTTAAATACTTGGAAAAGATGGCTGAGATAGTGTTTTGGTTGGCATAGACAGGATGAAATAAACAGCATGAAATCTGTTAAACATCAATCAATCAATTAACACTTATTAAGCACCTACTGTATGCCAGGCATTGTGCTAAGTGTCAGGGATACAAAAAGAGGCAAAAGATTTATATGCAAAACAAACTGTACCTACACCATAAAGCAAGCCAGGAGAGAACTGTTTACTAGAGATTTTAAAAAAATAAAAAATTAAAACGTTAAAAACTCATCAGAAAGACATTGATATAGGGAAGAATTTTGAGGGGGGAAAAGTGGTTTTGTAACTATGCCTTTGAAAAGTATAGAATGTGCAAGTGTGTTTTTTTGTGGCCAAGATTGCAATAAACCTTAAAAAAAATGAGATCATCCAATCTATATAATGTTGGAATCACCTCTAAAACCTCGGTGCCTCAGTTTTGTCCTCTGTCAATTTAGGAGGTTGGTCTCTGTGGTTTCTCTAAGGGCCTTTTTGGCTCCAAATGCTGACTCCCCTGACAGGTTATCAATTTCAGGGAGGAGCAGCTTTGCAGATAAATTTACCAATTAGAGAAATCTCCATCAAGGGACCCAGGTCATCTGATCTCCAGTCTGTTTCCAGACAAGGCCTCCAAAGGTCTAAATATATGACAGAAAAGAGGGACAGAGGGAAATACAGAAAATCACCTTCGAGGGATCGAATAATTAAATTATCTTAACTACAAGTCCCAGCATTCCATGCGGTGGGGAAACGGGCTGGAATGGCAGCCGGCTGGGCAGACTACAAGTCCCAGCATGCCCTATAATATTACAGCACAGAATGGACTACAACTCCCAGGATGCGCCTTGTGGGAGCAGCGCATCCTGGGATTTGTAGTATTCCCCTGCTGGTTCTTTAGGGGTGGGGGTGGGGAGCGGGAAACGACAACAATAAACAAATCCCAAAGCCTACAAATCAAATTATTTTATCGCTCCATTTAAATAACTCCCCCTCCCCCTTTCTACATTAAGCCGAAGAGGCTGAGAGCACACGCTTGCGTGGGTCCTGGAGAAGCAAAACGGGACGAGCCCGAGAGGCGGCGCGCATGCGCTCTGACTGAAGTAGCGACCAAAGGGAGCGGGATCAGGTTAAGGTGAAAGCGCGCGCACGAAGATAAGGGACGAGGCCGGCGCTCGCGCGTCGTTTCCTATTCCTTCTCCGAGCGGGTGAGGGTAATGCGTCTGCGCAGGTTTGGGAAGACGACCACCGCGGGGGAAGGGAATCGCGGCGCCTGCGCACTGCAACAGCTCCTCTCGCGAGGACGGACGCCATTATCGCATCTCCCCGACAAACACCACGAGAATTCCGCAGCCCACACGGTAATTGCAGCTCCCGCAGCCGGTCGCGTCTCCACCTCCCCCCCCCTTCCCGCGGGGCGAGAGCGAGAGCGAGATCTCCCCCTCCCCCGCCTCTCCCCTGCTCTCCTCTCCCGGCCTGGCCGGGCCCAGTTCCAGATCCCGCCGCCCGGCCCGGCGTCCGCCTCAGCCCCGGTGCTGCCGGGCCCAGGCCTCGCCGCGCCCCCCCGGACCGGAGCCGCCGCCGCGGGAGCGGGAGCGTAGGCCCGGCCAGGCCTCGCCGCCAACGGCAGCCTCGCTTGGGCTGCCCGCTTCCCGGGGCCCGCGGATACTGGGGCGGGGGTGGGGGAGGCGGCGGCGGCTCCTTCCTGGGCGGTCGTCCCAGGATCCGGGCCCGGCGGCGGCCCCAGGGATCCCAACTCCCTCCCTGACAGATGAGGAAACTGAGGCCCGGCCAGGGAGGCGGCTTCCCCTGCGCGACCTCGCTCTTGGCCTCTAGGGATTTAGAACTGAAAGCGGGGAGCCTCAGCCTTCATCTTACAGATGAGGAAACTGAGGCCTAAGAGGGGGAGAAGCTTCCTTGGCACGGCCACCTCCGTAGGATCTGGGAATTTGGAAGTGTGAAAGGGACCTTAGCAATGATCTGGGCCGGTTCCTTGACTTACAGACGAGGAAACTGAGGCCTAGAGAGGTGGAAGTGAAGTGGCCCGAAGCCGAGCAGCTAGGAAATATTAGACTATATCTGAGATCTGGCAGACCCTGGGAGAGCTTGTCACCTAGCCTCCTCGTTTGGGAAACCGAATCTCTCCCCCCCCCCCATGACTTGAGAAGATTATTTAGTGAATTATTCATGATCCTCTCCCCCCTTACTCTTTCTCATACAGAAAGATAATTGAGTTTCTCTTCCAGCTCCCCTGATGCTCTGTGTATTGTAAACAGTCAACGTGCCTGTGACCCACCTTTGTAAATTTCCAGTGCCCTCAATTTCTTCAGTTAGGCTTTCAAACAAAACCTTTATGCTTTTAAAAAAAATTTAGCCGTTTGCCTTTGCTTTTTTCCACCACCGACTTTGTATTAGAAGAGAAATTCTGGTAAATTATAAAAGCATCAGAACTTAGGAAATTAAATACTTGAAAGTGAAATTACTATTGATTCTGTGATTATTGAGCTTCTCTATTATATTTATACTGTTGGTCAGTGTCCTGTCAGATAATACTTTTTTTTTTTGTGAATTTTTGTTTATATGGAAGTTCAAACTTAAATGATTTTGATGATATTGGGGGATATAAAACGTGTTAGTTGAACAGCTCTAAAGGTGCTTTCCAGTTGCTGAACTGTTAAATGATTCTACAGTATATTTGGAGAAGGGCTAACTCATTTTAATACTATGGTGCCAAACAAGACTAATTATAATTAGACATTGTGTTAAAAGGTGTGAGTACCAGATGGCTGTATTTTTCCTGTCATGCTCAGTTTTTTCTTCTTAGATTGGGGTGTGATAAAGTCTTAGCTCAGTTGTAGTCTCACAGGAGTGTTAAATTCTGTGGTTGTATCCAGAGTATACCAGAAGTTATGTTGGTGGGATTTTTTAGAATCGGAACAATATTAGTACAAAGAAACTTGTTAAACTTATCATTGGTCCATAAATAACACACATAGACCTTTGAGTTACTGATTGTATATGGTTAATTTGTTTCAGAAAAGAAATCAGGATGCAACCTACTTTGAATTTTAGGAAAGCAATCAGAATTTTAGAAGTGGAAGGATAAGAGCCTCAGGCCAGTTCCTTCATTGATTTAATAGCTGGGTTTTTGCCTCACTTCATATTATTTTTGGGGATACTGATTTAGCTCTTTTGAATCTTAGCCTTGATTTTTGCTTTGGTTAGGTTTAAATTTTTTCATTTTTTGGTAAGCTGGGGCAAAATTCAGACAAGTATACACTCAAAACATGAGCATTCTTGAAATGTGTTTTAATACTCATACTTTGAGTATAATTTCTTTGGTTTGGTACTCTCTCCATAATTGTGGATTGCAATTTCTCTCCATCTTAGTTTTTAGTTGTTGCTATAGTTAAAAAAAAATTAATCAGTGCTGCCTTCTTGGTGAGGTCTCCCTACTCTGGCTTGCACTGTGACAGACATAGCATCTTAACTGGGTCCATCCTCAGAGCCTTTGCATCCTGGTACTGCTTACTAGAGCTGGTCCTTTGGAGGGATTGAGAACCCCTGGCCACATTGATGTCTCAGCTGGTCCCTCCGTGGATGTGTTCTTAACATAACTTTTAGCTTGTGAAGAGGAGGGGAATGTTTTCACCTGGGAGAAAAGAAATTTCTGAAAGAGAGAGGAAGATGGTGGATGGGGGAAAGGAATGAACATTTATTAAGTGCATACTGTGTGTTGGGACACTTTACAAATATCATCTTCATTTAATAATTATTCTGCCAAAGTGGTATGAGATGTGAGGAAAGCACTGCCAGTGAGAAGAACCTTGACTGGAGGGATCCAGAGGTGGGACTCTAGCAGTCTGATTTGGCTTGAGTAAAGGGCTGAGTGACCTAGGCCGGTAACTTAGTCTTTTGTTTTCAGTGCCCTCTTCGTTTGGAAATATGCGGGGCTTAGACTAGGCCTCTTAGGATAGTAGCAGTTGGAAAATTCTGATTATTTGTTTACAATAATAGAACTATTTGTGGAATGGTGGTGGCTTAGCTTTGCAGTCCACGGCTGTGAAAATTTTTTTCTTCTAGGTGAGGAGTGATCTGAATGGCTCTGGCCCAATTATAACTCACTATGGCTGAACTTTGACCCTGCCAGGCTAGTTGCCTTGTGAACGTTCAGCTAGATTAAGTCAAACAAATGGCACCCAAGGGGGTAAAGTAGAAGGGTTTAGGATGGGCATGTGGCTGGTAAATTCTTGGTAAACTGGAACTTAGTGAAGGAAAGAGGATGCTGCTTTGGAACAACCTGGTGGTTAGGAGGGAGACACAAAGTAATGAGAAATATGCTGCCTTTCACTTGACTCATATCAGAGTTCTGCATAATTGCCAAATATAATAAAGATTGAACAACTTAAGTTTTGCATTGTAGCATAACTAGTGTCTCAGGTGTTTATTTGAATAGTGAAGATGAAGATATAGCCTAGACATGTATGATAGATGTATTCCAACAAAACCCACTGTAAAGTGAGATTTAATTCGATAAAGGTGTATCACTCACTGTGTGGAAGGCATTGGGCTAGGTGGTGGGAATACAAAGGTGACATAATTTCTGTCCTGGGTGAGCTTAGCCTTTTGGGGTGGGGAGTCAGAATGTGGCATACATAGATAACTAGATTAGAAGACAGTGAAAGGTGCAAAGGAGATCCAAAGTGTCTTAGGAAAATTTGAGAAGGGGGGGAGCATTTTAATTTGGGGGAGGATGGGACAGGTGAGATGTAACTTCATGAAAGAGGACAAACCTGAACTTCAGTCTTGAAAGAATTTGGATTTTTTTTAGCAGGCAATATATTTTGGCCTTTGAGGACACAGGCCAGGACATAGGACAACCTGTGTTGTATACAGAGGTGGTCAGATATTTGGGGGAACAACCAGGAGTCTAGTGGTTGGAATGTATAGGTTGTAAAGGAACTTAATATTAAATAACCCTGGAGAGTTAAGTTTGGAGCTAGATTCCATATGCAAGCCCCTTTGTCTCTTTTCCTCCAATATAAGGGAAATTTGGTGGCAATCTTGGAACTCTGGTGGGCCCTTGCTGAATGCTCCTGATAATATCTGTGCCAGCCATTAGGGGGCCTGAGCCCATGAGTAGCTTTAGGCTGCTTTTTTGGTCACATAACTGCCATCCCCTAAGGCCTAGTTTGGGAATTAAAATTTTACCAAATGATTAAGAAGGAACAACATATTTCAAAGCAGAATTTTCAGGCACAGATTTGATTCTTTGCTTTTTATCAGTTTACTGAGACAGAAATGTTAGGAGAGACCTGCAGTTATACTGAATGCCATATGAGGCATTATCTTAAGTGCCCATATGTTGGTTGATTGCCAGACATGGTTCCTGAGGGGAAGAGCAGCACAGATCATTACCACATAGCCAGTACCTGATTTAAAAAGCCATCTATTAGACTATTAAACATAGGTGATTCTTAAAACATTTTAAGTAACTTTTAAGTCAACCAGCATGTCATAGCTATGCTAACTATTATTTAAAAGTGGTCACTAAGGCACGTGTGCCTACTTAATTTTGTAATCTGTTACCTGTGAGAAGGTTGCCGCATTTCAAAATTGTGGCTATTATGCATTGGTTATGTGTTAGGGACGAATGGCTGAAGAGTTGGGTGTAAGTAAACTTTAAAAAGTGGTAGCTGCTATTGCAGGTTTTAATTACACTGTGTTCTGTCATTGATTCAGAAACCTACCATACAGTTGGAGCCACTTACCTTTCTTATCTCTCTGGTCTATTTCATTCAGGGTATTTCCCAATAGAATGTAAGCTCCTTGAGGGCAAGGACTCATGTTTTTTTTGTCTTTGTATCCTCAGTGCCTAGTACAGTGCCTTACACTTAGTAGGTGCTTAATAAATATTTTTTGGTATGGTGTCTTCAAGTTAATCTGTGCAAATGAAGGATAAATAAGATTTGAAACTGAATAAACTGCTTATTATGACTATGACCCACTTAAAATGACTGTTTAAATAAAAAATAGTGTTTTTAAAAGTTGCTTACTTACCAGGTTTTATGCATTCATATTTTTTCTTTATAAAGTCACTCTTTTCCCTTCCTCCCTCTATGTTTTTATAAATATGTTTGAATTCAGAGCATGGCAGTATAAAAGAAAACACATTTGTGGTCAATAACTCTCTTAGCACAATTTAAAAAACTACTCTAATTGCTTGTAATGCAAGTGTAGTAAATAAAGGTCTGTTTTGTATTTGCATTCCAAATGTGTAGTGTTCACATAAGATCATACCAGGAAAGATAAAATGTAGTTCACTGTAAACTTAATCCTTAAAAGTTTTTCTCAGGAGATTTTATTAGGAAAAGTGAAGTTTGGATTCTAGGAAAAATTAAAACCGAAGTGTGCTTCACAATTATGTGGTTCAATTTGACCACAGCCTAGAGTAGAAAACAAATGAGTGTGTACATTAGAACAACTGGCAATGGGTGAGAAAAAGGATTCTGGGAGGCATTGTTCAAGGCATTGTTTCTATAGTTTACTTGGAAGTCCTTGAAAGACATTTTAAAATCTTAGATCTGAGTAGTATTAGTGTTGATCTATTAGGAGTTTTGAAGATCAGATTAAAATAAGGAACCTTAGCCCATTTGTAAATTCATCCCTATGTTGACTTTCCACCATTCTATTTTTTATTCTTTTACCACCTTCTAAGCAGAAAACTGCTTTGTTGTATTTATTTGTGGGGCAGGGCTATGATGGAGAAGTGGGGGGCCTGGTGGTAGTCACAGTGCTAGGGGTATGAGCGGTATTTTCCAAAAGATTACTTTTATTTTGTCTCTCCACAATGATGATGACCTACCTTCAATATTTTAGTTACTTTTGTGTTTTTCTAGCAGTTATGATTTCTACTGGGCCATTCCCATAGCCGTGTCTTCCTCTCTCCTCCTCCAATAATCAGACAACATGGATATACAAGTCAGCTGGACGTCAGAGGTGTAAACTGTAGTCACAGAATAAAAGAAAGTGATCCCCTTAGGTACTGAACCCATGATCAGTTGTACTAATTAGCATGGTGATTGGATTGAACTAATGGATTTGACAGGAGAACAGATTGGCATCTGCACCTCACTGTTTATGGTTAGTTGGAACATTAGATATCCTAGAATTAAGTAAACATTAATTTATCCACATCCATTAACAGGATGGCAAAATTCACAATATATTCTACAGCCAAGCACAAATAATTGATTTTTTTCTGCTGTGTTAAACAAAGCTTACCTCCACTGTTTTCTTTGTGTGAGAAATCAAGAGACATCTAGTGATAAGGTTTTAATTAAAATAAAAAGCACAACAAAAAAATCATAGGAGGCAATAATATAGAAAGGTGAGAATTGACTCCCAAACCAAACCCATGCTAAGTTCATTTGTGAAAGACATGAGCTTTTTTCTTGTATAATAAAAGTATGTTGTCATTCAAAGAAAGCACTACATATAATCTATCATTATACTTAAGGTAGAACATTATTAAACATTTTCTCCAACTAGAATCGATGTTTAGTTGAGGCTCAGGGGATGGTACTGGTATTTCTCTTGTTAAGACAATTCAGTATATGGAGTTTTGACATTGAACTGATGAAACAGGTATTAAATGCTGGAGGGCCTACTTTTGAATCCCAGTTTTGCTTCTTAGAATACAACAAAAGCATTAAACCCCTACTATGTGCAGAGTGAGCCTTGTGCTAATTGTGGGAAATACAAATTCAGCTGTTTAATGAAGGATTAGATCTTCACACAGAATTCGCACAATCCAGTGATAAGTAAACAGGTGTTTCTAAATGAAAGCTAGTCCTTTGAGAATTCATCTTGCAAGGTGAAGAGCCTTTCCACAAGGGCTGGTGGTGAATTGGTAATTTGTTGTTGAATCTGTATTGAACCCTCTGCATCTTGGACTTATTCCCCACCCCTGGAGGAAAAAAAGAAAAAGAAAAACAATACCCTTGTAACAAATATGCATAGCCAAATAAAACAAATTCCTAAGTTGGCTATGCCTAAAGATGCTGGTCTTACAGTCTTTATCTGTGTCATGGGATGGGGTGGGTAACATTCTTAATCAACAGTCCTCTGTTTATTGAGGTTGACCACCGCATTGATCAGAGTGCTTGAGCCTTTCAAAGTTGTTTTTACATGGTGAAGTTATAGTGTAAATTGTTCCTGTGGTACTACTTGCTTTATTCTGCATCAGTTCATACCAGTTTCTCTAGGATTCTCTGAAACCATCCCCTTCATTTTTTAAAGCACAATAATACTGTTACCTTCACATCATTCCCTAGGTGACGGGCCGGCTCTCCCTTAACTTCCAGTGTTTAGCCACTAGGAAAAGCTACTGTAAATATTTGTACAGATAGGACTTTCCCTCTCTTTGATCTGTTTAGGGCATAGGAAGCCTCTTATTGGAAAGTCCGAGGTTCTTCCTTTGGAAATGTTAAAAAGTACTTTATATTTCTTTTGCCGCTCTCAGGTTTTGCCTTGCTTTGTTATTTTCATCTGTCACATCCTCCCCATAGATTGTAAGCTTGTGTCCTTTTTTTCCTTCTAGATATTTCAGTATCTAGAATGGTGCCTTGCTCAAGTTAGGCACTTAATAAACATTTGCTGAACTGAATAATCATCAATATGAAAATGAGAATGAGTGCATAATGATTACAAGAAGCAATTTATACATGTACTAGGCAGAATTAAATGGAGTAGCAGAATGGTGGAATGGGAGTACTTACATGTTACTTTTAAGATTAAGTTCAATCAGTCACAAGCATGTGCTCGGGAATTACAGTAGCTGCTAAGGATACAGAAACAAGCATGATAAAGCCCCCTGCCTTTAAGAAGCTTCTGTTCTGTTGGGGAAAACAGTATATCACAAGGATTCTTAAAAGGTTCAAAGGATCCTTTTAGCCAATCCCATAAAATGGAAATTCCATATCCTTGAAACCCCTCAATGAGTGCCTTCCCTCTGAGATGACCTCTGATTTCGACTCAGGAAGACCAAAATTCAGATCTGGCCTCGAGACACTTTCTAGCGGTGGGACCCTGCTCTGTTTGCCTCAGTTTTCTCAACTATAAAACAGGGTTAATAACTTACCTCACCCGCCTCACAGGGTCGCTGTGAGGATGAAATGTGATCATATTTATAAAGCATTTGGCAAAGTGGCACAAAGTAGGAGGTATGCAAATGCTTATTCCCTCCTTTTCCCCAATTTACCCCATATATATCTTGTATGCACATATTTATGTACTGTCTTTCTGTTGAACTCTTTGAGACCAAGGATTGTTTTTTGCCTGTCTTTGTATCCCCAGTGCTTAGCATGTAGCGTGTAAATAATTAATCAGTGATTGGCTGACTAGTACAGTTTTGAAGGCCTTTGGAGGGGGGGCCAATCAGCAGCTTGTCATGCCTGTTCTATTGCCCCAGGCAGGATCTCCACGTTGTATCTCCCATTACCTGGATGTGCCATAGTTACTGAATACAAGCTAAGAGGAGTAGGAATGGGTCTGCCTAGGTACCCACAGGATCCTGAACACACGTGACTGATACATTTTGAAGGGGAAAAAAAAGTTATTGAATAAATGTCCACAGTGGATTTTTCCTGCCCCAAGTCTTATTTAAGGCTCCAGCTACATCAAGAGGCACAGGAAAGTGGAAAGCCCTACATGAGTAGTGTTAAGAGTACTTGGGGGAAGAGAAAATGAGAGCCTTAGGGCAGGAGACTACTGCTTTAGAGGAAGAAAACAAATGCACATCAGGGAAAGCAGTGGGAGGCGGGAGAGCGGGTATTGCTTGTTTTTATTGCTTGTTTCTTCAAGTCTGAGGACTCATTTTGTTACCTGGGCCTGGTTAGCTGTTAAAAGTCCCATTTACAAATTTAGCAGTTGCCATTTGGAATTTTAGATCTGCTTTATTTGAATTTTGTCTAATGGAGGGGAAGGAAATTAGGATACTGGTAGGGTTAGTTGTAGATACAGATTATAGGCCAAGAAAAAAGAAAAGAACTTTTGGAGCAAGTTGGGAGAGAAGGGAGGACTAGATGAATGGTAGAAATGTCACATCTTTGAAAGTCTCAGCTGAAAGTCCACCTTCACCCTTCCAAGGCCTCCTTAATCCTAGTGCTTTCTCCTTATCCTGGCTATAGCTTGTTTGTGCATGGCTGTTTGCATTGCTGTCTACTCATTAGGTTGTGAGCTCTTTGTGGGCAAGGACTGGGTTTTTTTTTAATTCTTTGTACTCCAAACACTTAGTGCAATACCTGGCACATAGTAGGTGTCTAATAAATGCTTGTTGACTTGCTGGAGAAACCTTTGGAAAAGTTGGGAGAAAGTAATAGAATATTGTGTCTGTTGAAATTTAGAGGTCTGGGACAGAAGAGAAACACTGTAAGCCTGGAGACTTGCCCAGGATCACATAGCTAGTAAGTGTCTGAGGCTGGGTTTGAACCCAGGTCTTTCTGACCTTTCTGCTACCTTGAGAACTGATCCCTCAGTGCACTGAGAATGGTGCAGCCTGCAGTAGAGACCTCCTCTGTTTGTACTTGTGGCATTGGTAGACAAGATCAATTACAAAAAACAATCAGCAAGAAGACAGGTTAGAAGACTATCATAGTAGTAGGTGATAAAGGTTGAAGCAAAGGAATGATACTTGAAACAGAATAGTAATTTCCTTGATATATTTTTAAAATTGATTTAAATTGATTGTTTTTTTAAAAAATATGTTTTTTTTTTATTAACTAGCATTTATTCTCTGTCTCAGTCTCTCTCTGTCTCTGTCTCTTTCTCACCTCCCCTAGGTGAAGGAAAGAAAACTGAACCTTTGTAACATATGTGTGGTCAAGCAAAGCAAATTCCCACATTGGCCATATCCAAAATGCATTTTGAGTCCATCCCTTCCTACAGGAGGAGGTGGGTAGCATCATAGCTCAGCCTTGGCCCACTGCAGTCGTGGTTTGTCACTGCATGGATCAAACTTCTCAAGTGAAAGAGAAGCTTCTAAGAGAATACACTGTATCTGGTGACCTGTCAGATAAGGGGGGGGAAACTCTATACTTCTTATACCCACCTCTTGCTTTGCTTGACTGCATATTTGTAACAATAGTTTAGCTTATTTCTTTTCTTTCTTGCTTTCTTTTTTTAAATTAGGGGTCGGAGGGAGAGAAAATAGATGCTTGTTAATGAAAAACCACAATAATTTAAAAAAACCCACTTCTATCAAGGAATCTACCATTCTTCTCTGTTTCTGTTATCATTAGCTTGCTTCAGGCCTTTATCACTCACTACTATTATAGTGGGAAGAGTCAGGGATGGTGCCATGAGTTTATGGCTTGTAAGGTGAGAGAATGGTTGTGCCATTTGCAGATATCTACAAGAGAGCTTTTTGGTGGTGAGGGGGAAGAGAGGAGAGACCAGGTGACTGGCCTCTTTGCTCATATTGAATTTGAGATGATAGTGGGATATTTAAGTGTTGGGAAATATATGAGACTAGAGCACAAATGAGAAAGCAAGGCAGGAGATGGAGCATTGGGAGTGTCTTGCCAAGAGTTAAGGCCTTGAGAGGAAGAGAAGAGCCAAGATCTGGGATAAAGCCTTGGGGGGAAGACCCTTAGGAAGCTGTCAGCAATATACAGGATTGGTTTGAAGAATAGGAGAACCATAGAAACCAGAGGCTGGGAGAGTGTGAAGAAATAGATGATGTTTAGCAGTGTCCAGATACCAAAGAAGAGTCAAAGAGGCTGAGTTCTGATAGAAGGGAGTTGAGGGAATTTCTGACCCTGGACACAGCAATTTTCGTTAAGTATTGGCAGTGAAAGCCCAACAGTGGGCGAGTCAGGAGAACATTCTGGTCTTTGTTCTACTACATAGCTTTAGGCAAATCATTCAGCCTCCTTGGGTCTCAATTTCTTCATCTATAAAATGGAATTCCTAACCTGAGGTCCATGAACTTATTTTAAAAATGTTTTGATGACTATATTTCAATATAATTGGTCTTCTTTGAAATTGTATGTATTTTATTTTATGAATTTAAAAACAAACAAAGGGATCCATGAAACAAAAAGGAACTGTGGGACCAGATGACCTCTGGGAATTTTAGATGGGAAAACTGGTGCAATAAGGAAGGAACTGGAAGGTGTGAAATATTTAACATGCTCTAGAGGAAAGGGATCCTTGAGATAGAGGGGTCCCAGGGGAGGCAAGAAGAAATGGGATCTAGGAGTATAGGTGGAAGGGCTCACAGGTATATGTTTTCTTTGATATTACAGGGGAAAGATGATTGGATAAATGTATGGTATTGTGGAGCTGAAGGACAAAGTGCCTGAGGGAGCTCATGCTAGACGAACTCAATCTTCTCTGTAAAGGAGAGAAATGTGTACTTGTCTTGTGAGTGATGGAGAAAGGACAAGGCCGAGAATAACTCCTTTAAACACTAGAATGATATTATGGAGATGTTTTGATGATGCCGCAGTAACGAGATTTTAAGAAAAGTAATAAGCCACATTTTAACTCCCTTTAGACTAGGTCATTAGTGGTTTATTAGGTATTAGAAGGTTCACCAAAGTAAAAACAATGTTTCTGACAGTTGAGATTTTGTTGAAAATGCTTTTTTAAAATAGGATTTTAAAGTAGTTACCAGTATTGGACAAATCAGTAGACTAATTATGTTCAAAGAAAGAGAAAAAGTTCACAAGATGTTCCACATGTGGAAAAAGTGGAAAATACGGAGTGAAAGTGATTTGCCATAACAGATTTTTTGACTGCTGTGCAAATTGTTCAGGTATTTAAACAGCTCTTCTGGAAAACCTGAGACATCCTTTGTTTGAATGGAAACATTAGACCAAACCTAATTATTCTTTGAAAGCTTTGTTTTCTTGAACTTATTGCAATTAGATCAGATTTCGATGGCAAGAAGTTGTCACGTCATTGCCTTATCATAACTCTGGCTGCTTTGGGCTTAAATTGTTAACATCCATTTTGTCATGATTGTTCATTATTTTTCCTTTTTATGGTGTGACTCACAGGAAGTTATGCCTTGTAATTGCAAAAGAGTGGTTTGGTTTGGTTTTGCCCTTTTAAAGTACCTACTGTGGGTAAGTCCCCTTATCACCAAGGCTCAGAACCACCTTGCTGCCCTGTTTCCTTTGGTGGTTGACTGGATTAAGAGCAGAGTGGAATTTAATCTAGAACAAAGAAAAAGTATGGTCCAATTAAATTACAGTCAAAGCAACATCTGCAGAGAAGGGCCTTTCTTCCCTTCGAGTTCGTCCAACCCCCCCAGTTGCTTTTCCTGTTTTACCTCAACCAATGAATCAGCAAACATTTCTTAAATGGTTACCGTGCTAGACCTAGTGTGCCATATGTAGTTGGGGATTTATTTTTAATCCTAGAGAAATAAAGGGTAGGCATACCAGACAGAATTAATTGCCTTTCACTCCAACAAGCTGACTTATATTATCTTAATCATGGCATACTAAACGCTTTGCCAAATAACCCCACAGGAATTTTGCTTGCTGGGTTGGCAGAATGAGTGAAGTCAAGAGCTCACAGTTATTTGGGCTCAGCAGAGACAGTTATTATTCCGAGGCTCTTCCTGTGCCCTTGGGGGGTTTACTTGGACCTTTCTCTAAAATGCTAGGGTACAAGGTTGTCTTCACAAATTAGCACGTAACTTCAGAATACAGAACTGAATTCATTGGCCTGTCTTCATAAGCATACTCTGTTCCACTAATTTGTATTGTTATGTAATATTGGAAGCACATCCCTTGTTGTTACCATGGATTCTTCTGTAGTGAATGGTGACAACTCTCTCTCTCTCTCTCTCTCTCTCTCTGTATAAACACATACATATTATATAATATTCAAGTTTTTTCTAAAATCAGGGTTGTTTATTGAAGAGGCACTAATGATGAACATGTGAACTGTAACCTGTAGTGACCTCTGGCCCCAAGAATTTCCAAATCTTCCATACACTTTGGGATGCTGCAGCATCATGCTTATTTTACTAGTGGAGTGCTCAGTTGGGTGGCCAGCAGATGTCATACAAATACTGGTGAGGGCCGTTGGCCACTGTCTTAATGTGGGGTGGAATGACCTTTAAGGATAGTGGTTCACTGTTCATGACGATGGTCAGCAGGATGGGAAGAGGATGGGCTGTAGTAATAAATGCCAGCAGGCACAGTTTTATCCTCTGCTCCATGCTGATGCCATCGCTGCTAAAGGGTGAGCAGTTCTCATCATTGGCATTGTAGAGCCGCCATGCAGGGTGCTGTCATCTTCCCTGGGTGAAGAGGTGAGATCACAGCTCCTCCTGGTGGAAGAACCCACCACGGAGGGAGGAGTTTTTCTTTGTATAATGCAGCCATTGTTTTGTTAGTCAGGCCTCAAGCTTGATCTTTCATCCATTTCTGATGATAATCTATCACATTCTCTTTGTGTTGCCATGTTTCTCTCCCTGAGAATCACGAATGAGGTAGTTTTAGTAACGTAGGCGTGGTCATTCCGCTCTGCCAGGCAGCCTTCTGGCATAGAACCAGGTTTTGTCCAAGCACAGTAGTGTCTTGCTCTCAGTGACTTGGACGCCCAGCAGTCCATTGCATCCTCAGAAGAGGTCACCTGTGCTCTCTGTGCTTCTGTATCTATCCCTTCTTTGACCTGGTTGTTCTCATATTGTGCGTGTGGACCAGAGAGGTTTCCTTCAGGATACCTTTAAGTGTCTTTCTAGATGTTTTTTCCAGTTTACCCTTAACAATTTCTACTCCATTCTCATCTTTTCATCAGAAGTGCTCGCAAGTCCTCTGTTCTGAAGGTCTGCTCTCTCCCTGTAGGCTTATGCTCAGTTTTATATGGTCAGTTGTTCTGCTTTCTTTGTAGTGTCTCTCCTCCCTACTCTGTTGGTCTTTTCCTGCAGTTCTAGGATTGATGGATCAGACTGCTTCATTTTAGCTTGCTTTCTCATTGATCCTTCTCAGGGGTTTTTTTTTTGAGTTGTTTGCTGTGGCTTATATGGGAGAACTGGGCTTCTCCACCATTCTTCATGTCACCTGAACTGGAAGACACTATGGGACCATTGGCCAAGCTGTAAATTGATCCAGCCATTCAGAGGACCCAGGCAGCTACTATGATCCTGGCAAGCATGGATAGTGAGAACTGTTAATGTAGATCCAAGTGATGTTTGGAATTTTCTCTGGTTTTAAAAATAGGAAATCCTTCAATTTTTTAACTCTGTATGGAAAAAAGTCTTGCTTTCAAATTGGAGTGATGCAGTTAGGCCCAATAAGTTACAAAGTCATAGATTTATGGAATTAATACATTTACTTATCTATATACTCATAGTGGTCTTTTCAGTAAAAATGCCTGCTTATCTCCCATCATTCAGAAAAGCCATAAAGAGAAAAAATGATTCTAGTTGATGTTATGCTGGACACTAAGCTTCACAAGTGAGGCTAAAAACTCTCCAAGTCCACAGGACTGGGAAGCACGAAAAGCATTTGTTTCCTAAATCAAGCCTTCCAGATACAGCCCAATTATGCCGTTTGACACATGGTTGTAGTCACCATCCTAGCAAGCCTTCAAATGTGATAACATCTAGAAGTCAGAAGAAGGGCCCTCTAAAATTTCTCTTTCTCTCTCTTTTTGTTTTTGCTTTTTGGTGAGGCGATTGGGGTCAGGTGACTTGCCCAAGGTCACACAGCTAGTAAGTGTCAAGTGTCTGAGACCGGATTTGAACTCAGGTCCTCTCAACTCCAGGGCCAGTGCTGTATCTACTGTGCCACCTCGCTGCCCCACACCGTACATTTTTGCTGGAGTTAAATACTTGGTGTGCAGATGGATTTGTGGAACCCTTGCCATAGCTCCTTGAGTCTCTAGGGGGCCTTGGCATACAGGTTGGGAACCACTATTTTCATTCTTGAAGCACAACTGTATTTCTTTTTTTTTTTCTTCAGTCAATCAGTAAACATTTCTTGAGTGCCTACTGTGTGCGAAAGGGCAGCTGGGTGGTGCAGTGGATAGAGCACTGGGCTTTGCAATCAGGAAGACTCATCTTCATGAGTTTAACTTTGGCTCCAGACACTTGGTAGCTGTGTGACCCTGGGCAAGTCACTTTGCCCTGTTTACCTCAGTTTCCTCATCTGTCAGATGAGCGAGAGAAGGAAGTGGCAAACCACTCCAGTATCTCTGCCAAGAGAACCCCAAAGTGGGGTCATGGAGAGTCAGACACGACTGAAAACAACTGAACAGCAACAAATTGTATGCCATGTGCTGTGCTAAGTTCCGTGGATACAAAAAGAAGTGAAAGACTGTCTAACTATATTTTTAAAAAAAATTATTTTTCAACTAACAAGCACTTATTTTAAGTGTATCAATTTAAAAAAAAGAAAAGAAAAACAAAATCCTTGTGACAAATAAGCATAATCAAACAAAAAAAATCCTACACTGGTCATGTCCAAACATATATGTTTCATTGTGAATCTTGAACACATTGTTGCTGTTAAGAGGTGGGTAGTATAGTTCCTCATCAGTCCTCTGGAATCATAGTTGATCATTGTATCTTAAGATTGTAAGTCTTTCAAAATTATTTGTTTTTACAATGTTTCTGTTATTCTATAAACTGTTCTCCTGTTTCTGCTCACTTCACTCTGCATTAGTTCATAAAAGTCTTCCCAGGTTCCTCTAAACCAATTCTTTTTGTCATTTCCTAATTGTATTCTATTATATTCATATGTCATAATTTGTCCTACTTTCTATGCCACTACAGAAATAGCTGCTATCAATATTTTTGTACAAATTGGTCCTTATCCTCTTTCTTGAATTTCTTCGGGTTATAGGCCTGATAATGGTATCATTAGTCTAAAAGGTATGCATTAATTTAGTGACTTTTTTTTTGGCGTAGTTCCAAATTGCTTTTGGTGATAGCTAGACCAATTCACAACTCAGCTGACAGTGAATTAATGTGACTTTTCCTACCATATTTATCATCTTTGTCAATTTGATATACATTGCAATCTAAAAAAATTGCAAAAGTCAAATGAAGAGTTTACTTAAGCTACCATGAAATCTTTTTGCTACCGATTTCTTCCTCTAATACAATGTGTACAAATTTAAGAGCCCACTATGTTCTTTGTAGGTCTTCAGAGACAAGAAATCCTTGTGGGTTGGCATAGTTGGGGAAATCTTTGTGGAAGAGATGAGATGTTAGCTTAGCCTTGGAGGATGATTAAGTTTAGGTTGGAAGTAAGAAAGGAGAGAGGAATAGAAGAGTTGGGAAATTAATAGTATTCTCTCTTCCTTAGAGTCACGTTGGTGTAGTCGAAAAAAGGAGAGCCCAAAATTTGAATCCTGCTTGTGACATTCACTTTATAACAACAAGTCATGGAACCTTTCCGTGCCCATTTCCTCCCCTATAAGATTAGGCTAATAATTGGTACCATACCTCCTTGCTAGGGTTGCTGTGAGGATTAAACTAGATAATGTCAATAAAGGGCCTTGCAAACCGTAACACACTTTATAAATGTCAGTTATTAGTAAATATGACCACCTGTCTTTCCCCACAAAGTAAAGCACAGCATCAGAAATAGTTTTGTGTTGTACAATGTCTTTGCTGTTTATATTTTTCTTTAAGGTCATTAAAAAACAAAATAAAACAAAACCTTCTTATTCAAAATGAACAGAACTGAAAGGGGCCGCAGAGTCTACCTAGTCCAGTTCCCTCATTTATGTTAAATTAAAGTGAGTTGTTCAAGGTCAAACAAGTTGTAAGCATCAGAGGTAGGATTTGAACTTGGGCTTTTTACTCCAAAACCGATGTTCTTTCTGCTCTAGGATGCTGCTTTCTAGAATTAGGTTTGAGTCATTAGAACTTGCTCCCAAGAGGACTAACTAAAGGGAAGAAATTGTCTGGCAATGTCTTCTACACTCTGGATCTAGGCAAGTAATTATTTGCCCACCCTTCCAATCATCCCTCTAGGCTTGGCAGTTAGCATGGGCTCAGACTGGGAAAATCACTTGGTTGTCAGTGGCCAGTCCTTCTGGGATGTAAGACTTCAGAAAGAGGCCAGGAGTTTGACAAGCCAAAATGGAGTTCATCCTATTGACTTGTTTGCTGTTGAGTAGGGTATAGTGGAAGGAACCTTGGGCTGGGAATCAGCAGACCTGTATTCTAATTTTGAGTCTCCCATTATCCAGTTGTATGACCTTGGCCTCAGTTTCATCCGCTCTCTCTATTTTCTTAAAGGTCAAATACTCTGTAATCTCTGAAACAGTGTGTAGTGGATTTAGAGATGGGCCTAGAGTCAAGAAGACAGACCTGGATTTTAATCCTTCCCTGCATCACTGCCTCCTGTCTGTGTGACTTACCATCCCCTCAGTTTTACTTTCTTCATCTGCATGTTACCATACTTGCATAAATGCTCAGCCGGATTCTGTGATAGTCAGCAAACATTTATTAAGTACCTACCATGTGCCAGGCACTCTGCTAAGCCCTGGGGATACAGAGAAAGGTAAAGACATTTCGCGCCCTTGAGGAGCTCACAGTGTAAAGGGGAAGACCACATGCAAATAATCATATACAAACAAGCTATATACAGGATAAATTGGAAGTAATCAACAGAGAGAAGGCACTACAATTAAGATGGATTGGGAAAGGCTTCTTATAGAAGGTGGGATTTTAGCTGGGATTAGAAAGAAGCCAGAGGGGCAGCTAGGTGGCGCAGTGGATAGAGCACCGGCCCTGGATTCAGGAGGACCTGAGTTCAAATGTGGCCTCAGACGCATAACATTTACTAGCTGTGTGACCCTGGGCAAGTCACTTAACTCCCACGGCCCAACCAAAAAACAACAAACAAACAAAAAGAAAGAATCCAGAAAAACCAGGAGGCAGAGATTAGAGAGAGCATGGAGGTAGCCAGTGAAAATGCCCATGTTTGAGATGTAGAAGAACATCAGGGAAGTTACTGTCATCAAACTTCAGAATACATGGTGGAATGTAAGGTGTAAGAAGACTGAAAAGGTAGGAGAGGACCAGGTTAGGAAGGGCTCTGAACACCAAACTGAGAATTTTCATATTTGATCTTGGAGGTGAGTGATAGGGAGCCTCTAGGACAGGGGTGGGGGACCTACAGCCTTGAGGCCACATGTGGCCCTCCAGGTCCTCAAGTGTAGCCCTTTGACTGAATCCAAATTTCACAGAACAAATCCCCTTCATAAAAGGATTTATTCTGTAAAACTTGGACTCAGTCATAAAGGCCGCACCCGAGGATCTAGAAGGCCATATGTGGCCTCCAGGCCGCAGGTTCCCCATCCCTGCTCTAGAATTTGAGAGGGGGTTTGGGGGTATATGATCATACCTCTGCTTTAGGAAGGTCACTGACAGCTGAGTGGAGAATAGACTGGAGTGGAGAGAGATTTAACGCAGGCCAACTAGCAGGTGATTTATTACACTAGACCAGGGTTGTGGCAGTATTAGAGGAGAGAAAGAAGCATGTAGGAGAGATTTTAGCAAGGTAAATTTGCAGGCCTTGGCAAAAGATCGGATATGGGGAGTGAGAGAGAGTGAGGGATCGAAGGTGACAGCTAGGTTTTGACCCTGGGTGACTGGGGAGATGGTGGTACCTTTGACAGCAGTAGAGAACTTATCAAGAAAAGGGGAGGGTTTGGGAGTAAAGATGATGAGTTCTGTTTGGACACATTGAGTTTGAGATGACTACAGGACATTCACTTTGAGAAAGGCAGTTGGAGACGTGAGACTGGAGGTCAGCACAGAGCTTAAGGTTGGATAGGTAGATTTGAGAATCATGAGGATAGAGGTGGATTGAATCCATGGCAGCTAATGTAGTAATACTGATGATGATGATGATGATGATGGTGATGATGGTGATGATATCATCTTTCAGAGATCATTTTGATATTGCCTTGTCTGAAGAGGGAAGTTTGGGTGGATTGGTTGACCTTTCGTATTCCCGTCTGACACTATATCTCTGAATATTTGTGTACACACTTAGGATCATAGGATTTTTAGCTGGGGGAAATCAAAGAGATCATTTATTGCACCTTCCTCATTTGGCAAATGAGGAAACTGATGACTTGCTCAAGGTGACCCTGATATCATAGTAAGTAAGAGAGAGCTAGGATTCCAGTCTAGCTCCTCTCAAGCCAAGTCTCCTTATTCAGTCTTTCAGGTGAAGGGGGGGCACCGTTTTTTCCCTGTTTTAATTGTTTTGGATGAAAATGTTCAAAACATCAAGGCACTTAAAATTCAAAATACAAGTATTTGAAAGATTCATCTTTTCTTGGTGGCAGACATTTATTATTGTATTGTGTTATAACATAGTGATTCTTCACAATTCTCTGATTTGTCTAAGGCTGTTTTCCTCTTCTTGGGAATCCCTCGATTCTTGGGCTCTTGTGTACTTTTAAAAATAATTGTTGTTTGGTGCTCTTTGCAGATGAAGACTTAATTGTGTTCAGCCCTTTTCCCATTTCTGTTTTTTGATTTCTAAACTGCTGTGGGGTAGGAAATTAAGTCACAAAGCTTATTATAATTGTATTCAGAGTAAGACTAAACGGACTTAAAGTGAGGGCATGAGAGGAGGGATAGTTTATGAATAAAGTGCATGAGCTTTAGTGGATTTTGGACCTTGAGGCAGGCTGGTGTAATAGATTGACTGCTGGACGAAGTTATTAAGAAGGCCTGAGTGAGAATCCTATCTCTCATACATAATAGCGCAGTGGCCACTTAATCTCTTGATCATAAACATAAACTTTCCGAGTCTCAGTAGTGTCCTATCTATAAAATGGGGATGGATCAGTCATCAAGCATTTATTACGTACCTACTATGGAGATTTAAAAAAAAAATCTAGAGTTATGATTTCGCTGAGGGAAAGAGGCTTCCAGTAAAGGAGCTCCCTGGACGAATGCTGTTCTACAGTGGCCACACAAGTTAAAGACTTTCTTGGGGCCCTGAGAGGTTCAGGGATTTGTTCAGAGTCACCATCCAAGACGTGACCAAAGACAAGACTCGAAGTCAGGTCACATTGACTCTCATGCCAGGATACTTCTCACTATGGAGATACAGAGATGGAAACAGAAAAGGCCTTGCTCTCAAGAAGCTTACGTTCTATTAGAGGAAACAACACGTGTATATGTAAGTAAAAAAAAATACACCTGCAGTTGGGCGGGGAAAGGAGGGTCAGGAGAGCCCTTGTGCAGCAGGTAGCCTTGAGCCAAGAGCTTTGCAGGGGCTAGGAATTCTAGAGGGTGAGATGAAGAAGGAATACATTCCAGGTCTGGAGGTCAAGGAATGGAGGTGGAAGGTGGATGATCATATATGAGGAGCAGTGAGAAACTCAATTAGACCGGATTGTAAAGTGTATGAATTGGAGCCGTGCATAATATTGAGAAATGGAGTTGGGGAGGGGTTGTGAAGAGCTTGGAATGCTCAACAGAGGGGTTTATGGTTGACCTGCAAGGTGATAGGGAGCCCCTGGAGTTTACTGAGTAAAGGAGTAATGTGGTCCATCCTGGACTTTAGGACAATCACTTTGCCAGATGTTTGGAAGATGGATGGGAGTGGATTGAGATCGGAGGCACCCAGATCTTGGCAACCAGATACTGCTGCTGCGGCTGTGGCCACCGACTGTACTTCAGAGCATCGTTGTGTGGCTCAGACGCGACTCAGTGTATGCAGAGTGCTCTACAAATATCCAAGAATTACTGAAGGGCTGCTGTTTCCTGGGTGGGACCCTCTCCTCAGAGAGTCAGTCAGGCTTTTACACAGCAGTTAGAAGTCAGGAAGACCCAGACTCACAGTGTGTCAGTGACACGTGGAGACTCTGCAGGCCATGGATTGATTGAAGGGAGTCCATGAAGTTGGACAGGGAAAAAAATAACATTTCTGCTTTTACTAAGTTCTAGCTGAAATTTAGCATTTCTTTCATTTATGAATTAAAAACAAAACACAACATCAGTGGTCTTCTGTGAAGGAGCCCATAGGCTTCACCACTCTGCCAAAAGGGTCCACAGCACCACAGAGATTCTGAGCCCCTGATCTGTGTTCAAGATGGGAAGGTTCCTTGTGTTAGTGGGAGCGCTTGGGGCTTCCTCCGGGCACTGTCACAGCTCTGGACGCTGCTGGACCCTCTCTTCCTCATCTCTGTCTTCGTTATTTTGTGGCTGCTTTAGGTGCTTTTTTGGCGTTTTCCTCTCTGTTCTGAGAGTTACAGATATGAGGGTGGAGTTGTAGGTGCCCCGAGAAAGTGTGTAGACGGTCTGTGCTGCCTACCTCTTGGTGCATTGTGATCTGGGGATCGGTTTTGAACTCTGCCCAGCTGCCTTTGGGCGTGGTCCCACTCCATGGCTCTTTTCTTTGGAATTAGCCAGCGTGATTTACTGAGTTTCTCAAGCACCTGAGGGATTAGGAATGTAGATGCTGTACCTAAGCGTGGGGGAGGACCTCGGCCCGAATCCTGGCCCTGCCGTCTGCTACCTTTGTGACCTTGGACAAGTCATTCTGTCTGGGCTGAGATGTTGGGCTGCCTGGCCAATAAGCTCTAAGTCTATGAGCCTGGATCCTGGCTGGTGGGCGGGGCTTCCCTCCAACAAGAAGGAGGCCCGAGGCGCCTTTCTTTCCAAAGCTGATGAGGAGGGAATGCTCAGAATGAATCTGGAGATTCCCTGGGATGGGTCTCCTGCTTTGTTCCCACACCTGGACCCCTGTTCTGGGGACGCATTATAATGATGGGAAGAAATGAGTATGGGGAGAGCGTGTGCACAATCAAGGACTAGTCTCTTGAATCGTGTGCCGTAGGGATTGACTGTAACTTGTTCTTCACGGGGCGTCAGCGCTCTAGAACATCAGGAGATCGGACACTGTCGGTGAGGCTGCACGCTGCCGGGTTTTCCTGGGTGAGCGGTGTTGGAGCCTGTCAGGCCGAGTCATTCAGTGGTCAGGTGGTGAAGCAGGTGTCATGAGCGGCTTGTTTTTGAACCGTTGATCTTCTGAAAGTGTTGAAATAAACTGTTTGACACTCTTTTGTTTCCCTGAACCAGATCAAGAACAGGGAATCAAATCCCAACATTTAATTATGCATATGAACTTAAATCATACTTTTGACCTTAAACAAAGCTAAAGGTTAGTAGGCTCAAAAGAGAAAGGCACTGAAATGTGAAAGAGAAACCGCCTCAGATGTGAGGCACTGCTACCCCACACATGTTGGGAAAGGTCTGAGGCTGGAATAGTTTCACCTGCTTAGAAAAAGACCCTCCAGGATCAGGAACTCGCTCCAGGGCACACAAATCTCCTTCACACCTTCGTCCACAGCCATTCAGCAGATATGATTCGTAAAACGAGTGTGAAAAGTGTGCTGGGGGGGTGCATTTAAAGGAAAGGGGGAGTACCTCACTGGGGACCCCGATAGGAGGCAAACTGGAGACCCCAGACCTTTTTTCCTACCTTTGGCCTGGAGTTTTCAAGCCTCAGATCCAAAGCTCGAAGGAGTGAAGGCCTTGCTGAAATGAGGACCATATCATTCCAGCAGTAACAGCAGCCCAAGCCAGACGCCAGAGATGGTGAAGACATCGGCGGCTCACCAGAGAGTCGGTCTGTGGAGCCGAGAGAGATGCTGCACCCTGAGAAAACCTCCAGAAGTGGAGCGATCTGCCCTGCCCAGCCCAGCCTCGCCTGGGTCTCGGCCAAGCCCAGTGCAGGGCCGGTGGAACGGCCGAGCAACCTGCTTGACCCATCCCTGAGCGCCCTGGACTCTGGCTGAGCTGTCATGAGCTCTCCCGAGCTGGCCCGGACAGTGGAGAAGGTGCCCGAGAGGGACCGGCCAGCCTACTGGAGGAGCAGTCTTCCATCATTAATGCTCCTCCCCACCCTGAGCTTCATGAGGACCCTCCAGAGAGAGAGGACACTGAGGACCTGCCCTTCCACAGCCGTGAGCTGCTCTGGCCGTAGATCTTCTTTACCATTGTACTTTAAATCTGTGCCCACTCTTTCACCTGAGGACTCTCACTTTATAGGAGAGTGTGCTCTAGGTTTTGGGGGACGTGCTTTGCAAGTACGGCTTTTGCTAGTCCCTTTGGGTAAATGCTTTTTCTGAAAAGCTGATTGAGTCTCCTGGCTGATTGTTAAAGGGAAATGTACCAGTGGTGAGTCTGGGGTGCTGTTAATGTAGTGTTAACAGCCACTTCTGTGGGTACCTTTGCGGTGCCATTGATGATGTGAGGGCTATGCTTATAAGCTAGTTTTATCAATAAAATGTGTAGTCCTTTCAACTTCCAAAAAGATCAACATGCAAGGGAAATTGACAAAGGAAGATGTATTTTCCTGTGTTTGACTTACTGAGATTTTGGAAAGAAAATTCATTTTATGAAAACATGAATGTAAATGGTATATTTATTTCCTGAGAAATAAAACACATCAAGTAAGTTGAAGGGATTTAAAGTATTTCTAGGAAGACAAGTGCTCATCAGAGTGGCCATCATTTTGTCTGTGGGGGTATTCCCTCTACTGATGCAGCCTCTGGAACAGTTGTGGTCTCTGAACAATTCATCACTTTGTGGTTGTGTGTGATGAGATTACCCAACCGAGCTAGACTGTTACTCAGATAGCAGCCCCTAAGCTCATTCTTTGTGCTTTAGGACAGCTAGGCGGCACAGGGGATAGAAAACTGGGCCTGGAGATAGGAAGACCTGCCCTCAAATTCAGCTGTGGACATTTACAAGCTTTGTGACCCTGGGCAAGTCACTTAACCTCTGTAGTTAACAGTTTCTTCGTCTGTAAAATGGAGATAATGATAGCATCTGCCTCCCACAGTTGTTGTCAGGATCAAATGAGATGATAATTGTAAAAGCGCTCAGCGCAGTGCCTGGTATAGAATAGGTTCTGCATAAAAGTTGTTATTATCATTTGCCTGCACTTGGAAGCTTTGTGCCTTGGTAAAACCTGTCAGAGTTTATGTCTTTACTGGCACAGCCTCAGTGATCCCAGTGACATGGAGCCGTGAAGAGGCATCAGATTACAACTTCTTTGTTCAGGTGTTTCAGTCTCTTTGTGACCACACTTAGGGTTTTCTTGGCAAAGATACTGGAGTGGTTTGCCATTTTCTTCTCCAGCTCATTTTACAGATGAAGAAACTGAGGCAAACAGCATTAAGTGACTTGCCCAGGGTCACACAGCTAATAAGTGTCTGAGGCCATATTTGAACTCAAGTCTTCTTGTCTCAGACCTGGAATTCCATGTGCTGCACCACCTAGCTGCCCTAAGATTACCACTTTAGCAGAGGGAAAAGACAAACAGCCAGAGTTTCTCACAAAACAAAGGGGTTAACCTAACATATCTGTAATCAGTTAAGTATCAGTAGCTCATTCGATTTTGCTGGGTTTAATATTTTGTATTACTTTGCAATGTAGCCAGCTGACGAATGACCTTATGCTTAGGGGCAGGCATTTATCTGGCACTGTGACGTTTGATGAGCGCTTTGTACGTCATCTCATGTTGCTTTTACAATGATCTCAGAAGTGGATGCTGCTGCTGCTTCCATTTTACAGATAAGGAAACTGAGACAGGCAGAGATTAAGTGATTTTCATACTGTCCAAGACTATATCCACTATACCACCAAGTATGTATATACAACTGTGTATTTTAATGTTTGCCATAGTGTCCACAGATCAGTTCAATCCAAGTTAATCATAATTGGGCTGATGTCTTATATTTGAGGCAAAGATTATTTGAAATCCATCTTAACTCCTATAAGGATTTTATACAGTCTTAGCAGAATTGTGCCTAAAGTGTTCAAGCTAGAAATCCTTCCCTTTCCCAGTCAGTGCTTATTTGACAATTATAAAGATTTCTTTCAGCTTTAAAATGAATTAAATTGCCATCTGAATAGCTTCATCCGCAGCCTTCCTGCTGGGTCCTCTTTTCTTCTCCCTCTATACTGTTTTGTTTAGTGGTCTCATCAGCTCCCATGGATTTGGTTATCTTCTTCATGCTTATGATTCTCAGCCCCACCTTCTCTCCTGACCCCTCCCCCCCCCCGGTCTCAGTTGTCCAGCTGCAGTGGGCATCTTAGGGTCACCTAGGTAGCACCATAGTGGATGGAGTGCTGGGCGTGGGGTCAGGACTCCCCCACTTATTAGCTGTATAATTTTGGGCAAGTCACTTAACCCAATTTATGTCAGTTTCCTCATCTGGCGATTGAACTGGAGAAGGAATTGGCAAACCATTCCAGTATCTTTGCCAAGAAAACCCCAAATGGGATCACAAAGAGTCGGACGTGAGTGAAAAATGATTGAACTGATTAGACATCTCAAACTGGATGTCCTGTAGATGTGATCAAAACTAGATTCCTTATCTTCATCCTCCCCACCCCCCAACCATCCTTTTTTTTTAGGCATTTGGGGTTAAGTGACTTGCCCAGGGTCATGCAGCTAGTAAGTGTCAAGTGTTTGGTCTGAGGCCACATTTGAACTCAGGTCCTCCTGACTTCAAGGCTGGTGCTCTATCCACTGTGCCACCTAGCTACCCCTCGACCATCCCTTCTTTCAAGCTACCCTATTACTGCTGAGGTCACTACCATCCTATCGGCTGCTTAGGTTCACAACCTAGGCGTCTTCACTCCAAGCCAGTCTGTTGACACTTCTGTCAGTTCTACGTGGGAAACATTTCCTGCTTGTGGTTTCCCTTGATGTGTTAGGGAATTTTATTTTACTCTCTTGTTTTGATTCTCTGTATGGCTTTGCTTTTTAGGTGCTTTCTTTTCAGCAACAGAACATGAGGTTTTGTTTTATCCAGAACCTCACTGTCTTGAAACAAGACTGGGGTAGGGCTGTAAAAGAATAGGATTACATCAAAGTAAATGAAACAAAACTAACTGTAGGGGAAAAGTATTGACTTAAAAAGGAATAGGATCAAATCTGGGCCGCCTTGTGACCCTGGGCAAGTCACTTACCCAAAAAGAAAAAAAAAGGAATAGGAACAACCAAATGCCTTTTTTTCTTTTCTTTTTTTTTTTTTTTGGTGAGGTGATCGGGGTTAAGTGACTTGCCCAGGGTCACACAATAAGTGCAAATGCTTTTTTTTAAAGGCAGTAGTAGGGAGGAGGAAAACGTACACTTAGCCTAACTTAACTTTTCCTGGAATGGATAAAAAAATCCAGTAACCAATCAATCAGTCAACATTTATGAAGCATCTACTAAGTGGAAGCACCATGCTAAGGCTAGGGATTCAAAGGGAGGCAAAAGACAGTCCCAGTCTTCAAGGAATTTACAATCTAATTCGGGTGGCAACATGCAAACAAATAGGTGCAAAGTAAGCTTGATACAGAATAAATAGGAAATAATGAACAGAGGGAAGGAACTAGAATGAAGAGGGGCAGGGGAAAGAAAGATTCCAGTAAAAGGAGGGATTTTAGTTGAGACTTAAAGGAAGCTGGGGAGGTCGATGGGTGGAACAGAGTAGGAAGAATGCCCTCATTACCTCGGGCTCTGAAATTACTGTGATAGTTTGACCTCCTACTTTCCAAGCTTTTCTTACTCCAATCCTCCATCCCGCTGCTAACGTGCTTTTCCTAAAATGCAGGTTTGATCATGTCACCCCCTACTCAGTGAACTCCAGGAGCAAATACAAAATGTCCCACTTGGCACTCAGAGCCCTTCATAGCCTACCCCACTCCTACCTTTTAGTCTTTTTGCACCTTACTCCCTTCCAGGTACCCTTTGATCCCATGACCCTGGTCTCCTGGCTTGGCTCTGGGCATTTTCTCGGGTGTCCCCTTCCCCCCCAAGTGCTCTCTTTCCTCATCCCTGCCTTCTGGCTTCTCTGGATTCTTTAAATCCCAAGTAAAATCCCTTCTTTTACTGGGAGCCTTCTCCATACCCCTGTCTTTCCTCTATTAGTTATGTCCTATTTATCTTGTATATGGCTTGCTCTGTAGATGTTTGTTCACATGTTGCTATTTGTTATTTTAAAGTTTATTTTTAGTCTTTTATTAGGTTAGACAGTTCCCAAAGAGTGCTACAACTATCCATTAAACAGGTAATTAGTTTGAGAATATAAACATTGGGTATAACCTTCGGTTACAGTCTTTTAATATGATGACTTTGGGTGGACTATTAGCCAGATCTTGTACTTTTCAGTGTAAATTAAAAGCCTTTGGGAATATTTTCAAAATTTGCTTCTGTTAATTGAAAACAACAAAAAAGTGTAGATTAGGGGCTAATGGCTTTTATGCATGCTTTATATTTTGATTTTAAAAACTAATGATTGATTTTCACGTATTCCGCACTATTGGTATTAGTCTAATAACACACCATGTCGCTGATTCTTACCTAGTTGGGAAACTTGTCTTATTGGGAAGATTTGTGCTTACATAAAATTTCCCCTCATGTCACTTGTCTGTTTTAATTATTTTTCAATTTACCATAGGCATACTTAGCCTGGGAAAAAGAATGTTATTTATCTCTTCTCATGATAGCTCTCTTAAGATATTTTGTTGTCTTGTGGAAGAAAGAGTACACCATTTCTGCTTGGCCCCAGTGCATGGAACTAGGACCAATGTGTAGGAGTTAAAGCAAGGTTGATTTTGGTTCAGCACAAGGAAAAACTAACTGATGATTTGAGTGGTCCAGAAATGGAATGGGTCGTCTTAATAGGGAGTGAGTTACTCATCACTGGGGATATTTCAGCATAGGTCGGATGACCATTTGTTAAGGCTGCTGTGGGATTTGTGCTTCATTTAAAGGGTCTACTTGACAGTAACTTACCAGTCCCTTCTAACTGAAGTGTATAGTTCAAGACATAGGTGCAGAACTTAGTTTTGGGAAAAGTTCTTAGTCTCTGGAACAGTATTTTTTCCAAACTCAAATGTACTCATGGCACCACTGGGGTATCACTATAAAAGTATAGAAAGCTTCTCATATTTAATAAGATTTTGCTATGTTTACCCCCTTTCCCTGTGCAAATGAGAAGATGCGCCTCTTCAAGGACAGGGCAGGGTTCTAAATAGTAATTGCAGATAGTGACATTATGAAACATGAATCCTAGCACAGATGTTTTATTATGTTAAGACTGGATAGTCCCCAGGACTTCTGAGAAATGGCAAATTCAGTTTGCCAAAATGGCAACCACATGTGTAAATCTATTGCCAGTTTTCTTGGGCTGGTTGCCCTAGTCCGAAAAGTTTCACCATGAGCAGAATTTTAAATGACTCTTTATGTTGGCAAAAGAATCATTTTGTGTAAACAACTTGGATATTGTGTGGTGTTCTGGTTTGGAAGAGATTACATGATTCAGGCTTTTATGAAGTATAGTGCTGTCTTCGGCCAAGCTTGGAGCCATTAGTAACCATACAAAAACATTGTATTGTGCATTTTCAATTGTTTTCCACCTGTCACTAATTTATTTCCTCCTTAGATAGTAAAATGAGGAAAAATGTCTTTACTTAACCATCTTGAGTTGGTTTTAATGTTTATGTTGAGTGATAATGCTCATGTTGGGAAACCTCAATGTAGACTGCCAGTAATCTTTGCTTCAGGTTTTCTCTTTAAAAAAAAAGCAACATTTAAGTTTATACATATGCTGTTTTTGATTGAAAATTGACAGTCTTTCAAATCTGAAGAATACCCTTCAGAAAACAGTTGCTTTTTTTGGGAACGTCTTATAATTTCATTGTAGTTTGGTAGTCCTGATCAGGAAACCAGCAAGCATTTATTAAGCTTCTGCTGTGTGCCAGGCATTGTGCTAAGCTCAGGGGAATACAAAGACAGAAAAGAAGTATTCCCTACTGTCGTGGTATCTATCTGATGAAACAGCAGATGTGTGGATAAGTATGCATACATCAAATTAAAAAAAATTGAGGATAGTTATTAATAGTTGGAAAAGCTTCATGTAGAAGGGAGCATTTGACCTGAGCTTTGAAGGAAATAAGGGAATCTGAGAGGTGGACCTGAAGAGTGCTAAGGGCCTCTTGAGTGACAATATGGAGCTCCTCTGTTACTCTCCAGAATAACCTGAAAGGTTAAGTAATCTCATTAAGACTAACAGATATGGGGCTAATGTAGAACTCCACTAACAGTGTAAAGGAAAGCTGGTCTCCAGAATAGGCTGTCTTCATTCAGAATTCTGAGAAGTTCATTATCAATTAAGTTTGTAGGAGGTGCTGGAGAGAGAAGATCATAGATTCAGAGTTAGGAAGCTCCTTAGAGGTCATCTGGTACAACCCATTCATTTTACAGTTGAGGCACGGAGGTCCAGAGGTTAAATGATTGCCCAAGGAGGTAGAGATAAAACTGTTTCTCATCTTTAATTTTTGAGAAACTTTTAAAACTTAATTTAATATATACACAAGCATGTGTATGTATTAAAGGGGCAGCTAGGTGGCGCAGTGGATACAGCCCCCAGGGAAACCACTGATAGGGTCACAAAGAATCGGATATGACTGAAACGACTCAAAAACAAGTCATCAGTGGATTTAAGCAAAGGCTTAGGAGTTAGGGATTTTGTCATCCAAACCTCTTAATTGTTTGAATTATGACACTGAGCAAATAATGTACTTTCTGTTTTCTTAACACATTGGCATACCCTAAGTAAGAGAAGAAAAGAAGTACGAAGAGACATTATTAATATTGATGTTATTATAAAGTAGTTTTTTGTACAGGTATAATTATTCTTTTGTGTGACAAAATTAAAAATTTTCCCTTTATATGTATTTTAATAGGTTATTAAAAGCTGACCAGCTCTTCCCATTTGGAATTTATATTTGGCTGCTGTGATAATTGAACCTTACTGCATGATTCTGGATGATGTCAGAACAGGATTTGGCCGATGTGGTCCAGATTGCTGTGGAAGACTTGAATCCTGATCACCCAGGTACAGTAGGTATGGGAGCAGAAAGTGAAGTGTTAAAAAAATACAATGTGAGGGAGACTTGTTATACTTGTAAAGTTAAAAAAAAAAAGCTATTCTTCCCTCTTCCAAGTCCCTTTCCCCTCCACTCCAGTGATCCCACATACATATGTTAATGATTCTTAGTAACATGAAAGTCGATTTTTTGAGGATCTATGATTTCCCTTGTGTGCACAGTCCCTCACCAACACGGATCACCATCTCTCCTTCACTTAATAGATGGTCTTTAAAAAAAATTTGTTCTAATCAGCCTTCTAGCCCTCTCATTGAGAGCACAAGAAAAGCAAAATCCATTACAAACATGGATAGTCAATCAAAACAAATTTCCACATTGACCATGTCCAAAAAATTTGGTTATATTCCACGTTCATGTCATCTCTCTATCAGGAAGTGGGTGGCATGTTCATCATTAGTGCTCTGCAATTGTGGTTTGTCATTATGCTGATGAAACGTGAACGCTATAGCCTTCCGTCACATTCATTAACATAACTTGTTCATCTATTCCCTAATTTGCAGGCACCCCTCAGATTCCTGTTCTTTGCTTCCCTGAAAAGAGCTCAGTAGACAGTCTCCAGAAGTTGTTGTGGCCACAGCTGTAATCCTGGGTGGGGCAGCACACACCTGTAATCCCAGCTACCAGGGAGGCTGAGGCTGTCGGATCTTTGGAATTTGGCAGTTCTGAGCTGCGGTGGGCTCTGCAGATTAAAAGTCTGCCTCAAGTTCAGCATTAACATGGTGAACGTTTATGGCCTTTCCAACTTGATAAATCTTCCCCAGACCTTATACTTTCCTGGCATAGTCTTTAAGAAGCCAGGTGAGGCATCAGAATAGGTCTGTAGTCAGAGTGATGCTCAGTAACATAAATTTGTTTTGAATATTTGATTAAGTGGCTCCTTTAAGTAGAAGCCACAGAATGAAGTACTAAATTCTAGGTGCTATAAATACGGCTGTGTTATTTATCTTTGTAACCTTAATATTTTTAAAAAATGATCATTTGAAGAAATTTGATTTTCTATTTTTAACCTCTGTTTTTCTTTGTTGGTCCCTCATCACCTCCCCACCTCTCCCTCAGTAATTCCTCAGTGTTTTCACCTGAAATTGAATCAGTGTTATTTGGGAAATGTGAAGTTTTAAATGAAAAACAACAAAAAAAACCCCAACCAAATGTTTTCATTTCTAAATGTACAAGACGGGGCAGCTAGGTGATGTAGTAGATAGAGCTCTGGCCTTGGACTCAGGAAGACCTGAGTTCAAATCCGCCCTTAGACACATGGCACTTACTAGCTGTGTGACCCTGGGCAAGTCACTTAATCCCGGTTGCCTCACTAAAAAGCAAAACCCCCCTAAAAAACAACAACAAAAAAACAAGACAGAATTTTTAGGAACGCCATTCAGCGCGATATAATGCCTTTTTTTGAGTTGACTATTTGTTTTACTAATAGAAAATTTCTTTTGGGATACTAATATTTAAGTATATTAATACAGGTAGTTTTGGAATCAAATGAGAGAAGATGTAAGCAATCACAAAGAAATATATTGAGTTGTTAGCCTTTTAAGAATCATATTCCTTAATGCATCTTTTTTGTTTTGTTTTAGATGTCTTTTTATAGGAAACACTAAAAAAATTCTTGAAGTATCTTAATTGTTTGAAATTTTAAAAGTTTTAGAAGGTTAATAATAACTTTGTTACAAAAGCATGCAACGTGAAACACTACATGAGAAAAACATTCCAGTTTTAAATTATGAACATTTATATAGCGATCTAAATTCTAACCGTTTACTCATCAGAATGATTTTATCTGCAGGCCATAATACCAAAAGATGCTTTTCAGCATTAATTTGTAGCCTCAGCTTTTCAAATGTTGTCATTTCCCTGATAGTCCCAGGTGAATGGACTCGAATTATGTTTCAAATAGAATGCAAACTGCAAATTCCGTGGTATGTTGCTCAGAACTCTGAACAAGCTGTTTACTTTATTGCTTGTTTCAACAATCCATCTATCTGCCAGGTGCTGGAGACACAGGTACAAAGAATGGAGCAGTTCTGGCTTGCAGTGAGCTTACATTCCAATGAGGGAGACAACAGGTGCATGTAAAAACACATACAGCATAAATGGAAAGTGAATAAATGCAAGTTATACAAAACGGGTGACTGTAGTGGTGTGTGGGATGGGGAGGACACTAGCAGTCAGGAGGAATCTTCCTGAAGAAGATGGTGACTGAGCTACATCGTAAAGGAAGAGAGAGAGAGAGACTCTGAAACGCCTCCCAGCAGCGGTGGGTGGGCTCAGAGGCCCTTGCACAGGTGCTGGGGTGCCGTGTGGGAGGGAGGCCCCGTGAGGCTGCCAGGGTAGGTCGGGGCCAGGCTGGGGCAGGCTTTGTGAGTTGGCCACGGGGGTAGTTTATCCTGGAGACCGTGGGAAGCTTTGGAGCTGGTTGAGTGGGGGAGTCACATGCCTGCACGCCGTCTTTCTTAATGTGTTTTGGACTCTTCCTTGACACGGTTTTCCTTTGTGGTGCTTTGAAACCAAATATCTGTGTACAGAAAAGATTTCGTTAAGATTAAGAGGTTTCCAAACCTGTTTTTTGATGTGCATTTGAAATTTGGAACAGTTAGACCCCCGGTTCTGAAAAATCGCCTGAGTGGAGATTCAGAAAGATTCTGACCTTGTAACCGGTAAAAAGCCCATTTTGCCTTTGGCAGCAATAATAGTAAAAGCAACAAAGGCCTTAGAATCATAGATTTAGAGCCGGAAGTCCTACTTCCCCATTTTACAGATGAGGAAACTGAGCCCCAGGCCCAAGGTCGTATTGTTGTACCGAGAAATCAGCGAGTGAGACCCAGACGTAATTTAAGATGTAGATTTTATTAGCGCGTGGCTGCCAGGGGCATGCACATCCAAATCAAGCAGCCCCCAGCAGGGGTTGAGCTAGGGTTTATATAGAAAAGAGCATGGGAAAGAAATGCGAGGAACACTGATGAGGTAATCCAAAGATGCAGGTGTCTTTGGGGGCTATGGATGGGAAAGTACAGGGAGTATACCGGACAGGGAGGGGGATGGATCTTTGGAGTCTGGCAGGAGGAAGAGTCCTTGGGCTGGCCAAGGACACCCCTCTCCCTCTGTCTTGATGAGAGAATGCTCTGCAACAAGAGAAAGCTTTCTCACAACACAGGAACTTACTGAGGAATTGGGAGGCTTCCAGAGACATGATCTGAGGGCTGGGGCCTGAGCGGCCCAGCTCTGTGTAGCTGTACCAGGGAGAGAGACAAGGGTCATGCTGAGGCCCATGCATGAATAACTGCTAGGCACAGTGTCCTTGGGCTGGGGAGTGGTTGTCAGAGACAGTGTTTCTGAGACTGGGGAGAAATTGGGGCACAAGTACAAGCACCCGAGCACCCCATCATTACAGGTCAGAGATCACACAAACCAGACCAGGCGTCCTGGCCTCTGGTATAAACATAATTATCTAAAGCAATTATATCTCAAGCTTTCTTATCCATTTGCATTGGAGGTACGGGCTATGCTGAGCTATGCAAGAGTACATTTCACTATTGTTTAGATTTAGGAGGAAAGAGGTCTGGGGCAAGATGAAGCACCAACTTTTGCTTTCCATGGCTTAAAGGGCCCTACTGCCTAAATGGCAAAATAGTGTTGTGCATTACAGTATGAGGCAGGATTTGAATCCCAGGCCATTGCTGATTTCAGTCAGTCTCTTCTTCCTGTGACCTCCTTTTATTTTCTGTACGGTTCAGTTGCTAGTTAACCATTTCACACTCTGTGACCGCTCAAGCTGTGGCCCTGTGTAGATGCTGGAAGCTCTTGCTGCCGGGGGGTGTTTTGGTTCTCGCCTTCCCACCCTAGCCAGTAGGGCCCAGGTCCCCTACTCTGTCTCGTGGGCTGCCTCCTTCCATGCTTTGCATAAAGAAGGCACTTAGCACACATTTGTTGATTTAATAGCTGCTCTTCCAACGTAGCTTAAAGTCTGAATCCAGGAGAATTGATTTATTATTTCATTATTATGCTTCAGGGTTGGTGGCTGTTTTTCCAGTGGACAGTTCGGAACGGGGGTGGTGCCGTCACCACCAGGAAGGAGATGGCGGTGGAGTTTGTGTCGCTCGTGCTAAAACCTATCAATATGGGCTTCGGATGGGCCCAGGTACTCAGAGGGTAGGAGGTGGTGGCCCTGCTGTTCTCTGGTGGATTACTTCTGGGGCGCTCTGTTGATTCAGGGCAGCACCTTTTAGAATGGGCATTGAAAAGGGGGACCAGACTGCATGGTGACTCAGAACCATGCCATGAGAACACTGGTTGAAGGAACCTGGAGTAGTAGATAGAGGAGGGGAGGAGGACGGGATAACTGCTTTGCTGAGTATGGTGAAAATGGTACAGGTCCTGCAATCAGTGGGCCTGGGTTCGAATTCCACTGCTGACACTTGCTACCTGGGTGACCTTGGGCATGGTATTGAACATCCCTTTGTAAAATGAAGGGGCCTGTTGGCCTCTGAGCCACCTTCCAGGTCTGGACCCACTGAAGTTTTGTAGGGTTGTTGTGTGGAAAACACACTAGGCTTTTTCTGCTTGGCTCCAGAAGGCAGAACTAGACCCAGGTGGGGGCTGGAGGGAGTTAGAGGAAGCAGATTCTGCTTTAACATATAAAACCAAATGAACACAGAAACACCCTTCTCAACAGTTAAGAGCTGGCCCAGAGTGGAGCAGTTTGCCTGTGGGGGAATCGTGATTTGCCCATCACAGTATTTGATTGAAGCCAGAAATCATTTCTAAAGGACAGGATTCAAAATTTGGTTTGGATTTGGATAGAGAGTTGAGATTCTGTAATTTAATTATTAATGGGATGAAACCTTTTTAAATTAAATTTTTTCCTTTGCCTTTCTGAGCAGAGTGGATGTAACTTAGTATCTTCTTAGTGATTAAGGATCATTAGGAATATCAGTGATCATTCTGTGCTATTAAGATGTGTTAGGGATTTTGGCCTCTACATGACCTTTCAAGTTTTATATATTATTAGTGTATGTCGCACTGAGCATGTCACAAACACAACCTGTCTTTTACCACAAACCAATCTTCCAGAGTTCCCTCTTTCTTCCAGGCCACGCCACAGTCTCCCAGGTTTGTAATCTGGGTGTTTTTCTGAATTTAGCAGCCTCACCCTGCATATCTTTTCATTTACCAGATCTTGCTGTTTTCACTGCTGTGTCTTTTGCTGTGGACCCTTTCTCCCTATTTGCATAACCACCTCTTAACGAAGGCCCTCTTCACCTTTCACCCAGCATCACCTCAACAGCCTCCTAATTGGTTTCCCTTACTCAGGCCTGCCCTCCCCTCCTGTCTTGTCTTCTACACAGCTGCCTGATTTTCCTCAGGCCTACACCTGACCGTTCCTCTCTGTTACTAAACTAACTGCAGTGATTTCCTGTCACTCTTAGGATAAATATGAACTCTTCTGTTTAAGTAGGTGGCACAGTGAATAGAGTGCTGGGCCTGGAGTCAGGAAGACCTGAGTTCAAATCCGGCCTCAGACACCTACTAGCCGCCTGACCCTGGGCAAGTCACTTAACCTCTGTCTGCCTCAGTTTCCTCCACTGTAAGATGGGAACTACAATAGTATCTGCCTCCCGGGGTTGTTGTGAGGGTCAAATGAGATTAGCCGAGTACCTGGTGCATAATAGGTGCTAGATAAATGTGTATTTCCTTCCTTCCTTCCCAAGTCCTTCAGTACCTGATCCTAGCCTCTCTTTCTAACCTGCTTGTGCATTATTCTCCCTCCTGCACTGTGTAGTCCAGCCACCCCAGCCTTCTCTCTTCCTCACACATGTTATTCCATCCCCTGTTCTCATGCCTTTGCCCTGGCTCTACCTCTGCATGGCATATACTCCCTCTTCACATCTGCTTCAGAGAATCCCTCTCTTCCTTAACGTATAGCTCAAGCGTGGCCTTGGGAAGGCCCTGGAGTTTATTGAAGTGGTGTGTTGATTACTGGCCTGGTCAGACTTGGTCTTGTGAAAGATCACTTTGACAGCTGAGTGGAAGCTGGACTGGAGTGGAGAGAGACTGGAGGCAGGGAGCCCATACTTGGACCATGGTCCAAATGAGAAGTGACGAGGGTCTGCAGAAGGACGGTAGGAGTGTTGGATTAGAGGAGGGCACATACACGAGGGATGGTATGAATGTCAAGATGGTAGGGCTTGGCAAGAGATTGGAAATGGGGGATGAGAGAGTTTGAGGAGGTGAGGATGAAACTTAGGCTGTGAGCCTGGGTACCTGGGAGGATAGTGGTACACTATATAGTAATAGGGAAGCTAGGAAGAGGGGAGAATTTTTTGGGAAAAGGTTTTAGACATGTTGAATTTAAGATGTCTACAGGACATCCAGGTTGAATTATCCAATAGCAGCTGGAGAAGTGAGACTTGGGAGGTCAAGAGAGAGGTTAGGGCTGGATAAATCTTAATAATCATCTGCATAGAGATGATAGTTGAAAGCATGGGAGCTGATGAGATAACCAGGTGAAATGTATAGAGGGAGAAAAGGACCCAGGACAGAGCCTTGGGGGACACCCACATTTAGGGGCATCACCCAGATGAGGGTCCAACAAAGGAGGCCCAGAAGGAGCAGTCAGGTAGGAGGAGAAGCAGGAGAGAGCAGTGCCCTAAAGACCTCGAGCAAGGAGAATAGGGGATGTTCACATGTTTCTGATGAAAAGCCCAGAGATGAGAAGGAACTTTGAAATGCCAGCACAGAGGCAAGAAAAACCTAAAAGGGGACCTTTGTGAGTAGGCTGCTACATGTAACCAAGGAGGAGCTCCAGGAGAGCAGATGAATTGTGTGGCGTGATGAGGACACGGCGGGGGACGGGGGGGGGAGGAAGAGAAAGGGTGGCAAGTGTACGGCCAGGGTGGTTGGGTGGGCTGTGTGGAGAATGTGGACAAGCGGCATCACCCAGTGTGGCCAGTCTTGGCTGGGGGGATTTGCAATGTGGAGGGAGCTCTTGAGTTGATGAGAGGATGGATCCCTTTGAGTAGTTTGGATTTAGAGTGTATTAATTGGTGTCTTTTTTCTTTTAACCATTACGGGCCCTTCCCCACTGACTTCTCTGCATCTCAGGACAGCCTCCCCTCATAATCAGTGAGGAGTACAGTGTGGCATTGGCCAGACCTGACAAGAGCTAATGACTTACAAAATCTGGTGCTTTGAAGCTGGCTAAGGTTTTCTCATTTGTTTTGAAAAACCAGACTCTGAAGTCTGTGGTATATAGGTAGTGATATCCCCATTTAACAGGGGAGGAAACTGAATCTCATAGTGGTTGAGTGACTTTCCCATGGTCACACAACTAGTAAGTGTCAGAGGTAGAATTTGAACCCAGATCTCTAGCACTCTTCCCACTTTAACTTTCAAATATTACTTCTTTTATTTTCTGAATGCACTCTGTTTTTGACTCATCTGTCCATTGAAGCAGAGGATATTTATAAACTGGAAGTTAGAGATCAATTTAATTTGGAAGTGAACAGCTCTGTATACATCAGTCCACACTTTAGACATTTTGCTATTTTGCTATTAGAGGACACAAGAGTAATTGCTAAGAAAATTTAATATTGAAAAAAAATTCATCAGGTGCTTCCAGTGAGGAAATGCCCTCAATCAATGCCCATCTCCATTTGCTCTCTACCTCCTACAGCTTCCTGGGGCTCACAGTGATAGGTCCCTCGCTCAGGGTCATAGTCAGCTGATGTGTATCTGAACCAGGATGGCATTCTAGCCACCAGGCCATATTGCTCTGGATTTCTTTTTTAATAATAGAAAGAGGTGATGGATAGGAATGAAAAAAAAAGTTTTTCCTACAGTGGAAGGCAGTAACGTTGTCATTCTGCTTAACGTTTTGCAGTTTGATCAGTAGAGTAATTTAATAGCTAGAACAATGAATTGAGAGTCAGGGTGATAGGAATTTAGTTCTCTCTTCTATGATTTAGTCATTGCCACCCTTGGCAAATCATTTATCTAGTATGTAAAGTTTTCTTTAAAATTTCCTAGAGACTTTAAAAAAATAAATATAAGGGCTCAAATCTCTCTCCATCTCTGTCTTTCTCTTGTTCTTTCTGTCTCTGTTCTCCACCCCCCACGCCCAACTTTTTTCTGGTTCTGTGTGTCTGTTCTGTCTCTTACTCTGTCTCTGTCTCTCACATAACAGGACTTTGTTTCCTACAATATCTACCTACCTGTCTTCTTGTGCATACATGTTTATATATGAAATACAAGTTTATCATACCCCGCCCCCATACATACACACACGCCCCTCCTCCAGAATGAAATAGAATTAATTCGATGCTCTCGCCTTTTTTGGTTTGCAGTTGTGTTAGAGAATCATGAAGTCACAGATGAAGAAGTAGAGCCTCCTTTGAAACGCCAGCGAATAGAAATCAACTGCCAGGATCCCTCAATAAAGGTAATCTTGGAGAAATGTGCTTTTTCCCAATTCGGTTGTACAGAAAACACTTCTTTTGGGAAATGTATGAAAACAAGCCTAAAATGAAGTCCTTTAGACTGTCAAGATTGCTGGCGTAACTTCTCCCTCCCTCCTACCTCCGGCTTACCCATGCTAACGTGCAGAGTTGGCTGAATGATCGTTTTAGACTGAAGACGAAGTAAAGCATATGTCCCCTTGCTGACAGGTCTGCTCACCCTCTCAGTGAGGCCTGCTAACTTTTCATGTTATTGTTACAGTGATTCATTTCTGGATCCCTGAGCTACTCGTTTGGCTCCGTGGCTTTTAGAGTCAGACACATCCCCTCCGTGTGTAAAGCAGGACTTTGTTCTGCATCATGTTTTATGTGTGTGCTCTGTCTGCCTTGCTTAGCACAAAGTGTGTGCACGCGCGTGGAGTATGTGTGTGTGTCTGAGTGTGGAGGGTGGACAAGTCCTGGGAAGTTACATAAAAGAAACAAAATATCTGTAACAGTTGCAAACCAGTCTTAGGTGGCAAAACCTTAGAGTGGCTACAATCTGATGACTGAAATGACTTAGGCGGCTTCCCTGAATGCAAGTAGCCAGTCCCACAAGGATCATTTCAATTTCTGCCACTTAAAGTAGTCCTGTATGCACTTATATTTCTGTTGTTCTGGTGGTTTAAAACAAAACAAAACAAAAATGTGTTGTGTAGCATTTGAAGCAGTTGTAATTTGTAGTTTTCATATTATTAAACATATGAAGGAAGAGATATGGATATGGCAGTAGCTCTATAGGCTGGAAACCTGGATCAGATCCTGCTGCTTGTTGCCTTAGTGGTTTCAAATAAACCGATTTTCCTCCCTGGACCTCAGTTTCCCAATGTTGAAAAAAGATGGTTGGACGAGATTATTTTGATGGTCCCTCACAAATCTAAATCCTACAGCCCATACAAGCCCATAAATGTTAAATACAGTTCTCAATTATTTAGGGGTAGTCGCGAAGCTTATCAGGGCAGCTAGGTGGCACAGCAGATAGTGCACTGGGCCTGGAGTCAGGAAGACTCAACTTCATGAGTTCAGATCAGACAGTTGGGGGAGGATACGTAAGGTAAAGGGGTATCTTTCTGAAGTAGCTTAGAAATTTAGGTTTTAAGTACGTGACTTTTCAGAGTTAAGATTATATTTGGGGTCAGATTTATGTTTTTTGTCTCTTTGTGCATCCTGTCGTAACTCCTAGCATCTCTTGAAGAGGGGGGCTGGCTGGATCTCGCTTCACATCCTTTTAAAGTCTAGATAGCAGATGCACATCCTAGAGATGGCAGGGGCCCCAGATGCTCCTGGTTCCAGGTGGCATTGTGTCCTGGACATTGGAGAACCTCCTGGGCGAGAGCCATCGCTGTGCAGAAGAGTTTGGCCCAGCAGCCCACCTAGGAAAAGAACCAGGTGAATCAAGAGTGCACATTGTCCACACTGGCACACGACTAGCTGGATAGTCCGTTGGGCTGGTGCCGCAGCGCAGGTTTTGGACAGATACCGCAAGTAGACACTGAGAATTCTATAGGAGGAAGCTGGCAGTCTGGATTGCACAGCAGTGTCCACTACCTCAAGGTTTTCCCTGAAAACAAAAACAAAAACAAAAAAAACCAAACCAAAACCCTCATTTTAAAATCAGATATTCTTCTGGTGGTGCTATGTGGTTGTGAATCATGGAACTTCTGAAAAATCAAAATTTCAAGTAATAATAGTTATCTAGCATCACTATTAGCACTTTAAAGTTTTCAAAATGCTTTACAAATATTACCTCACTTTATCTTCCCAGTAACCCTGTGATGTAAATCTCCATTTTACAGATCTGGACCTTGAGGCAGATAGAAGTTAAGTGTTGCCCAGGGTCACACAGCTGGTAAATGTCAGAGGCCACATTTGAACTCAGGTCTTCTTGACGCCAGAGCCAGCACTGTCTCCACTACGCCACCCCCCGCCTCTAGGTCACCCAGACGACAGTAGGGAGATCTGTAAATAGGCTGTGCCATGTTGCCAATAATGGTCTGCATACGCGAAGCTATGTAAAAGAGATCGTGGAAGAGAGGGATGATAACATTGCCATGAGCCTGTCCCTGGCAGATCGCACACATCGTCTGCAGCAGGTTAGGAAAGCATCCAAACAGGGTAGTTTAGTGATGGAACAGATAATCAAGTATGAAAATGATGAATCTGTATTTATCTTCTGTAACTCTTTCCTAATGAGTAGAAAAATGACTGAAAGGAGTTGAGAGAATGACAGAAAATTCAGATAATCCAAAAGCTGATAAGCTACGCTTTTTTGTTTGGTTATGTTCGACTCTTCATGACCCCATTTGGGGTTTTCTTGGCAAAGATGCTGGAGGAGTTTGCCATTTTCTTCTCCATCTCATTTTACAGATGAGGAAACTGAGGCAAACAGGGTTAAGTGGCTTACCCAGGGTCACACAGCTTGCAAGTGTCTGATTTGAACTCATGAAGATGAATCTTCCTGACTCCAGGCCCAGTGCACTATCTGCTGTGCCACCTAGCTGCCCTGATAAGCTTTGCTACTACCCCTAAATAACTGAGAACTGTATTTAATATTTATTTCACAAAGCCTGTTTTAAAGAATAGACAGGGAAAAGGTCATTCTCCCTGTGACTTTCCAGGACTGTCCTGTAGTATTTGGAAAGGATCCTGGTTTGTGTGTTTTTTTTTATTCTGTCTGAAGACAGTTATCCAATTATCAATCTGAGTTTCCAAAATGTTTAACACTGTATAATACCTTTCAGTGACTGGCTAATAGCAATTAAGTTTTGTTTTGCTGAGTTTTAAGAACCATTTGTACTCATTAGTACACTTGCTAATTCATTAAAACTAAGTAGTACTTTAAGTGGAAATTTGGTTAAATACCACAGTTTACCTTATACTTACTTGTCCTGTTCTGGTTTCTGATGTTGGAGTAATTGATGCTTAAGGTTAGCCAGACTTTAGAAGTAGTTTTTCTGTGGCCCACTAGGTGGCAGGCTTGCCATTAAGAACACCAAGATGGCCATCCGCAGAAAGCCAGGGCAGGTGCCGCTTTCAGTAAACAGACGTGTGCTTCCGTGTACGTTTTCTGAAATGTCCTTGTTTGTCATTCATCGCTTTTGAAGTTGGCTGTCTAGAGCATAGACTGGAAGCACCTGCCGGCGGGCTTTGTCTATTGTGTTATAATTCTGTGGGAATGAGAGTATACTGATTAATGTGTTAATATGGTCGAGTTCTTAGGCATTTTCTTTTGTTTGTACTTGGCATTAGCACATTCTTAATTTTCCATCATGTAGAGCATTCTAATTTCATAGACGATTGGCACCAGTATTGACAAGTTATGCTAAATATTATTAATGAAAAGGGCTTGAATAGGTTTATGAAGGGTGGGAACCACATGTGGCCCTCTAGGTCCTCAAGTGCGGCCCTTTGACTGACTCCAAACTTCACAGAACGAAGGGTAGCTGCTTCTGGGTTATATAAGTCAAGAGCAAGCCTAGTAGTATGGATTGTACTTTTGGAATATCTGAGAATGGTGGATTCTCTGAAGGTTGGTGAGTGCCCTTTATAATTGTTTGTGGTGGCTTCACCTGCCACAAAAAGGCACTTAATACATATTTGTTTCATGAATATGTACATTTTTCTTTAAGATCAATTCACCATTTAAAAAGTCTTTTTTTTTTCTCACTTTCAGTCATTCCTGTATTCCATTAATCAGACAATATGCTTACGGTTGGATAGCATTGAGGCCAAACTGCAAGCCCTGGAAGCCACGTGCAAATCGTTAGAGGAGAAACTGGACCTGGTCATGAACAAGCAGCACAGCCCCATCCAGGTGCCCATGGTGGCCGGCTCTCCCCTCGGCGCCACGCAGACGTGCAATAAAGTGCGATGGTAAGGAGCTGCTGGAGAAGCTATGGCTTCCGAATGGATTTTCTGTGTCCTTTGTTTTATTCACGTGGAAAAGCTTTCACAGTGTCTCTCTTTGGGATGTTTCTAGTATCTTCCATAATATCAGCCCGTTGGTCCCCTGTACATCGGTCTTGGAGGTCCTTGCCTCACCATTTTTGTGGGGCTGATTTGAGTTATACTGAGCCTGAGCACTTGGGATATGGGTGCGATGAGGGTGCACGCACAGCCCAAGATCATTCTCATCCAGATGTCCTTTTGGCCTAAACCAGATGGATAGATCTTGGTTTTGGAAAAGACATGCCAAACCCAGGAGAAGGGTATTTGTTCTTTTCCTTATTTTTTCAGTGAGAGTACAGCTAGCTTTGTCCTTACGTATTTTTTTTTCATCGCATAGATTGCATCTTTTTCATCTCATTTTATCAAAATTGCAATGAATTTCCAATTTTTCAGAGCCTCTTATTTTCATATCTTTTTTAAAAAAAGGAAATATGGAGCTGATCTAATCAGGGCATGAGGAATGATGACAGGTAGAAGGGATGGTTTGTGTATAAATTAAACCCTTAAACTTTGCAAACAGCTTGATAAACCGAGCAAATTGAAAAGATTTCATGTAAAGTCCTTGACCTGCTAAGACCCCTATGATTGTATGCCATTGTCTGATAGACCTTTGTCAGGGAATGAAGAGGCTTGGGCTTTCATCTCTAGGCTGTGGATGGCACCTTCTCACTCACCTCTTTTGCCCTTCTTCTGCTCTCTCTCTCCTCAGCTGTCCTTGAAGAAGTGATGGGGTCATTTCTCCTTTTCTCTTGACTTGGACTTCAGCATGATTTTACTGGGAGTACTCCTTTACAGGGTCTGCCAGGGACCGCTTTTCTGTCCAGGACTTTTGTCCTCGTTTCTGGGGCTTTGTTGGGCAACAGTGTTGTAGCATGTCCCCCGTCCCTCGGCCTCACCAGCCTCACCCTTACCAGGAGTGGGGTAAGGGATGGCCATCACAGCAGGCCCAAAGGGAACATGGAAACACTAGCTATCATTATGCCATAGTCCTTCTCATGCTTTGGGGGTAGTGGCCCCAGCTGTGTAAGGAAGGGCAAGGTGGGGTTCGTGCCTGCTGGGGAAAAGTGGGTCAGGGTGTGAGGGGAGAAACCTGTGCAACAGCTACTCCACTGTGGTTCCCTCAGAGGCTTCCATGATGCAATGGTCTGGACCTCACATCTTGCGTGAGAGCACATCCACTGTGTCTTTGTGTGATGTGGGTGTATTGAAAGCCTTGGGGATACTGGGAGTGTACTGTCTAAAATGGTCCAAGGGTGGGTTATGTCTTTGAAATCACAGGTCTAGATCCAAAACATTTTTGTAATAGGATAGTCCTGGCTTCCTGGATAAGGTGTTAATACAATAAATATCAATTCGGACTCTAATAAATCTAATTTGTGATCAGATAAGCTGTGTCTGATGAAAGCGTATTTGTGTATGTATTGTCTGTGGTTAAAAAAAAAACACGTGAAGCAAATTGGTGATGTAAAGAGACTTCAGGACCAATTTTTGACTCCTTAAAATTATTTACATAGACCTGGCTATCTGCAGTTATACTACTGCAAAGTAAACCTCCTCATCATAAGTAATTCATTTATTTGTTGAGGCAGGTACAGTGACACCGTGGCAGTATTTGCTACCAAGAGGCCTCAGGCTAGTTTTGATTGATTGATTGATTCAGCCATCCAACATTTATTGCATATCTACTATGTATAAGGTAAAGGGTAAGATTCTGATAATTGTATGAGGTACAAGATGTTGTGTTAGCAGCAGGCAAAGAATGAGATGTGACTCCTGCTTTTGTGTAACTTAAAATCGAACAGGAGAGGTGGGAGAGCTATATTTCCCAGGACTTAAAATCCTTTATAAATTGTTTTGTAAACTTTATTGATAGAATGATAACATATATTGATGAAATAAGTACTTGAATTTATGACTTATTTTGCTATAATTTAATGAAGACAACTTGGATTTTGCAAGGTATATAAGAGTTATGTACTCAGCTACATCATCAAGGAACCCACAGCCATCCTAAGCCCCCTTTACTCAGTTGTCATTTTTTCTGATGAACGTTTTGTGCCCTGTGTCTAGGATATAGAGTGGACCTGGGATTTCAGTGATATAGGGAACTGCCTCTACCAGGATGTGTCAGCACCTGCTCTGCAGCTGGGAGGATCAGAGGGAGAGGTGCCTAGAGTGCTTCTGTGACTTAGCCAGGGTCACACAGCCACCATGTGTCAAAAGCGGACCTTGCACCTAGGTCTTGGTGTAAGGTGCTTACACCAAGGCCTCTCAAGGACCTTACGTGCTTAAAAAATTATTTATAACTTTTGTTTCTTCATCACTTTCATTTTCAGATATAGCTTTACCCTCTCCCTTACCCATCGAGCTATCCCTCATAATAACAGATTTTTTAAAAAAACAGTGTAGCAGAACTAATGAACATAATCATGAACTAATGAACATAAAGCAGGTGTATGAATATGCATGTATGCCTACATGTATGTGTGTATATATGTATATACACGTGTGCATGTACTAATAGCTAACCTTTATAAGGCACCTACTATGTGCCAGGCACTGAATTAAGTGCTTTACAATAGTTATCTCATTTGATCTTCACACCCCTGGGAGGTGGGCCATGTTATCATCCCCGTTTTACAGATGATGAAACCGAGTCAGCTGGCGGTTAAGTGACTTGCCCAGTGTCATACAGAGAGTAATATTAGTTTTCTACCAGGCTTAGGATCAAGCCAGGACAGGAAAAGCTATTAACCCTAAAAACCAGGGGAGTACAGAGGGTATGTATGTACTAACACCCTACTGAGGCAGAAGTGACCAACAAACCAGAAATACCAATTAGACAGAGTTACAGGCAAGCGGCAGCTGGCCCTCGAGATTCCAGGGAACTTTCCTTGATTTCTGCTGCCTCTCAGGAGGCTCTCAATCCTCTGAGCGTCTCTAGCACTAGCTCCTGTGGCTGTCTACTATACTTTGTGTGGGCGTGTGTTTATAAACATGTGAGAGTGTGTGTCTATGTGTAGATAGACAGTGGGTAGAGTGCCGGACCTGGAGTCAGGAAGACTGGACTCAGTTACTTACTAGCTGTGTGACCCTGGGTAAGTCACGTCACCCTGTTTGCCTCAGTTTCCTCATCTGTAAATGAGCTGGAAAAAGAAGTGGCAAACCACTCCGGTTTTTCTGCCAAGAAAACCCAGATAGGGTCACAGAGCATTGGGTGTGACTAAAATGACTCAGTAACAACAACACAATTGTTGTATCTCAACTTTGCACTTCAAAAAAATCAGGGTCAGGTTAACAATTCTTTCCTTTATCTAAGTCAAGAATGAAAAAAATAATCTGTACTTGGATGGTTTAAACAAAATTTGAAAAAAACCACAACTCTACCCAGATGCCAGATCTGACATTCCCATCTGCTTAAGTTCTGTAAGTGAGAAAACAAAAACTGTCAACAATTAATCAAAAGCTATAAAGAAAGAAATTTGGAGGAGAACAGCAGAAGGACTCAATCCCTATGAAGAAAACATTTGGATTAAATAGAAAGACGAACACCAGAAAACCTAGATGTCGAAGGCAGTGTGGAATGTAGGACAGTCCTGGTGAAGATGAGCCGGGGCGTGGCTGGTATTGACTGTGCAGCAGTTATCATAGAGAGAGTCTCCATCACTGACCTCTGGGTCTCCACCAGCGCCCAGCACAGTGTCCTTCACACAGTGTCCTTCACGCAGTGTCACTGCTTATTGCCTGGGAGCTCTCTCCCAGTGGAAATGAAAGATTTAAAATTTTAAGTGTTGAATGAATGAACTGAAAACTATTGACAGCTTACAATGTAGCCAAAATAACAAGGTACTTCTATGAATCTTTTCACTTATAAAATTTATGGCAGTCTTTTTGGAACAATTGGAAATCCATAAAAATAGTAACTTCTTGAATATCCATGTAGTACCTTTTCATGAATAAATTCTAAATTCCCCAAAACTTAACTTGTGAGCCAATTGGCACAAATTCAATTCAGCAGATATTTTGCAGCAACTCTGCAGGATCATTAGGTAGACAGTGACCAGAGCATGACAGGACAGTCTACCCCCTTCCCTGCTTCCATTCTTCTGGAGGATACAACAAGCCCACAAATGCATCTCCGGAGGGCAGTTGAGGAAGAGTACCGGCCCTCACCTGGGGAGAGGAGAAGGGATCAGGGAAAGTGTCCTAGGGGCATTAGCACCTTTGTTGAAACTTGAAGGCAAACAGGGTTTCTGAGAAAGAATGTTCTTTGTTTTAGAGGACAAATGTAAGTCACCTCAAAGACCTTTCAGCTTTAATAAAGCTTTCAGACAGTTAGACCAAGAGTTGTCAGTTTAAATACCAAAGACTTTTTCATTTGGAAAACATGCCTACTCAATTCTGACCCTGCACAGCTTGGAAAATGGTTGGCTCTGTTTCACAGTGACGAAATTCCCTATCTCTCAGCTAATAGAACCCGGTTCCACTCGTTGATTACTTCTAATTAAAAACCTGCATTGACCATTCTTTTGTATCAGCTTTGTGTTACCATTTTTTTCTTTTTGGAGCACAGATAGCAGTGGACTGTTGCCAATCTTAGTCGGTGTTTTGGACCCAGATTTTCAGATTCTACACATGAAAGAGAGTCTTAAGACAATGCTTGAGATCATAATGCCATAATAATACCATGGCTTTACTTCTGTGGCAGAAGTTGTGTGCAGTTAGCAGTGCGTGTGTGTCTTCTATGTATGTAGTTGTTTGTGCGCTGTCTCCCCAAATGGAACGTGAGCTCCTTGCTGGCAGGAATCATGTTTTCACTGTTCTTTGTGTCTGATTTTTGGTGCAGTGCCTGGCATGTTTACATTTAGAATATTCTGACTGAGTAAATCAGATTTGCTCCCCAGTAATGTCCTAGTTCAGACAAGATTAATTACTCTTGGTTACCTCTTCCTATTAGGGCAGATACATTTTCTCTCAGAAAGAAAATGAAGGGTTATGAATTGGGGTTAGTAGTTTTTTATCCTCCTTTTCTCTCCCCCTTTTTCCTTCTCTCTTCCAATTCACATGGAATTCCTTTTCTCCCTTTTTTTTTTCAAAGAGCTTAGACTGTAATCTAGAAGCTTAAAAAATTTTTTTTTTTTTAGGCAGTTGGGGTTAAGTGACTTGCTCAGGGTCACACAGCTAGTAAGTGTTAGGTCTGAGGTCAGATTTGAACTCAGGTCCTCCTTACTTCAGGGCCGGTGCTCTATCTAGTGTGCCACCTAGCTGCCCCAAGAAACCATGTTTTCTGATTTTATTATTGGGATACTATATTAAAAAAAAAAAGCAGTACTCCAGTGTTTCTAAGTTTTAAAACATCTCAGTGGGTAGATGAGACAATATTTCTATAAAAAATTTGCAGAAAACAGGAGCTTATTAGCTCTCAACAAAAATGGTTCAATTAATTGCTCTTTCACTCTGATATATCATTGTCAGGGTTAAAAATCGATTTAACTAGTTCTTTATGTTTCCCTAAAAATGATTATTGCCATGTGGTAAACTGCAGCACATATTATTTAGAACTATTTTCATGCCATACTTTAAAAATTCTATTCCATATAACTTGGATTTGTTTGAGAAGAATGTTTAGTTTTGGTATTTTTTATGTGAGGCAACATGTCTTACTTGAAAGTATCCTCTGTCTGGACTCAGGAGACCTGGTTCTGATACTTTCTAGTTGGTAATGCTTTGACCAGCCAAGTCACTTTGAGGAAACTGTTGGTCGGTAGGGATAATACTAGTACTACCTACCTAACCCAAGCTTGTCTTGAGGAAAGTATTTGGTCACCTCAAAGTGAACATGAAGGAGTGACATGCTTCCCATCTGTTTTCACGTTAAGATGTGGCTCTTATGTATCTATCATCAGTCAAAAATATTTTTGGGGTCAGTTGTCAAAATTGTTAAATTTTGCTTTGACACAATCAATATGTCTTAATACTCTCCCCTCCCTTCATAGTGCCCTTTAAAAAAAAATAAGCAAAACCATCTGATACAGTGATGGTGGTTGGATAGAGCCCATGTAACTTTTAGCTACTAGTAGCTGATAATTTCCTAAGAGAAAGTAAGTGTATTTTAATATCAGTCATCTGGAACCACCTGTGTTTGATCTAAATTCTTTCAGTATTTATATTTATATATAGATTTACATTTAACTTAAGTATAAATTAATATAAATTATATACCACAATATATTTAATATAACATAAATTATATGTATAATTTATATGTATATTATATATAAATTTCATTTCCTCATTGTTATGGTCAATGAGTGTGTATATATATATAATATTGTTGTTACAAATATCCCAGGTTTCTTCAAATTCTTGTCAGTCTTTTAGGATACAACTTTTTTTTTTAAAGCTAAATTGTGCCTTTGAGTAATAGGAAGCACCATTACTTCATTATTCCATCAATTAGCTGATAATAATTTATCTGATAGTAAAGTTACTAAAATTTTTGGTCAACAAAGATAGTGTTTCATACTTTGCAGTGAATAATGAAAAAATACTATACTATTTTGAGGAAAAAATTTGGTCCCAGCCCCTATGATACCTTGTTAATCCTTTTAAGTAATTTTGTGTGAATTTTATTTCTTCACAACAAGAAATTGTCATCTCTGTCTTCAAGCAGTAGGATTGGTTTTTTTTTTGTCCATTCTTCTCTTCAAACATTAGGAGCTCCAAAAGTGTTTGTTCACTAGCATGCCACACTCAAAGTAAACAAGTTATTCTAATCACAGAAAACTTTGAATTCATATTCTGTTCCTAAATTACACACACGTTATTCGTTGACCTCTAAAGTGCATGACAAACCTATGATGCAAAGAGTCAATGAAACATGTAATACAGAGATCTTCTGAGATGCAGCAGCCTGACCTATGAATTTATAAATTTCTACCAAATTAATTTGTTAGACATTTCCTAAAGACATGAGAGCAGTATAGCTTAATGTAAAGACCACTGGGTTTAGAATCAGAGCATCTGTGCTTGAATCCTGGATCCGCTGTTTTTTAGTTGTGTGACCATGGACCAACCTCAGTTTCCTCATCCATAAAATGAATGGATTTAATTATATGATTTCTAAGATCCATTCTAGGTCTAAATCCCATAAAATCATGTGAAATTATAAAATTTCAAGTTAATAATTTGAGCTAACCTGCTGTTACTTCATCAAGACGTATTGCCATATGTGAAACTGTGCCAGTTTTCCTGATGAATGTCTTTCAGTCATGTCCAATTCTTCATGACACCATTTAGGGTTTTTTTTTTTCGGCAAAGATACCAGAGTGATTTGCCATTTCCTTCTCCAGCTCCCTTTACAGATGAGGAAACGGAGGCAAACATAGTGCAGTGACTTTCCCAGGGTCACACAGCTAAGAAGTGTCTGAGGCTAGATTTGAACTCAGGAAGATTAGTCTTCCTTACTCTAGATCTGCCACTCTATCCACTGTGCTACATAGTTGCCCCACATTCTTAATGACTACAGATACAAAAATAATAAAATTATTTAACAGCATACAGCAATAAACATAATAAAAAATTGTTCATTTATATGAAGTAGGCAAGGTTTAGATCACCATCATAAAATCTAGTAGTGTAACAACGTAGATTTTTTTTCCCCTTCTATCCAAGGAGTTTTGAGGGTAGTCTTTACTGGATTCCTCTATTCATATCTGTTTCTACATCTGCATCTCTATTTCTGTGTATAAAGTATACACAGGCAGGTACACAATAGCATTTCCTTCATGTGTCTCTTTAATCACTCCTGCCACAATGTCTTCATAGGTTTAATGCATTTTAGGTGCCCGTTAAATGTTTCCTAAATTTATTCCAGTTAGTAGGTTACAGGCTGTGATTAGTAGCCACCCAATATCTTCTATCAGAAAAGGGAGTCTGTATTCAAGCGCAATGGGTAGTGTATTGCAAAGTTACATAGAAGCCCATTGATGTCTGGGAACATTCCTTAAGGATTAGAGCATTGTAAAAGTGAAATTGGATGGTGAGGAGGGGAAGGGGGGAAGAGAGAAGTGAACTTTTCCCTTCTCCCACTTGCCTCCAGGTCTTCAGGTTGAGGCTGTTGGGCTTGTGTTGTGGATTTTCTTTTTCAGTTGTGGGCTGATTTAGATGACCTTGGAGCTTGTCATTTCTAATTCTTTGCTTGTGTGCCGATGAGTCCCTTGACTGAGGAGGTCTGGGTCCGCTGGTCGTAGGTCGACCCAGGATAAGAGCCATCAGATCCCTGGGGCCTGGGTCCTACCCTGCTGCCCTGTCCTTTGCCTCATGATATCTAATTCTTTGCCAGTTTTCTAAGATAAGTAGACACGAGAAGGAACCTGTGACTTTACAACCAATAGGAAAATGTAGTTTATTTTTGACTTTTAATTTGTGTTCATGATCTTTACTAGCATTTGTTTTATAGTTAGCAAAGGGAGCCATGGTATGGTGGATATAGAGCTAGCCTCAAAACCACCCAGCACCTGGGTTCAGGTGCCACCTCTGACACAGCCTGACCTTGGACATTAACTTCTCAGTGCTTGAGACAGGTGCGTCTCTATGGGTAAGAAGAGTTTTCCCATATCAGTGAAACCACAGGTCCAGTCATTAGTAGGGTATATTAGAAATTAACTAATTTTTGTTCTGGTTTCAGTCTCTTTTGTCACTGGAATGTCCTGGCCCTCTATGGCCCTGTTCCAGGAGATATGGATTTGAATTTCATCGAGAAAGCTACAGATCATTCTGAAGTTCTTTGTATTCTGTCCTTAAAAAAAAAAAAACAACCCCAAACCAAAAAACAAAAACAACACCTTAATATTTGAAATAGACTAAAAATAAATGTTGCAAACAGATACAACAAAATCCAGAGTTATCTTTTTGAACTTTAGAATTAAATGATATGTAAATAAAAAAGAATCCATATTTGTATATCCAACTGTGCAAAAAAAAAAAAAAGAATTACATCCCTACTGTGATGTGCATTTGAAACAGACTTTGGAAGCCATATAAATACATTTCTGCAGTGGTTGACTTTAATACACTTAGTCTTTCTCATTCTTGTTTCCAGCTGGTGGTTTTAGTTGCTTCATCACCTTTTCACTATAGTTTAGAGCATGGATTTCTCTACACAAACCTAGAAGCCAAATGCTACGGGGCAAGCATATAGCCAAGAAATACCTTCCCTTTATTCTGTAGACTTCGTGTTAGCTCAAGCTTCAGCGGGGGGGGGGGAGATCCCCACACAGGGCATCTCTCATATACCAAGTGTGTCTGTGAGAGATACCAAGATTTCCTACACGGTCTTTGCTTCATTTGGGAACTTGCCAAGAAGCGTTTTACACCTTCGACTGAAGTGATAGCTGGGCAACAGCCTTGATAAACAGTCTGTTGGCGTTCCTTAACTTTAGCGTGAGCTGAATCATTGCAGATTGCTCAGTGAATGGGACATTGCCGTCTGTGAAAGCATCTCAGGAGAGACAAGGACAAATTTATCCAAGTTACAGAGTTATGTTAATTTTTGCTGAAAAGTATGTGGGAAGGTACTCACCTAATTGATAAAAAAAAAAATCAGTGAAAAGATGTTCTATGGGGACCAGCAAATTTATGTTCTTTATAGTGGCAAGCATATCATAACTTAATTTTTTTAGTTTGTTAAATGCCATTTATCAGTTCCTTTTGTCTTTATATCACAACCTCTTCTGGGGAAAAGGTAAAAATAACCCCTTCTCTACCTTTTGGATCAAATCCCTTATGAAAAGAAAAAACAAGTAAATACAGTGACTGTATCTAACAATGTGTACAGCATTTTGTCTAGTAGTCTCTTTGCTGTGAGAAAGAAGGTGGAGATGTGTTTCATTATGAGTTTGTCTCCTTAATAGTATGCTGGTAAATATTTGACAACTGCCGTTACTGTTCAGTGGTTTCAGTTGTGTCTGAATCTTTGTGATCTCATTTGGGATTTTCTTGGGGAGTGATTTGCTATATCCTTCTCCAGCTCTTGTTTTACAAATGAGGAAACTGATGCAAACAGGGTTAAGTGACTCGTCCAGGGTAACCCAGCTCGTAAGTGTCTGAAGCTAAATTTGAACTCAGGTCTTCTTGACTCCAGGCATGGTGCTCTATCCACCGCGACACCTAGCTGCCTTGCTCTCAGGGGTGGAAGTTGTGGGGAGGGCGGGAAGTACCCTTTTAAAGTTTGATCTGCATCCTTCACATTTTCTGTATTTGTTTCTTAAGTCAAGACAGTCGACAAAACCGTAAACCAAGCCCTGGTTTGCAGCAGTTGGTGACTTCTCAGGCATAAACGCTCCACTGAAAATTTAACCACCGGCTCCACTGAGCTGTTCCAGGCTGGCTGCAGCACACTGTGTCTGAGACCTTTGCTGGCTTTCCTGCTGCCGGCTGCTCAGCTTGTTTTAGTGATCTTTTCGTCGCCTTTATCATAGTGAAACTGTTCAGATGCCTTCTCGCTTCGGTCTGAAACCCTCCGTTGGTCGTTTCTTACCTCGTAATACTATTCTGTTGCCTTCCCACGACCATGGTTCTTCAGCTCTTCCCTCAGGTGATGGGCAAACCCTTTATTTCCACTTCTTTGCTACCAGAAAGAATAATTTTGTAAGTGTCTTGTTATCTATTGGATTGTAGTTTCTGTCTCTGACCTCCTTGGGGTGTGCACATACTGAGTAGTAGGTTTGCTTAGACAAAGGGTGTGTGAGCATTTTAGTCAGTGAAGCGTAAGAGTGCAGAGAGTGTTGGACTTGGATTTAAGAAGACCCGAGTTCAAATCCTGCTTCAGATGCCTATGAGCTCTGTAACCCTGGGCCTTCAACCTCTCTCTGCCTCACTTTCCTCATCAGTAAAATCAGAATAATAGCAGTGCCTCCCTCACAGGGTTGCTGTGAGGATCAAATGAGAGAATATATGTGAAGTGTTTTGTAAGCCTTAAGTTGCTAGATAAATGCGCGCTGTTTTCTTGTATGAGTGAATGAGTAAATGAATGAAAAAGCATTTATTAAGTGCTTATTGTATACTGAGAGCTATGTTAAGTGCTGGCCCTCTACTTCTCTGTTCCAGGAAGTCTAGATTTGAATTTCATCAAGGGAAAACCCATGTTCTAATAGGGGAGATAGTACACGTAGGATGGTTTAGCTACAGAGCTGATGGAAAGGCCCCGTGGTACGAGGGCAAGGCAGCGAGGCATTTGGTAATGCATTTTCTTTACCGCCAGTTTGATTGACAGAACTGCATGCGTTTCTGATGTTGCTGTCTCTGACAATGCCTGTGATTTTTGTGAAGAGTGACATTTCCGTGTAGTCAGCGGCTGTGGTGGCTGAGAAGGGGTGGGAGTTGCAGCTCTCACAGAGGCCTTTGCCAAGCTCTATCCCCTGATGGTGGCTGAAGGGCTGGGCTGGTAACAGGTAGGGGTGGACTGAGGGTACTGCTGATCCTGAAGTCCTTGGCCTCACCTGCTCCTCTGGGGCACTTGGTTGGCAGTCAGTATTGATGGTGTGGGAATGGGGGAGCCTTTTCTGCTTGGTTGCCCTCCCTGTATGATGGTGTTGGAAACAGGTTCAGTGATCTGGGAGGCTCTTCAGTTCCCAAGGCTCTTGGACTCTTGGTCCTGGATTGTTTCTTACAGTGAGACAACAGTGAGAATAGTTGGACCAATTAATTTACAGCACCGCCAGTGTTTGTCATAATTAATTTTAATTAAAAGCTAGCTGCATCTCAAATTCTAGGTTACTTTTGTGTTTAGCAGCTTACGTTATCTTTGTTATTCAGAGTTTAAAATGGGGTTTTGCTATAGTGGAAATTATTTGGAATCAAAATACCTGGATTTGAATAGACTGATACTTATTAGCCATATAACCGTGGTCAGTTGCCTAAGCTGTCAGCCTCAGTTTCTCCAGTTGCAAAGTTGGGATAAAAATATTGAGGATTATCTACTCCAGAAGGTTATTGTGAGGATGGTAATTTGTCATCTCAAAATGCTGTAAAAATATGAGTTAATATTATTTAATGGGTGTTTTCCTTTTTGTATTTTTGGGCCTTTTTCTTTTCTTGGGTTACAGTTAAAAGACTGGAGATTCTAACATGTGTTACTGTCTTTGATATAGTATTATTTTGGTTTTGGAAATCAAGAAGAAAAATGGAATTCAAAGCCGTGCAATTGTGCCATTTTTTTTTTTTGGTGCGGCAATTCAAGTTAAGTGACTTGCCCAGAGCCACACAGCTAGTGAGTGTCAAGTTTGGTCTGAGGCTGCATTTGAACTCGGGTCCTCCTGATCTCCAGGGCCAGTGTTGTACCACTGTGCCAGCTAGCTGCCTGATTATGCCATTATTTATTTATATTGTACATACCTTGACCTTGGTCCCTTTGGTGGGTTTCAGCAGATGAGACGGTGAATGCAGGTAGTCTTTTGCCAAGGTTGGACTTTTATCATTGAAGCTCTCCAGCTTGTTCAGGGAATGGGAATGGTGAGAGCTCTTTTGATGTTCCAAACCATCATAAACTTAAAGTAGTCAGGATAACTTTTTCCAGTTATCCTGGTAAAAATACAGTATTAGTTTCTCAAAGAAAATGACCTCATTGCTACATTTCATATGCATGTCACTAGATTGACAATTCCAGTGAACTGCACCCCTGGCCCTTCTTCTGCCTTCTTGGGCAAATCAGCTGGAACCTTGAATGCTGAGAAATGAGGGCCTTCTCCCTCCAGAGACTTTGCTCACCTTGGATATTTGGAAATTTAAGAAGAGGTCTAGTTTGCACTGTGTTTTGATTAGCCTTGAACAGATATGGATTTTTTCATTGCCTTGTTTTTTAGAGCAGGATATATTTAAATAAAGGAGGCTTTTTTTCTCTCCTATTTCACTTCATCTTAAGGTGAATGTAGTTAATTAATTCTAGAACTAAATAAAGAGATGTTTTGTATTGTCTGACATGTTCATCAAGGACAAATTATGTCTCTAGTCAGTGAAGGATGATATAACTTGTGCCAAGTTATATGTTATTTTATATAACCAATGTCAGAATTTTACACACACACACACACACACACACACACACATATATATATATATATATATATATATATCCCATCTAATGCTAATGTTCTCTATTTCTAAAATGATATTATTGTAAATACATATTACAAGTGAAATATTGAAAATGAATATCTCTAAAATTCTTAGACAGCCAAAAGTCATTTTATGTTCACCACTTCTTGAGAAAGAAGAAAGGATTTGGGACACATGTACAATAACCATTATGATTAATTTTCATTAAACGTTTTGCAGGCACTTAGGCCTTGCCTATGTTTGATGATTGATTAATAAATCTTAATCTATCCTTAATTAACAAATCTTAATAAATCAACCAGAAGTTGTATTGAAGTGGTTTGCATTAGTGGAAAGATTCTCCACTATTTTTCACTCTTCCCCAGTTACATTATATATTTTTTGAATGAATTTTGCATTTACCTCTCTGTGCAAATATTCTTTTAAACTGATCGACTATAAACTCATTGAGGGCAGAGGCTTTTGTTTTTGTTGCTCTATCCTGATTATCCAGCACAGGAGCAGAGCACATTGTACGTGCTTGTTGCTTTGAACTTGTGCCTCATACCAATGTAATCATAGGTGTGGCCAGAAATTTTTTTTTAAGTCGATTGGGGTTAAGTGACTTGCCCAGGGTCACACAGCTAGTAAGTGTCAAGTGTTTGGTCTGAGGCCGGATTTGAACTCAGGTCCTCCTGACAGCAGGGCAGGTGCTCTATCCACTGTGCCTAGAAATTTTTTTTTTAAAGTACATATAAATATTCTTATGTTGAAGTAAACTTTAGAACACAGAAAACTGTTCCAATCACATACCCAGAATCCTGTAGTATCACTACGTTAATTGTTCCAGGGGGCATCAGTTTTTATTCTCTTATATATAGTTACTACTGGGTCTCACGTCTATTTGTCTGTCTGTCTGTCTATCTATCTGTCTATCTATTGGCTAGGCAATGGGGGTTAAGTGACTTGCCCAGGGTCACAGAGCTAGTGTTATGTGTCTGAGATCACATTTGAATTCAGGTCCTCCTGAAGCCAGGGCCAGTGTTCTATCCACTGTGCCACCTAGCTGCCCTATAGGTCTCTCATTTATTATTCCTAGTAGTAACAGTTATCTCTCCTGAATCATTTTTAATACATGAAGTTGGAGCATTATACTGTGTTATGAATTAGGTCACTGAGCCATGTTACCTCTTATCCTCTGCCAAGTACTGTATCTAAGAAGTATTTAACTAGTTAGATCAACTGTGCACATCTAGCTGTTATTTATTCCTTTTTTTCCTAGATTTTGTTTAGTTTTTTTTTTTTGGTACCTGTATGTAAATGAGTTCTGTGTCCATATCCTGGATTTTGGTATAGAGATGTAAATAAAAGAGTGAGGAAGGTGTCAAAGTCTGATATTTGCGTAGGCAGGATTTAAAAAAATTATAATTATAGAAACTTTTGACATATCCCCCAAGTTAGCTTACAGATAATCTAGACCTAGGAATTTTAAGCCCAGAGACTTAAAACCTCTTGAAAAAAATTTGTAAAAATAATCTGAAAGAAAAAAAATTAAATCATTGTAAATCGGTCATCTTTACAGTGATCTCTTTGCTTAATGTCCCTGAGCAGCAGTGGTAGGTACGATGTCCCTTGTCTTTGGTCAGGAGGACCTAAGTTCAAATTCGGCCTCAGACACATAACACTGACTAGCTGTGTGACTCTAGGCAAGTCACTTAACCCCAAAAGGTTGCCTTCTTTCTTTGTCCTAAAAGAACCTGGGAATCATCCTTTGGTTCAATTTCAGCTTATTTATAGCTTTTGTTTCTTGTTCATAGTGAGAAGGTCCATAATATTTTGATACCTTGGCTGTCAGAGGAGAATCTCGCAGTTAGCATACTGACAATAAAATGAATAGGTTGGGAGGTTTTAGTATGTTTTAGTAGAGGAAATGCTGTGTGTAGTAGGTGTTCATTATAGTGAAACCTTTGGATCTTATAGACAATCATTCTAACAGCTATATTACTTGGCTTCAAAACTTCCCAGTAAAACTTTTGTTGGAACAATTTGCCTTATTGGTTGGGAAACTTTACCTGGAACCAGCAAATTAACCCACCCCTATGTTACCCCCCACCCGATGATTAGTAGCAATATTCAGAGTTGCTGTATTTGCAGTGATATTTCTAGGCTAAGAATTATGAATTCTAAATTATCAGGATTTTTTGGGGGACTGGGGAATTATGGTTCTAGAATTTTATTTTTAATCAATACAGCTTTTGCTTGGTTAAAAAGTCTTATAATTATGTGAACTTTTCTAGTACTTTTTCTGTTTTGGAAATTTAGTGGGCAATGATTTTGTGGAATAGTTTCTAGCCTGGATCCATCTCTAGGAGGGCTGTTATCCACTTTATGGGTTGAGATTTTCCAACCACTGTTGGCTGTGTACCCAGTAGGACCATGAATGTACCTATACCTGGTCTTTCCATTGTGTTTATTGGATGTGGCTAGTCAAGGATGTGGGGCTTTGGCTGTGTTGGTGAAAGGAACAATTTAAGTCTTGATCTCCAGACATATTTAGCTTCTTACTTTATCAGCCTAACTTTTCCATCTTTACCATTTTATGTTTTGCTTCCTGTTGGCCAGGTTCCTTCTCTGGAACCTGGAACACTTCAGCCAGAGGAATGGCTGTCTGACATCTGCTTCATCTTCTCCTGATGATATTAATTTTTTTCTCTTCTCTTTCATTCATTCATATATTTCTAACATTCCTTTAAAATTCTTTTTGAGTTCCAAATTTTCTCTCTTTAGCCCTTTGTATCTTCAGTAGAGATAAATCTAATCTCATTAGATTTGTCCCGGTGTGCTAGCCTGTCACCAGACCTTATTGTATCCTCCTTTTCATCCAGTCATACCTTCAAATCTGTCACTCTTTGAATCTTTACTCTTGATGACGAACCATTCCCATCAGTTGTCATGGCTTAAAAATTCTACCTCTTCAGTTGCTTTTCTTGTATCTGTTTACTTCTCTGCAGTTACATCTTAATTATCTTAGTTCGAGCTCCCCTCACTTTTCATTTGGACTATTTAAATGATTTCCTAATTGGATTCCTTGAATCTACCTTCTCCTCTCTGTAATCCATCTTCCACATGGTTACCAAATTGAAATTTCTGAAGTATAGGCCTGACTACATTCATCCCTCTCTTATTCAAGAAACCGCAGTGACTTTTTATTTCCTCTAGGATAAGCCACAGCCTTTTTTGTGTGTCATTTAAAGCCCTTCAAAATCTGACTCTAGGCTTCTTGTGAGCTAGCATTACTTCTGATCGCACATTACTTCTCTTTACATAGTCTACCAGACTAGCTTATTTGCTGTTCCTCATACATGATTTTGTTCTCCCACTTCTATGACTTTGCACAGGTAGTGCATTCCTCATGCCTGGAAAGCTGTCTCTTCTCACCATTACCTTTTGGAAACTCTAGCTTCCTTCAAAGTCCAGCTGCAGCACTCTCCTTCACCTATGCAACCCCTTTCCCCCTATGCAAAGTGACTTCTCCTTATTCAGTTGCATTTGAATGAATCTATGTTTTCAGAAGTAGAGTTTAGGAAGCCTAGGAAGGTAAAGGAAGGTCTGAAAAATAAATGATCGGAAGCCCGTGAGAGCCTCTAGTCAGGGACCTTGACATTTCTATCTTTAAGTAAGCTTCATCTGGGAGAAATTGGAATAAATGGTTAGGTAGTCCTTTGTTTTGAATTTTGCATATTTAGGAGATGTGATGCTTAGGTATTACCCTGTTGGTGACCTATAGGAAAAGACCCTCTGAGGCTGTTTTTTTTTCCTGAATAGGGATTTCCATAAAGGGTTGAAAAAGAAAAAAAAAACCCAGAAAGTCCAGGAGGCAAAAGACTTGTCCATGGGTACACTGTTCCTGGCCTGTCCCTGATTAATTTAGTGAGCATGAACTCTTGCTAATTGGGATTTGGGTCCTTCTGAGCTGCTTCCATTTAGACTTGGCTGTCCTATAGCATTCATGTAATTGGTCATTCATTTTTCTAGGAGGGGATCATGACTAGTTTGTTGGTGGGCAAGATGTCCACCATTGTTTTTAAAATCCCAATCCCCAAATTCCTGAGAGTGAGTACAAAGAACACAGAGTTCTATCAGAATGTGTCTGGCAATTGAGTTATTCCAGGGAGAGGACGCTCCTGTTGTCAGCTCTTCAGGTTAGATGCCAACCCTTAACCACATTTCTCAAATTGATTGATCTATTGTCCCAGATCACAAGTTTCAGAAAGTAAAGAAAATGGAAGAGCATGTTGGAGTGGGAGCCAAGACGCTTGGATTCCTGCCCTTGACCTGTTAGGAGGTTAGCTGGGTCACTGTTGGCAGGCCATTGAATGCCTCAGTTTTCTCATCTACGAAATGAGATGTTCTCTTAAGTTCCTAAAACACTGTGATTTTTAATGAAAAAGGTTAATTTAATCAGTCCTATTTCTCCCATATACTCTTAAGCCAAACCATTTTCCTTGACTTGGACTGGACATTTGAATAATTGTAGTATCTGATGCTCCAAATGATTATTGTTGTATTACTTCAGTTTAATTGGGGTATTATATTCTCATGCTTCTCTTCTATTTATGTGAATCCTGAATTTTAAGGGACTGGAAAAGAGGTAGTAGGTTTTTGGGCTGGAGGATCGTTCCTTAAAGCCCTCGTTAAATGCCACCCTTTACATGAAATGTTCCTGAAGCCCCTATTTATGTTTTTCTCCAGTAGCCTTCAACTATCACCCAGTTTTCTTATGAACTCCTGTTGAAACGTTTTGTATTATAGTGACCTTTCTTTATGTCATCCTAATGCCAGACTCATAGCTTCCCCAAGGTAGGGATTGTGTTTTATCTAAACTTTTTACCTCTTTGATTACTATGTGCAGTGCTCTCTGTACATGGTAGCTGCTTAATAGATGTTTATTGGCCGATTGAATAATATTTGTGCTGATGGTAATCAGGTTGACTAAGCATAAACCTATGGTGACAAATATTTATATAACTGTAAGTTACCTATTTCTGTATTTCTTACTGTATTTTCTACCTCTTATTAGTAATACATTTTTAGAGCAGACTTACTGTTCTTTAGGGTAAAGATAAAAGTTGTATGTGTCTTTCTGTTGAATTGGAAGTTCTGGTGACCCACAGGCAAAGTAAAGTAATCTAGAAACTTTTAAAGTTTTGGTGACCTGCTGTTGTTATGTACTTAACAGCAATTATTTGTAAGAATCATAGCAGATGTTAAGCTGATATGTGTTAACTATGTGTTAACAGTGATCATGTTATAATTACTTGTACTATATTGGAAATTAAATAACACTTGAATACCCAGTTCCATATAAACAATCTTGACAGCAAGTCATTTTTAGGTGAGCACAGTGCCTTCAGTTACTAATATAAAATATAATTCATTGAAAAGAGATGTATAGGGCTGTGTCTGCTGGCTCTCTGGGTGTATTTCAGAAACCTGTATATTTAGGCTTAACTTGACTGCCTTCTGCTTCAGAAGTCAGTGCTGCCTGTCTGGTTCTTAAAGAATTGATAAAGAAAATTTATAAATTCTTCCTTGGTTTCCTTCTGTGTTTAACTTTATCACTCACTTTCCCATTTATTGATGGATTCATTGATCCTAGTGGAGGGGAAAGCATGCTAGACTTGGAAGTAGGAGACCTTTATCAGAATTCTGTCTCAGGTGACCTTGGGAGTCACTTAAACTGGAGTTTCCTCGTTTGTCAGATGGGCTAATAGGACTTTCCCCACTTCCTGGGGTTGTTGGGGGAGAAGCTCTTGGCATAGACTTGAGCTGTTATTGTTATAATTTACCGTGTGGCACTGGGTGTTTAGCACCCTGTATTGAGGTCTGAGCACTGCCTAGGATCAGGAGCACCTTCACTATACTTGGGGAAAGTTGTCCTATCCCAGAGAGCCCGTGTCCTGTCTAGAATGCACTCCTCAGATCGCTCTTTACTAATAAGGGGCTGAAAGATCCAGAGGATTCTGTGGTGTCTGTTGTTATACTGACAGCCATGCATCCTAACAGCATTGCTGTGTCCTCTCTGACAAGCTGACTTATCAGGTACACGTCAGGCCTGGAGCTTGCTCTCATCTACTATCGTTAGCATTTTAAAAAGGTGGTTGGATGGGATTATGGTCATTGAAACATCATACAGTTAGCAATTTTGGAAAGAAGAGGGCTCTTTCCCCCTGCCCTCTCTGTGAAAGGGTTACTAGTTACCTATTTTTTCTACTCTTCTCTCCTCTTCCCCCTATGCAAATGGAAACCTCTTCTGATCCTTAGGGTGTAGCATCAAAGCAGATGGAAATGCATTTTCTTTAATGTTGTTTTCACACTGATAAAACTGTCTCTGTTTCTGATTCTGAGCTGTTTGACAGTGTTAACCTTTGGGGGCAAGGATTTTCTTTTCTGGGTCTTCAGTAGTTATGGCTGCTATTATTTCTTACTATGAAGTCTTCTCTTCACTTTGACTCATCAGCCTAGTATATAGAGATAAAATGTGCTTTATTAATACCAGTGCATATTTATTTCTAATGTCTGGATTGTGGGTTGATCAGTAGAAGAGTAGTGAAAGTAAATTATTTGTCTTTTGTTACCCAGCAGGTAATTCTGTATTCAGGCTATTGTGCTATCAAAATGCTCTTTGGGGGCAGCAAGGTGGCCCAGTAGATAGAGCTCTGGCCTTGGAGGCAGGAGGACCTGAGTTCAAATGTGGCCTCAGACACTTGACACTTACTAGCTGTGTGACCCTGGGCAAGTCGCTTAATCCCAATTTCCTCACTCCCCCCCAAAAAAAAATACTCTTTGGATTTAACAATGAATGTTAAAAATTGTTTTTACTTGTAATTGGGGAAAAAATAAAATATTAAAAAACAAAGCAAAACAAAATACTTTGGACTATATATGTTAACTATGTGTCAACAGTGATCATTTACGTAACAGTAAGTGTTAACTGACCACTTCCATGTTCTCAAAAGTGTATAGGATTTATGTGGTATGGTCTTTATATGCAAGAAACTGTGCTGAGGGATGGGAATAGAAAGATACCCCCTCCTTTCCTTACTTCCTACCCCCAAGGAGCTTATCTCTACTTTTAGGACATAACATATACATAGATGGGCAGCTAGGTAGTGCAGTGGATGGAATGCTGGGCCTGGAGTCAGGAAGAGTGTTCTTCCTGAGTTCCAATCTGGCCTCAGACACTTATCAGCTGTGTGACCCTGGGCGAGTCACTTTACCCTATTTGCCTCAGTTTCCTCATCTGTCAAATGAGTTGGAGAAGGAAATGGCAAACCAGTCCAGTGTCTTTTCAAGTAAACCCCAAATGGGGTCAAGAAGAGTCGGACACAGCTGAAAAACAACCAGATAGCAGCACCAAACACACATAGATGGGTAAATAGAAGTTAATGTGGGGAGGGGGGGAGAGCCTGAAAAACTCTTGGAGACGGAAAAGGCTTCCTGGAAGAGGTGACACCTGAGATGAACCTTCAAGTATGAAGATGTCATCCAGTCAGCAAGCATTTATTAAGCACCTACTGTGTCCTGAGTATTGTGTGAATGTGGAGGGGGAAGGCATTTCAGGCACAAGTGACAGCGTAGCTGGTATAGATGCATTGAGTGGGAAGACAGAATGTCAGGTCAGGGGAGTGATGGGCGGGGCGTTCCAGTGAGTGGCAGCTTCAAGGCTTCAGAGGGGTTAAAGTCAAGTAAGACTTGAAGGTGTTCTGGATCCAGGTTATATTGTGCCTTGAGTGCTAGGGGGGGAAGTTTGTGGTTTTACCGCAGGCAACAAGGTGCCACAGTGGGTTTTGGAGCAGGGGGATGATGCTTTAGAAACATTATCTTGGCAGTCGTGTGGAGGGAGAGACTGGAGAGGGGAGAGCCTGGGAGCAGGTGGACCCAAAGGGAACCATGGCAGTCGAGGGCCTGAATTGCAGTGGTGGTCATGTGAATGCATAGAAAGGCGACTGCACTGGGAAGTCCTTGGCTGTGGACTGGATGTGTAGTAGAGGCAATGTGGAGGAGTAGCAAGAGTGAATGCTGGGCTGGGAGGTGGGAGGGAGTGAATGCTGCCTTTGACACCAACTGGCTGTGTGACCCCGGACGGGTCATTGAAACTCGCCTGTCTACGGTCATAATATAATTATCTACATCATACGGTTGTTGTGAAGTTTAACGAGATCATAGTGAGGGAGGAGAATCAAGGACTGCCCCAGGGTGATCAAACTTGTGAGTCTAGGAGGGTGGTGGTCACCTCAGCAGAGATGGAGAAGGTTAAAGAGCCGGTAGCATCAAGAGATGGGATGAGAAGTTATGCTTCGGAGGCGTTGGCTGTGTTTGGTGTCCTGTGGCAGATCTGGGGGGACTGGTCCTCTTGATAGGCAGGGACGGTGATCGGGACGGAGCTCAAGACGGATAACGGCTGGAAATATAGACTTGGGAGGCATCTGCAAAAAAGGTAGTAATCGAACCCTTGGAAGCTGAGCTCACCAAGGAAGAGAATGTGGAAGAGATTAGAGCATCCAAGACAGAGCCTTCTGGGATGCCCCAGCTTGACAGGGAGTAGGGGGTGTATGCCACGGAGACTGAAATGGTCACGGTGATCATACATTTAGATCTGGGAGGGACCCCAGAGTCCATGTGGCCCATCTCTCTCATTTTACAGGTGAGGATGCTGAGGCCCAGGGAGGTGATGACTTGACCCAAGGTCACACAGGTAGAGTGACGAGTGGGCTTTGAATCCTGGTTCTGACGTCAGAGCTGATGAGTCTGTGTTGGTAGTATTTGGCATTATTTGTGGTTTGGATTACATAAGCCAGTGAGATGCATGAAATGAATTGTCATGGAGCTTAAAGTGTAAATGTAAGATTGGTGCATAGGACTTTACTGATGGGAAATACTCCCAAATGCATTTTGATAGTAAGATGGTGAAAATAAAAGGATGGAGAGGGAAAGGAATAAGCATTTATTAAGAGCCTCCTCTGTACTAGGCACTATGCTAAGTGCTTTACAAATATCGTATCATTTTTTATATATGGAGCTTTAAAGAAAGACATCACCACAGAAATAGCAAAACTAAATTCATTTTAAAAAACCTATTTGATTAAAATTAAGATTATTTTTTTTAGCCTGGAACTAACTCAGTAATTTAGAGATTTTTTCAGATGCCAAGTGATGCCATCTGTGAATTTGGCTTTTGAGACAAAGTAGATGCTGACCTGTGGCAGGAGATTTCACTTTGCAATCCTGACTAATGCTGCACTCCGAGGATCAGTGATTTAATTGGTGGGAGCACTTCTTGCATCGCTGTAAATCGCAGGCCTTGTAGTAGCTAGTCGTTGAGAGAAGTTGTGGCTAGTAAGGTTTCGCCTGGTTGCCAGTCTTTTGGTCCACACCACAGTGAGATAGGGTAAGACTTTGGTGAAGGTTAATGTTGATTTATTGAAATATCAAACTTGCTGTTTAAACAATGAATATACTCTTTTCAGTTTTAGATGGTGGTGTCCCAAAATGCCCAACTTAGGTAATTATTTGAGGATATTTTTACTTACCTCCCCGCTCCCCCAGCAGTTAAGTGAACATTTCCTCACACTTAATTTATGTCTAGTTTAAAAAATGTTTTCAGTATGATTTTTCTTTATGGAAGTACCACATTTCAAAAACTAATTATTCTTTGAATACAATCCATTGTATCTGGGGTTTTTTTGTTTTTGTTTTTTGTTTTTTGTTTTTACTTTTTAGGCATTTGGGGTTAAGTGACTTGCCCAGGGTCGCACAGCTGGTACATGTCAAGTGTTTGGTCTGAGGCCGGATTTGAACTCAGGTCCTCCTGACTTCAGGGCCGGTGCTCTATCCACTGCACCATCTAGCTGCTCCAATCCATTTTATCTGATAAAATTGCTACGTATGTTGCTTCCCTTCAGAGAAGAAAACCGAAGTTTCTTTAGCTTTGTGGTTTAGAAACTTTTCCCATAGAATTTGTCACTTTAAAATACCAATGTTATACTGCCAGTGGTCAACCACCAACTTGTATAATTCTAATAAAATTAGATCTGATTGAAAAAAAAATCTTGGAATGATTAGATAAAAAATTTAATCAATTAGAGCTTTAGGCTTTGGATTATAGGAGATAGTTGGGATAGAATGGGTAAAGATTACAGTACATTTTTGAAGCTATTTCAAAGACCTTACTGAATAAAGGTGGTGTCAAGTCTTGTTTATCTTAGCAGAGATATGGAGAATACTTTCAGTCCTTGGAATATCTTTTCTTTGCAAATCAGTATACTACTTGTGGGGTTCTTTGGGGGTGGAGGTGGGGAGAGAGGGTTTATTTTTTTTAAGGTTAGTGAAAGATACAGATTTCCTATTCCTTAATTCAGTTCAATACAGATAATAGAGAGCCAACTTTATTAGATTAATCTAATGTATGATTAACATATTGTTTCTTTAAGTTATTTTTTCTTTGTGATTTTTGTTTCATAGCGTCGTCCCCCAGACTACAGTAATACTGAATGATCGACAGAACTCCATTGTAGCCAAGCTGGTTGGGCAAGAAGAACCTTTGAGCAGGGCAGCGGATTCCCTGGAAAATATCCTTAGCAAGTCAGTAGCTACAGCACCAATCCCACTTCTCTTTTTCCATTTGACACTCTTACCAGTCTTTTCCCCATGACATTTAAAAGACCAAACTCAAAATCACTTCTATTTTTGTTATGCTAAGGAAAAAATCAGAATGTGTTTATATTACTATAGGCATTGGAATTGTCTTAAAAAAGAAACCACGCAGACTTTTTGTGTGACTGCTTATGAAATTAGAATGTAGTTAAATTATTATGAGGGCCATTGTCCTGAGTGATTCATGCTATGAAGTGGGTGATGTGGTATAGGTTGATATGGGATTTTGGAAATTTTAAAGTTCTGAGTTTAGCTCAGACATTGAGGTCTTACAAAATGGCAGGGAATTGTTCAGACATTTCCTCAATAGTAGACTGAGATTACTCATCTTGTTCACAGGAGTATTTTTTCCCCCCACTGGTTTGTTAAGAAAATTGGCCAGCATCAGAGATAATTAAGTGCTAACCATTTTTCTGAATCAATAGGTGCAATATTAAGATGTTTACAACACCTGTTTTTCTTTTCAGCGAATTCTGTAGGCATATCTATTTTATGACTTTTTCAGATAATAACTTTAAAAAAAAATTTTTTTTAAAGGCAATTGGGGTTAAGTGACTTGCCCAGGGTCACACAGCTAGTAAGTGTCAAGCGTTTGGTCTGAGGCCAGATTTGAACTCAGGTCCTCTGGACTTCAGGGCCGGTGCTCTATCCACTGCACCACCTAGCTGCCCCTGATAATAACTTTTTTTTAAGTTAAAAATTACAAATTTCAGAATGCTTAGGCATAGGAAAAAGCATACACTTATCATTGTTACTTTCTGGTAAATTACTTCTGGCCACCCCAACTATGAGAAAGTTGCTTCTTCCATTCTTCTCCCAAAAATACCTTTTCTGCCACTTGTTTCCCATCTACTGCCTTATAAAGCCTTGGGTTGCTTTTTCTCCCAAACTTTCTCTGGTAGCAGACTGCTTCCTCTCCCACTTTTAGTGTATGTTTATTGTCTTGGCCAGCTGGGAAACCAGCTGGGTCTATGGAGAATTGAGAATGACCAGGATAGGAAAGAAAACGATTTCCCCGAGCTTTCCTTTTGGTCTACTTTGTTAATGACTTGACATGGGAAGGGTTGATTCGTCTCACTGAGCATCATTGAGATCAGTTAGGACACCTGCTGCTTCCCTCTAAGAAGAACCCCAGTTTGGATAGTCAGCATTGCCAAGATGGTGGTCCAGGAGCAGCCCATGCCAAACCAGCCGGTCCCTCCGGTTTTTGTTATGTAAAGTGACACAGAATATTGTCTTCCTCTCCAGAAATCTCATTGTTATTCACCAGTGCCAGTGAAGGGGTTAGAAAGAGTCAGTAGAGAAGTCTGGTATTAAGAGAGGGTGGAGAAGATGTCAGAATCCCCTCCCAGCTGTCATCTGGTTTCTCCTAGTTCTCTGTTTCTCTAAATGTCTGCTCTCTTTGACTCTGAGATGGCTGAAGTACTCGGTAAAACCTTCTCCGGGAGGACTATCTGCTTTCTGCTCTCTTCGACTGTGTTGGGATCATCAGCATTTCAGATGCCGCAGTACTTGTTAGAGGGGTTGATGTCTTGCACTGAATCGACTCAGGGAAATTTTCTAAAAACGCAATTTTTTTTTGTCCCAGCCTGGTATTTTAGAAAGAGAAAGAGGGTAAAAAAATAGTCATTGAGGTCTTTCCCTTGTTAATTCTCTATGGGCTGCCCTAGGGGATCGGGAGTCAGTGTTCTATATTTTGTCATAGAATAAATTTACCTGTCTAAGTCACAGAGAGTGCAGGCATTACTTTTTATCTTCAAAATATGATTGGCATCCCTAGATCTTCAGATGGATGGCTTTTGTTTGATTCTGACATTAGTATCATGGAATTACTTTTTAATGTTTCAGCCTTTTGCCTTGTTACTTAGCCCTTGTTGTTAATGATCATAATAGGATATGTGATACCATGCAGGAAAATACTTTGATCTTTGAGAAGTATAAAACCTATTCTTTAGAGAAAAAAAAGTCCCAGTGATTCAATTTTAGACTCTCCTTTTTTTTTTTATTCCATAAATTGACAAGATGTGGGTCTGCTTTGTTTCTGTTTCAGTGCTGTTCCTGCACGTAGGCAAAACACCATAGTGGTGAAGGTTCCAGGCCATGAAGATAGTCACAATGAAGACGGGGAGAGTGGATCAGAGGCCAGTGACTCTGTTTCCAATAGTGGACAGTCAGGAAGCCAGAACATTGGAAACAATGTTACTTTGATTACATTGAATTCGGAAGGTATGTGGTATCTAGTGGGTATTAAAGGGGTAAAGAAAACGAATGAAGATCATCGTGTTGAGTTAAGACTATACTAACTTTAAATGAATTCCATTTCCTTTGATTCCCTTATGGGGTGATTTTTAAGACAACTGTTGCCTGGTTTTCTGTGGCATTAAAATAGAACCCTCATTTATGGTACATGGTGAATATAATCCAGATCAAGGTCTTAGGAGTTTTTACATCACTTCACAGCCATTTGTTGAATTATCTTTTCAAAATTATGTTGTATTTTGTAGAGCTAAAATGGAACATTCAGCATTGTGTTCATCTCTTAGAACAGAGATAGAATTTTAGAATCATAGATTCTCAGAGTTCAGAAAGTACTTGGAGACTATATCTGTTCTACCTTGGACCTGGACGAGAGAATTCCTGGTATCTGGTCTTTTCTTGCAGACCTCTCTATTATCAAGAGCCTAACATTTACCAAGGGAGACCATTTTACTTGTGGTCAGCTTTAATTAGGAGGATTTGTTTAATGTCCATCAAGCCTACCTTTTCCTCTTTGCTACTAATACATACTGTTCCCAATTCTGTCCTCTGGGGCCAAGCAGAACAAATCTAACCCTTAAAAAATTAGAAAAAAAATTAGTGATGTCTTTATAAAATTCCTTGCCCCTTCTCAAGGAGCCATGCCTTATTACAAAGAGTTAAGAAAGGAAGAAAGACAAAAAAAATTCTTAACTAATGTGAAAAAAAAATCTGACTTTTATGATGTGTTCTATACCCATGGTCCTTCATGTCTGTAATGAAGTGTTTTGGGTGGGAAGGGAAATGTCTTTTCATGTGGTTCCTTTGGGGCCAAGCTTGGCCATGATAATTTTGTAGTCCTAGTTCCTTTTCAATGGTGTGGTTCTTTAAATAGTGGAAAACAGTTACTATGTGCTTCTCCCTCCCTTTCTCCAGTTTCTTCAACCTATCCTTCAATGCCTTGAAGCCAAGGCCTGTCACCGTCCTGGCTGCCCTTTGAAACCAGGCTTTCTCTCCGGTTTATCAGCGTTCCTTCTAAAGTGGAGTGCCCGTGACTGAATAGACTGTTTCACTGTGGTCTGACCAGGGCAGGGCTCAGTGGAGCTATCCTCCTCCGAGACCTGGGCATACTGCTTGCTTCTGGTGTAGTCTGAGATGGAAGGTGCTTTCCACACTGTGGATTCCTACTGAGCTTGCAGCGTACTGTGATACGCGGATGTTGTTTGCATCAGTGACTGAATACCTTCACCCCTCCCTTATTTTGTACATGGACAGTTAAGTTTTTTATTCCAAGTAGTGGACTTAAAAATTACTCATATTAAATCTTATTAGATCAATATTTTTAAAGTCTTAGAATCTCGGGCTTCCTTCAAGGTTCTATTTCAATATTACCACCTATCTAGGGTCCTTTCCTGATCTCTCCACCCCAGCTTTTCTTCCTCCATTCCAAATACTACCGTCTCTCCCAGTTGTTAGGGTCCACCTCCCCTAGCAACATTACCTAAGATTTACGAAGTATATATTTTGTATTTTCTTATTTGTGTACATGCTCCCCCTTCCCTCCCAATCCCCCTTGAATGTAAACTCCTTGAGGGCAAGTGCTATATTGTTTTTATCTTTGTGTATGTAGTACAGTACCTGACACATGGTATGTGCTTAATAATGGCTTATAGAATTGAAAGTCTCTTTCACTCCTCCTTCCCCTTTCAGACTCTACAGATCTTTGAATATCATTGCCTTTGATGAGGAGGAGCAAAATGTTTCGTATATCACTTGTAATTTATTGACTTATTTCATGAATGTGGAATTCTTTAGAAAAATAACCAGTGTGTTAGTTCATAAATATGTAAGATTCACAACAGGAATAGGTCATTCATTTATCTTGTCAGTAATTTCAGGGCTGTATAGAAACTTTATTTTAAGCACAAAAATATCTATACATTTCAATTAATAGGTCATACAAGGCAGAGTTGAACTTCGAACATTTAATTTCTGTGTTTTTTTTGCTTTAGCGTATGTGGTGTTAATATAGCTTGTCAAATTTCATTAAGAAAATGGCAAATAGGAAGACGCATGAAAGGATCAGAGAGAAAGGGTTCAGATGGAGAATTCCAGAATTTCAGAGCTGGAAGAGGCCATCTAGTTCAGCTCCTGCTTGAGGTCTCTCTACAGCAGATGAGACCATGGTCACCTGGGCAGTGTTCCCTTGCTCTTGCACACCGGGTGTCTCTTTTTCTTGTTCTGATGGTACAGTGTTTTCTTGGTGGCCGTATCCCACGCTTGATTCGTACCAAGTTCACAATTCACCAAAACCCACGGATCTTCACTTCAGTGCTATTTGCATTCATTAAGCACCTGCTGTTTGCCAGGCCTTATGCTTGGTTCCAGTATACAAAGACAGAAGTGAGACAGTTGTTGTTTCTAAGGAGTTTGCATTTTCCAGAGTCGCTTCCCTGAGCTTGAGCTCATGAGGATGCTTTTTTGTACTGGAGTGTAATGATTTTCATTTTTTCTATATTAAATGTCATCTTATTAAGGCTAATAATACACATAGCATAATCAAAGCATGAGAGAAGACAGTTTAGAGAGTGCTTTAAGATCTCATTTCATCCTTCCAACAAGGAGATGAGATAGAGGAGGTTGGTGCTTTTCCATTGTCATATAGCTACTACCAGACCTTTAGGCAGAATTTGAACTCAGGTCCTTCTGACCCAAAATCTAACATTCTATCCACTATACCAGATAGCTGCCTAGTATAGATATTGCAGTTCTTCACTGGTAGATGGATTTTCCCATGGAAGTTCCCTCCATTGATGAAACTGTGTGCATGGACAAACCAGACCAGACCCACTGTGCTTCTTAACACTTCATGGCTAGTTGTACAGTTGTATTAATAAATAACCTATAATGGTGTCATGAACTGTATTCCTTTAATCATGACCATCTTTCACTTTTCTGTAGTAAGTGAACACAGTCTGGGTGTTCTATCTCTGTTCCTGCATTTTTAGAGACACTGTTATTTAGAAAGTAAGTGTATTATGTAAGCTTCCATCACATATTCTTTTGAGAGGTTTGTAAAGCACAGCCCGTGGACATATGAGGAGTGTGACAGGACTTCACATTTTTTCATTTTATTTGTTCATTTCTTAGTTTTCAGGCATGTTATCTCTGGAACCAGAGATGGCACAGGCTGTCCCCTGCTTATGATGTTTTGTGTTCCTCAGAGTTCCTTTTTAAGTCATTTGTTTGGAAGCTGGAGCACATTTTTCTGTGTGGTGGTTAGGTTGTGGAAGCTTCTGTCACTTATCCCATGGAATAGGGTTGTTCAGAAGGTGCTTTATAATTGGTAAACTATTAAATGAACATGGGTTATTAATATGACTCTATTATTGTTTCTATGGGAAAATACACTCTGAAATCCAATTTGGGATTCCCTGACCACATCTTCCTGTTGATTATGAGGCTGATAGCTCTGAGTCTTAGGATTGTGGGGCTTTGTGAGGCACAGGATCGATGTGAGAACTCGGGTGTAAATTGGTGCTAATTGCTGGAGAGGAGGAGCTGGGATAGGGCTGAGAGGGGGAAGGCCCTGGGGTGGCCATGGCATTGTGCTCTAACATTACTCCAGGAATGCTTCTTGGACTGAGGTACTTCTCTGGTTGAACTCTTTTTCCTATGAGACTTGGGGTTAGGACCACCTATTTCCCTTTCGGTTTCTGCTACCTGTCACTTCTGGTCAGAGTTTCTCTCCTTACTGGCCTTCTTACCTATTCTTTTCCTTGAACTATGTACGTAGCCCTTTCAGTTTTTCAAATAATTTTTATTGACAGTAGCAGTAGAAATTGAAGGGGAAAGGGAGGGGGGTGTGAAAAAAGTTTCCTCCAGTTTCCCCTTTTCTCTTATATTTTTCCCTCATAGCTGACCATGAGCGCTAATAATGATCAGTGTTGGGATGCTCTAGAAAGATGTGTTCAAGAATTAAGATTGATGTACATTTCAGAGGGGCTAACCCAGCCATTCATCATAAGATTTGGAGCAGGGTTCAGGAGAGAAAAACACGGTAGAGCCTTAGAATTAAGGTTAGAGGAGCCTCTGGGGATAGTAGTGAGGATGGGATGAGGTTTGGGGGTGCAACTAATGGGGTCAGCACTGAGAATGGAGTAGTCAGTATCAGAAGTGGCCTTACATATTTAATCTGCTTCTCACCAAGATTAATTTTGCTCAAACCATTTCTCCCGTACCCACCACGTGCATAGTTAGAATCTGTCAGTCAACAAGCATTAATTAGGCACCTACTAGGTGCCTGATACTGTGCTAGGCATTGGAATACATAAATGACAAACTCCTGTCCTCAGAGAGTGTGTTTAATCTTGTTACTTTATGTGGAGATGAAACGGAAATCTATAAATATGGGCAAACTGTGTACGAGGTAATTGTGAATTATAAGCACAAGACAATCACAGTTAAGTATTAATAAATAAGACATTAAATAGAAGAGTGAGAAGAAGGAAAAGGAAGAGTAGAGGGTGCGGTTCTAGGTAGTAGGCCATGGAGGTAGAAGGGAGAAGTGGGAGTGGGAGAAGAAAAGGGAGTTCTGATCTCTGTGCTGCAAGGAGAACTGTTCTGGTGGCTATTGATTGTTGGGAATTAACTATATTCTCTGTTTTTTTATTTTTAGTTTTCAACTTTTATAAGATTTTGAGTTCTGAATTTTCCCCCCATCTCCCTTCCCCCTCCCCAAGCTGGCATGCAATCTGATATAGGCTATACATATACAATCCTGTTAGACGTATTTCCACATTAGTCATGTTGTAAAGAAGAATCCAAACCAAAGGGAAAAGAACAAGCAAATTGAATGCTTCCATCTGCGTTCAGACTCCCTAGTTCTCTGGATGTGGACAGCATTTTCCATCATAGTCTTTTGGAGTTGTCTTCAATCACTGCATTGCTTAGAAGAGCTAAGTCTATCGAAGTTCATCATTGCACAGTGTTGCTGTTACTGTGTACAGTGTTCTGGTTCTGTTCACTTCACTCAGCATCAGTCCATACAAATCTTTCCAGGTTTTTCTGAAATCTGCCTGCTCATCATTTCTTATGGAACAATAGTATTCCATTACATTCATATACTGCAGTTTGTTCAGCCATTCCCTAATTGATGGGCATCCTCTCAATTTCCAGTTCTTGGCCACCACAAAAAGAGCTGCTATGAATTATTTTTGTACATGTGGGTCCTTTTCCCATTTTATGATCTCTTTGGAATACAGATCTGGAAGTGGTATTGCTTGATCAAAGAGTGTGCACATTTTTATAGCCCTTTGGGTCTAGTTCCAAATTGCTCTCCAGAATGGTTGGATCAGTTCACAACTCCACCAACAATGTATTAGTGTTTGAATTTTCCCACATCTTCTCCAACATTTATCATTTTCCTGTTTTGTCCCATCAGCCCATCTGATGGGTGTAATGTGGTACCTCAGAGTTGTTTTGATTTGCATTTCTCTAATCAATAGTGATTTAGAGCATTTTCTCATATAATTATAGATAGCTTTAATTTCTTCCTCTGAAAATGGTCTGTTCATATCCTTTGACCATTTATCATTTGGGAAAATTTGTCTATATTCTCTCATGCCAGTTGTAGTTGTGCATTTCCTGTCTGGGAGCGACTGAATGCCGTTTTCCACTGAGCCTTCTGTTTGTTTTGTCTACTACTTAGAGAGCTTCTTGACACTTTGAAGCTCTGGCATACCTTTGTGACCCAAATTGTCTTCCAGAGCCGGGGGGGGGGGCGGCGGCGCGGGGAGAGATAAGGGTAATAAAAAAATTTTTAAAGAGATGAAGCTGCAGAGCAGAACTTCCTCTCCCTCCCCCCCCCCAGCTAAACATGATAGTTTAAGGAAAAAAAATCTTATGATTTAAATACAGATTTCTAACATCTTTATTTAAATTTACTAGTTTGTCAGACATAAACTTTTAATTACATGTACTCATTTGTGTATCTTTGTGTAATTGAGTCTTCCTGTTTTGGTAACTGATCCCTCTGGAACTCCAGTAGCAGTACTAAGAATTTCTTTTGTCAGTCATTGGTAACTCTCAAAGTCTTTTCTTCCTTATATTGTTTGATCTTCATAACATTTTCAAGGAGGCAGTGCCCCAGGAGGTGGCATGAACTTCTTTGTAGTTGAGGAAGTTGAGATGTAAATGACTTGACCAAAGTCTCGTAGCTAATAAATGGTGATGTTGGACCCAGAACTGACTCGGAGGTCAGGGTGCTCCAGGACAGACTTGGATGTCAGCACAGTTCGTATTTTTCAGTTGTTTCTCCCATCAGACGTGGCTTTGAGGATGCACAGAGTGGGCAGGCAGAGTTGGAGTGAGGTGCATGAGCTGTCTCTCTTAGTAAATTACTCTGAAGTTTTGAAGGGAAAAAGAAGTCTTCCAACTGTTTTGCTTACATAGTTAACCGTTAGTGAAATCTCGCCGGTATGCGTACTGTTGGGAAATGATTGGGCAAGGATGATTCTTTCCCTGTTTTATGGGGATAGTGTTTAGAGGATGTGTATGACCTACACCTGGCACCTGAGGTTCTGGGTCCAGTTCTCTTATCCTGATATTCATTCAGCGTATGCTTCTGTCTTTCCCCCCAAGGGCATGGAGACAAACCATGATGTTAGGAATTGACAGTCTTCTAGGCCAGGCCTAACCTAGGCTACTCTGGTCAACCAGCATTTCTTAAGTTGTCACTATATACCACTTTACTGTGCCTGATTTGGGATACAAAGAAAGGCAAAGACTATCCCTGCCCTCAAGAAGCTTATTTTTTTTTTTTTAGGCAATTGGGGTTAAGTCACTTGCCCAGGGTCACACAGCTAGTAAGTGTGTCAAGTGTTTGGTCTGAGGCCGGATTTGAACTCAGGTCCTCCTGACTTCAGGGCCGGTGCTCTATCTACTGCGCCGCCTAGCTGCCCCAAGAAGGATAGTTTTTAATGTGGGAGGAAGTATGTAAATATCTATGTACATATAAGATACACACACACACACACACACACACACACACACACACACACACACACACACACACACACACACACACACACCCTTGTAAACTGGAGGTGCTCTCAGAGGGACAGCATTGTCACTAAGAGAGAAGGTGGAACTTTAGCTGAGATTTGAAGGAAGCCAGGAGACAGAGACAAAGAAGAGGAGTATTCCAGGCCTGGGGAATAGCCAGTGAAAAGGTAAATAGCTGGGAGATGGAACGTCACGTGTGTGGCATACAGTAAGGATGCCAGGGCATTGCATTGTGGAGTATGTGGAGAAGAATGAAGTGTATGAAGACTGAAAGGGCAGGGAGGAGCCAGATTGTGAAGCGCTTTACAAGCCAAATAGGATTTTATATTTGATCCTGAAGGTGAGAGGGAGCCACTGGAGTTTACCGAATAGGGAGATGACATGGTCATCCTTAGGCTTTTGGAAGAGCAGTTTGACAGCTAAGTGGAAGACAGACTGGAGTAGGGAGAGGCTCTGGGCAGGGAACAGGCAGCAGCCCACTGCCGGAGTCTGGGTGTGAGGCGACGAGGGCCTGCCGGCCCCGGGGCTCAGGCAGTGTCAGAAGAGAGAAGTGGCGTGTATGTAAGAGGTGCTCCGAAGGCAGAAGTCACGCGACATATGCTGTTGGGTAACAGAAGTGAGAGGGAGGAGTTGAGGTTGGTGCCAAAGTTGGGAACCTGGGCAAATGGGAGGATGGTGATGTCTTTGACAGAATTAAGGACATTTTAAGGGAAAAGATAATGAGTTCAGTTTTGGACTTGTTGAGCTGAAGATTTCTATTGGCTACCTACTTTGAGAAGTCCAGTGAGCAGTTGGAAATAGGAGACTGGTGGTCAGGACAGAGTCCAGTGATTCAGTCTGGGGGCCGAATGCAATAAGGTCCTCACAGACTGGATAATGCAATAAAAGCCACTTTATTAGTGTCAAAGAATGAACGTTTTAAAAGCATATTAATGCAGATAAAACATGTTATTCCCCTCAGCCGTGGCATTCATTGGCCAAACTAGGTCAGGAAAGCATTCCTGGATCTCAAATACGATTTCACCATAGATTGGACATTTTATACTTAAAGTAAGGAAGTCCAACTTCCGATAATCCCAAGGATGATCTCCTTGCCTCCAAAAGAGAAACCAGCCCAGCTTAGGCTGTCTAACATACATATGACTCCTTCAGGGAGCATCATGTAAAATAAGAAAAAAAATTGCCCCCCCTCCATGTTTTTTTCTTAATATGACCTACATTACTTACATTTTAAGATGAACGTGGTCCGTGGTAATATAAATTTATTTAGAAAACATAAACAGATGGAAAATGTTCTAAAATGGTTTTAGGTCGTGTCACTGGAAAAAAATTCCCTTTTTGTATACATACATACATACATACATACATACATACATACATACATACATATATATGTGTGTGTATATGCACAGACACACACACACACACATATATTTTTTTTATATGTATCTCCATAAAAGGTTACTTCAGGGTGGTGTTTTCTGTATCTGTGTCAAAGTAGTGTGTGAGTTTGGGATTTTGGACTTCTTGGATAAAAAATTTAGTCTGGGAAGAAAGTTGCTTTAGGAAGGTAAATTTTTTTTTTGCAAAGGTCTTTCACTGATAATGTCTCTGATTTTAATTTTGATGTTACATTTGAAAGACAGGAATTGTATTTTGGAATTATTTTATTATAGCCCTTCTAAGTGTTTATATGTTATGCTTCATACAGCTATATCCTTGAGGAAATGTATTTATCCCAGGAAAATTTTTAATGCTACGAAAACATTTCCTGGAGTTTTTCCTTTTAGATATGATTGCTTGGCACAGATTATATTAAGACAGATGTGGTCTTTTTTTCTTTTTTTAAATGTGATTGTTGTTTACATAAATGGCGAAAAAACAGCTAATCCATTAATGTCCCTTGGATCAGATTTACTTTGGACCTTTTATAGTATCATCCATTAAAAATTTTTCAGTGAGATTTATTTTGTGGGAATTGGATTGGTGTCCTCAACACCCCCCATGACTGGAAAGAACTTTGCTCAGCTGTAGGGAATGTTAAGTAGGCTAGTTGGTTTCAGAGAAATTGCGCTATTAACATAAAGCTGCTAAAGAATGATAGGCTTGTCTTCTTGATTTAGTCATTTTATTTCTTGATAAGAGCCAAAAGTTGCAACTAGGCAGCTTGCTCTTATCTTCTTGTAAGGGAGAACTTAAATGCCTAAAGTTAACTTTGGAATTACCCAGATCTCTCAGTGGCCATGCTCTACCAACTTCACGTGGTATGTACTAATTGCCATGTAGTCTTTAAAGCAAATTTGGAATTGATTCTGAGCTATTTAGAAGATCCTGTGGCTTGTTACCCTATGGTATGATGCGGTACTGCCTTCTGTCATGTAACAAAAAGTCTATCAAGTTGTGCCCCGTGGGGTGCTCTCTTTATTGGGCTTTTTGGAAAATTATGAGTTCTGGTTTAGTTAATTTTCTACTTAACAAATGATTAGAACAGTTCCCTCTTCTCTCTTTTTAGTTCTTGTAGAAAATAGGCTAACACCCATTTGATTGAATAGAGGGGCAGTAGGTATAACATAATGATGGGTGTCTACAGTATTAGCGGTATCACCAAGGTCATGTTTAGGAACATGAATTGTGATTGCTCTGAAGTGGAGAAGAAGCAAACGTAGGATTCAGTGCTTGAGTGTATACTGACCTCTCACCATATTCCATCTGTATGCCAAAGCTTAATAGGAAAAGCGCTCTCTCTCTTTCTATCCCCCCTTCTCTTCCCTCCCTCTTTCCCTCCTTCCCTGTCTCTCTTCTCCCTCTCTTTCCCCCTCTTTTACTCTCTCTCTCTCCTCCCCATAAGTTTAGAGCTTAGATTCAGTTGCAGTATTTTTAAAAAGCTTAGAGGCCTCTTAACTTTTTGTAATTGTCCTTTGTTGAGTCAGCATAAGCAGAATTGAATACCTTTGGGGTGCTCCTATAGCTCCTGAACATTTTTGATTGAAGACTTGGAGGCTTACTGGAGTATTTAGTGACCCTTGAGTTGAGGAAGTTTTCTATTTTGGGAGCAAGGAGGCAGGTGACTCAGTGGACAGAGCAGGGAACCTGGAGTCTTGAAGACCTGAGTTTGAATCCAGCCTCAGACACTTTACTAGCTGTGTGACACTGTGCAAGTCGATTAACCACTATCTGCTTTGGTTTCGTCATCTATAAAATGGGGAGAATAATAGCACCTACATCCCAGGGTTGTGGTGAGTGCAAAATGAAATATTTGTAGAGTGCTTTGCAAACCTTTCAAGCACTGCATAAATGATGGCCATTATTATGTCAATAATTACTAAGGCAGATTTGGCCATTTTGGAGTTTTGAACAACATAGTCTCTAAAGAATTGAAATCATGACTCTTGGTGAACGTAAGGTAGCTGCCATGTATTACCAGCATCTTACTCTGAAGACAGGGGGTAAAAACCATTCAGGAGAAGTAGGTTTGGAAAAGGTCTAGTCGGGTAGCACGAACATTGTATTACAGAGGAGCTACATGTGCTAGCCCAGGGACTACAATGAAAATATCCAGATGAAAGCTTTCAGCTTATTGAGTAGATCTTTTTTTTTCCTGGGTAATTTAATTATTTTATTAATGAAAGGATAGTCATTTGGCTGTCTCTCTTAGACCAAAGACCCCTCAAAGTGATGGTCTCACAGTTTATATGCTCTTTGAAGAGCAGATGTTCCTGAGGGTGACAATCAACTCTGATTGGTTAATGGTTAATGACAAAATGAATATTACAATGAGAGGCTGGGCTACATTACAGTGAGGGTCTTGAGGTACATGTGGGGTTGATCTTTTAAGAAAGATTTTTAATTTAATGTGTTTAAATCAACATCAGTCAGCTTTTTCTACTTCCTTTCCCCCAATTTCTAATGAAAGAACAGCAAAACCTCTGTTACACAAGCATGTATGGTCAATCAAAATAGATTCCTGATTTGGTCACATCTAAAATAATATGTCTCAGTTTGTGCAAGCTTTATCAGTCAAAAAACATTGATAAGTGCCTACTGTATGCCAGGCACTGTACTAGGGATACAAAAAGAGGCAATGGTCCCTGCCCTCAAGGAGATTATAATTTAATGGGAATGTGATATAATTAGACCTCTCTGTGCTAGATTTGGGACCTGTTCTGCCCCTGGTATACCTGCACTGGCATGTTCTTCCAGGCTGATTCCTGGATCGACCTCCTTCCCAATATCTGCAGACTTCTTTTGTCTCCCTCTGCCTTCTTGGTTTGGAAAAATACCTTACTGTGAATTTTTCTTGGATTTCCTAATCAATACTCAGTCTAGTGCATTTTCTAGACCTCTTTGGAGATGTGTGGTAGAGTTCTGCTGTCCTTCCTGCTGCTCTGCCATCTTGGCTCTGCCTCACTCATAGATCCTTTATGAAGAAGTTTTGGGAGTACACTTGTTGTTTAGTTGATTCAGCTGTGTCCCACTCTTCATGACCCCATATAGGTTTTTTTTAGCAAAGATGCTGGAGCGCTTTCCCATTTCCTTTTTTAGCTCATTTTATAGGTGAGGAAATTGAGGCAAACAGGGTTAAGGACTTGCCCAGTCACACAATTAGTAAAGAGTCTGAGGCCAAACTTGAACTCAGGTCTTCCTTGACTCCAGTCCTGGTACTCCATACACACTACAGCACCTAGCTGCCCTTTGGGAGTACATAGCTGAGGATTTCATAGAATGAAAAGACTCGGTTTTAGTCTGCACCATTGGAGGGTGTATGCATGCGGCAGTAAACTCATAGAGATTCAGAAATACTTAGGTTGTCTTGAAGTTTGTTTGTTTGTTTGTTTGAAGCTCATTTATTTTGAGCTTGTAGTTCATTTGGTGCTTAGATTTCTCTTGTTTAGAGACTTAGGTGGGTCAGTGATCCCAGTGTTGTTGGGGTTGTGCAGAGAGGGGTACCTCTGTGCCTTTCCCATTCTTGTCCACATGTTCCTCTACATCTTTCCCGGAGGGGCTGCACAGTGTGCTGGGTTCATCTCGCTCAGATTCTCTTGCTGTCTCAGTGACAGCATGGTAATGCTCAAGAGTCTTTGTTATTTCTCATTCTCCCTGCATGACTGACTCATAACCCTTTCAAGTCACGACTCATTCTCAGTTATGCCTTTTACAGGATTTTTCAGGTGTAAACCATTGTTGATAATATGGCCACCCAACTTATACTCAACTTGTCATCTAGTTGTGTTTTTTTTGGTTGCCCACACTTAGACTATGCGTGGTCCATAGTGGGCACTTAATGAATAAATGCTTGTTGGCTTGACTTGGGGTTACTTATCATTACAACTCTTTGAGATTGTGGTGTTCCATGATTCACAGCTGTGTGGCATCACTCTGAGAATGTGTAAATAACTTATTGGTAAAACATAAAATTGTATAAGTCTTTAGGGCTTTAGGTGATGAATATAGTTATATCTCAACAAATACTTACATGAATGGGAAAAGAATGTGGTGTTTGACAAGCTAGGGATCATGTTCTGTGATGCTTTGTAGCCCTCACAGTACCCAGCGATAGTTCTTGTGGTCAGGAAATATTTGTTGAATGTTAAGCACTTTTCACACTTTGTAACATGGTACATCAATACCGCTGAAAGAGGCCACGGTGATGTGATTTATTCATGAACTTAAAAAAAAAAGTAAAAGCCGCGCATTTTTCTGTCAAAAAGAGATCGCCAATTTGCTTTTAATAAGCTATCAAGGTTTATGGATAATGTATGTAATAGCTATTATTCAAAAATTATCTAATATGTAGATTTAGCCTGAAAAACTGGCTAATTTTCAGTGTAAACAGTAGAAGGATGAGACAGTTACTGTACACCTTCTTCTTTTGGGGAGATGAGGGTTTAGAAAACCCTATAGTCCCCCAGTTCTGCCACCATAAGCTGTGTGACCTTGGGGATGTCAGGTTGACTCTTGGGGCTTTAATAGCATCTTGGATTCAAAGTAAGAAGGGACCTTAGCTATTGCCTTCTACAGTTTTTGTTTTCTAGATGAGAAAATAGGCACAGAGCAGGGGATTGATACACTTAAAGTAAGCAGATGCAGGATTTGAGTCATGGTTCTTTAAATTTAGTGTTATTTCTTCTACGCCAGGCTCCCTCTTCCATTTTTTCTTATTTGTGGACTTATGGAGCAGGACTAGATGCTTTCTAGGGCATATTTCAGGCCTAAAATTCATAGGATAATAGGATCGTAAATTTAGTGCTAGAAAGGAGCCTTTGCCCAGGGACACGTAGACAGCTAGTTTTTGAGGCAAAGTTTGAACTCAGGTCTTCTGATTTCAAGCTATCCACCTTGTTAGTTTGCCCTCCTTCCTCTGATAATGCTAGTTAATTTTTATTACATGATTATATTCAATAGAATGGTCTCTGAACTTTACTACCATGTTTATCCCGTTTTTTGATGAAACAGGTTCTAAGCATGTGTTTAGACAACTGACTGAAAAAGAAACTTTTACATAAGACATTCCGTATTTGTGGCAGCTGCTTAAATTGAAAAACCATTTTATACTGCAGGGGGAGCTCTTTATTAAGTCATTTTTTAAAAAGAAAGGTCTCCCCTCCCACCTCCATCCCTCACGTAGGTTAATTTCCTGAAATTATTGGGGAGTGAAATTAATATTTTCTGGTGTTTGAATTCAACAGTAGACAAGGATTATGCTCATCATTTCTCTTTGTTTCTTTTTTTTTTCCCACCCTACGGTTATTTCTCTTAAATTTTTTCCCCTGATTTAAGAAACTCTGCCTTGGGAACTTGGGTCATGAAGGACAGTTTTGTTAGAGGCTTTCCCTCCGTTATTACATGTGCTGTGACAGTAGCATTTTGGTCTACTCTTGTGAACAACATGTTTCTGTCTCTTAGTAATTCATTTGCTGAGGTATGACTTGTAGAGAACAGATAAATCATCCTTGTCAATTTTATTGAGTAAACTTGGTAATGTTGAGATCATCTTGTTAGGGAAGGAACATGATGCGATGGATTTGGAACACCCATCGACTTCTGCAGGCTATGTACCTTCTTGGAATCTCCATTTCCTTCTTTGTGAAGTGGGGATGATGGTGTTTGTGCTTCTTATGTTTCAGGGTGGAGTACTTAGCAAACAACAAAACTTTACTAGAAAAATAGCCTTAATGTGAGTGGGTCCCAAGTGTTAGCCATTTCTTTGTTTCCAAGCACTTCTACTAGATGGAGTAATTCAGAGAAAAGGGAAGCTGCAGTTATTGAAGTAGGATCATAACTTCAATGTGGTATTTGGGGGAAAAGAGAGTGATAAACAACAAATATTTTCAAGATATTGTGATGGAAATCCAGTGGGTTAAGTAAGGAAGAATGGATGCCAATGAGAATAAACTATGAGTGAATGTACCTTTAGAATCTTATCTTTTAGATGGTAATATATGTGGTAATATAATATTCCATACAATTATAACATTATTAATATATAACATAATATTACACGTGTGTATAAAGTATATAAACATATACATGCAAATATACATGTAATATAGAAAATAAATATATTCACATAAATATAATGCAATTATATTACATGTGTGTATAAAGTATGTGAATGTATACATGCAAATATAATATATAAAATAAACATATTCACATAAAACATACATATTTATTATAGTAAGAAATGTGGATCAGCATATTACATAATCACACTTACTATAAATTAACATTTTATATATAGATATATGTGTATATGTGCAATATGCATATATGCACATAATATACACATGTATGCATATATACATACATACATGTATGCACGTGCACACACATGAAATAGAAGTTCCAGGTCTCTCTTGGTGACATGGGACATTGATACAGATTGACACTGGTTGGATAGTGAGTGAGGCAGAGAGAATAGATGTTGGGCGTCTTTAGTATATTTGTGGTGAGTTGGTGGCTCTCAAACTAAGGAGAGATTAACAGTAGCAATGACGATGATGATGATGATGATGATGATGATGATGATGATGATGATGATGATGATGATGATGATGGCTAACATTTATATAGTTGCTTACGTCGTGCCAGGCACTGTGCTAAGCTCTTGCTTTACAAATATTATCTCATTTGATGACCAAATCAACAAAAACCCATGTATTTGTCTTGTAGCTTTATATTTCCTTCATTTTAATAAATCCTTACATTAAAAATAAGAGTCAAGAATATTATTTAAAATAACTTACACTAGCAATTCCATAAATGTACAATAAAAATATTTTTCTGAGTTGAAATTGATTTTGGTAAAACTCTATAAACTTCTCATATATATGTATATGTCTATGTGTGTGTGTGTGTCTACACATATATGTGTGTCTGTCTATCTATCTATCTATCTATCTATCTATCTATCTATCTATCTATCGACACATATATAGACTCCTTTAAGCAGAAAGAACCTCGAGGGAGATCATTGAGTTTAACCTCTATTCCTTTGGCACAACTGTTTTTTAAACCATTCATGACAACTGGTTAACTCTCTTATTTAGTTTTTATTTACAATATGTTTATGAAGTTCTTATTGTGTGCTTGGCAAGAATAGAGTCTCACTTCTTTCTGGGGCAGCCTGTGCTAGGATCTATCACCTTTAACATCTAGGATGTTTAACCATTTAGGCTGTTTCAGTTAATAAGTTGTGACAAACAATATTTTTAAACATATATTCCTGATACTCAGGGTCCTTAAGTGATACTACTGTACAGGCTCATTTATGGGATAGATGATTTATAAGTAGCTAACTGCTTCACATGTATCATGTTCATAAAATTTTTCTGCAATGTAAGAAGAAATTAATTTTTGCACTTGTATTTATAATTAATTTATCTTTTGGCTTTGGAAAACATTTCGAATTATGATGTAAGTACTCAGTGATGCACCATGAAATGTATTACTCAGTGTAACTGACCTTTTGATTTCTTATTCTGTTAATTTTTGTAAAGGAAATATCTGATAGTTACAGCCTCCATTGCTTTGGATTTTAATGTATTGTTGGAATGACTTTTCCCACTTTCTATATAAGGAGATTTTGACATTCACTGAACAGTTTGAACAGTTCTTCTAAAAAAAAAAGAGTTAGTTTCCGTTATAAATTGGAAACCTCCTAAGTTTCCTACTTTGCTGTCTCATTGTGTTGTAATGGTGACCCTGGGTTGTCAAAGGCTGTGGTAGCCAAAGGTAACTTCTATACAACAACAGCAACAACAGCAGTTAAAATTGATGGAGTGTTTGCTTTGTGCCAGGCTATGTGCTAAGCGCCCTCCAAATGTTATTGAGTATCAAATCAATGAAAACTCAAGTATTTCTCTTCTAGCTTTATATTTTTTTCATTTGAATAAATCCTTACATCAACAATAAAAGACAGTTTTTATTTAAAATAGCTTACCCTGGCAATTCCGTAAATACACTCCATGCAAATGTCCAGGATGCGGTCTTGCCAATGTAAGCAAGCTTTGAGATCGGGCCGTCTAGCCCGCTGTGTAGGGATCAGTCTAGTTGAGTTGGGTGAGGCTCATCACCAGATTGATTGCTGTCATGTGCATAGGTGGAGGGAGGACGTGTCTCTGCGTGTTCATGGATTTCAGCAGTTCTCATGGATAATGCAGGAAAGCAATTCCTTATATTCTCTGGTGGTGATGACTCTTGTGAACCTAGGGTGACTTTCGTGGAAATGTCATGAGAGTTGGGCTTTAAGAGCTGTCAGAGGTGATGTGCACGCGGTTTTTAACAGCATTAACAAAGGTCAGTATGCAGACTAGGGATCAGAAAGCTTCCTTTTTTGGTTTGTTCTTTGGATTAATTGTAGAAACTAAAAAGTCATTCTTTGCTCATTTCCTATCCCTAGGGATTCTTTGCTAAGTAATTTCACTTAATTGGTTTTGAAATACAGAATATAATTTCAATAATAACGAACTGAAAATATGTAAGTTAAAGCTAACTCTCAAATAGATGATAGAAAACTTCAAATGGAGAGACTAAATTGGATAATTGAGCCTCATCTATAATTTACACACTCACGTTAGATACTAGTTTTAGCCTGTTTTTTAATCTGTCCTTTCATCAGAACTTCTGACAATGAGCAGAAGAAAATTATTTTGAGTTTCCTTTTATAGTTCATCTGTCTTTATCCTCTATTAAGGGAACAAGATGCAACACAATGGTTAGGATGAAGTGGTGCTGAGAGCCAGGGCAAGCCACTGCCTGAATAGCTGACAATTAAATCAGTGAGACAAAGTGGACTCCCTTTACTATCAAGGCTCAGGTCCTGTTGGCCCCAGAGAACACAGTGGGATGGGTGATGAGGAAGCAGAGATGGGGAGTACTTTTTATCAACCAAGAAGTACCATGTTATCATTGCAGAGAAGTAGGGAAGTTATTATTTTTTTTTAAATAAAAAACTTTACTGCATTTTGTTTTTAGACTATAGTCATTTTGGCAACTAAGTGGTGCAGAGTGCCAGGCCGGGAGTCCGAAAGACCTGAGTTCAAACCCAGCTTCAGACATTTACTAGCTGGGTAAATCACTTAGCCCCTATTTGCATCAGTTTCCCCATCTGTAAAATGGAGGGGTGGGAATAACAGGATCAAGTGAGATAATTGTAAAGTGCTCAGCACAGTGCCTGGCACGTAGTAAGCATCATATATATATATATATATATATATATATATATATATACGTGTATATATATATGTGTATATATATATGTGTATATATATATATACGTATATATATATATATATATGTTAGCTATCATTGTTGTCGTTACTATTTTCCCTGCCTCTCCCCCTTTCCCCCCCACTTCTGCCCGATCGCCAATACAGACAGAATCCTTTTTTGTAGTACTATTTAAGCAAAGTCAGTGAACACAGTGACTGGATTTGGCAGTGTATTCCATGTTCCACATCTGTAGTCCTTACTTCTCTACTGAGAACCTTCTGTTGTTTTGTTTTGTTAGCATTGGTCCTAAGTTTCCAAACAATAATGTAGTACTAACAGCATCTCACAAAATGATTTGATTTATGGATCTAGTCTTTCTCTCTGGCGTCTTATCTCATCTTTTACTTCCCTGTAGCTTAGCTTAGAACTATTCCTTAATCTAATTTTTTTCCATTTTCAGATAGGAATGTTCATTTTACATTTTAAAAATCTTATGCTTGTACACAGTCTTAAATGGACCTATACTGGTTTTCCTCTCCTTAGGTTATGTTAAGTTTTCTTTTCATGGATATATATATAATATGTTGGACCTGAGTGACTGTTGTTTTTGTCCTGCAGTGTCTTTTATCTGACTCCATATTGAGACGTAGAAGCACTATTCAAAGTACAAAGAAGGGATATTTGTAAAATTATCCTATATGTCTATATGTATAGATATATATCTAGAATATCCAACTGATATCCTAAATTGTATCTTCTTTAAAGTTTTAATTTGGCCTGGTTGTCTTTAATATGATTTCTATAAATAGTGTCAAATTTTAAATTTTTTAGGGGAAGTATGGCATATTTCAAACCCTGAGGATCTTTCTTATTCAGCTACACAGCTCATATTTTTACAACTATTGGCTGTTTACCATTTGGATCAATAGCTGTTTTGTTCATGGACCCCGTGTTACATAATTATTTGGGTGTCTTGTTGATCACCATCTTTCCCACCATCTTTTCACTTATGCAGCCCCAGGTCCTCATTACCTCTGCTGTGGTCTACTGTAATAGCTTCCTAATTGATCTCTCTGCTTCTGCTCTCCATCCTCTCTAATGTATTCCTGCACACGGCTACCAGATTGATATTCCTTAATCAGGAATCTGACTTTGTCACTCCCTTGCCCAAAGATCTCCAGTGGCTTCCTTTTTTCTCTAGGATAAAATAGAAAATGCTCAGTCTTACATTTAAAGCCCTCTGTAGTCTGGCTCCAACCTGTCCTTCCTGTCTTATTTAATATTATTTCTCTTCTCTGGGTCAATCAAACCAGACTTCTAGCTGCTCTCCTTCATGTTCCTGCCTTTGTACAAATGGCCGTCCATATCTGGGATGTAGTTACTTCTAGCCCCGCCTCAGAAAATTCCCAACTCCTTTTGGTGATGGTGATTCAGGTACATCTTCCTGCAGGAGACCTTTGCCAGACACTCCACTTGTTTAGCATTGTCTTCTTGAAATGACTGTTACTTTATCTAAGCTCTTGGATAGTGATACTGTTTCATTTTTCTTTCTGTATCTGTAGTGCATAGCACAGTATTCTGAACATAATTCTGAACACTTAATGTGTTAAAAAATTCAACTTGAGTTTTGCTTGTGGTCCAAAACACTTGTCAGAAAAAACACTTTCCACGGAAAAACGTCAAGCTGTTTAACTGAACCATCTCCAGATGACCGTAAAGGCCTTAGAATTTAGCTTTCAAAGGTCCATAGAAATCACCTGTTCTTCACATTTTATAGATGAGGAAACTAAGTTCCAGGAAACTATAAGTTGTCTTGGATCGCAGAGATAGTAGTAGAGCTGAGATTTGAATCTAGGTTTTCTGACTTGAATTACAGTGCCCTTTCTACTATGACGTGATGCCTCATCATTTTCTCTCCCCCACTCTGGAGTTCCATACCAAACAGAAAGCTGGGGGAGGGGGTAGAATCCTCTTTACTAAATGTATGACCATGGGCAAAATGAGTTACCCTCTCTAAATCTCTGTTTTCTTATCTCTAATATAGGAATAATAGCAGTACCTACCTCTTCAGGTTGTTTTACATACTACATATACACATATGCATACATATGTACCTACATGCACACATACATATATGTGTAAATCTTGAAGCACTAAATGGAAGTTAGGTATTTTTATTGTTGAATAGTACAAGTCAACTCCAGGTTTTTCTTTTGTATGGAACCCATATGTTATGTGCAGCATTTGTGGAACAAGGTGAATTGCTTCAGACGGATTTATACGACTGTCTTAGTTTTTGAAGGCCAATGACATTGGTCATTTATTTCTGGAACACAAGCATGAGAAGGACCTGTGCTAAAGTTACAAGTATAAAAGCATCTTTGAAATGTCTTTCCTTCGATACCATACTCTTTTTGGTGAGGCGATTGGGGTTAAGTGACTTGCCCAGAGTCACACAGCTCGTAAGTATTATGTGTCTGAGGTCAAATTTGAACTCAAGTCCTCCTGACTCCAAGGCTGGTGCTCTATCCACTGTGCCACCGACCTGCCCCATGCCATACATTTTGAAAGTATGACTCTGCACTTATTTTCATCTGTTAAATGTGAAATCTGGTTTAAATGGTACTAAAGCTGAAAGTTAGTGTCTGAAATCTCAAGGAGAGACTTTGTAGTAGGCATGTTGTAGTGATAAAAATTCCAACTTACTGATGTAGTTTTATTTACAGATCCTCCAGGATATAATTGAATAGTTCTAGGGATTAAATTACTTGAGTCAGTGCCTATTTATTTTTTTTATAACATATAGATTTGTAATTGTGTAATGCATCTACTAGAACCTTTCCATTGATTTAAGTGCCAGGGTCATCCCAAGTTATTTTATTAAAAATAAATATATCTATTCTGAATGGTAGAGCAAGCTAATCTCTCAAATATTTACGTGGGAAGGCATTACAGCTTATTTTCCATATAAAAAAGATGATTCATAGAAGCTAGTATGGAGCCCGATATAGTCATCACAATCATCAAACATTGGTTCAGGCTGGGGCATTCTAGTGAGGTGAATATTAGGAATGAATAACTGGTTAAAGTCAGTTATTGCTTTGGATAGAGAGTGTCTTTTTTTAAAAAAAATATTTATTCTCAGTTTTCAGCATTCACTTTAAGATTTTGAATTCTGAAATTTCCCCTTCCCCAGTCCCCAAGGTGGCATGCAATCTGATATAGGCTTTACATGTACAATCATATTAAACATATTTCCACATTAGTCATGTTGTGAAAGTAGAATCAGAACAAAAGGGAAAAACACAAGAAAGAAAAAACAGAAAGACAACATAGTATGTTTCAGTCTGCATTCAGACTCCGTAGTTCTTTCTCTGGATGTGGATAGCATTTCCTATCATAAGTCTTTTGGAATTGTCCTATCAGGGGTAGGGAACCTGCGGCCTCGAGGCCACATGTAGCCCCCTAGGTCCTCAAGTGCGGGCCTTTGACTGAATCCAAACTTCACACAACAAATCCCCTTAAAAAAAGGATTTGTTCTGTCAAACTTGGACTCAGTCAAGAGGCTGCACTCAAGGACCTAGAAGGCCACATGTGGCCTCGAGGCCGCAGGTTCCCCACCTCTGGACTAGGGTGACCAGGAAGTTATGTCAATAATAGCTAGAATTTATAAAGCCTTATAAGGCTTGCAAAATACAACTTTTATCTCATTTTATTCTCACAACAATCTTGGGAGGTGGGTATTATTATTGTCCTTACTTTACAGCTGAGGAAACTGAGGCAGATAGCGGTTAAGTGACTTAAGGGTCACATGCCTAATAAGTATGTGAGGTAGGATTTGAACTCAAGGCCACAGTTTCCCCACCCCTGTGACTTAGAGCATTGTATTGCTGAGAAGAGCTAAGTCTGTCAAAGTTGGTCATTGCACCATGTTGCTGTTACTGTATACAGTGTTCTATGTATGTTCTCCTGGTTCTGTTCATTTCACTCAGCATCAGTCCATACAAATCTTTCCAGGTTTTTCTGAAGTCTGCCTGCTCATCATTTCTTATCGCACAGTAATATTCCATTACATTCATATACCACGAGTTGCTCAGCCACTCCCCAATTGATGGTCATTCTCTCAATTTCCAATTCTTTGCCACCACAGAAAGAGCTGCTATGAATATTTTTGTACATGTGGGTTCTTTTGCATTGTTTATGACTGAAAGTGTATGTCTTAAAGGTGATTTTATAATGTAGTCATCCAGGAAGCACTTTTTAGTTTCTAGTGCACCTCTTCTCATTAATGATTAAAAAATAGAGCTCGTGCTCTACTTCCTTTGGGAGGCCTTTCCAGATCCCCAGCTCTGCTGCAGTCTCGTACTAGAAGCTAGCCCCTATAACGAGTAATAGATTGTAAGCTCCTTGAGAAACAGGACAGCTTCATTTTTGTCTCTTTACTATCCATGCTTAGGTATAGTGTCTTGCACAAGTAGGTGCTTAATAAGTGTTTGTTGAATTGAATTAGGGATTGGCCACATTACAAGTACTTTCCCCCTCTCCTCACAGGGGCTTTCCTAGGTTATCTGCACACAGTGGCTTTTGCTTTTTTCTTGTCTGCCTGATTTGAGGGATGACAACACAGCTCATAATGCATCTATCATGTGTATACCTGAAACCAAGAAATTGATTTTGGAGGTAAACAGATCTTGGACCGTTGGAATGACAGATATGAAAAAATTTTAAATAGCCCTTACATGTTTAGTCTTGTAGTTTGGGAAAGTAGCTATCATGTAAGATGAAAGATGCGAAGGTTATATTGTCTGATTCATTTTGTCTTCGGGGAAAGAAGCTACCCCAAAAGAACTGTCAGCCTGCTTCCAAAGGTGTGGAGTCAGATGATGTGGGCTTGGGTCTCAGCTGTGCCTCCTCCAATCTGCTTGACCGTGGTGAAATCAGGTCTTTCCTTTTTTTTTTTTTTTAAATGTGGGGGCTGGACCAGATGGTCTCTAAGGCCTTTGACAACTGCAAATCCTGTGATCATGACTGAGAGCAAAGATGTTTGGTTTATTCTTTGTGATTAATGTTGTTTTATGTACAAAGGAATATGTGAGACAGTTTTAGCCAAGGAGATAAACCACATATTATTAGAAATTGTTCCATGTGACCCTCACAGTAAAAATTGCTGCTGTTTATTTTTTGACCCATTCTTTATTTCTGTTTTAATAGAGATGCTAAGGTTGTACATAGTGTTTTAATTAGTAATTTACCTCCTTTAAGAACATTTCTAAACTAGGATTTGACAGTATGACTAAGGCTTCTTCCAGCTGTCTTATGATCCTAGGTTCACACCAGTGGTACCTATAAGTACCTGTTTAGTTATAGCTCCTTGTTCCCTAAGATGGACAAAACTGTACCAGGAATGGTCAGAATAAAGGAAATTATCTGTTCTTAAGGCTCTGAGGTTGGACTCCACACTTGGAGGGATAACAGAGCTAAAGACGTACAAGCAGGAGCAAATGAACTCTTTCACAACATGCCAGTATTTCCAAAGCAATTCAGTAAACGTGAGTGAAAAACTCGTGGTCCTTTAAATTTTCCTTTTACTGAAGAGTCAACATGAGCTTAAATTGAACAAAAATATTACCAGTGGAAGGTTCAGTTTATTCATTCTATGTACCAAGTCTAATTAGCAATAATTAATTTCAACCAACACATGTTAAATGCTCTTACGTCTAGGGCTCTCTGCTAGGTTCTGGTAACAAAAAAGATTAAACACGATGATAAAGGAGAGAGAAGACAAGTAATTGATGATAACTGTGGTCCCAAGGAGACATTCAGGCAAAGTGCTCTGACAAATCCTGAGGTCAGGGAGGTTGGGGGAAGTAGTATCTTTGCCAAGAAAACCCCATGGACAGTATAGCCCACGGGGCTGTGAAGAGGCGGATGTGACTGACCATCTGAATGACAACAAATTATTGTGTATATTATCCTCCTGGTTCTGTTTCCCTTCTGTATCAATTTACACAAAGTTCCCTATGTTTTGAGAGTTCCTCATGGTCTTCGGTTCTTGGAGTGCATTCCATTCCCTTTATATATCACAATTTGTTGAATTATTCCTCTGTTGATGGGCACCTGCTTTTTCTCCAGTTTTTTGTTATTATAAAAAGTGCTGTTGTCAATATTTTGGGGTATGTGGAGGCATTCTGTCTTTGACCTACTTAGAAATAGGATAGCAAAATCGGCAGGTATGGACAGCTCAGTGACTTTATTTACTTGGTTCCCAACTGATTTCCAGAAAGGTTGGGCCTATTATATAATTTTATCTTGATGGTTGTTTTCTGTGAACTGTTTTAACTGTTCCTTAATTCAGTTCAAAGAAAGTTTGTATGTGTCATACCACAGTATTGCTCTTTATTTTAATATTGACTTTGACATGAAACCCTTCCTAACAAATAGAGACATCTGGAAATGGAAGTAAACTGTTCTAGGTGATGAAAGATGTGGGGGTTTAACTGGCCTGATGTTTCTGTGAAAAAAACAAAAAAGTAATGTTGCAACTAATTTTCCTTTTATTTTCTTCTTTCTACCTCTCTGGAAAATTAGTAGAGAGCTTGGCACACAAATTATGAGCAGTTTAAATAGCTACTATTTATATGGAAAGAAATCATCCAGAAATCCTTTTACTTGGATATAAAGACTTCATAGTTCTAAAGCTGAAAGGTATCTTAGAACTTGCTATGTTTTGATCTTTTGAAAGAGAAATTAGACGAATTAGAAATTAACCAAAATTATATGATATGTCTTCAAGTAGTTTTCATTTTGAAAAATGGGACTGAAAAAATGGATTAAATCTATGTGTCATGTGGGACAACTTTTCCCTTTGTGAAGTAAGACAATTAAGGACAATACAGTACTGACAAATTTTTCCTCTTTATAATTCACTCTTACTTTTTTTTTTAGGCTAAATGGAAATATTTCTGAAACACAGTCTCTAGAGCTAGTTTGGAGTTTATTGATTTTTGAATCAGTAACTTGTTAATAATGTAATAATACTTCGTTTGTACTTTATTGTGTACTTGTCTCATGTTATTACTTGTCTTATAATCATTCACGTACAGAGAATCCTGTAGATAAAAATTTATATTATTACCCAGAGAAGAACTGAAGAGGCACACAGTGGGTTGGGGTAGGTTGCAGCAATGAGCTTCCTAGAAGAAGGGAGGTGAAAGATGTCATTAAAAAATGCATGATAGTTTAAAAAAAAGAAAAGACTGATCACATGATGAGAGCAAGAAGTGATGTCAGAAGAAAGCCAAGAAGGCCTTTATCACATTAAGCAGTCCTCCCAAGCATTTGTTTAGGGGACTCTTGGACATGGACAAGAGTCACAAAGGACGGATAGGCCTTGGGTAGATGGGGGTCTGCATTGTTGGAGAGCACATCCACATAGTGAGCTCACAGGCAGGTCCATTGGAGTCTTTTGAATTTGACTCCTGTAGCAAGACTCTGACATTTCTAATTGCACAAGGGTAGAGTAGGGAGGGACTTCAGAGGCCAGCCATTTAGTCCGTTTATGTGGATGAGAAGGCTCTTTCCAGTACACCTGATCAGTCAGTGGCGTTTTCTGTAAGACCTCTAGGGACGGCAAATCTGTGATTTCCAGGGAAAGCTTACACTACTTTGGAAAGGGCTAATTTTTAACAGGTTTCTCCTCTATATTGAGCGGAAATACCTCTCTGTAATCTCTGTTGGTTTCTTCTGTTCTGTCTTCTGAGGCCAACTAAAAGAAGTCCCTCCTAGGCATGAGAGTTCTTCAAATACTTTAAAACAACAATTACGAGGCCCCCTAATTTTTCTCCATGTAATTTCCACAAGCATTTATTAAGGACCTACTGTGTATCAGGATACTCCATCCTTCTCACAGCTGCAAAATGATATTATGAAAGCACAAGTCTGACCAAATTACTTTCCTGGTCACTGAACTCTGGGGGCTCTGGATTACTAGGAACAAATATAGATGACTGTGCTTAGCATTTAGAGCGCATGACAGCCTGGCTGCAGCCTACCTTTCTGTATTTGACACGTCACTCCCCTTTCTGCATTCTGCAGTCCAGTCACAGTGGCCTCCTCATTGCTTTGGTCTGTCCCCAGTGCCTGGAATGCACTCCCTCATCTCTCAGCTCTACCTTGTAGAATGCTTGGTTCGCTTCAGAGTTCAGCTCGTTGACCATTTCTTAATGTAAGCCTTTCCAGATTGTGTGTGTGTGTGTGTGTGTGTGTGTGAAAGGGAGAGGGAGAGATACACAGAGTGTGTGTATGTGTGTGTGTGTGGTATGTGTGTGTCAAGCATCTACAAGAGATGTGTGAAATACTTGGGATAAGCAATAATTTTGATTTAGTTCTACTTTGTGACAGCAGTGGTTATACGTATGCGTTTCTGTATAATACCAGGCTGGTTCAGAAGTCTGACCATCATCAAATGACCCCTAAATTAGCTGCTTACCTCATCTTTAGAGAGTTCTTTGTCTACTGAGTGTAAGATTTCCTGCCATAGAGGTGTTTCATTGTTCGGTTTTGTTGTGTTTTTAGTTCTCTGGTTTGTAAAAATGAATATCACTCTATAAAAATGTGCGAAAGTAGTATCTCTTGAAGAGCACCCTTTAGTGACTGTTAGAAATAGTGCTGCTGCAGTTAAGCGTCAGTCAAGCCCACATTCGGAAAGAAAGATCATTCCTACCAAAACACAAAGAAAAGTGCCATCGAAAGCACACCTCCTTTCCCCCCCAAACAGAAACAAAACCACTGTGCCAAGAATTGACAAACTACTGCTGTGAAACAGCCTGATTAATTCTCAGAAAAGAAAGAGAGTCTTTGGGAGGGATCTGGCAACCAGGAAATTTAAGCCCTGGCATGTGGGGCTGTGTCTGGCCAGCAGCCGGCAAAAGGCTCCTGCTGCCCTGAGCTGAGTGCCACGGTGAGCAGTTGTAGCCTTGTCTGGCTCACTGCTGACCTGATCAAGGTTCTGAGCGATGTCGCAGGACAGAACTTGGTGCTGCTTTGGGACCCGGTGAATTTCTTCTCCATCCTGACTCATCACAGTCTGGTGCACTGACATCGGTCACTCAAGAGGGTTTCTCTTCATAAAGCTGAGGCCTGACCTCTGCTTAGGAAGCTCCAGTGGCTCCTCATCACCTCTAGGATAAAACATGAAATTCTCTGGTGTTCAAGGCCCTTCATCACCTGACTGCCCCTTCGTCCCTCTCACCTTACTGGGCCTATTATACTTTACTCACTCCCTTTTTGATTCAGTGTTGTCACTTCTCTTTGCTTCCTGGCTTACTTAAGTTCCAACTAAAATCCCCCCTTCTACAGGAATCGTTTCCCAATCACTTTTCACTCTTGTATCTTCCCTCTGTTATTTCCTGTTTATCCTGTACGTAGCTTGTTACGAGAAAGTTCTTTGCATATTGTCTCCCCCATTATAGGCAGCTTGGAGACACCGTAGGGCATAGAGCACTGGGCCTGGAGTTAGAAAGACCTGAGTTCAAATCCAGCCTCAGGTACTTACTAGCTAGATGACCCTGGGCAAGCCACTTCCCCGTGCACCTCAGTTTCCTCATCTGTTACATGAACTGGAGCAGGAGATGGCAAACCACTCCAGTAGATTTGCCAAGGAAATCCAAATGGGGTCATGGAGAATTGGACATGACTTCAGTGACTGAACAACAACTGCCCCATTAGATTTTGAGCCTTTTGAGGGCAGAATCTGCCTTTGCCCTTGTTTGTGTCCCCGGTACTTAGCGCAGCACCTGGAGCATTGTAGGCGCTTGATCAATGCCTGTCTCCCTTAAATCTTACCTAGGCACTGGCTGTACTTACTTTACAAGGAGTTTTGTCTTCAGATAAAGACCAATTGACTTTTGACGCGTTCTGAGCCACTGTTAGCTATGAATGAGTTTACACACTGTGAGGTAAAACAGAGGGGGCACTTGGACAATATCCCTTGATGGGACAGTGAGTCTGTGTCTGTCTGTCTGTCTGTCTCTGTCTCTCTCTCTCTCTGTGTCCCTCTCGCCTATCACATTTCCTTGCGAAAAATAGGTGCTTAATAAATGCCTATCTAATTAAATAAAATTAAATGCCTCTTATCTAGAAAGTGCGTTCAAAGATGAAACCAACCACCCAAACAAACTTCAACAATTCTTTCCTTTAAGAAATTTTCTTTCTCTAGGGGTAGCTAGGTGGCATAGTGGATAGAGCACCTGCCCTGGAGTCAGGAGGACTTCAGTTCAAATCTGGCCTCAGACACTTGATACTTACTAGCTGTGTGACCCTGGGCAAGTCATTAATCCCAATTGCAGTGCTTCCCCCCCCCAAAAAAAAAAAAAGAAACTTGCACTCTCGTATAGTAGGCAGAACTAGAGTTGGGCCTTGAAGGGAGAGAGAGATTTTTCACAAGTGCAGATGAGAAAGGTGTGTATTCCAGGTATGTCATCTGGCCCATGCAAGTGCTTTAAGGCAGGAGAGCAGAGGATAAAATGAGAGCAGAGAACAGGTTGATTAAATATTCTGTGCATGAGAAGAAACAGTGTGAAATGTGACGCAAAGGGAGGTGAGCGTCAACGTAGAAGTCTTTTGATGCCAGGTGAAGGAAGAGATTTTGTTTGACAACGTAGGCAACAGTGGACTATCATGTAGAAGAAAGTGCACAACCGTAGATATGACTAACTTCAGATCCCAAGCCATCAGTAATGGATTCCATTCTTAGCCACAACTGTTGATCTGGAAACTTCAGTGTCTCAACCTTATCATAGCAAACAGTTTGGATATTGAGAGGTTAGGGGTGGATGGAAGGAATTGTTGGCATGCAACTAGATAGGATACAGATTCTCATCCATAAAAATTAGGTTCAGAGTAAGTTTACTTAGGGTTTATGTAAATAGCTCACATTATGTAAGCCAAAATTCACAAACATTTTTCAACATTGCATATAGTTTGACTCTATGTTGACTTACTGAATATGATAAACAATATTGTATTTGATAATATGTAATGTTTGCATTACTTAAACAAATCATCTAAACATAGAAAATGTAAACAAAAAAAATTGGGTCCTGCTCCAATATTCTTTATATGCAGTGACGTGAATGTCTTCAGTAGCTTTAATAGATAATACTTTGTGTCAAGGTTCCTAGAAGTGTTTTCTTCATCAGGATGACTGGCAAAGTTAAATTATTTCACTTTGATATCAAAAATAGGAATGTTACTAACTAGAGCAAGCAAATTTAACCATACCAGCTCAGGTGAAGAGCTAGCTACTAGTACCTATCAATGCCAGAGCAGTGCTTCTTTGCTTTCTTTTCTTATATTTTGGTCTTCAACAAAGAGACATTCCATCCATAGTTTTCTTGTCTTTTCACAGCTCATCCCCCATAACCATAAGGTACCCCCTTCTCTGCCTCTTATATAGTCTGGGCTGAGCTTATAGGTCATCCACTCTAAGTTTGGCATGAGTATGGTGAGCCCCTGGGAATAAGAATCCACTGGATTGCCTAAAGAAGGGTAAACTGACCCAGTTGGAAAGAGAGCTAGTCAAAGTTCCCTTTGAGAGGCCCATGCATTTCCAGCCTGGTTGAGCTAGGAGACCTAGTCCTTTAAAAAAAAAAAGGCAATTGTATCAGCCACTTCCTCATCACTTCTAATTCTGTTTGCTCTTTTGTATGTAATCTTTTCTTTTCTTTTCTTTTCTTTTAACTTTTGGCCATTTTAAAACATTTTTTCTGCATTTTTTTTAGAGGACTACCCTAACGGCACTTGGCTTGGTGATGAGAATAATCCTGAAATGAGGGTTCGATGCGCGATCATCCCTGCTGACATGCTGCACATTAGCACCAATTGTCGAACAGCAGAGAAGATGGCGCTAACATTACTTGATTATCTTTTCCATCGGGAAGTTCAGGCTGTCTCCAACCTCTCTGGGCAGGGAAAACATGGGAAAAAACAGCTTGATCCCCTCACCATCTATGGAATTCGTTGTAAGTATGTTTCATGTGTTGTATTTCTGGAGCACCGATAGGTTTGGTAGATTTGTTTATGTATGTATTACATCCATTTGTTCTTAGACATTGGATTGTTTCCCCCCTGCTCTGGTGTTAGAATGGAAGAGGGAATTACAGAAATGACATTTCAGTGGATAGTGTTTTGACATTATGGGTGCAGTTATTAGATTAGGTGAACATTTTTAAAAATTATATGTGGGCTAATGCCATGCTCTAACAATAGGCATTTTGTGTGTTAATATGGGTGACTGAGTTAAAGATGGCCCCCAGACAGTTGAAAGTTCTGTATCTGTGTGGTTGATAGGTATCCATGGGGATGAATAAGAATAGAGTTGCAAGCAAGCCTTCTTCTTCTCTGCCCCACCAGAAGTATCATTTCCACATCTAGAAATGAAGAAAAGTAGAAAGACAACTCTAAGCTCTAAACTCTGACTCTACGTATAGGAACAGCTCTGCTTTTCTCTACTTAATTCCAGGTTTCAAGCTTTTGTCAGCCAGGAATGATGTAGTAGTAGGCATTGTTCACATTTCTATTCAAATTTTTAAAGGGATTTCCCTATGAAACAATACAACACTTTGGAAAAAACTTAGAACCATGTAAATAACCCCAAAATGTCATGATATTAGAAAAAATAATAAGAGTTAGAACTTGAGGAGAAAATAAGAAGAGGAGAGTGGATTGACCTATGGGATTGTAATGAAAACCTGATGTTGTATTTGAATTTTTCATTTATATATTTTTTCCATTGACATATTATTTGATGTGAGGTTATTTCTATTTCCCTATTCTCTTTCTCTGTGTCTCTCTCTCTCTGTTTCTGTCTATCTCTGTCTCTCTGTCTTCTTTCCCTTCCCTTCTCCATTCCTCTCTCCTTCTCTTTCACTCTCTGTCTTATTTTTATCTCTTGGGACTTCAGTTTCATTCTAATTTTAAAGAAGTTGTGAGCATCCAGTGAGGTAATATTTGTCAACCGCAATATAAATACTAGTCATTATTGAATTTCTAAAAATGCCATTCACTAGGGATATACACCTGAACTGATGTATGCAGAACTTATCAGAAAAGCAAATAGGAACCCCTTAAGCCTGCATTACCAAGAAAACTTATTTTTTATTTGGTTGTTGCTTCTCAGGGAGCATCCATTATAATAGTGTTGGAAGAGAAAACATATTCTTATCTATCTGTCTATCTATCTATCTACTTACCTGTCTTAATAATCTTATGATCTCTTAGAGTAAAAATTACTCACTCCCAGAGGATCTCTCATGCCAGTCTGTGGAATTTCTCTCATGTACTTACTCATGGTCTAACTTGAATTACAGTTGTATGTGTAGACACACACTCACTCACACACACTCTCATTCATCCCTCTTATTTCTTTCCTTCCCTAGGAGATTTTAAGTTCCTTGAGGACAGACACCCTGTTGTTCTTCTTTGTGTCTTTTGTGCCTCTCATAGTATCTTGTGTACATTAGCTGTGTGTTAATCAAGCACACTACGCTGTCAAGGATTCATGTGTTGATCCATTTGAGTGGTCCTGTTACTCATGCAGATGCAGCCTCGTTCCATGTTGAGACGGTGTTTTAAGTTGCTGTGACTAAAAATATTCGTCATAGGGTGGCTAACATCCCAGCTGAGGCTAGTGTTTTCACAATGAACATGCTAATCTGGTCTCTACTCAGAGCTTTCCCATATCGGTGTAGGACTTGACAGAGTTTGGGCTCCTTCAGCACCACCGTTAGCACCCAGGGTCATCTGTGTGGTACTGGTCTTGTCAGGAGAAACCACCTTTGCCCACCTCTTTGCAGAGCTTGATGGAGTCATGATACAGAACGAGACATATGTTTTAGGACATGGACAACGAAGAAATTGTTTTGCTTAACTATGCATATTTGTTGCAAATATTTGTTTTTGTTTTTTTCAGTGGGGAAAGATGTGAAGGAGAAAAAAATTACTGCTTACTAATTGAAAAAATAAAAAAAAAAGACAGCCAGTTTCATTAGACAGTGTTAAAATTTTCGTCGTTGAATGGCATTTGGTCTACATCAACCACACATTATCCAAGTGTATACTTAGACTACTGAACATATTTATACAGGCAGTAAAGAATTATAGGCTTCTTTCTCCCAAGAGCTTTGGCTGATTGATTTCGCTGTTTTAGTACTATCACGCTGAATGTAACACATGCTGTAAGTTCAACTCTCTCACACCACCATTTGTCTCAGAACTAGAGTCTGGGTCAGCTGAAAGAAAATATGACTCTGAAACGATTGCATTTACTCATCGTACTTGGACCCACTGGAATATGAAGAAATGTAGACATACATGTCCACACAGAAGGTCACAAGTTTAAAAGAATTGTCATTTCATAATATTTTTAAATGCAGGGATGACTAATTATTTTGGCTTGTATGTTTCACTCCCACCTTCTGCCTTAGTCAACTCTTATACATTCAGTCACAAAGATTTAGTGGATTAGCAAGAGGAGATATAAATAGAAAAACAAATCATAATCCAATTTTTTGTTGTGAATAAACTAGGGAGAAAATTTTTGTTGATCCACAAGTGTGTTTTCATTTGTTAACGTAAGAACATTGTTGGTTGTCGATTTTCTCCCGGTATACATGTAGTCTCAAGGTCTAACTCCTAATTTTATGTATTTGACCTCGTTCCCCCCACCCCCGGAGGTTGGACAGACAAGTTGGTCCATATGCCATTAAAGGTAGTTTTACTGGTGTCTTTCCTTTTCCTTTTTTCTTTTTTAAACATGGCAGTTACTACCCAGTATATACCCTGTATATCGTTCCATCCCTGGAACCCTCCTCTCTAATAAAGAAAAACAGTTTAGCAAAACCAACTGATAAAATGAAGGCATGAAAGCATAAATAGCAGAGGAAGAAAGTATATTTTATTAAATGCCCTTTGGGTCCTGGATGCTTCATTGTAATTGGTTTGTTCTGACTTCTTCTTATTTGTTAGCTCAATATCAGGCTTACAGTCTTATAGCTTGATGATGGACTGTTACATTTGCATACCACCCTTTGTTCAATCGTTCTCCTGTCAGTGGCCACCCACTTATCTCCCATCTCTTCTGTAGATAGCTCGCTTGTTTGTTGTCTTCTCCTTAGACTGTAAGCTTCTCAAAAACAGGCAGTGCCTTTCCCCTTTCTTTGTAATCCTCAGCACAGTGCTTGGCACACGGTAGGTGCTTAATACATATCTGTTTACTGACTTACTGTTCTATGGGACAGCTGGCTGGTGCAGTGGATAGAGTGCTTGGCCTGGAGTCAGGAGGACTCCTCTTTGCGAGCTCAAATCTGGCCTCGGTTACTTGCTTGCTGGGTTATCCTGGGCGAGTCATTTAACCCTGTTTGCCTCAGTGTCCTCATCTGTCATATGAGCTGGAGAAGGAGATGGCAAACCACTCAGTTTGTTTGCCAAGAAAACCGCAAAGAATCAGACAGGACTCAGAAATGACTGAACAGAATTGTTCTAATGGTTGCTATTTTGTTGTAGCGCTAAGTACGTGAATTAATTCAGGTAGCATCCTACTTTATGGCGTATTGATTGGCATGGGCCGGTCATTCACATGTTATTCATAGAACCCAACTAGGTCAGATCTTAGCTGACTCATCCTTGGTGCTGTAGGAGGGTGAAGGATTTTATATCGGTATTATGGTGGATGGTGGGAGGCAGAATAGAGACTACAGAGCAAAAATGGCGCACCCTAATAACGGCGACTCTGATGCCTGTACGCTCTGTCAGCACATTTGATCTGTGTAGCAGACCTGGATGATAAAAGGGCGAATAATAATATTCCTTAAAAAAAAACCCAAAAAACCAACCAATCAGAAAGGTAAAAATTCAGGAGGGTTAAGTATGTCGCCTCAGGTTATATTTACAGCTAGGACTTGGAGCCAGGAGTGGAACACAGGACTGGTTTCTACTCACGCTCCTTCCGGTAGGTGCCACACCATCTCCCTGCACGGTAGCTGGAGACACAGAATGAGAGCTCACCATGGTCAGAGCTCTTCTGTGTGAGTGGGGTTTGTCTCTCAGACCTCCTTGCAATTTTCTAATGATTCTCAAATGGAAAGATCCTGTGTTAAATGAAGGATAGCTACTGTTCATGCAACTCCATTCAGTCGAGTAGCCATTTACCCATTGTGTGTGAGACACAGGTGTCGGGGTTCCAGGACACAATGAAATGCAGTACCTGTTCTCATCTTCCACTGTAGCCAAGGCCAAGAATGGGCAATAAAGGACTATGCTATTTAATGTAAATCCCACCCCGGGGCACCAAGTTCTGACACCCTCGCTTATCGGTTGTTACTGGCTTTTGTAGTTCTTAGTACCATAACAGCTTTTTTTTTTTTTGGCAATTGGGGTTAAGTGACTTGCCCAGGGTCACACAGCTAGTAAGTGTCAAGTGTTTGGTCTGAGGCTGGATTTGAACGCAGGTCCTCCTGCCTTCTGGGCAAGTGCTATCCACCGTGCCACCTCGCTGCTCCTATAACAGCTTTCTTGTGTGCGCAGTGGAGATGTGCCTTTTGATCTTTCTGTCCTTTTGCCCAGTCTTTCCTCCATCTTTCCATACAGATAATTAATTGCCACATTCTGTTATCTTTGGCTATGAAGGCCAGCAGTATTATATACTGTAGAATACCTGAAACTCCCATGTCTTTTTGCAAGAGCCACAATGTGCTGACTAGTTAAGTTAATTAATTGACATCATTAAATTTGCCAGATATTACTGATATACTAAGAATAATGTGCTCACAGCTTCTCGGAGTTTGGTGTAGATTGGCTAGAATGGTTATGATGCGGTGGAAAAAGGTTCTTGATGGGATACTAGTGTTGGTCTGGTCACTGGGTGGTACCCAAAGGAGAAACTGTTTAGGGACCCAGGCTGTATCCCTGTTCCAGGTAGCTGTGCTGATAGTGTGCGCTCTTTTTTTGATTTAAAGAGGGGCTAGCCAGAGAGGCTTTTTAACTGTCTTTGTGCTTTTAGAAAACAGCTCGAGAGCTCATGTTCTTGTGCTAGTTGGCCAGTCACATAATTTTGTTATGAACAGCATGATTTTAGTATGCTGAATATTTTTTTTAAATTCCAAACAAAGTGATACAAATTTTATTAACAAACCAAATGGTAAAGTGACATATTTTCTTTTGAAGAAGAGAGTTTGTTGCATGTGACTTTTGTGTTCCCTGGTGTGGGTGGCTTACAAAGCGATTTTGCCATACGAACGACTGTGGGTAAAGAGTGTGTGGGGGTCTTGGTACCGAGCTCAGCAGACAGCTGCTTCAAGGAAGCAGCCAAAACCCTTTTAGAAAGGGCAGTGTACATTTTCTTTCTCCAGATAGGGAAAGCATGTGAAATTTTCTCAATAGACGAATTCTTGACTCAAGCCATGTCAATTTGCTGTTTAATTTATGTATAATGAAGAATGAAAGAGTATATTATTATTTTTTTTGAATCAGACATCTCCTAATAGTTATACTGAGAAACATGGCAAACTCTTAGGAACACTTTTCAATTCATGTTTCAAAAAACAAAACAAAACCCCCCCCAAAAAAATTAACCACTTTGTGCAGTTTGTAAAGGGAGAGTAAAAGAACTCTTAATGGTTGGCTGCTCAAGCCAGGGAAGTTCAGAACAAGAAGTCAAAATTGGCCTATTTGCAACCCAGAACAGCATGAGCTCCTGTAATTAAATTGTGGCTCCTTGTAGCATATAAAATAAATCCCATGTTTGCCAAGTCTGTATGTTTACTAGTTTTTACAGAAGAAATAATAATACAAAGGGCGACTGTTCTTCTGCCTGGCAGTGTTTATCTATTTTCCAGACAGGTCCAAACTTTAAGGAGAATAACAGACTTTTGGTGAATTCACAGGGTTGTACATTCTTGAAATTCTTTTGTACTAGAAAAGATGTACTGCCTCTAATGAGAGCATGCCATGTCTGCTTAGGGACATAGTGTAACCAAAAAGTTCCTGTAGAGACTTTGAAAAAATACCATATTCAGAATTATGGTGCCCGACTACTTTGAACATATTTAATGGTGAGTAGTTATTTTTGATTTGGTTGTAGTGCTAGCATTTAAGTCATGCAGAAGACAATTTAGATCAAATAATAAAACAGGAATGGCTTTACACTTATACAGTACTGGGAAGTCTTCCACAACAGTTTATTTGCCATAGCTTTTGAGGTAAGTAGTACGCATGATATTACCCACGTTTCACAAGTGAATCAATAAAGCTCACTTTGTGACTTACCCATGGCTCAGAACCAGTTTTATGATAGCAGAGATTTGGACCCAAGTCTCCCACCTCCAGGTAGAGAAGGAGAGGGAAGTTGAGTGGAAAGAACATTGAATCTCCATTCAGAAGACCTGGGTTCAAAGTATGGCTCTGTCACTTATCTCCTTGCTCTGAGGCACTGCCCCTATGCCTCAGTTCTCTTCCCTTTAAAATAAGAGATTCCCCCTAAGCTCCCCTCTGGCTTTGAATCCCATGATAAGGATAACTCATTATTTCATTTTGGGCAAAAGTTACAGAAGAGCATATGAAGAGTTAGTCAAAGAGCCAAAGTCATTGTGAGATAATTTTCATATAATCTTAATGATGTATATCATTATCTGTTCTTTTGAATGTGGCAGGCATATGGCATCTATATATTAATGGCTGTTGTCGTCTTTCAAAAAAAGGTCTTTTTGTTGATATTCTGGAGTGCTTCCATCATATATCTGTGTACTCCCATGCCTGACACTGAATCAGCTCCTTTGGTTTGAGCAGATTACTACTAGTCACTGTTACATGACCAAGCCTGTTCTTGTACTGCTTGTTTTTTGAGTTACCTTACATTGTCCTCAAAAAGAAATTGCTATGGAAAGAATAAAATTGTATATTTAACTTTATTAAAGAGCAAAAAAAAAACCCCAAAGCAAAAACCTTTCAGAACTCAACAGCTCAATGACAGCTCTTTTACCTCATAAACTCTGCCTCTACCTGCAAAATGAAGACGTGAACCTTTTACTTGCCACTTAAGCTCTACTGTTGACCTTGCTCTGATCCTTGAACATCTCATGAAATTGGCTCACATAAGATTTCTTTATCTTTCTCTTTTCTGGTGAGATAAAGTGAGTGGCCACAATATGAAGAAAGTTATTTTCTCGCCAATTCCTAGTCCACCATCTCTCATTCTAGCCCCAGGAAGTTTTTTGGAATCTTTTTGAAAGCTTTGACAGTCTTCATATTTTCAGTATTTTGATAACTTGCTATGAATATTGATTGCTGTTTCCTATAGCTATAGACCATTTTCCTCTCCCTTTTGATTACTTTGTACTTTGGAAATCCTACCTTAGGTAGAGATTTCTGCTGTTTGTTAAAATAGTCACCACTTGTTTCAATCACACTTTCATTCAGTTTATAAATTTTAATTTTTTTAATGACCTTTTACTTTTTCTCTCTCTTGTCTCCCTGACCCCAGGGAAAAACAAAACCTTTGTAACAAAGGTTTGTAACAAGGTGTGACGTCAGACCAAAAACGAAGTGTGTTTCTTGTTCTGCATGTTAGTAGTCATTCACTTTTCTGTCAGTAGGTGGTGGCATTCTTCATCTTTGGTCCTCTGGGACAATGGTTGGTCATTGTTCCTTTTTATAATGTTGATATTATAGTATAAATTGTTCTCCTGGTTCTGTTCACTTTGTATCATTTTATACAACTCTTCCCATGTTTCTCTAAAAATGTCTATTTCTCTATTTCTTACAGCATGGTAGTGTTGCATTACATTCGTATACCATAATTTGTTCAGCTACTCTTCAAATGAAGGCTGTCTCTTATTTTTTTACTTCTTTGCCACTATAAAAATAGCTGCTATAATTTTTTTTTTTGTACATAGAAGACCTTTTCTTCTTTCTTGACCTATTTTGGGGGTTCAATCCTAATAGTGATAATACAGAGTCACAGGTGTAGAGTTTAGTATCGTTTGGGGCATGGTCCTCGATCGTTTTTCCGAATGGCTCTACCAGTTCAGACCTCCACCAGTAATACACTGAGGTGCCTGCTTTTCTGTAGCGCCCACATCATTTATCATTCTCCTTTTGTGTCATCTTCGCCGAGCTGATGGTATAAGGAAGAACTTCAGTCACTGTAATTTGAATTTCTTTTATTATTAGTGATTTAGAGCATTTTTTTCTTGTGACTGTAGATAGCCTGGAATTCTTTCCTTGAATGCTGCCCGTTCATATTCTTTGACAATTTTTATCAGTTGGTAAATGACTCTTATTCTTATGAGTTTTAATTAGTTCCTTTTGTGTCTTAGAAATGATACCTTTGTCAGAGAAACTTGATTCAAAGAGCCTCCCCCACACTACTCCCCAGATAATGATTTCTCCTCTTAATTTAGCTGCATTAGATTTGTTTGTACAAATACTTTTAAGTTTTATATAATCACATTGTTCATTTTGCCTTCTGTTTGGACATGAACTCCATGGATCTGAAAAGGGAATTTTTTTGTTGTTCCTCTGATTTGTTTATGAGATAAGCTTTTATCCATTTAGAGCTTATCTTGGAATATGGAGTGAAGTATTGGTCAGAACCTAACTCTTTCTAGACAGTTATTCAATTTTTCTAGTAGTTTTTGTCAAGTAGTGAGTCCTTACCCCAGTAGGTGGGATCTCCTCAATTGTTTTTATAGCTTCAAACTTTGGAAGTGAAGTCAAATTTGTTGAAGTGTGGTATATGGCATACATAACTAGATCATGCTTATCTCATTATGAAGATGTTTTTAGCTGAAGAAAATTTTTTTCCCCTTCCTTTTTTGGAAAAAAAAATGCTCAACATAATATGCGTTTAGTTGAAAGTATTTAGGAACATACAGTAGGCAGAATTTGTATCACTTTTTCCAAATGAAGAAATATTTGTTTGAAAAAACATCAGCATATATACACACAAAAGAAACTATTTGGTGTATTGCACAAACCATACCACAAAAGACAGTTTGTCTTGTGAGATAATCAGCTTTTATACGGTTACTTATGGAGGCAATACAATTTGGGCCTATAATTGGTTCTTTTAGAAATCTTTAAATTTTCACAGAGAGACATGATCTGAAAACTTTGCCAGGCTGGCTCTTTTGCTATAATTGAAAATATAGACTTTACTCTTCTCACTTTTTTATAATGGTACATGTAAGCCTATATTTTAAAAATCAAATCAAAGTATTCTGTATGTTGTTAGAAATGTAATGAAAATGTGTAGCAAAATAAGTCATTAGATTTTTTTTTCTCTTTTTACAATATGTAGATTCATTTCAAAGTAAAATGCCATTTCAGCCGACTGGCAATTTTGGGAATTAATTTAATTTTCCAAACAGTAAAGCTGATAAGTTTCTTTTTTTAACTGTTTGTTGTTCAAACATTTCTACTGTAGTCTTAATTTTACTCACAATATTAGATAGCAACAGTAGTGTATATCAGTGGTGTCAAAAACTCAAATTATGACAGATCTCTGTTGGCCACATGTTGACTTAGAAAACCACAAATTAACATTATCTTTGCTGTATTGTATTTTTTTTTTTATTTTGTTAAACATTTCCCAATTATACTTGAATCTAGTTTGGCCCCACTCCTGAGTTTTGCCTTGTAGCCTGGCCCAAGTTTGACCCTCCTCTCTGTTATAATGCAAAAGCAGCCCATGATATGAACAGTATTTTCTTCTGGTGTCAGTATTTGTCATTGGTTATCCCAGTTCTTTGCAGCAGGTTTCTGCCTTCTGTTTGACATATTTGAACCTCATCCCTCCATGAGCTCCTGAATTTCTTCTTTATTCTTTGCTGCCATTATCACCTATCCTCAGGGCTTTCTGATTTATCAAGCAGATTTCATTGTTGGATTTGTAGATGGGGCCCTGGTCTGGAATTCCCAAGATTGAAGTTTCTTTTGTGGGCAAACTGATTAATCTTTCTGTGCTTAGGTTGCTTACCTGTGTTTACACACTTCCATGGTTTCATGGTGTCAGCGGCCTAAGGGCGGGCTGCCTCTGCCAGTACAGTAGGTGATAAGCCATGGAGGCCTTCTTACCCTGTGCCCTTTCTTGCCGTGTCTTTGCATCAGTCCCCTGTAGAGGATCTGCCCAGGGTGCCGGAGGTTGTCCTTTCACGTTTTGTGGTTCCCAGGCTCAGGCTGTTCATTTGTTGTCTTTCCCTCTTGTTGCATGAATGGCTCCCCTGCTTTTCTTGTCATTCATATCTTAAACATCCTATGCCACTTACTGTGTGTATGTTATGTTAAGGAAATGGCAAATCATTCCAGGATCTTTGCCCAGAAAACCCCAAATGGGGTCATAGACACAGCTGAAGCAACTGGACAACAACATGGAGTAATCCACTGCAGCCTCCTCACAACCAGTCTTTTTGTCTTTGACTCTTTAAATCTGAGTGCAGATAGGAGTGTAACATGTACACACATAAAAGAGGTTATTTGATGTATTGAACAAACCATACCACAGAAGGCAAGAATTTGTCTTTTGAAATATAAGCTTTTGTATGGTTACTCGTGGGGACAGCACAACTTAGGCAACTAACCAGTTGGCAACCATGACGTGGCATAACTTACAAACATAGAGTCTCACCGGGAAAACATTGGTTTTGGGAAATTGGACCCTAGTGTCAGGGACCAGCACGTGGTCATTGAACGCTCCGTGTAGAACTTTCTAACACAATCTTAACACACTATCTTTTTTTTTTTTTCTATTAAATTAGCCCTATATCATCTGTAGAGTGGAGACAATGGTTGCTGGCTATTTATGTATTTCATGAGAGGCAGCATGGCATAGTGGATAGAGATCTGGCTTTCGGGTCAGGAAGATCAGCAGTCCAGTCTGGCCTCTGACCTGTAATGGCTTTGTGAGTGACTCTGAGATGTCACTTGATTTTCCAGTGCTCTTCACAACTCTCAGAGACAACATGATACCAAAAAGGGGCCAATCTTCATTGGTAGATAGCAGGAGTTTCCTCATCTAGGAGTTTGCTATACCAGTGAAATCTTAGGTTCAATCCTGTGTTTCATAGGAATGGTATGACTATGACTATGAATGATAGGACATCTTGAAAGTGTTTTGGGGGCTTAAGGGAAAGGTTACACTATAAATTTATTAATATTGAGCTACTACCTTCAATAAACACCTTTAAAATTGATTCTTAAAAGTGGTCAATTTAAGTTGACCCATCTGAATAATAGATTTCACTAAGAAAGATCAGAAACAAATTTTGTTTTCCTTTGATACCTCAGTTAAATGACTTGCTATGCAATTGGCATTTCGAATCTCACATGGTTAATAGGGAGGCACACATTTGGAATGAAACATCATTCCGTTCAAGCCTCAGCTTTGTTTCTCTCGAATTTGTGATCAGATGAATGTATTCTCTAAAAGCCTCATGTCAGTCCTTTTGTGCCATGGTATTTCTCTTGCCATTTCTATACTTAAAATATTTTCCCTAGGAGCAGTGGGTATATCACACATTCCTTTAAATAGGGAACACAAAGTGTCTTAGGGAATGGGGAAGGGAAACAACCATGTGAGAACAGGATTTTTATTTATTTTTTAAAAAAATTTTTGTGAATTTACTTTTAGTTTTCAACCTTCACTTCCATAAGCTTTTGAGTTTTAAATTTTCTACCCTTCTCTCCCCACCTCCCTTCCTAAGACAGCGTACAATCTTAATAGGCTCTACATATACATTGCTATTAAACATACTTTCACATAAGTCATGTCGTGAAGAAGAATTAGAGCCAATAGGAGGAACCACAAAAAAAAAGAAGAAACGAAACAAAACGGAAGAGAAAAAAAAGCAAACAGTAGGCTTCCATCTGCATTCAGACTCCATAGTTCTTTGTCTGGATGTGGACCGCATTTTCCATCATGAGACCTTGGGAGATGTTTTAGATCCTTGGCATTGCTGAGAAGGGCTAAGTCTATCAAAGTTAGTCATTGCACAATGTGGCTGTTATTGTGTACAATGTTCTCCCAGTTCTGCTCACTTTATTCAACATCAGTCCATACAAGTCTTTCCAGGTTTTTCTGAAGTCGGCCTGTTCATCATTTCTTAGAGCACAATAGGATTCCATTACATTCATAGACCACAACTTGTTCAGCCATTCCCCAAAATAGGCATCCTCTCAATTGCCAATTCTTTGCCACCACAAAAAGAGCTGCTATAAATATTTTTGTACATGTGGGTCCTTTCCCCATTTGTATGATCTCTTTGGTATCTAGCCCTAGAAGTGCTATTGCTGGGTCAAAGGGTATGCACATTTTTATAGCCCTTTGGGCATAGTTCCAGATTGCTCCCCACAATGGTTGGATCAGTTCACAACTTCACCAACAATGCATTAATGTTCTAATTTTCCCACATCTTCTCCAATATTTATCATTTTCCTGTTTTGTCATGTTAGCCAAATCTGTTAGGTGAGATGTGGTGCCTCAGAGTTGTTTTGATTTATATTTCTCTAATCAATAATGATTTAGAGCATTTTTTCATATGACTATAGATAGCTTTAATTTCTTCATCTGAAAGCTGCGTATTCATATCCTTGATCATTTATCATTTGGGGAATGAGAGGAGGATTTTTTTTTTTAGGCAGTTGGGGTTAAGTGATTTGCCTAGGGTCACATAGCTAGTAAGTGTCAAGTGTTTGGTCTGAGGTTGGGTTTGAACTCAGGTCCTCCTGACTTCAGGGCCACTGCTGTATCCACTGCGCCACCTAGCTGCTCCTGAGAGGAGGATTTTTAAAGAGCATTTTTACATAATATTTAGTGATGGTTTTTTGGACAGATTATTTTTGGAAAGATGCTCCTCTCTTCCCATGGCATTCCCTCAAGGAACTTGCTGGTCTCTTTATGCTGGTTATCCCCCTTGCCTGGAATGCTCTCCATCCTTACCTCTGGCTCTTGCAATCCCTGTTTTCATTTAAGACTCAACTTTTACCACCTTCTTCATGAAAGTTTTCCTAATCTCCCCAGCTGCTAGTTATACTCTCTCTGAAAACCACTTTGTATTCATATATGCATACATATAGGTGTTTGTGTACATGTTGGCCTCTCCATTGGAAAATCAGATCCTTGAGGAGAGAGACTTTCACTCTTTTATCCTCAGTCCTTAGCACATAGGGTTTAATAAATATTTGCTGATTGATTAATTTATCAGTGACCAGAAAAATAGTAAGATGGAAAGAGTGCTAGGTTTGGGAGAGAGGTCATGGGTTAAAAAATCTAGCTGTACTGTTTACTACCTATGTGACCTTTGGCAAATCACTTGTCCTGTATGGGCCTCAGTTTCTTTACCTATAAAAATGAAGGGGTTGGACTAGATGACCTTTGAAGTACTATCCAACTATAAACCTATGAAATAATGATTAAAAGACAAAAGAAAACTTGGTTGTTACGCCTAAACCATGGATTTTTTTGGTAACAGGACTTTTATGCCTACAGTCTCTGTTATACCTCAAGTCAAGAAGCATTTATGAAGTGCCTATTGTGTGTCAGGAGCTGTGGAATATAAATACACAAGAAAGTCTTCTGCCCTCAAGGAGCATACATTTCTGATGGAGGAAGACAGCACAAGAAAGGGAGGTGAAAAAGGAGTGGAGAGGTTGTGAATGAAGGCATTCAGTGCGGCAGGGGCATTGTAGAGAAAGTCAGAGAAAGGGAGAGTCAGGACTGGGAACTAGGGGAGGAATGAAGACATGATTGGTCTGGGCCACCTCCTTAAAATGAAGGTTCTGGGTGAAACCAGCCAACCACAGGAGCAGAGGGTAGTTCTAGTGTAAGGAGTAGTCCAGGGGTGGAGTGAGCTTCCAGGGGGGAAGAAGAGGAATACATCACAAATCCTGTGGAGCTGAGTCAGGAATGGAGCCTGGAGAGGGATGAAGGTGTGCATGACCTAGGCCTCCTCATTAAATACCCAAATGGGTATTTTACTCATTCTCCTGCTTGTAATGCTTCATCAAAGGAATCCACGTAGGAATGACTCCTGGACTGCGGTCAGTGCTAATTAGAGAACCGTGTGCTTACAGAATTGTTTAAGTCATGCCTTTTATAGGTGCAGTAAAATATGGTCATTGGTGCATTCTGCTCATACCTATTTAAGTCCAACTACAGTTAAGCTCAATGCTTTGGGCCAGTCAAAGAAGTGTAACACATAAGACACTACCCTCTGAAAGTCTATAGTTTCACCTGGAGTCATGAGGTATGCAGATATGGAAAGGTTGATAGCAATATAAAGTACTGTGATTCAGTTCTAAATGAGCGGTTCACAGGATTTAGTCGTAAGTGTTCAGAGGAGGAAGATATCAGGGAGGAGAGGAGAGGGCTGGAGTTGACTTTTGAAGGATGAGGATTTGAATAGGCATAGAGAAAAATGGGTATAGGGAAAAGTATTCCAAGGAAAGATCCTGTAGAATGAACAGTGCTGTGGATATAGGAAAATAAGAAGCATATGACTTGTGGAGTGGCATGGGCATTCTTTTATTAAAATAAGTAGTCCCTCTAGATTTTTGGGACACTACTCTCACCTGACTTTTCTTGCTGCTTATCTGGCCGCCCCTTCTCTGTTTTCTTGCTAGATCTTCCTCCAAATCATGCTCTATTTTTGTAGGTGTCATACAAGGCCCATTTTCTTCTCCCTCCATACTACTTCATTTGGGGATCTTAGCAGCTCCCGTGGGTTTAATTCCTGTCTCTGTTCTGATGATCTATCTTACCTACCCCAATCTCTCTGCTGACCTCTAGTCTCACATCTTTAGCTGCCTTTTAGACCTCTCTAACTTGATGGCCATTTGACATCTTAAACTCAGTATATTCAAAAAGGAAACTCATTATCTTTCCCTCTAAACCCTCCATGCCCCCCACCTGTTCCTGTAGAAGGGCTACCATCTCCTCGGTCCTTCAGGTGCACACTTCTTGCACTTCTCCCTCTCTCTCACCGTGTGCCGCCCCCCCCCCCATATCCAACCTGTTGCCAAGGCCTGTCCATCCTTTGCATCATTTCTTGTTTATGTCCTCTTCTCTTCTCTGATCCTGCCACTCCCCTGGTACAGGCCTTATCACCTCACACACAGACTTTACAACAGCCTGCTGGAAGGTCTGCCTGCCTGACACTGAAGTCCATGCTTTGAGCTGTTTTTCTAGATGAAAGCAGACATAACCATTTGCATCCTAGATACTGATGTTCTCATTTTTGCACTGAGTCCTGTGGACACAGAACAAAGTCCAGAAGATATTGTCTTTGGCGTCATTAGCCATGTGCTCCAACAAGCCGAACTAACCAGCTTTTGCATCTTCTCTGATTTGAGACTAGACAGTAGGCTCCGAGCAAGGGAGAAGAAAGAGGTTATTATTATTATAAGATAAAGGGTTATTGCTTTCATTTTTTTTTTGCTTTGGAGAAGTAATAAAAAAAAGAGAGAGGATAAGGTGGCTTTCTTTTCACAATCTTGGAAAAGGTAGAGCTGAGTATTTATTTTTCTCTTGAATAAATGAATTACCACTGGAGAAAAGTGACTAACTTGGCTTTGAGGCTGGGAAAATATGGATATGGGTAATCGTCACATGGAATATTAGTTGAGTAGCGCTGGCTTTTTGCTTCTACTTTTTTGGGTATAAAATACTATAATTTATTCTAGGCAGTCTTTCCCTGTTTATTTCTTTTATTTTCCTGGGCCAGTCACATATCAAGACAGTAATTTAAAGAAATGAATTATTGGCACTGAGTCTGACATTTCTTTTCCCCCTTAAATTTCCGATCACAGTAGTAGTGAATTTGTTTTTTATTCCTTTATGAAAAATGAACTTGATACTTCTCCCTACCTCTTGACCCAAGCAACTTTAAAGCTTAAAAATCCTAGTACTTTAGTCTGTCTTTGCCTTTCAGTGTCTGTCACAGGTTTTGTTACAAGTAGTTTAATCTGAGATTCCATAATCTGAATATTTGAATGTCACCAGTTATTGAACGGGGCCGTACTTGTAGAAGAGGTTGCAGTGGCAGGGGATGTGAAAGGCCCCCCTTCCCCAGCTCTTATCTGGACACTTGCCGAAGGAGTAAGAAGGAAAAGGCGAGCAGCTTGCAGCACCCTGGGGCTGGAGGGGAGCTGTTGGAGTCTTAGGTATCTCTTGTGAACTAATAGAGGGAAACTAAGCCATAGAATTAAAGTAGATCAAGTCTGTCGGCCATCATTGGTGCATCAACAGCAAGGGGAAGGGCCGTATTCCTGTTTGTGTGGAGCAACAGCTCCAGTGGATTTCACCTTTACGATTCAGTCCAAAAATATGAATTGTGCTCAGCACCAGATGTTAATACATAACAAAAACAGTGGCCGAATGAGAAACATACTCAGTATGTTGCAAAACAGGGTGGACAGGACTTGGAGAACGGTAGAAGGATGAAGAACCATGTTCCATGTGCATCTTGTGTCCGACATTCAGCTTCTCTAGCCTCCTCCACAGCACCTGGTGCAATATTTATGTACCAGAGAGGCTCTTAGTGAACACTCAGATCAGTAAGGAAAATGGTGATCAGGAGAGCTAACTCATGTAGTGCCTTAAGGTTTACATGATGCTTCAATCTATGATTGTTATTTTTCATTAGCTTGCTGGGAGGGGCAGTGAACCTGAGTTCAAATCCAGCGTCATATACTTATTAGCTCTATGACCCTGAGCTAATCACTTAGCCTCTGTCTGTCTCAGTTTCCTGTCTATAAAATAGGGATAATAGTAGCACTTACTTCCCAGACTCATTGTGAAAATAAATTGACATAATGTTTATAAAGTGCTTTGCAAACCTTAAAAGCACTGTATTAATACTAGCTGCTATTATTGATATTGATGTTGTTATTGTCATTATCATTTTGCAAAGTGCCTTCCATATCCATTGCGGTTGTAGTGGTGGTGAACTCTTAGTGAGAGTTTTGGGATTTGAGCAGTGCCTTAAAGGATTTATAGGATTGCTAGATTGAAAGGAATTGGGAATATATTTTGTGTTAGGTTGTTTGTCTTTCGTTTTTGAAGAGGATCAGTGACATCATGGGTTGTGCGTAAGTTGGACTTAAGTGAGGCAGAGCTGCACAAAGTCGTCAGTCTTACTCTCTCTTTCTGAGTCATCCAAGTGCAGTAAGTCAAGATGACTGGCGATGGCCCAGGATGCATTGGATGGCCTTGGCACATCTCTGATGCCTGCCCAGGCTCTAAGTGCTTCATAGCTCCTGCTTCAGCGGCCTTCATGGCTATTGTAACCAATTATTCTCATCCGCCTATTCTGCTGAGGAAAGTCTTCACGTGCTTGTGTAGACATATTCCTAACTCACCAGCAGGTTTGAGGCCTGTTGTTTACCCTCAGCCTGGTCTGGGTCACCTGCCGAGATGGTTTTACTGGGGTGTAGTTCTTGTATATGCTACAGCTTCTTGGAGTCACAGGCAAGAACTGAGTGTTGAGAATTAGACATGAAAGGTTGATGAGCAGCCCTGAAAAGGGCTCAGCAAGCCCTCACACCAGAGGTGATAGTCCTCTGTGAATACCCTGCACAAATTAGGTAAACTGCTAGAGCATACTAATTATCTTGTATTACAAAAAGACATTTTTAATTTTATTCTATTTTTCTTAGCTTTTGGTTAAGCCAGATTAGTTTAGATAAAACCAAAACTATTTTCATCTTCTATTTGTATTGTATAGAAAAACCTTATATTATGAGACACACAAAAATCATATGCATTTTGTTTTAGTATTTATTCATTCAGCAAACTTTAATTAGACACCTACTGTATGTAAGTTATCATTCTCAGTACTGAGGGAGATACGAAGATAATGAAGACATACCTGAAAGGATATTAGAATATGATAAGTTCAGGAGATGTACAAAACAAAGCCTGTGAGAGGGAGGACAGAGGAGAAATGACCTCTTATATCTGAGAGAAATCAGGTCAGGCCTTAAAGGATGGGCAATAATTAGTCCAAATGGCAGTGTTAGGCCTGGGCACGGGGACATCATGAGCAGACATCCAGACTGAAAGGCAAGTAGTCTGAGTTGGCTTAGGTGTAGGGATCCTGAAAGGAAAGGTGTGGGAAACCCAGGCGGTAGTTTGGACCAAGACTGTGGAGGTCTTAGACATTTCTGAAAGTTACAGGACGTCATTGGTAATTTCTAGTCAAGGTAATAACGTGATTAGAACTATGCACTTTGGGAAAATTGGATCAATGAAGCCAAGAGTCAATGTACAGGAAAGAAAAAAACCCATGATTTTGTATCGTCTGATAGACTGTGTACCGGTAGATATCTGATTCCCTCAACTGAGAAGGAAAGGTGATTTTTCCTTCTTCCCTCCTCCTCTCCTACTGGCCCCTAGCTCTGAGAGTGTAGTCCAAAGCTCTTCCCCTATTCTTTTCCCAATTATTTCTTACGCCCTCCTTTTTGTCATATGCCCATTTTTAGTGTATATGAACTCACAATGGAGGAATTTTTGTCAATCTCCCTTCCCTAGGACATTGTTGTCTTTTTTTCCCCCTTAAATATAAAATTAGTGATTACTTTCTAAGGTGGAGTTATTCACTTGGTGTCAGTCAATATCCATCCAACACATTTTTATGAAAGGTCTGGTTAACTTCTACCAAACAGTCTGTGTGTGTGTGTGTGTGTGTGTGTGTGTGTGTGTGTGTGTGTGTGTGTGAGTGAGAGAGAGAGAGAGAGAGAGAGAGAGAAAAGAAAGATGAGGGCAAGATGCACACTTGCTTGAAATACTACTGGATAAAGAAAGTTGGTTGAGCCCCAGTTCAAACAGTTCTGGAAATAAGGGGATGTGGGAATGTGTGGAGTAGATGGATAAAGGGGGAGGTAGGTAGGTAGGTAGGTGCAAACACCCTGAGGCCCAGGTAGTTAGTGACAGTATAGAGCTTGGACCATAATAGCCCAAGTCAGCCAGTCCTAAAATACAAAGTTGGGGGAGTATTAGCACATGCTCTCAGCCTTCTCCACAACTAACTTTTTGATCTTGAACAAAGATCTTTGATCACTTAATCTCTCTTATCTGGTTACTCAGATGTAAAATGAGAATCACCATATATCTCTTACCTGCTTTTGGGAGATTTTGAATATCAGATGAGAAAGCTCTTTGAGTAATAGAAAAGCAATATACAAGTACAGAATGTTCTCAGTATCTCATTAGAGAAAAATACTGACTTGTTTAAAAAAGCATGTATTTTGTGCCACCTTGCCAAAGTTCATGCGGAAAATTATTATGAAAATCAAGGAAAAATTGTTATTTTGCTCAGTTCAAATAGATCAGTTCCGGAAAGATCACTTCTTTTCTTTAATGGCCAAACTGGGCCTGATCCAGACTTTGAGGTAGAGTTTTTGTTGTTAAGAGTTAAGTGTTCAATCAGAACCGAGGTCCGATGATAGTGCTGCTGTTGGTAAAATGTAAATACATTTGTGCACTAGCTGGGTTTCTGTCACACCCGTCATTTCTAAACCCGCAAGCTCCTTCAGAAGGGTAGAAATTTTCATTGTTGATTCATAAGCTAGTTTTTCTTGGCAGCCTTTGTGATGGCATTTGCCATCCAGATGGAATTCTGTGTTGCTGTTGAAAAGGCTTATATAACATGGTGTCTTAGAAATTTTTGTCATTTATAAATATCAATACAGTTTTTTTCTTTTAAAGAGATAATACCATTTTTTTCATTTGCTAGAATCTAGGTTCTGAGCTGTCAGATTAACATAAATTTAAATTAAAATTTTTGTTTTCACTAGAATGGATAAAATTCATCTTTTTCATTAAAAGGTTGTAAAAACACTTGGCAGATTCCATTTAACTCCTTTTTTTTTTGGTGACAAAGAGATGATGAGTTTTTAAGAATTCATTTTAGTGGGCTTCCTTTTCTTGTCCTGCATTATTAAATATTCAGAAACATGCTTTTGTATTTGTCTTTTGTTCATATTCAGTTGCCTGTCTGTGGAGTTGGAAGGTGTGTGTGTGTGTGTGTGTGTATGTGTGTTTGTCCTATTTACATCTATAAGAAAAATTAATGCAAACAGAAAGGAGTAAAATTTTTCGTATATTTGACCTGCTTCACGAACCATTTTGTTTTTCATTCATTTCCATTCAACAAGGATTTCAATGTTAGGGTTCAATTTTGGTGACTCTGCTGTCATTCATGGGAAAAAAATTGTAGAAATTTTGACAACAGATCTTTTCCATTTATGAGATGTTTGTTGTCCTTCTAGTTTCATTCTTCAGTTCTCTTAGGATCATTTGTATTAATTGGGCCTTTTGCCAAGCATTCTATGAGCCTGCTTTTCCTTATAGTAGTTCTCGCTATTATATGAGAAGCCATCTTCCTCCTTAAGATTTTACAAATTAATTCTAAGATGCTATTGGCCCTGGCTGACATTTCTATTCACCTGGTAAAGATGATAGATCATAGATGTAGAGCTCTGAGGGACCTTAGAGCTGTTCTATTCCAGTCCCTTATGCTTATGAGGTTATTGAGGCTTAGGAGGTCATGTAATTTGCTCACAATCACCCAAGTAGTTATTGGCAAACCTGACTTTCTTTTGCATCTATATCTAGTTTTTATGGGGCAGGTTGGAGATGTTTTGATTGTACTGTACCTTCTCACATTTATTTTTCTAATTTGGTGTTAATTTTTATCTTGGTTCTTATAAGTCATGGTCTGCCTCTACACTGACAGATGATTTAGAAATACATCCTATGGCAATAACCAGTCCTTACCTTTTTGTTAAGATTAATGTCCCATGCTTCTCTGAATTCTTTGTATTGATTCTTTTTTTTTTATGGCACAGTAATATCTCCTTATATTCATGTACTAGGGTTTGGCCAGCCATTCTCCAATTAATGGGCATCTGCTTTGCCAGCTTTTTTTGCCACTGCAAAAGAGTGCTGTTATAAATATTTTGCTTTATGTGGGGCTTTTCTCCCTGTCTTTAACCTCGTTGAAGTATATGTCTAACAGTAGTGTCTTTAGGTCAAAGGGAGGCAATTTCTTCTTGAGAAACTATGCATGGTGTAGGTCAGAGCACCGAACTTGGTATCAGAAGGTATGCCTTTTCTACTTATGTATGTATGTATGTATGACCTTGGGCAAGGGGTCTTGACTTTCTGGGTCTCAGTTGCCTTCTCTGTATGTAGTATAGATATATGATTGTAACTATATAACTATGTATAATTGATTCCCATGATTCTAAATTTCCTTGCAAGTGTATGAACCTATCCCCTGGGCTGTTAGGATCAGCTGCAATAACATATATAAAGTAGATTTTTTACATTTCATGGTGCACTATTTGCAAAACATCAAATGCGATTTAAATGCTAGCTGTCATTAGCCATTCCTTTAAATTTTTTTTTTATATTTTAATTTTTAGGCAGTTGGGGTTAAGTGGCTTGCCCAGGGTCACACAGCTAGTAAGTGTTAAGTGTTTGGTCTGAGACTGGATTTGAACTCAGGTCCTCCTGACTTCAGGGCCGGTGCTCTATTGTTATTAGCCATTCCTTTGTTGTTGTTGTTGTTGTTGTTGCTGTTGTTGTTGTTGTTTTTAACAAGATATACTCACATATATACTCAAGATATACTCATGGTGTTCGGTTCATGGATTTCATTCCATCAAGTTTTAGTGATGCCTATGGAGCTAAATTAACCTGCTTGTTAAGATGTCTAATTCTTTATTTGTTGCCTAAACTTTGGACATTTCTTTATAAGCATTTGAGGCCATGGGGCTTCTTTCTTGGATTTTGTCTTCTTTGAAGGTCAGGTGTTTGAATTGTTCTTCCTTCCTTCTTTGTGGCTCCCTCTGAGATAGCTAATTTGAAAATATTCAGACGGTTTTCTTCCTCTCTTATCCTTCTTAGTTTAATGTTCTTCAGATTAGATTTGTCAGTCCCTTTCAGGAATACTCCTTTTGTTAAGTTAATTTTCATAGCTTGCCCAACATTGCTCACTTAAAAGATTTATTATTTCTTGCTCATAGATTTTGTTTGATATATATTCTTCCCTTCCTTAGCAAGAAGGCAGATTACTGATTACTTTAGATTTAGTTTCAATCTCAGGGAACAAAGCAGGAGTCATTTCATTAAAGATTTCCATTTGTTTTAAAGGATTTTGAAGTGCCCTTTGTAGCTTCTATAAAATCATTATTGTGTTGCACGCTATAAATTATCTCCCTCCCACTTTTTTTGCCTAGATCTGATCCTGAAGGTTTTTTTTTTCCCATTCGGAGTCAAAAGTCTTGAATGTGTGCTATTAGAACTGTCTTCACCAAGTAATATTCTGAAACAAAGGGGGCTCTTGATCTTAATTCTAGTACTTAAAAAAAATCTCCAAACATTTCCTTTGTTTTGATTATTATAAGTATTTTGGTCCTGCTAGGAAGACACTGTGAAAATACATTTTAACTCTCAGTAGATAGTCCAGCTTCATTGCCTTTAGTAGTCAAAACATTAAGTTTTCCAGCTTAAACTTATTACTAAATAGCTGAACTTCAACCGTATTTTTCTATGTTAATCAGTGAAATTTCATGGGCCCTCTAGAGAAGGTCACATATTTCTTGTGATTTGAACTTTAAAGTCAATAAGAAGGTTGAGAATGTTTTCTTGAGAGCACTTATTCCCACATTCATAATTATTCCTTTTGTAAGTGTTAAGGGAATACTAGGTGTAACATAGAATGTAGAATTGGACTTAAGCCCAAATTTAACATATGATTGAAATTAAATAAAAGCCAATTAACTGTTTATTAAATCTTCTTGTACTATAGGAGGGGCTTGTAGGAAATATAAAAAAAAAATGGGAATCTTGGGAAGATGGTAGGATGAATGGTAGCCTAGCATGTGGCCCTCTCCCCACCACACACCAAATGCATGTGAAAAATACCTGCAAATGGAGTATTGATAAGCATAGGAAAAGTGAAAAAACTCAACATTATCGTTCTTCTAGAAAAAAAAAAGTACTAAATACCAACTGACCAGCCTGTTTTTGTTCCTGGACCTCCCACGATACTGAGACCCCCCTGATCTATAGTCTGAGACTTGGCTAGCTCTTGGAACATTTTGTTGCCTGAAATTTTAGGAAGCAACCCTAGGAGTTAAGTTCTTGGTAGCATCCCAAGGACGGGCCCTTTTGCCAGGGCAAGTTGAAGCCTCTGAAGCAAAGCAGTCCTGAGGCTTGAGATAATGGGGTTGGGTGCTGGTGGTGGGGAAGTTGTAGCAGAGTTTGAAGCCCCATGGAGAAGAACGTGAAGAAGTCAGGAGACCAGAAATACAGGGCTAGTTGTAAAGGTTTAATACCATACAGGAGGAAGCAGATAGTCAGGAGATGGAAAAAAGTAGTTGCAAAGAGTTTTCTCCAACTGGGTCTAAGGGGATCCTTAATTTTTTGTCTTTAGCCCTTTGGTGTCCTTCTAGGAGTTAGAGAAGGCCGGTGACTAAGGAGATGGTAAAACCCAGAAGAACAGGACTAGAAGAGTTGAAAAATGGGTATAGTGACAAGAGTTTCTGATTCTCCCTGCGGTATTGTCGCAACTGGACAGCCTTACTTATTCCCGGAGGGCTGTAGAAAACTGAGGAAGGCAGCAGGGATTCAGATAAGGCCACAGGAAAGCTAAACTGTAGAAGGGAAGGATTGACAGGATATTTTTGCAGCAGGAAAACGATAGAAAAGTAAACAAAGTGGTTGATAAAGACAAAAACTGCTGGGGTCAGGGGAGGCAATGAATGAAGAAGAGTCAACTCAAAGAACAAGTACAAAGGAAACGCTTGAGGATGATGAAGGCGTTACCAGAGCGGTTCCAAAGAGCAGTCAGAGAGTTAAGTGAAAACTCAAAGCACAAAAATATCCAAAAAATGGGGAGAAATGAGAGCTGTTTAAGGAGAAGTCAGTCTGACGTGAGTAGACAATTTAGAACCAGAGCTAGGCATTCTCTAAAACAGTTAACTCCCTGAACAAAGGAACATTCAGGCAGCATTTTGGAGCAGTCCCACAGAGCTCAGAGGAGGGGTGTGATATGAAACAGGGGGTTGTGGCAGAGCCTACTGGATTGAGGAGAATGCAGATACATGGATGTTTGAGCGTTTCAGGAGAAGAATTTCCCTTTGTGATTCAAGTATGTGTGGGGGGGACCCAGCTTAGTGAAGGTTGAAGAGGGAGTCCTAGGTTCAAAGGGAAAATGGTATGACATCAAAATGGAAAATTTGAGAGGGGAAAGGTAATAGGGGGCGTCTCTCCCCCAGACTAGGGTTACAAGGTGCCCTGCTGCCTCAGTGGAGAATTAACAGTTTTTAGAATAGGCTTGAGAATCCTAGAAGGGGAATGATGTAAGAATGGGAGGTGGGGGGAGGGAAATAAAATCAACTTTTCTTAATGTCATTGAAAGTATGAGAATGAATAAGGCTGGAAGCAGGAAGGATTTGGGCATATCTATTCCAACAATAAATATTGATAATATTAAGAAAGACAAAGTACACAACTATATTATACTTTAAGTGACCAAAGAAAATGAAAAAAAAAACCCAAAACAAAACAATTAAGTGTAAATGCACCAAATGAAATAGGGTTGAAGTTCTTAAAAGAAAAACTTGGTGAATTTTGAAAAGATATTAATAGTAGCACAATAATAGTAAGAGACTGATGATCTATCACATCTGAGAAGATACAACAGGAAAAGCAATGAGAAGGAAAATACAGAGCCTAGTAGATCGTGGGAAATATTGCCTTTTACTGGCCTGTGGTGCCTTTGAATTGGGAACACCAAAGAATACATGTATCTCAGGATCCTATAGTGCTTTTTACAAAAAGTAACAATTTTTAGTCCTCAGAGGTATCACAAGCATGTGTAAGAAGGAAGACAGAAATTACGTGTATCTCTGTCATACACTGTAATACAATAAAAATGGTCCTAAAGGACATACAATTATACAGACCTAAATGGAGGCTAGAATCATAAGATCATGGGATCATATACTGGGAGGCAGAAGGGATTTCACAGGTTATTTAGTTCAACTCCTTGCTTTACAGATGGAACAAATGAAGCCTAGAGAGGTATCACTATAATAGTAAGTGTAGAGCTAAGTAATGACATCCTGAATGGGTGGGTCAATGAGCAAATCATAGAAGCAATAAATTGTTTTTTAATTATAGTGATAATAATGAGACAATACATCTAAACTTACGGGTTGCAGCTATGAATTGCTCCAGGCATTCTGAATATCAGTGTGTGGGAAAGTGACTATCTACCATATGACCCAGTGAACCTAGCCAAAGAAAGTCAAAGGCAGAAAGAAGTATCCAATATATGCAAAAATATAACAATAATAAAAACAAGCACCATTCTATAATTCTTTTAATTTTACAGAATGTTTTGCATATTTTTCTCATTTTAATTTCACAATAACTGCTTGAATTAGGATGCTGTTATTTTTCCATTTAACAGATGAGGAAATTAAGACTAAGAGAGGTTACATGACTTGGCCAGGGCTTCATGGCTAATAAATGCCTGAAGTTTGATTTAAACTCAGTTCTTCTTTACTCCAGGACCAACACCCTATCCATTGTGCCACCTGACTGCCAGTTGTAAAAATATCCTTTGTATTAGAAAGGAAGTGGAAACAAAGCAGGCACCCATCAGTTATGGAGTGGATGAAAAAAACTGGTTTATAAAACATAATTGAATACTATTATGATGCATATGAAGGAAATGATGCATATGAAGATTTCTTAATTAAAACAAATAGAGCAGGGTTTCTGCTCCCCATAAACAAATGAAAACTTAAAAAGTAAAATAGCAGTACAAGGCAAAAGTAGTTAATTGCCAAATGAGTGATACAGACAGATGGATTTAAGATAAGTTGAACAAGTGGCATTGTTGCTATTAAGCAGGTTATGATTGTTGTAGAAGACAAATTTAACTCCTATAGGAGACACATTTTTGCTCCCTTAACTCTGGGGAAGCTAGGTGTTAGAGTGGATAGAACTCTGGATCTTGAGTCAGGAAGACAGAAATTCAAATCCAGCATTAGACATTGATTACCTGTGTGACCTTGGGCAGGCCGCTTGACTGTTGTTGGTCTCAGTTTTCTTATCTGTACAGTGGAGTTACTAATAGTTCTTACCTTATAAGGTCGTTGTAAGGACCAAATTAGATAATATTTATCAAAGTGCCTAGCAGAGTGCCTGGCACATAGTAGACACCATATAAATGTTAGCTGTTGCTATTGTCATTGCTACTGTTATGCCATTATTGATAAGACTCGCCCTGTAGGCATTCCTTTATGAAATTTCTATTCAGATAAAAAAAATAGGTGGAAACCAAGTTGATATGCATATTGACAGTCACCCTGGTAGCAAGGTCATCTTTTCATGTTGGAGGATGATTATTGTTTTTAATTATTAAACAACTGTCATTTGGAAGAGGGATAAGACTTACCCTGCTTAACCCTACAGAGTTAGGAGCAATGAATCAACTTTTCAGCTTGATGTAAGGAGAAACTTTCTAGCGGTTAGATCTCTCCGTTCTTGAAGTGGGCTGCCTTGGGCAAGAGTACATGCCCTCCCACTGGAGGCCTTCAAATTGAGTCTAGATGGCCATTTGTTAGAGGAATCATAGAAGAGATTACTAATCATTCAGGTGTAGATTAGGCTCCATCACCTTTGAATTCTTTTTTTGGTTCTAATATATGATGAGATATGATCATGAGAAATGCTGTTTGGTAGGTATTAGGAAATTCTTTTGATGGAGGGTATTTAACATCAAACCAAAGAGGTGACATTTGATTTAAAAAGCATCAGAGAGCCACAGAGGCTTCTTGACTGGTGGAATGACTGGAAGAAAATGATTTTTGAAAGGTATCCTGGTAGTGGTGTGTAGAATAAACCAGAGCAGGTCTCAGTCTTTGTAATGGCTATGGAAATGTAGGAGGATTAAATTTCAGAGATATAAGAGCAAAATAGTCAGCAAGTTTGACTTAAAGATTGTGAGGGACATAGAAGGGAGGGAAGTTGAAGACTTCAGGATTTTGAGGCCAGGGGATTGAGAGGATGGTGATGCTATTGATGTGGTTGGGAAACTTCAGATAGACTTTTTGGGTGTTTTTTGTTTGTTTGTTTGTTGCTTTTCACAAATTGTCACCATCTTAGAACTTATAAATCTAAATAATATAAAATTTATTTTAGTGGACTTTTTTTGGGGGGGAGGGGGGATAATCTTTGTTCTTTACAAATACTCCCCTATCTTGGGCTTTGTTTCTCAGCATAAGGTCATCAGGCAGATTATTGCCAGCTTTCTTCACCTCAAGGACTGTACATTGTGTGCAAGCTCAAGGAATAACTGACCTGAAGTCCTGAAGAGCCATAAACTTCTGATATCTGTAGTCCCTTGTTTTGGGTACTGTCCACTTAGGATCTTAGGATTCTAAGTGATGTAAAGTAGAAAGAGCCTGGACACTGGAATTGGAAGACTTTGGTTTGCGTTTAGCTCTTCTTAACACCTGTATCATCACTTTGGATGAATCATTTGACCTCCGTAGGGTCCCTAAGTTTCCTCATCTCTACAATGAGGGGTTTGGACTAGATGGTGAGGGCCATCTAGTTTGAAATCTGTGATCTTGTGGTTTCAGAGTCATGTTAGATCCTTACTGGAAGGGACCGTGGAATTCACTAAGTATTCTTTATTTTATAGATCAAGAAACTCAGCTCTGAATTCAAAAGTGACTCTTGTTCCAAGTCATTGGGAAGCAGGCTGTTATTTGAGCCTATGATTTCTGATTCTGTGATACAACCTCTTTAATTGGGAGCAGCACAGTTGGGGATAGCTTAAGTTGGTCTAAAACTAAATAGATATCTGGAAGTTAAAATTTTTGATTTTGTAAATATTTGGTCTTGTTTTTGAGGTAACCTCTGGCTGTATTTGTTACTCAGGACTGTCTCATAAAATAGTATTTTCAGATCACGAGCTTAGCAGCCAGAGAAGACCTTCTGACTTTGCTCATTGCAGTGGCGGTGCTCTTTGGGCTAGATGTTATGGGCACCATTTTTGTGCTCCCTCTAAGTGTGCCCATAAAGCACATTCATCTCACGCAGGGCTTTTTTGGGATGTGTTTTTCAGGTCACCTTTTTTATAAATTTGGAATCACAGAATCTGACTGGTATCGAATCAAGCAGAGTATTGACTCCAAGTGTAGGACAGCCTGGCGGCGAAAACAAAGAGGGCAGAGTCTTGCAGTCAAAAGCTTCTCCAGGCGGACACCTTCTTCATCATCTTATAGTGGCTCAGGTAACAGTTGTCAGAAATTGAATCTTTTGTTAAGTTTTTTATGTTTATGATTTTATTATGCTTTCAAATTAATTTGAGACTGATTCTACCTATCTAGCCAGCTTCATGGTAACCATTCATATTTGTATATGATACTTTATAGTTTGCAGATCACTTGACTTTGTTGGTAGGTTAAGTTTTATTACCCTCATTTTCCAGCTGATGAAACTGAGGCCCAGAGGTTAAGTGACTTTGACTATTCTCACACAACTAGCCAGTGGCAAAGCCCAGAAATTCTCTTTGATTCTTAGATTCTTCCCTCATTTTATTTTTAAATATTTTTTTCTAACCATCAGTGAACTGTTAACATCTATTTCATTGAAATATCTAGAGTCAAAAATTCTAATTTATTAGGTAGCCACATAGGATCATACTTTATTTAAATTATTAAAAATTCAAACTAATCCATCAACAAAAATCAAATACAAAATGAGGCAAAATTTTAGAAGTACCTCCTTAATAAGGTAGAAACGAATGAATTAACAAACAAGCAAATAAAGGGATTTTGTTAAATGTCCCCTTCCTGAGACTGCCCAAAGTTCTACTTTTGACCCAGGTTTCCTTCTTCCCTCCTTTTCTTTCTTTTCTTTTCTTTCACTGTTTAATTGTAGTCCTGGCTCTGCTGATTCTGCTATGCAGTCCCTTGTATAGGTCTCTATATTTCCTTGTTTGCTTTGTACTTACTATTCCTTCCTGCATTCTCCTGACCGTAGGATCTTTCCTTCTGACTTGGTGCCTCCTATATGTGTTGTTCTGTTCCCCAGTAGTGTGTTAGTTCCTTGGCAGCAGGGACTGTATTGTCTTTCTCTTTCTGTCCCCAGCTTTTAGCTCAGTGTTTTGCATATAGTAAGAACTTAATGAGCTCTTTCTTTGCTTCTTTCATTCTCCCACCCTTTCCTTTCCTTTCCTTTCCTTTCCTTTCCTTTCCTTTCCTTTCCTTTCCTTTCCTTTCCTTTCCTTTCCTTTCCTTTCCTTTCCTTTCCTTTCCTTTCCTTTCCTTTCCTTTCCTTTCTTTCCTTTCCTTTCTTTCCTTCCTTTCCTTTCCTTTCCTTTCCTTTCCTTTTTCCTTTCCTTTCCTTTCCTTTCCTTTCCTTTCCTTTCCTTTCCTTTCCTTTCCTTTCCTTTCCTTTCCTTTCCTTTCCTTTCCTTTCCTTTCCTTTCCTTTCCTTTCCTTTCCTTTCCTTTCCTCCCCTCCCATCCTTCCTTCTTTCCTTCTTGACTCAGTAAGTCCTTTCCTCTCCTCCCCTCTCCTACTCTCTCTTCTCTTAATTCCTTCTTTTCTCTCCCTCATTCCGTCCATCTCTTTTTTCTCCCTCTCTTGTCCTTCCCAACACTCCTCCTTTCTCCTTCTCTCTCCTTCCCTGGGTTACTGAGCAGTTCTGGGCATTGCTAATGGTCACCCAGCTAGTATGTCCACCCAGCATTCTGGGGAACTTCTTTATATGTTTTTGAATCAGAAGAATGCCAGTGTAGCATGTAAGCTGTCTATATGCTTTGCTTCACTTTTACCCATCTTCTTGGATTGTGTTTAATGACATCTTTTGTACTGTGATTTTGTACTGTGATATACTTTCTGTGTGATTCTTTGTCATGTGTTGTATCCTGTCCAGATCTACCAATGACTCTCCATTTTCCTTTGGATGATCCTCAACTTCCATTCTTTGAAAATTGTACTACTCCCTGCTTCATCGCCATGTAACGTGGCTGGAAAATGCCTACAGCTGTTCTCTAGTTGTTGGAAGTATAGGCAGTTTCTACGTTTGTTTGTTTTTTTTCTCCCTTTTTTAAATTATGGATATAGCGACTGTGGATATAATTGCCTAAAACCACAGTTATTCACACATCTATTTGTAGAGAGAAGCCTTTTTTTTTTTTGATGATTTTTTGGGCTAGAGTCTTAGCAGTAGACTTACTGAGTCAAGAGGTATAATCTGACTCTGCATAATGGCTTATTGCTCTCCAAAATGTTTACATCGATTTGTAGTCTTGCAGATAGTACATCGGAGGGCTTCTTTCCCACTAGAAAGATCCTGGCAGTACAGAGCTCTACCATTTTTTAAATTATTGAAGTCATTTTAATGAGTGAGAGTGGCCTTTCTTTGTTTTCCTCTGGGGAGAGAGGCAGTGTAGGACAGTGGAAAGAACACTGGATTTGGAGTCAGGAGGACTCAAATTCAGATCCTCATGCCTTCCTGAGACCTTGGGCAAGTCACTTAACTTTCTGGTCCTCAGTTTCTTTGTCTATCAGCAAAGGGGCTAGACTAGATAACTCTGAGGCCTCATCCATTTCTAAACCTGTGGTCCTGTGACTATTAGGGAATTTGAAAATGTTTTGATGCGATTACCAGCAGGTTCATGCTGACCATTCATTGCTTTGTTAAGCAATAGTTAGGTGTTAATTCCTTAGATTCTGGGTATCGTCAGTTCTTTGATGTATGAAGTCACTGAAAAATTTCTCCTAATTTACGTTTTTCCTTTTAATTTTATAGAAACTTGCTTTGTTGGGCAAGATCCTTTTCTGTTTACATAATCAAAAGAATTAAAGGTCTTTAAAAAGCAAGAATAGACCCTAAATGGGATGTGTACTGCACAGCCCTAAGAAAATTCCTATAAATGTCATCTATGTCAAATACAATTTAATTTCAAGTAAAAAAATGTATAGCTTGATGTATTTGGGAATAAGGGAAGTAATAACCTTTTCCTTTTCTTGATTCTCTCTTGGAGCATCATATGTTTAGAGTTCAGACTAAATATTCCAGTGATGTTTGAAAGGGGATTGGAAAATTTGTAGGTATTGGTCTCTAAACCCAGCCATGTCTTTGTTATAATTATATAAAAAAAGTAGAACTAAATGTTTTCTAAAGGGCTTCCTTACCCCACCCACCCCATCCTACCCTGCTTTAACTCATATGCAAGAAAATATTATATTGGGGTAGGATTTAACTTTTACTTTAAAAATGAGTGTCTGTCAGATGCCATATTCCTGTAAGTTTGCACAGCCACTGGTTATGCAACTTATCCCTAAAAGCAGTTTCCAGTGCAACTGGAAGTTGAGATTTCCCAGTAGACTTTTGATAATTTCTTTATACAAATCAGTTAAAATCTTCCTTTTAGTTCAAGCATATATCAAGTATTCACATTACTAAGGCTTCTGCTAATTTGACTCAGTGTTGAAATGGACAGAAGAGACGAAACAATGATATTCTATCAGATTAGGAATAATGGAATATGAGTGGAGAAAAATGTAATAAATAACATCCAAGCTAAGAACTCCCACACCCTCCCCCCAGTGATGAAAGTATTTTGATAGGTAATATTTCTTGTTATGGTCCTTTAAAAAAACAAACAAACAAACAAACAAATTCTTTGTATTTTCATCTGTGATGGTATATAAGAGAAGTTATAAAGAGAGATTGAATTTAGGTAATGGCAGCTAGGAGGTATAGGAGGTATATATGTGGAACAAAAAAGACCTAAATTCAAATCCTTCCTTAGACATTTATTAGCTGATTGTCCCTGGGCAAGTCACTGAATCATTATTAGCCTCAGTTTCCTTATCTGTAAAATGGGGATCATGATAAAACCTACCTTATAGAGTTGCTGAGGCTCAGATGGGAAGTGCTTTGCAAAATTTAAAGCATTATGTAAAGGTTATGATTATTGATGGGAGAAGTTTGGTGGAGTGGATGGTATGTTCCTCTGAGATTGAATCTAAAATGTAAAGGAACAACAAAGGAGAAAGTGTGAAAAGAGCAAGCCCTGAGGTAAATGGCAGCCAAACAGATGTCACTGGATTTCCACTCAAGCACATTTCCATTTAGTGGTGTGTATCCACACCCCAGAGTCAAAGTGTCAAAGTAGGCTTTAAAAATCAGGGATGATCATGGTGTTTGTAACAATCAGAAAACCTCACAGAGTGGAGCAGTCATTGAGTCCAAATTGCTCTGGTCTTTGGCTGACCTCACAGGTATAAATACTGATCAGATAAATCACAGTGTTGCAGGGGAATGCACTGAATAGAGGCACACTCTCTATTAGAAATGAATTTATTTTTGTAATTAAAAAAGAAAAGGGAACACCTTTTTGGAAAATTTAAGTTGTGGGCCGTGAATTTGAGTTTTGGTCAGTTACTGAAGTCTCTGGGTTTGAGTGCTGTTTGGGTTAGGTCTGTTCGTTGACACGGTCTTCACAGTTCTTCATGTCAGTCTTGAGTGTTCCACAATCCTGAGATTGGGTCTTTGAATGGGGGAGAAGGGGGGAGTGGGTGCCCTGCAGGTTCCGTTGAATCTAATATGCTCAGAAGTGTCTGTCAGCCCATACAGCACACAGCCAAAATGAGGTTATTGGCGGCGAGCGTCTCTGAAGCTCTGGGCTGTGTCCATCCTAGGCTCAGTGAGTTGAATTCTGAACCCGTCGAGTTTGTTGAGTACCAGAGCAGCTTAGGACATGCAGTAAGTGGAACGGCTGCTCTCCCTGCATTATTCTTCCTGTTGTTCAGCTCCTGAGGCATATGGTTGGCAGGTTTTGTTTGTAGAATGCCCAGAGCTTCATACAGTGAGTGGTGAACTCTTTCTTGGGGGCTCTTCCATCTGGTGATCCTGTTCTCAGCAAAATGAGAATCCTATTTAGACGTGATCATTAGCCAAGACAATGTGCTCACAAGCTTTAGGGCAGGCTTTTAAAAGTTAATTACAGTCTACTCATAAATTCATCTTTCATCTAGGGGATTTCGAAATACCTTAACGTCTAATCTTAGAGTCATGTTTTTTAAAAGTCATAGGGAAAGTGAAGGTAAATTCAATTTATAATAGCTCACAGACTGAGAACTAGAAGGGACTAGAGAGGCCAGCCAGCCCACTCTACTCATTTTGAAAGAGGCCTGTGGGGGTGGAGTCACTTGTGTAAGGTCACGCAGTCAGTAAATATCAGTGGTAGGAAGCGAAGCCAGGTCCTCTGACTCTACATACTGTTCCATCTAGACAGGTATCCTTTCTTCTGAAAGCCATGTCACTAAATTTTAGGCTGCTTGAAGTAGGAACATGTGCATTCATCTTGTGTCCCTCACCATGCCTCACAATAGGCATTCAATAGACATTAATTGGTTGGTTGAATTCTCCCTGACACAAAATACCTTTTCTTCAGTTCTTCTTAAGAACTTAGCCCTCCTCTGCTACATATAATTTTAATTTAGAATGGCCGTCTAAAAAGACATGGCTGATATGAAGATGAACTCCCCCCTGAAGTTTCTGGCTCTGTCCTGTCTGTCCCTCTGACTGGCCTTTACACAGGGGCACACCCCCATCTGTGTAGCTTCTTATGTCTTTGGATTTGGGAGCCAGCTCTTTCCCAGGAGCCCCATGTACCTCCCTCTTCTTGCTCCATCTTCCCCTTCTTGCTTTGAATGTGGAAGAAGTCAAAATCAATCAACAAGCATTAATCACGTACCTTTCTCATGCCTGGTGCTGTGATGGTGCTAGAGTCACAAACACAAATAATGCAACAAGTCCGACTTCTCAAGGAACTTACATTCATTCTGAAGTGGGAAGAAGCATGTGCAGATGATATGTGTATACCTTCTAAATACAAATGACTAGAAGACCATCAAGGAGGGAGGTCACTAACAGTTGGAGTCAAAGAAGGATATCTTGTAGAAAGTGGTGTTTGAACAGAGACTCTGGGAGACGAGGGTTGGGAGGGAGCATGTTCCAGGCCTGGGAGGCGGTCAAAGGAGAGTCATGACACCAGAGATGGAAAGCTGCATGAAGCACAGAGAGGAGGCCAGTTTGCATACCTAATAAGAGTGTGTAAAGGATGAAGCAGCAAAGATAGTGAAATGTGGAGGAGAGGTTTATTTGGGAGAAAAGATGGTGGATTTTGTTTTGGTCTTGGTGAGGTTGAGATGTCTTCAGAATATTTAATTGGAAATGTTAAGTAGACTGTTGGTGACGTAAGACTGAAGATCAGGAGATAGAATAGGGCTGGGTGGACTCTCTGCATAAAAGTGATAATTAAGCCTATGGGAGGAGCTTATAAGGTCACCAGTGGTTGCAGCTGTTAACAGTATGTCTGATCATAGGCCCCTTAACATTGTAACTTACTGTGAGGATCAGATTCTATCCATTCTTTGTAGGTGAGTTTGGTGTCCTGGTACTCACCGAACCAAAGGATGACCCAAGCCTAATGGGATGGAATCCTCCCTGAAATAGTGACCTCCTAGGTTCAGAAGCTGGACAGTTTATCTAATCTAGATGCTTCTTTTACAGATGAGCCAGCTAAGGGCACTAGACAGTTTAAAATGACTCTCCTAATGGCCTGACGGCAATAAATAGATGGTAAAGCTAAGATTTCAACCTAAGTTCTCTGATGCCACATGCTGGATTCTTTCACTACCAGTGCCTGTCCCAATATGAGAATAAACTAGTCAGGGTTCTTAACCTTGGGTAACTGTATTTCATTATAATTAATTTCCTTTACAATTCAACATTTACTTTGTGCATTTAAAGACATTCTGAGATGGGGTCGATAGGTGTTACCAGCCTGCCAGTAGGTCCATCACGCAAAAAAGTTTAAGAACTCCTGAGCTAAATTAAGAAAACAATAGTCTTTCTGTCCTTTTATGATATATTCCAGTAGGCAAATCTTATGCTTCCATACGGTTTTAAAATTAAATAGTAATAATGAATGAGAAATATTGATCTAGGAAATGTTCACAGAAAATGTTTTGGCTCCTAATGATATGTACCATCATGGGACATTTGAATGTTACCTATCGAAATCAGACCTCTAGATAGGAACAGGAAGAAAAAGCAGCAGGTTTAGCCAAGATACGAAACTTTGATTTACATGTTAACACTGTCACTTAGGCAATGCCAAGAAATATGGTTTTACAATGGAAACACTTAATTCTCAAGCTGCATATTATTTTCAAAAATCTTAAATGAAAACAACATAAACTAGTTACTTTAATTATAAACATGAGTTTTTTTTTATTGCATTTTCATTTGAAGAATTTTAGGCTCTTAGTGATGCATTATTTTTATATAAATTGTGCAGTATTTTTATCTTATTTGTGCATCCTTCATATTAAAACACTTACTCAAAATAAAGTACTTCCTTGTGGGCAGATATGATACGGTTTGGATTGGGAAAGAACAGGAGTGGGGTGTCTTAATAGTCCCATGAGATTGAGAATGATACCCAAACTTTAAAAATGTAATTCAGGTGTTGTAGTTTCCTAACACTTCTAACAATGGACTTTCCTAGCAGTATACTTTCAAATGAGATTAGTATTATTGATCACTTTTACCTGAAATCTCTTCCTTGTAACAGGATTAAATGACTTTCATAAATCAGGCTAGACAAATTCCAGATTGATCATTATGTGCCTTTCCTTCTGTTGTTTCACCTATTTTATTGTCAGTAAACATAAATTTATTAAAAGCTTTCTATGTGCCAGGCACTGTGCGAAGTGTGAGGATTATATAAAGATACAAACAATCCCTACTGTGCCATCAAGGTGCTCATTCTCACGAGGGAGGTAGAGTGCAAATAACTACACACCTCTAAGAAATATGTAGTGTAAATGTAAGTTAATTTCAGAGGGAAGACTTGGTAGGAGATGGGAGTTGGGGGACATAGAAAGCTTCCTGCAGAAAGTGGGATTTGAGCTGAGTTTTTAAAAAAAGTTATGTATTTTTATTTTGAATGAACAAACACCAAATAAAACTGGCAATTATATATATTTCTAACAGGAAGAAAGAGTTGAATGTAGAACTATAAATATCATGTACAGCTTGCCTTTTCTTTCCAAATATGTAATAGATTCAGTCTGTAGCTTTCAAAGCTATCCTACTTGTCTGTAATTCTTTCTGTCTTTCTCTTCTCTTTAACTTGAGCTGTGTTTTGCAGGAAGTCAGAGATGAGAAGGGAAAACGTTCTGGGCATGGGAGAGAGCCAAATAAAATGCTTGGAGTCTGGAGAGAATGTATCCTGTAATAGGAATGGCAAGTAAGCTAGCATAGCAGGATTGTAGAGGGGAGACAAGTGTAAGAAGAGGGGAGAGGTGAGAAGGGATCAGACTGTGAAGGGCTTTAAAAGCCTAAGGGATGATTTTGTATTTGATCCTTGAGATATTAGAGAGCCCCTCAGTTTATTGAGTGTGGGAGATCTAAATGATATGATCAGATGACACCTGGGCTTTGGGAAAATCCCTTTGGTAGCCAGCTGGAGAATGGATTGGAAAGGGGAGAGTCTTGAAGCAGGTACACTAATTAGAAGAATATTGTAATAGCCTCTGTCAGAGGTGATGGGAGCCTCTAGAGGGTGGTGACTGTCTTGAGTAGAAAGAAGAAGACTTGCAGGAGAGATGGTGTGAAGGTAGAAAGGTTGAGATTTAACAACAAATTGGATCCGTGGGATGGTATAGCTGAGGGGGGGGGGGAGTGACACGGAGGTGGGGCGATTGGCTGGATGGTGGTACTATTGAAAATAACAAGGACGTTGGGAAGAAGAGAGAGTTTTTTTGGGGAAAAGATGAATATGTTTTGAATGTGTCTAGTTTGAGTTGTCTATGAGATACCCATTTTAAGAGCAGCTTAAGAAATGGAAATGTAAGAGCTCAGCATTTCCATTTCAAAAAGAAGGAAACATATCTAAGGCCAAATTATTGGGAGGGAATTTTTGATTACTACTTTGGTGTTTAATTTGTTGGGAGATCTGTAGCCTTCTAAAATATAAATATTCCATTCTAGGTGATTTAACAAACCCATTAAGATGTACTCTTGGTCAAAATAGATGAAATGCCTTAAAACAACAACAGCAACAGCTATTCATCACAACCAAAAAAGAGGAAATAGAAGTAATTATTAGAAGTGATTTTGCCCAACTCCATGCCAATAAAACTGACAGTCTAACTGAAATAGATGAATATTTATTATTGTTGACTCATTCCAGTCTTTTCCAACTTTTTGTGCCCCTATTTGGGGTTTTCTTGGCAAAGGTACTGAAATGGTTTGCCATTTCCGTCTCTAGTTCATTTTACAGAGGAGGAAACTGAGTCAAATAGGGTTAAGTGACTTACCCAGGGTTACACAGCTAGTAAGTGTGTGAGGCCAGATTTGAACTCACGAAGATGAGTCTTCCTGACCTCACACCTGGTACTATATCCACTGTGCCACCTAGCTGCCCTTGGATGAATATTTACAAAAATATAAGTTGCCTATATTAATAGAAGAGGAAATATAATACTTGAGTAATGCTATCTCAGCTGGGAAAAATAAAATCAAACAAGACATAAATGAATTCCCTAAGGGGAAAACAAAAACAACTAAAACCTCAAGACCAGATGGATTTATGTGTGAATTCTATGAAACATTTAAAGAACAATGAATTCCAGTAATGTATAAATTGTTTAAAAAAATAGGTAAAAGAGCCCTACCAAATTAATTCTATGACACAGATATGGTCTTGATATCTAAGCCAAGGAGAGTCAAAACAGAAAGAAAACCAATTTCCCTAATGAGTATTGATGCAAAAAATGTAAGTAAAATACTAGCAAGGAAATTACAGTAATATATTGCAAAGATATATGACCAGGCTGGATTTGTATCAGGAATGCAGGGCTGTTTCAATATTAGGAAAACTAGAAGCATAATTGACCATATCAATAGCAAAAGCAACAAGAATCATATGATTATTGTTGAAAAAGCCTTCAACAAAATGTAATACCCATTCCTGTGAGAAATATTAGAAAGCATAGGAATAAATGGAGCTTTCCCTAACATAAATATTTTCTATCTAAAACAAAGAGGAAGCATTGGTGAAACAAGGATGTCCATTATCAGCAGTACTATTCAATATTGAACTAGAAATGCTAGGTATAAAACAAGAAAAAAGAAAATGAAGGAATAAACATAGGTGACAAGAAAACAAAACCATCACTTTCTGCAGATGACATGGCTGAACAAGTTATAGCGTATTAGTGCATTGGAATATTATTGTACTGTAAGAAATGATGAAAGAGATGGTTTTCAGAAAAAACCTAGGAGGACTGAAATGAACTGACGCACAGTGAAGTTCATCCAAGTTTTCCCAGATTTAATAATAGCTAGCTAATAATAGATAGCATTGATATAGTGCCAGGCAGTATTTTAAGTGCTTTATCATTATTATCTCATTTGATTCTCGCAACAACCCTGAGAAATAGATTGATATTCCATTTTACAGATGAGGAAACTGAGGCAAAAAGAAGTTAAGTGACTTTCCCAGGGTCACACAGCTATTAAGTGTCTGAGGCTGGATTTGAATTTAGGTCTTCCGACTCCAGGTCCAGTGCTCTATTCACTGCATCACTTAGTTGCCTAATGCCATATCTTTTCTCAGAAGCCATACCCTTCATCATTTCTGTAGTACAATATTATACCATCACATACTTGTTCAGCTGTTCCCCATTTGATGGATACCACCTCAGTTTCCAATTCTTTGCCACTGCATGAAGAGCTGTATTTTTGTATATCTTTAATTAAAATTTAAGAAATAATCCCATACCTTAATCTACTGTCCCTTTCTCCCATCTCGCCCTCCTTTCCCTCTTACTTCCCTATTGAATAAAATATATTTCTGTCCCTAGCTGTGAGTGTGTGAGTATGTTTTCTGATTCCCTTTGACCATTTCAGATGAGAGTGAGGTGCAGATGTCACCACCTCCCCCTTCCCCTTCTTCCTTATCTGTACAGACTTCTACTTGCACATTCTGATTATGGGAGATAAATTTCTTCCTCTACCCCCAACAGATTCCTCTTTTTCTCCCTTTCTGTTCTTCTTTTAAGATCATCAGAATATAACAAAACCGCTCTCCTAGGCTTTCTGTCTAATTAGATTTCCTGCATGACTCCAGATGCTTATAGGGCTCAGAGGGTACTTGTGTCTTTTCCCGGTAGTTTATCATTGTTCATTCATGTTGACCTTTTTATGTTTCTCTTGACTCTTGTGTTTGTGCTTAAGAGTTTGTATGTAGCTGTGGTCTTTTCATCAGGAATGCTTTGAAGTACCGTATTTCCTGTTTACTTCCCCAAGTCCATGAGAAAAGGGAACAACTTGGTTTTGTTTTGGGTCTCAATCTTTCTAGCTTTAGGCTTGGTGTCAGAGGCTGTGGCTGATCTGGTGCCATTCCATTGTCTGAGGTCTCAGGCTTCTGGCATGGTGCCTGACACAGTTGTTTTTATTATATTTTTAATACTTCAACTATGCTTTAATCTGTTAATTAACCAAAACTGCCAAATAGATGCATAAAAAGTACACTGATAAGGTTACACAGATGTATTGGAAGTGGTGCCCATATTTAAGGAACTAGCAGTCTAACTGGGGAGATGATATGAACTTATTAAAATTAAATTGCAGTATAAGAAATAACTAGTTTATTTAGGATCATAGAATTTTAAAAGCTTAGCAAAAATATAGTACATGCTTCTTATTACTTACTGGTCCATTAAAAAAAAAGACAATTTTATCTCCTTTTTTAAAAATAAGCATTCCAATGTGGTAGCAGTGCTTGACTTGAAGTAAGAGGACCTGAGTTTGGACCTTGGTTCTTCTGTAGTCCTTACTACCTTGGGGAACTTGGGGGCAAGTCCTTTAACTTTTCTAGGCCTCAGTTTCCTCGTATATGACATGAGGTGGTTAGACTAGGTCCCTTCCAGCCTTAAGTCTATGATCCTATAAAAGAAAGTTCAACTAGTTGGGAATATTTTATATTTATTTCAAGCAAATTTCTTCTCTCACTTTATGAATCAGTTTTCCATCTTCCTTCACTACTTTTTACTACTTCTTCCTTATAGATGTACTAGAATCATTGACCCTTGGAGTCACAAGGGATCTATGAGGTCTTCTCTTTAAACCCTTCCTCTCTGTTTCCCCCATCCTGATGTCTGTGCTTTCTCTTCAACAACCCTTCCAACAAATATTTCTCTCTTCCATGGCCAAATTTAGAATAGAATGCAGTCTCATGCATAGCTTCCTTTCTGATTTTCTGACCCTGAAACTGGTGGTAGGCCCTTTTGAAATTTTCTAAGGGACTTTTCCTCTAGGCACAATAAAAACTATCTAATTGGATTTACAGCAAAAGGGACTTTTGAGATCACCTAGTCAAATCCCTCCATTTTGTTAATGAAGAAATTGAGGTCCAGAGTCATAAGGCAGTATGTAACCAAAGTGAAATTTGAATTCAGTCTCTTTTGCCCCAAAACACGTCTTTTCTATGGCAATATATATTTTTAATTTTTTTATTAATTTATTTTGGTTTATCAGTAATCACTTCCATAAGCTTTTGAGTTTTAAATTTTTCTCTCCCTCCTTCCTCCCTCCCTCCCCAAAATGGCACACAATCTGATATAGGCTATACATAATACATTCCTATTAAACATTTTCACATTAGTGATGTGGTAAGGAAGAATTAGAACCAATAGGAGGAACCACCAGAAAGAGGAAACAAAGCACAACAGAAGAAAAAATAGCAAAAGTATGCTTTGATCTGTATTCAGACTCCATAGTTCTTTCTTTGGATGCGGCTAGCATTTTCCATCATGAAAGATGGATGGATGTGGAGATGTCTTAGATCCATTGCTGAGAAGAGCTAAGTCTATCAATGTCAGTCATTGCACAGTGTGGCTGTTACTTCTGCAGTATTATATTGTCAGAGATAAGATAAAATGCCTCATTGTGATTCTATTTCTCTTCTTTAGTCCTTGAAGGGAAATACATAAATAGGAGGATAGGTAATTTATTAAGGTCTTACTGCATGCCAGGCACTGTGCTCTAAATGCGGGTGATATAGATATACCACTAAACAAGGCGGTGCTAACCTTCCTGGAGCTTGTGTTCCAATGGTGGGAAGACACCGCATAAAGGCAAGGTATAAGGCTAGGGGGGAGAGGGTTCCATTGTGGAAGGCAAAGGTGCTGTGAGAAAGTAGAGAAATGCAGAGGAGGAGTTGACCTGAGGATGAATTGGCCATCGCTGGAGGTCCCTTATGGAATGGCTGTCCCAGGTCCTTACCAGTCCTGAGAGTGGGTCTTAGGGTAGATTTGTCTCTATGGTGGGAAAGCGGCTGCTGAAGAGGCGATGTTAAGCCAGAAAATCTATAGTTAACATGAGACCGATTGCCGACAGCGGGTGCTTTTAGTAGACCAAAGGCTGAAGTGGTCTTCATTTACCTCTTAGAGGAACACCAAACTTGTCCTCGTCATTTCTTCACAAGAGCTAGGCCAAAGACTCTGGCCTAGGAAGATACCAAAAGAAGAGTCCCTCAGCCTTCTCGGGCCCAGGTTTCCTCATCCATATGCTGATAGTCTCTGAGGTCCTTTCTGGAGAGAGAGAAGGGAAGTGTGACTCTTCCTCATGAGAGGGTCATGCTGGGGGGGGGGGAGCGGCCTGCTAAAATGACGTCATTCAGAGCAATCGGTAGTATGGAGCGCCATTCACAACCAGATGGAGAAATCTGGGAATGACTCTCTCTTTTAGGTAAGTTTAACCACATTTACAAATTTAACTTTGCTTGCTTTGTTCCAAGCCTTTGGAAATTTTGCCCTTTTAATTGTGGAGACAGGAAGAGGTTTTGAAAATTTGCATCCACTTTAACGTATAACCCATCTCTTGGAATAAATACTACTGGTGAAAGAATGTGTGTGTGTGCGCAGTATTATAAGTGGTATGTGATAAAACTTGGATGGTCCCAAGTTCTTTTCTGTGTTTTTTTTCTTTGGTTTTTCATACCCAGTTGTTTTGGTAGTTATCAGACGCTAAGTATTAACATTGCCAAAGATGGTTATAGATAGGGAAATAGTCTACTGGGCCACACAAGTAGCAGTTCTAATTGTATTGTTGAGCTGCATTGTGGTAGGAAGTGCTTCCTGGTGCGGAACCCGAGACCTTCTCTGTTAGAATCCCTTGACTCTTAGGGACTCAGTAGTGACAGTAATCAAATCATGGCTCCAGATGGAAGTTTCCCTGGCTTTTTAATGTCTCTAGCTGTTTTTAAGGGAAGTAATCTTTTTGCATCAGAAGAGGGAGGCAAAATGTGAGTGACATTGTGGTACAGCATCTGGATGGCTAAGAAAGTTCTCAGTGCACCTGGACAGCAGCTATTGGTGGTCCGTGACTCTTGCTCGCCACCATTGAGTTCTAGCTGCTGTCTCAGTGCTGGAGAGGGATGAAAATTTAGGGAAAGCAGCCAGCTTTTATGAGTTCTGTGGGGTGAAGGAAAGATAGTGGACAGAAAGCGTGTGGCAGAGATGGAGGGAAATAAGACAACAGGCAGTCTTCAGCTGAATGTTCTTACTGTCTGTATTTATTTGCAGAAAAGAAGCTTCTCCTTCATGACCAAAAACCTGCCTTTGGCCATTAGTTGTATTTATTATATACCAGTCACAGAAAAGCACAACCATGATTGAAATGGGTAATAACAGAGGGAAAAAAGCAAGAGAAGTATCTTGTTTTAAACATTTTTTTTTCTCACCACAGTTTTACCCCAACACCTCCCATGGCAATGTCTCTCACTGGCCAGCATTACTAGGCTGAGTCAAATTTACGGATGGCACCAGCTTATCACCTAAAGTTCAGCAGTCCTGTGTGTGTTATGCTAATGTCTTAGGGGCACCTTGATTCAGCTTGGTAATGTCAAAAAGGAATATTGATAGTGACAAGTTTTTAAATAGGATCATGAAATTCAGCTGTTTGATATTTTGCTAATGCTCTTCCTGGCCAGAATACTCACACGTTTTTAGGAAAGTTTTCTTTTTGTCCTAATCTGTGGTTTCAGTGGTACAGTATATGGAGTTCTCAGTGAAGAAACTCTTTTTACCAATGTAGGTTGACAACTGCGTTGGTACTTCAAGTCTTTGAAAATTGCCTACAGCATTGAGATTTAAAGTCCAAAGTTGGTCCCTCATTCAGTAAGTGTTAGAGGCAAGACTTGAACCCAGAGTTTCCTGATTGGAGAACAATTCTCTGCTATGCTGACTCTCAGAAATATCAATCATCTACAAAATTTTTGATGTTTTTCAGCTCAAAGTCAACCTCTTCCCTTTAGACGTCATGCGTGATGTCTGAATTATATATGTGGGTTTTTTTCCTTTTGGGGGGGGCGCGGGGAACCATATCACCATGTCAGTTTCATGGTTGGCTAAGGGTAGTAGTCTTTTTTCCCAGATATCTTTGAAGTTTACTTTTAGCTTTTATTACACTTTTTTACATTGTCCAAGCATTTAATCAGGGAGCCTAGGACTTTAGAATTCCCAACAAGTATTCGATTTAATTGCTACTAATCAGCCAGTATATCTCACAATAAAATCTCCTCAAAATTGACTTTACAGCCAGATCTGCATTCCTAATTTGCTAAACTGGAGTGAGTTAGTATTAGGTAACAGTCCAGTATCCCATTTTATTTCTATTTTAAGATTTTCCCTTTTCAGGAGGTAAGATGGTTTATCAGAAAAAGCAGTCACGTGAGGCATTTGTCACTTCAGCCTTTCGTTTGAAGTAACAGATGAGCATTGTGCCTGGTGTTTAGCTGTTTGTCAGGGCCTTTTTATAAAGATAGCAGCACTCACCCCCACTCATGTTATTTGAGATTTCATTTTGTTATTCTGGTTACTCCTGAGGACTCTGACAGTAGATCATGATCCGAGGTAGGTCCTACCACACTGGAAATGTCTGGAACATGTGCCCAGTGCTGCACTGCTGTACAGAAGAAGGCCCACCTAGTTTTGTTCGAAAGGCTCATCACTAGTACTGCTGCAGTGTGACAAATTTTTTTTGGCAATAATAATTCACAAAGACCAAGCAGAGGTCATAGAGCAGGAGAGGGAGTACACACCCAAAGCATTGCTCTTTGGCATTCTTAGACCAGATGCTAAACAAGAGACCTACAGAAATATTTTTGGAAAAAACAAACAGCAGGAATCACTTCATCAATTAGTTTGTAACTGAAAGTAGTTGCTCTCCAGATTGAGACTATGAAATGGCTAAGATCCAAGAAGGAAATCAAAAGGCTTTCCATGGGTCACATCCCTATGAACTCAGCCAACAACATTTCTTATGTTAATTTCATAAGAGTACCATTGATTTAGCAGTCACGTCTAAAGGGAATATTGCTGGTTTTAATTTGAAGGCTGGTGGTGGTGGTGGTGGTGGCAATGGCAGTGGCAGTGGCAGGGATGATTGAATATACTGCTGATAGGGTAGAAGCACTAAATTATTGCAGTTTTTCCCATGTGAGTCTGCCTTTTTAAGTAATGAAACATATGTTTCAACCATACCAGTGCAATTATTTATTTCCTCAGAACTATAGTCAACCAAGCATTCATTAATGTCTCAGAATTGAAATCTAAAGGCAGTTTGTTTACATCATGGTGATTGCTATATTAAAATCAAAAGGATTAGAGCTATAAGGGACCTTAAATATAATCTAATAGTTAATTTTATAGATGAAAAAATTGAGGTGCAGAGAAGAGAAGAAACTTGTCTAAAGTCACACAGGTAGTGAGTCTCACTTATTTTTAAGGTGGATATTTGAAAATACCTAAAGGTTACGTGTTCGTGGTTAGAGAATTAGGAGGCGGAGGTTAGAGGAAACCAATTATACTTGAAGGATGTTTATTTAGATTTAGGGTTTGCTCAATCTTTTCTCTCTTGTTTCCTTATGACTGTGACCATTACTAAGAGTTATTTGTAGGAATTGCTTTCATCCGTTAGTTCACTGTGATCTCTGGATTCAAGCTCAAAGCTTGTAACCTCCATCTTTCCTTGTGATGTGTTAAGGATGTTACAGTTTTTGAATGCAAATGAATTTTATCATTGAAGAAAGACTGCATGAAGCAAAAGCTCTATCTCATGTGTTTTTTGGTTGCAGCCGTTTTACTTGATGTCACCCATGTGCAACAAATGATTAATAAGATGGTTTAGTTCATCTCTGTCTTTGATTTGGAAGCTGTATTTAGTATTACTTAAGAGAAATGACAATACATTAAGGCTAGGCAGAACCTTGATGGGTTTAATGATGAAGACAATGATAGTTGAATACATTTTTTAACCCATAACAATTGTTTTTATTAGTAATTATTAGTTTATTAGTAGTATTAGTATCTGTTGCTTATTTCTGTGGTGCATTATGCTCCTAAAGAAATAAATTAGGTATTTTTATCCTCTTAAAAATTTTTTTTAAGTACGTGAGAGGTTAAATGAGTGGTCCAAGGTTACAGAACTACTAATTGGCATAGCTTGGACTTGAACTTCATCTTTTTTGACTCCATATCTAAGATTCTTTCCATTATGTTATTCTCTGTCTGGATAAAAATGAAGATGAATTTTTTTTTTTTACGTTTTCAGAGGCAATCCTCATGCTTAGTCTCTTATTTGAATTTCTTTAAGGTGTTGCAGGTTTACTAAATCATAAGTATTTTTATATCACACATTATTTGGGAACAAGAAATATCCTTATAATGAGCATGTTTGCTAGTTTTCTCAGAAGTGCAATACTGTCTACATGTACTTTTAAGCTAAATTTTACTAGGAAATGTAGTTTTTAATGTTATGCATATGTGACATTCATATATTCATCAATTATGTTTTGAATTCATTGTCAGCTGTCTAAACAATAAAGCGAACTTACAATAAAATAATGTCCAGATATACCTTTCTTCATTTGTACAATTAGTCTTTTTCAGTAAATTCCCTCTGTATATAGAGAGAACAAATGTTTTATATCCCTCTGTTTAGTCAGCTGTTTTCCATTTCTCCAAAGATGAACATTGTCATACCAAATGAAAATTACAGTTGAACATTTGATCTGAGTTTCTATGACCCAAAAGTTTGGAGAGAGAATGAGTAAAAACCATTCCTGGATAAGACTTGAGATGAATTAAAGGTTTTGTTTTTATTTTATTTTTTTTTAAATGTGAGGAATTTAGCATAATTGGATTCCTTTGGCAATGTAGTTGTGTTTGTCTAGAAAGGAATAAAAATGAGTTTTTAAAATATCTTATCCAGTTTTGTGCTACTACTAATAAACTGAGACAGTGCTTTTTTCCATGGTCTTTTGTTAGAGGTTAGAAACATTGCATTTTAATAGATGGTCTTTTGCAGTAGTAGGAATTGAATGAGAATTTAAAGGAAGCATCAAACATACTGACATATTTGTTTGTACTGACAAGTCAGGTTTGGCTAACATTTTTGTTGATTTTAATGAATTATGTTTAGATTAAATTTGGTTGAGTGATTGAATTAAGAGGAGCCTGTTAAATAATTGTTCCCAGTATCAGATGTTTGGTAAGAGCTCACTATGTACAATGCACTCCATTTTCTTCTCCTTAGCTTTTAGACTTAGTTTTTAATCTGAAATTTGTTTCCTTAGGCCACTTTGCTTAAAGAAGCATTCCCGTGGAACTTTAGTAGTAGAGAGACATTAGGATAACCACCAATCAGAATCTTTTTACTTTGAGTTTCTGGTTGTTAGATCACTCTGTGTGGGTAATTCTGCCACTGTCACGAAGCAGATATTTGGGACCCTTTAAAATGTTGTCAGAGATTCACTCTGGATGCCTTTTACAGCAGTGAGTTCTCCAAGAGCTATGTTCTCTTAGATATTATTTATCACTATCTGTAAGTGTGAATTGATCTTTGTTACTTGGTTTTATGTTGATATCAGGAGGGAATTCTGGAATTGTGAATAACTCATCTGATGACACCAGGGATTACTGCTATTGTGCACCTATTTTTAATCTTTTTCTGCATGAAAAGACTGCTTTGGCTTCTTTCCAGTGATTATTTTTGTGCAATAAGAATTCTTACCTGAGCTGGAAAATTTAGCACTTGTGATAAGTTTCTCACTAATAAATGGAGAACTGTTATTTGAACCACAAGAATAGATAACATTTTAAATCATGGATATTAATTTATGGAACTTTTGCCTTTTTTATTTTTTATTTTTTTGCCTTTTTATGTGCCAGAATTCTATATGTAGAATATAAGCACATAATTCTACTCTTTATAATGATTATACTTACAGTTTTAATGGAATTTAAATATATGAAAGAATGAAAAACATTTATTAAGTATCTACTATGGCCCAAACACTATGCTAAATACTTAGTCAGTAAATATTTGTTAAGTAGCTACTGTGTTCCAGGCCCTGTGCCAAATGATGGAGATACAAAGAAGGGCAAAACACAGTCTTTGCTTTGAAGGAGCTCACAATTTAATGGGAGAGACTACATTCAGACAATTACATACAAACTATATACAGGATAAATTGGAAATAATTAACAGAAAGAAGACACTAGAATGAATTAAGACTGATTGGGAAGGGCTTCCTGTAGAGATTGGGATCTTAGTTCAGGTTTGTGAAATGCTTTGCTCACAACAGTTAGGTGAGGTAATAGTAGTACAAGCGTCATTGCCCTCATTTTACCAGTGAGGAAATGGAGCCTTTTAGAAGTTGAATAATGTGCTCATGGTCACAAAGCTAGGTACTGTCTGAGGGTAACTTGCAATCCGGTTCTTCTGCCTGCCAGTCCAATACTCTACTTATTGCATGACACACTGCCTCTCAATCTACAAGGTAGGGATAGAACCTGAGAGAGGAATAAATATAAGAAGTATAATAATAATAATAAAGAACAACTTATCTTGTGTACTAATCGTTTAATCACAGACTTTATTTATAATAATGAACTATTCATTTGTTCAAGTATCAGAAGGTTTCTCCTGTACATTTTTACCAGTCAAGATGTGGTTCTTGCTGCTTTTCAGACTGGAAATTACTAGTCGGTGTAGTGATTTCAGTCATAGGAATGAAAAAGGGGTATTCTATAGAACTTAAAAAAACCCCTAAATCAATGTGATGAAAAAGAAGTCTAGAACCTGGGGAAGGGAAAAAGTGAAGGAAAAAAAGGGAATAAGGAGGATAGGGGAAAATATTACCATCCCTCAAACTCCTTAATGAAGCAACAATCATCAAAACTCTTAAGTTCTGGTTAAAAATTAGAAAAGTAGATCAGTGGAATAGACTAGATAAGGGAAAACCAGTAACAGTTACAAAAAAAAAAACCAAACCTCAACTGTTGGCTTGATGTTTGATAAAACCAAGCACTTAAACATTGCAAATAGTAAGAGTTGCTTGTCAAACAGAAAAGTACTTTGACAATCTCACTCTCTGAAACATATATCACAGTGTGCTCTAAATAAGGGATGAAGTAAGAAGATAAACTATACAATTTCAGGTCAATAAAAGTAAACTTTTGCATGAACAAAACTAATGCAGATAAAATAAAAAAGAAACTCAACAGGGAACTCAAATCTTTTATATCAAGTATCCTTGATAAAATTAAAGATATATAAAAATTGTCTCAAATTTGTAAGCTCAAGAACGGTTTCTTAGTGTATTAGTAGTCAAAGGTCATGTACAATTTAAAAAAAAGAATTGCAGTTATCAAGGACAATATGAAAGCAAACTGGCAATCACTATTAATAGGTATGCAAATTAAAATAACTCCGAGGTTTCACTTCATGTACATTACACTGGAAAAGATGACAAAAAAATCAGAATGTGGGAGGCTTTATGGGAAGACAGGCACATAAATGCACAGCTGGTAAAGCTCTCACTTGGTCCAACTGTTCCAGCAAACAGTTTAGAATTAGAGAATAGTGACTAAATTAGTAATGCACTTTTGACCCAGCAATTCCACTATGGAGGCATATACTCTGAGGAGGTCAGAGGTGGAAAGGTCTAGTATGTCTCACAAAATTCATAGTAGCTCCTTTTGGGGTAACAAAGAGTGGAAGCAAAGTGGATGCCTATTGATTGAAGGCGGGCTGAATAAATTGTGATACATGAATGCAATGGTAGATAAATATATTTGCAGGAAGAAATAGAAAACATGAGAAATTCAGAAGCTCTGAAGAAGAAAGAAGGCAGAAATGGGAACCGTATGCAAAACGATTACAAAATGCAAATAAAGCAAACACTAAAATGATATACATTATACATATTTGTGTGTGTGTGTGTGTGTATACACACACACACACACACACATATAAATTGTTAAAATAAATAGCAGTAATTGTAAGAACAGTTAAACAACAACCCATGCTTCTCAGTACAGAGACTTGGGAGAGTACTGGATACATTTTCAGATATAGTCACTACACTGATTGTTTTTGCTTAACTGTTTTTCTTTGTTATAAGAGAGGATTTATTTCCTGGTTAGGGGTAGGTTGGAGGTGAGGAGTATATCTAGCATTGACGATGTAAAAACAAGAGGCATTAATAAAATATGTTTCAAATTCATCTATCACAGCTGTCAATTAAAGAGACATTTGTATCTTTTATGTTGTTACTGTCTTTGAATATTTATCAGTACCCTAATGACACATGAAGCTATATCATTCTATATTGTATATTGTAACACAGTACAGGATGCTGAAGGTAAAACATTTGGCTGCATTCAGTAGATGGTTTTTATTCACATTGTCATTATAAAATATTTCACTAGTCTCCATTTAAGTATCTCTTGGGATACATAGTATTCATTATAATAGAGTCTGTGTTCTTTCTCCCTCTCACTTGCTGTCTTTCTAGCTTTCTACACACACACACACACACACACACACACACACACACACACACACACACACACAGATATGTGTATGTGTGCCCACGTAATTCTTCTCTCTTCCCCACCCCCTACCCCTCAACCTATAGAAACTTGTATCAGGAGGTAGATCAGTGGAACAATGGTCAACTCTTGTCTCTCTTTTTTTTTTTTCCAGAGAGTGTTCAGAGCACAGCATCGGCTTCTAATGAGATCCAGCAACCCCAGCCTCAGGCATTGCATTACACACTTGCCAATGCCCAGCAGGTCCAGATCCACCAAATTGGCGAAGATGGGCAAGTACAAGTAGTATGTACTCTTTATTAGTAGCCCTTTCTAAGAGGTGCGGACATCAAAGCAGACATCTTTGGGGCGGAATAGCATTCGTGGCGAGGAATGATTTAATATTGACCTAAGCTGTGTGATAGTTAATAAGCAATGTGCGTATATGTGCACTGATGTCTTTGGGTGATGAAAGAAAGTACCTTACCTTAAAGTGAATGGAATTTGGGTGATGGCCATGGGACTTGTAGGATTGAGAGGGACTGTAGAGCTCTCTTGCTCTACCACTCACTTGCTTCAGTTTTTTCTGATATGGGAACAGATGCCCACAAACATGAAGTGAGTTGCTATAAATCCCACAGCTGGGTTGTTTTACCAGCAAGGCTTTTGGTATGCATCTCTGAGATGATGCTAAGTACCTCTCAGTAAGTAGTCTAAATGTCCCTTTTCAGCCATTGCTCTTTTGTCCTGTGAAGGTGATTTGCATGTGCATATGGGTAGCTTGTGGTGAATCTCAACAAGCCCGGGGTAGGCTTTTTGTCATGCATTCTGCAATGCCTTTGGCCCTGGAGAAATGACCCCAAGTCTTCAAATTTTAGTAATGCTGGCCCTCCTTTTACTTAGAGACAAGAAGAAAATTTGTTTCTATGAATAACTCAACAATTTAAGAAAATATAGTTTGCTTTGTTGAATTGAGTTCTACTTATTTTGACAATTTCTCTAAAATTTTCATGACTGAGAAGTCAAAATTCAAGAAATCCAAATTACTTAATATAAAAAAAATAAAATAATTGAACTATTTATCTTCAGTGGTGATGGAAAAAAAATCTTCCCTGTTGCTCTTACTAATGAAAAATAGTTACTGTCTCTTCCTTACAAAAGATTAATAACCCAGGCTAAACAAAATGTAGAGAGGACTGTAAGATCAAGACAGATGTGCAAATACATTACCAATATTTAATACATCTTCAATACGAAATGAAGGAGGCATTTCCTCTTTTCATGTGTTCCTTTTTAAAGGATAAGACTCCTGAAAATTTTGTTAAGGAGCTGAGAATTTAAATGTGTTCCACTGGTATACATTCTTTGAGATTTTTTTTTTTAGCATCATGTGCATATAACATGAAGATTATCATTTTCATGCCTACTTAATTTATAAGGTCATGGAACCTTGGAATCGTACATGTTAAGAAGGAAAAGCAGTCCTGAGTTTAATGAGAATTGAGATCTTTTCATAGTATTACACCATACCACTCTCAGTTGAATATTTTCATTAGTTTTTTCCTGCTCCTGAAGGAAAGGAAATAATTTGAAATAGAGAATTTTCTTAAAGACAATGCTGGCATGGAATTCTAAGTAGATATTTTTATCCCAGGTTTTATATAAACATATTAAACTATAAGCAAAATGATATAAAATTTAAAATAGGTTGCTTAAGAAACTGGTTTTTCTCTAATAAATTTTATATTAAGATATATTTTAATAATAGAGCTTAGTTTCATTAGTCAATTGACATGAATTTTTTTTCTTCCAAAATAGGTATAAAAGTCATGTTGACTATTTTGTGACTTAAAGCTTGATTTTCCCAATAATCTCTTAGTTTAGATTTTTTTATTGCCATATTTGTCATATTTATAGCAGTTACAAATCTGTTTACTCTTTTTCTTTTTACTAGCGTGCTATTTTGATAAAAATGTATCACAATGGCTAGTTCTTAATGTTGAGGTGTATGTGTAAAATTGCCCACATGGCCCAAAATAGAGCCCTGTAAATCTGTAGCTAGTCCTTCTCCCACTTTCCTGGTTCTGGGTATGTGTTTTGGAAAGAATTGTAAGAAGATCTTATTCTAATGCTCCATGTACTGAGAACCAGGCTGGTAGGTATTTTCATAGAGAAATGGAAATTCTCTCCCCTAAAATTTGATTAACTTGAATTTATAACTTGATTTTAAGTAACACTTTTGTTTTAATCATCTAGAAAATTTTTGATAAGGAAATAGTTCTCCCTCTTTTCTACTAACCTCTTTACTAGCTTCTTTACCACAATATGAGGCTTAACCTAACATTTGTGACTCATCGCTTCATCAAAATTTTTATATAGATAGGTTTTTAGTGTCAAAGATGCCATATTTAAGCCCTTTGCAATATTTGTCATATAGATTTGAGTTGTTATTATTTGATAATAAGGAATGGCAAGAAACTATACTGTTACTATATTATAAATGGAGTACAATGTGTTATTCAAGATTTAAATATCTGTTCTGGGTTTGCTATTTTGGGGGAGGTCATTTATTGAACCATAATCATATAATTAGGAGTTCCAAAGATACTTTTTTTCCCCTGTTCTTGATTTTCTTCTGATGCTTCTTGATGTTTTATTTTGCTGTGGATTCCACAGGGACATCTCCACATAGCTCAAGTGCCCCAGGGGGATCAAGTCCAGATAACACAAGACAGTGAGGTGAGTGGCCATGGCTCCCTAAACCCAAGAGCCATTCCTCCAGCTGCACCCTGTATTCCTTCCTTCATTTTTAGCAATGGTCTTCTCCTGCATGACACTACACATCTGAAAATCAAACCTGTATTAGGAAAACACTTTCTCCACCAATACTTCAAAGACCTGTAGTTTATTTAGTACGGATCTTCCTTGCACTGATATAGCTCATAGTCCTGTAACTTAGCTGATGATCCTTGAGAATTGCCATGGCTGAAAAATCTGTTTTCTCTGAGCAATTCCATTCATCAGCCCTCTGAACTGGTCCTGTAGCTGGTCCTTTGATGACAGATCTGCGTGGCGTGCCGTTGGGCTTCAATGCCAAGTCTTTTGAGTTTGATTCAGAGCTAACGGTTCCCTGGAATATCCTTTGAGAACGCAGGAGTTCATCTAGGACGTGATGAGGTACCCTAGGGTTAGGGGAAATACAATTAAAAGAGGAAATTCTGGAATCGGATACATTTCTCTGGGGTTTTTCTGAAGCATCTTTTGTGTCCCTAATTTTATGCTAAGGGGGAAACCAAAGACAGAGGGAACCCAGTTTTCAAGAGCTTCACTTTGTTTGGAAAGATGCACTCAGTGCTGTTAAAATTACTAATAAACAGTACCATAGAAAAGATCACATGATCATAGACTGACAGAAGGGACCTTGATAGAGCTTATTCAATTTGAGTGCATATGGTATAGAACCAGGGGTGGGGAACCTGCGCCCTCAAGACCCCATGTGGAGTTTGGAGTCAGTCAGAGGGCCACACTGGAGGACCTAGAGTCCCACATGCAACCTCGAGGCTGCCCCTGGATAGACTCAATGCACCATTGGAATTTAGAGAACATTGAGGCTGGAACTGTGAAGGAAGGACTCACAGATGAGATGATATGAGAGCCAACCCATGGTAGATTTGAAACTTAAAATTTAAGTGAACTATTTTTCAGATAAGTTAAAGGCTCATGTTGAAAAAGAATTGACTGGATATAGTTATTCCCTTGAGTCAGCAAATGTCAACTACTTTTTCTTGGAAGCCAAGCAGTTATATGTATCCTATATTAGCCAAATGTGGTTTATAATTGATGATCTCCTCTTTTAATATACTTCAGGGGATGAAGGGTTTTCTTGTTTTTAGGTCGTGAAGATAGAACTAGCTTTGTGCTTACTCTGCATGCACGTCAATGTGTTAAAAATGTTTTAGATCTCTTCAGATGCTGAATGCATCTAACAGATGCACATCCAGCAGGCCCCAGGAAAGGCACTGGATCGCAAGGAAAGCTCTTGGGCTTGACCAGATTAATTAGGTGGTTAATGGCCATTTGCTGGGGCTCTTTGCACTATTTCTCACACTGCTCAGAATTATTTTGAAGTTAAGGGAAATATATTATGGGAGTCAGTAAAAAGCTAGCACTTTTAAAAAAACATACTATTGATGAGTTTACAGTAGACTTCTTTTTGTTAAGGGGGCTTATTAACATAGTGTTTCTATATATCTATGGTGCAAAAATTACCTCTGAATACTCTCATATGGGTGTAGCAAAAACTGAAGCCTGAACTGAGAATTCAAGAGATATCAAGTAATTTCTGTCAGTGCTACGAGAAGGCATTTTCATTGAATGGTTTGAATGACAGGAATATTGGTCCAAATAGAATGTATTTTAGGGAAAAAAATCATAGCAAAATGGCTAGCTTTTCCTCATTAAACAAACAAAACCACCTCATCCTCTGCCACTTTTAACAGTTGTGTTCAAAAAGTATATTTTTATGTATTTAATGTATGAAAAGAAAGAGCTTTTCTCACAGACACAGACAGACAGACAGACAGACACACACACACACACACACACACACACACACACACACACACACACACACACACACACACGAACACATAATGACCAGTGTTTTTATTATTAGAGTTTCAGTTTATACTCATAAGAGACAAAAAACTGCAACTTTCTCATGTGGACCTGGTAATAAGCATTTCATGTTGGGTCTGTGCATGTTTGATAAAAATGGAAGAATTGGAAAAGAACAAGATTCTCCACAATGTACCTCATGGAAGCTACATGACCAGACTTTAATTATATTTTAGTAAATTACATTTTTTTCCTTCATTGGGAGACCTTTTTTTTTAAGTTGTAAAACTCTGGTCCACGTGGTTAAATATTTTAAATGAGGTGTACTTTCATTGTTTTTATTGGCCAAGAAGGTCAGACCCTAGGAGCAGTTCCTGAAATTAATTTTGCTTAAGTAAACAAGTGAAGTATTAAATAACAAACACTGTAAATGTCTCTTGAAATCAGCATTCTGTTGCCTGATTCTTCTCCTTGTGTGTGTGTGTGTGTGTGTTTTTTTTTTTTAACAGGGCAATCTACAGATTCATCATGTTGGACAAGATGGGCAGGTAATAACTATCTATTCTGATCACTTGTCAGATGTTGGTGAATTACATGGAGTTTGCCTGAATATTTGACTTGACTTTGCTGAGTTGGCACGTTCTCATTCCGTGAAGTCTCCATAGAGTCTAAACATATAGATCTTAACACTGGAGGTGGAACATTTCTCCTTTGTATCATAAAGTAACTTAATATTCAAACAAAATTTTCCCTTGATTGATGAAATAATAGCAGTTCAGTGACCTTTTTTCTTCTTCATCGTGGATGAAGAGTAAAATTTTTATTCCATGTAGTCTTTCTATACCTTTGCCATGATTTCTTAGTTTGCCAGACCCAGAATTATGTTGATTGAAGAACATCTGTAAGAATTATGTAAATGTTGTTTCATGATCACAAGTCCCCCGAGAATGCAGTAAATTTTAGTAAGATAGTTTTATTATTGTAGGTCGCTTATAAAACTGAGACAACTTAAATTCTTTCTCATCTGTGGAAGACAACGCCCTTGAGTAGAAACCTCATGATGAGAATCAGCTGTAAAAAGTGAAAATAGTCAAAACACAAAATAATCACAAGTGATTTGCCTTACAAGCCCAAGCTAAGTCTGTACGAGTGGTCCTAAATCTTTTGGGGTATGATCACAACTTATGAATAGAGAGGAAGATTATTTCAGAAGCTGCTCATCTTTCAGAATTAGCTAATTTGTTGATATGGATATACCAATCAGAGTAAATTTTACAAACAGTGAGTATATGTAATGTATAAACATGTTTATTACATCAGTTAACTGATATTTATTCAAGTAGTATTATATCTAATACTAGTATTTCCACATTTGGAATATCTCACTTTCATTTGCATATCTTAAGTGTTTTAAAATCACCATTCTGAGAGATAAATGCCTCACGTGTATAATGTCTGTATGCGTTACGCATATTATCTAAACACATAACCTACATGAAGAGATCATTTGTACATGTCTAGGCACATAGGCATCTTATGCCATGCATTTATGTGAATATTACATGTTATGTATGTATATGCAGATGCGTTCATTATATTTATGTGTATGTGTTTCCATAAGTAAATAACATTATACCAGCTTATCTTTTATACATGTCTATACATGCATATGTGCCTGCATGTACACATGCACCATGTTTGGAATGTATTATACTGAAGCTTTCAATCATAACATACGTGTGTTTATGTTAAGCATGTAATATATTTAGATTCAGTATAGAACAAAAAGATTTAATAAATCCAATATTGGGTTAATACCCCTTTTGGTCTTTTGGAACCTAGACCAGAGACTTCATTATCAAAGGTTATAAAGCAGAATCATAGAGCCTTGGAGCAGTTTCTCTTGAAAATGGGGCTGTTGCTATCAGGAGTTTGTGCCGCTTCAGAAGGAAGGATTCCAGGCGTACCAAAGAGGAACGAGCCACTTGGAGTTGTTGTTGTAGGTCTCCGAAAGGTGCTTTGGGCCATGTGTTTTAAATAATGTAATTAAGTTGAGCTACCTTGGAGAGGCAATTGGGAGGTTTTAAAAATTCTGGATTTTCCCCCTCCCCTCTTTTTTTAAATTAGGTTTTAGTCAGGGATAGGGCTAGTTTGATTTTGAAGTTGTAGTAGCATTTGGCATCTAGTTGTCTGTTTAAAGAGCTAGATAACCAAATAAGTGTTAAACTTTAAAAAGTTCAGTAATTGCATATTACAAAAATTGGTACTTCAGTTGAGAGGCAATGGCTAGTTGTCAGGTCTAATATCAGTAAATTGTGATAAAAATTTCTTTTGAAAAGTTCTTATGTTTGTTCAGTTGAGAATTGTTTCATTTTGGGTGGGTGGAATACCAGGTTTAAAATCGGTATCTGGGCATATTGTCTTTCATAAATTATTTTGTTTCCTTTTTTCACTGCTAATGATATTTCAGTATAATACAATAACAGGAGCTCCTTTGACTGACTCATAAAAAATAAATTATTTTACTTAGAAATTCCTCTTCCTTTTCCTGTCTTGGAGCAATATTCTGTCTTCTATTTACTTTGTCCTCAATATTCCCTTTTTTCACATCTCAAATTTTTAATGTTCTAATTTAATTCTACTTCCTGTGAGGATGAGTTAAAGAAGACTGCAGAAAACTCTCCCACATATTATGTAAAAGTAGAAGCCGAGGCTTATATCTAAAAGACACATCAAGTTTGTAGGAAGGGTAGAAAAATGATTACAATCCATTTTCAGACACAAGTATATTGATTCTTACAGCATTCTTTTGAGGGGCCAAGAAATAGTAAGATCTTATTTTTTTTGGAACCAGAACACTCAGCTAACCACATAGCGTGATTTTATCTTTAAAAAAAAACCCAAAAACCAAAAAACAGTCATCATAGCATGAATTCTGTTCGGTTTGCTGAATTTTTTTATTAAACACGTTGTTCAGAGCACTGTGCTGGACATTTGGTTCAATGAAACAATTAAGCATACTTACTGTGTCCTTTAGGAGCTTCCAAGTAGTAGACCATGGTTCTTAGGTATACTAAGACTGTTCATCTTTGTATCACTGTTGCCTAGCAGAGAGCATCACTAGTAGGCAGACACTTAACACATGTATGTTTGTGCTTGAATCTGGGAGGACGATGACATTAACTTATCTCATTCACTTTCACTAGGAGTACTGTGCAGCGACCCTTCATGTTCATGGGGATGACCATGAGTCACTCTATAGTCCTGAGGCATCTTCTGAATCCTTCAGAATGAATGGCATTGTATTCTGTGTAATTTAGCATTGATTATGTTTTATTATATTTGAATACTTTGATGATTGCATTTTGTACTTTCAGTTAGTTGTAATAGTCCATAATTCCAACTACTCAGTTTCCCCAGTCATTCTGAACAAATGGGAATTTACCTTATGAATGAAAGTACAGTTTAAATAGGTTCAGCTTACTAAGAGTACATCATGGCTTAATTCCAAGCTGCCTCACAGAATTTCTTCTTTTGGGTTTGTATCCCCCATTTTTAGCCCCAATTAAAACTATCACGTCAGCTTTTTCTACATTTGGATACCTTGAATCATAGATTTAGAGCTCTGAGGGACCTTATATAGGGCAAATTAGTACAACTCCATTTTGTAGATGAGGAAACTGAGGCCCAGAGAGTGTAGTTAAGTTGGCATTTGATTTGCTACATAAATACTGGCTTCTCTTTTGATGTTAATTTAAGGCAGTCACATACATCAATGTACAAGCTGCTTCCTTCCAAGGTCCTGCAAGTAATAAGTGGCAGAGCTGGATTTGAATCCAGCACCTGCTTCATCCTTACTGTTTCACTTCATACCCTCTTTTTTAAGAGCTACATTTGAAAGGTGACATATATATACACACACACACACACACACACACACACACCCACACACACACACACACACCACACACACAATACACAAAAACAGTTCCTTAGAAGCTTCAGGGGAAAAGCAAATTTAGAGGTTAGAGGTCCTTGCAGTAAATGGATGTCATTTTGCTTGTTCTCATTGAATGTAGGGGGTGAATTGACAGTTTTCCCTTTGTCACTGGGCTCCAAACTGCCTTTGGTGGGAGCATGCATGATTGGCAAGAATATTTTGGCCTGACAGTTTTTATTTTTAATACAATTTACGTGAATTACAGTATTTACTTCTAATTGTTTGTATGTGCTTGAGTCTTTTGATTGGCAAGGTATTGTGCTGATCTAAATGCTTCTTTAAACTAAACTTAAGAGAGAGAGATAATTCTTTGTAAAGGCCAGTGATTTAAAAATTACCCTGTATGATTTAACTCTTTTAATTTTTAAATTTTCCAATAATTGCAATTGCTTTAGATCATTGAAGAAACATATATCATAAGCCCCTGGAGAGCTGGCGAATGAATCTACCTTAGGACGTTTGAGTTCTGAATCTGGCTTATGTTTCCATATTTGACTAAGTGTCTGGCAGTCGTGCCAAGTAAGACTCCTTGGACTAGAAGGAACTTCATGAGCTATTCACCCTCCTGCCTGCTTGGAAAGATTGTCCTTAGTTCCCCATCAGGAAGAGTTTTCTCTCCCTTTCTTTTTAAATAATGGCCTCAAGATTGTTTTCTGGCTGCTCTTTGTAAGGTCCTCTCATTGCCCTGATGCTCCGAACCTGAATTCCTTCTCTCTGATCATGAGTCCTTTCCTTCCTGTGATCTTTCTAGCCAGAGGAATGACTCAGAACTCATGGAACAGAGCTCTTACTGCTGCCTGTGCAGAGGAAGTCATTGCCCCGGCTTCTGTTAGTGGAGATTATTTGTCTTTCCTGAATAAATTTGGTTTTGGTTCCATTAAACATCCTATTTACATCTGCTTAGTTCTTCTACTTGGCAAGGCAGTTCCGAATTCAAATTGTCTTTTCTAATATGCTAGACGCCCAGTTCAGCTTCAAGCTTTTTGGTAATGAGTCTGATTTTTATCCCCACATCCAGATAATTAATGCTGTAGAATCCTAGTCTATTGCTATAAATTTCTAATGCTAGGGGTTGCCACAGAGCACAGAGAACCAGGCTTGGAGTTAGGATGACCCCAGTTCAGAAATGGCCTCAGACTTAGCTGTGTTACCCTGGGCAAATCACTTAACTGCTATCTGCCTCAGTTTCGTCATGTGCAAAATGGAGATAATAATTGCATAATAATGGTCATTGTGAAGATAAAATGAGATATAATTGTATAGTGCCTAGCACAATGCCTGGCATGTAGAAAGTGCTCTATAAGTGGTTTTTTTTTCTTCTTCTTATTATTATTTTTACTATTATCATAATTGTCATGTCATAATTGAGGTTAGGATAGGGTTATTAGCCTTCTAGTCTGACCCACATTCTGAGTTTGTTCTTGTAGCCAATAAAATCACTGCAGCATTCGTCATAGAACTGTGGTGATTCTCTGTAAACAAGAATTGAAAATGATTTTATTGAGCGTCCATACTTTCTTTAGGAAATCATTTGAAGTCTTTTCAAACCGATAGTCATATTAAGCCTCACATGGGCCAGTAACCTTAGCTTGCCAGTTTTTTCTTTTGCTTTGAATTTTCGATCCTCATAGCTCTGTTGGGTTTAATTTAGATCTTGTTTTCTCTGGCATGATGGGCCATGGAACAAACTGAATCATGCCAGAAGAGCTCTTTCTCCCAAATGTGGATTCTGTTACCTTGGAGTTTTGTGTTGCAGGGCACGTTTAATAAAAATACCAAATTGGAGAAATAATTAGGCTTCTGTACTTGTGTTTAAAGCACTTTAACCTGTTAGATTCACTCCTCTCCCCCCCACCCCCCCCCATCTGGTTTGGTATTGTCTTTTAGCCTCAATTTTTCTCTCTCCATCACTTTCCCACGTTCCCATGACTCTGCAGTGTTTCAGACTTTTGAAGATTCTAATGACAGCCTACTTAATAGTTGCTATACATCTTCCCTTGCCCTTTGGGCCATCTGCAATTTTGATTCTTCGGAGATCCTGGTGTCCCATGATTCATAGCCATAGAGCATTACTGGGAGAATACTGATTTTTCAAGAGTAAGTCTTTCTCTTAAAGAGAAAGCAGCAGCAAACTGCTCTGAATGCTTGACGGTTGTACAGTTTCCAAATTGCAATCCAGCCACCTGTCTTTACTTGATGACATTCTTTGTCCAGCTCATGCTCGTGATCTGTCTTCTGTGTCAATCAGCATGTATTTGTTGTGTGGCCACTGTGGGGCAAGTACTGTGCTGTGACACAAAGAAGATGAAGCAAACAATCTACTCACAAGGGGCTTGAGTTTTAATGGGAGAGACATGTCTCTAAGTAAGAATACACCTAATAAATATAAAGAGAATCAATACAACATAGTTTGGGACGGAGAGCACTAGCACTTGAGAGGATCAGGAGAAGTTTTGTTCTGAAGGGGCTGCTTGATCTGCATCTTGAAGGAAGAAGGGCACACTCAGGCATTTTTGAGGAGGGAATACATTCTAGTTGTGAGGGATGGCCACCGAAAAGGCCTGCAGAGCAGAAATGGAACAGAGAGGCCAGTCTAGCTGGATCTCGATATGGACGGTGAGCCTGGAAGGAGAATGGCTTGTAGTAAGCATGTAGAGAGGCAGCACAGAGGCTGGGGAGTTGATTGAGGAGGGGGTGATCCTGATCTGTGCATAAGGAAAATTACTTGGTCAGCAGTTTGGAGGATGAACTGGACCGGGGAGAGACCTGAAGCAGGTAGGCCACGTAGGACACCATTGCAATAATCAAGGGGAGGAGTGATGGAGGGCTAAACCAAGGTGGTGGCCATGTGAGCAGAGAAGAGTCGGGTTCAAGAGTTGGTGTGGAGGTAGGTATGGTGAGATTTGACAACTGATTGGGTATTTGGAGTGAGGGAGGCTTTTCATAAATGTGAGGAGCACCTCAGCTTGAATAGCTAAGAATCTCTAATGGTTCACACCTCTCAGTGTTGACAACCAATAGGAAAGAGCAACCTTGACTGACCCATTCTGAGAACAATGGTAGTTTTATGTGCTGTGTTTTCAATTTTTATCAACATTAGTGATTGTCAGTCTTAATCACCACCCTGGCCACACAAGGATTTCGTGGCTATCCCATCTCTCCAAGACCATCATGGTGGCATGCAGGGACCACCAGATCATACATCTGGGACTGGAAGGGGCCTCATAGGCCATCTAGCCCAGCCCCCTCGCTTTACAGATGAGGAAACAGAGTCCTAGGGAGGCTAAGTGATTTATCTTAGGTCCCATGGGCCAGGTAATGGTCAAGACTGAAGGGGTCCTCTGACTATAGGCAGTAGTCCCTTCCCCTTTTTCTTTGCAGGTTTCATTACTGAAGGCAATAACTAACTGATGCCAGCATAGTTTCTTGATGTGGAATTATTATCATTCTTATTTTTCTAGATTTCTTTAGGGAAAACCAATTTCTCTCAGGGCCTTACCTTTGATACATTTTTATCTCTTTGGATCGGCTGCTATTTCTAACAGCTAACATAAAGATCTCACTGTAAGTATAAGTTGGCAGTTGTGTGAAATTATGCTGTTCTTTGAAGAGGCAATATAAGACATTTTAAAAATGCCATACTTGTTGGAAAATGTTTAATGGGAATAATATCTTTGATACAAAGTAACAAAAATAAAAGTCCTCCTGGATTTCTTAGGGAGGGTTTGAGAGTTGCCCATTTTAAAATATTTCCTGTGTCTTTTAGATGAAGGTTACATAAATTCATCAACCTGTTGCAAAAGGAATTCTGAGTGAAATATTTCTTTTTCAAGACATATAATATTTTTCCATCCTCATGTGGGAGACCTCATGTGCTTTCCCTGAATCCTACCTGAGCAGGCAAGTATTTTTACACGCCTGATTCAGATTCATTGCTACTAATGTATTTCTTTTCGTTTACTGTGTCACTGTTAACAGTAGAGGGCAATGCTGTTAAATTCACTATAGTATTTCCTCTGCCTCATTTTGATTTTACAGTTGGGGATAAGCTGTACTGTCAGGGAAACACTACAGTCCTTTGCTCGCTGCTGTGCTGTGGGACTTAGAGACTCATGTTACATAGGCGTATTTTGCACATGCCACTGGGTACAGAGTTTGTTCTTCCCATTTTGGTGTGAAGCTCTTATAACTCTAAGGATTGTTTTCCTATTTCGGAGAGTACACTACATAGGAAAACACAAAAACACAGAGTGGATGGAGGGTAATCTCAGAGGGAAGGCGGAGGAGGTAGGTGGGTGGGTGAAATTCGGAAAGGCTCCTTGCAGAGTCTGGAAGGAAACCAGGAAAGCTAGGAGGTAGAGGGGAGGAGAGAAAGTATTTCAGGCATGGGTATGCCTACACCTACAAAGGAAGGCTGAGTAAAAGAAAAACAACACTAGAAATTGCCTGACTCCAAATGGAGTCTTCAAAAAATACCTTTGATGCTTTTTAAAATAGTATTTTTTGAATGTTTATTATTCTGTTATCTTGTAGAATTACTTTAGTTTACAGTAAAAATTATATTGAGCAGGGAATTTAGCAAATTAGCATTCTCAAAAAGCTTTTAGAAGCTCAGTTATTAAATTTTTATAAAAGAAAAACAATATAATGCCAGAAATGTGATTGTTTTAACTGGAAAGTATTCTTTTTGAATTATTTGAATCTTAGCAAAATAAGCATATATTGTTGAAGTTTAAAGGATTATCTAGGCAAGTAATGGTTTTAAATGTAAATGTTGCTTTGGGATTGTAAGCAATTGGCATTTTCTATATAAAATTAAAGTGGCAATTAATTGTGCTGGAAAATTGTTGACATTTTCACTTTCTGATGTGAAAAATATAATCACAACAGTTCCTCATATGCATTTAAATCTTTAGTCAGCCAGTAGGCCGGTAAACATTTATTAAGTGCCTGTTGTGTGTGTGTCAGGCATTGGGCTGAGCCTGGTCCCCAGAGCTCACAGGAGGAGACAGCGTGCATCATGACCTTCTTTCTGGCCATTCCCCATTCCCCATCTCTCCTCTCCTTTCTCCTCTCCATGTATAGGCTCCCCTGGTTCCCTTCTAGACTTTGCAAAGGGACTTTCTGAATTCTACCTGCTCGCCTCCTTTGTCTCTGAGGTTACCCTATGTCCACTCTGTGTATACTTCATTGACCATTGTTGTTTGCATAGACTCTTTCCATTAGATTGGGATCCTTGGGTCAAGGACCCTGTGTACCTTTCTTCACATTCCCAGCTCACAGCACCATGCCTGTCACATCGGTTAATAAACAATAGTATTAATAAATAAATAATAATACTAATTATAATTAATAAATGCTTATTGACTAACTGTTCACATGCTCTTTGTGCTTTCTTTTTCTTCCCCTTTTGAACTTACTTCACACACCACGTAAGTAGTAGCTTGTGATATGTTGTCCTTACCACATAATTTGACATTTTTGTACCCTTTGGTATTTACTATTTCCTCAGTTTGCCCTTAGATCATCTCTCCAGTCGATCTAAGTTTCTTGTGGGCAGGAGCATGTGTTGCTATGTAGTAGAATTTTGTCCCTTGAATCCCAAATCTAATATGTATCACAGGCAGCCAAGGCCTGCATAGAGCTATTGGGCCTCATTAAATACTATGGCAAATACTTTACATTAAATACTGTGGTTTCTATGGCAGTGGTGGGGCCCTATTAAATGAATGGCCAGTGCTGCCTCTACCCTGGCACTGCCAATGCTTTTTGTCCATTTGTTTTCTACCTTTCTGAGTATGAAGAGTCCTTCTTTTAACAACAGCAACAAAAAATGCCACGGACCCCATCTGATAATAGTTGTACTATTAATATTCACTGATTGAAAAATACATAATGGCAAACAAAACCCTACTGTGAATTTGCTAAGATTTGAGATGAATTTGTATTTTATTAATCACAACAGCTTCTGTATACATTTCATATATGGTTAAGGCATAATTTATTTCTTCTATAGAAGGGATGTTTGTTGTTTTATGTGTTTGCATGAGGATTTGTGGCACCCTTATGTGGAGATTTGCAGATTGGGAAATGGGGCTCTAAAAATGTTTTGCTGCTTAAAGTTGGATTTCTGTAGAATTCGTGGAATAGAAGAATATTTTATAGAGCCAGTAATTAAGTATCTGTTTATTGAGTAGTAAAATAGAGAGAATACTAGACTTAAACACAAAAACTGACACTTAACTTTTAGCTCCCTCACTTATTAAACTCTGTGATGCTGGGCAAAGTTCTTTGTCCTTGTTCCTCAATTTTGGCATCGATGAAATGGAGATAATAATTTTTTAATGTCTAACTCAACAGAGTTTTGGGGATAAAGTACTTCCCCCCACCCCTGGCCAAAGCACTGGATAATATGGATAATTATTCCAAGCTGATAAAGAGTTTGTATTAGATGATCTTAAAGGTACCTTCCAAGTCTGAAATTCTATATTTTTATCAGGTAATACTCTTTCCTCTCTGTCCATCTTGTAATATGTTTGCTTTGAATGAACAGCATGTATTATTAAGATTACAATATTAACATTATAGTCTAAATATATTAATATTCCTTTGTATCTTAAAATATCAAATACTAAATTATGTTATCTATCAGTTGCATAAAACTCTAATTTTTAATTTTTAAAAAATATTTATTTTTATAAATTGCATTTAAAATCAAGAACGTTGAGATATATTTAGTGATATGAACTTATATAGATAAGTAGTATTTTGGCAGTATTTTGGGCTTGACAAGCATTTCATAATATTTTTAAAGAAATATTTTGGTTTACCCAACTTCAAATCTCATTTTGTTAAACACTCTCCCTTTTAATTTTCAAATTAAAATTTCAGGAAAATCCAGTGAGGCTACTTCTAATTTGTTTATGCTTTGCTCCTCAGCACTTCGTTTTTGAACAAAAGCTGCTGGCTCGCAGAGCTTTTTGATACATTTTTAATGAGCTTTTTTTTCCCCCTTGAACCAGGAAGTTGAGTTTTGCCAAGCATAAATAGAACTCAGACCTCAAAACATTTGTGTTTGGTTTGAAAGTCAAAGGCACGAAGTTCAAGTCGGGCAAATTATGTGCTCTTCACCCTGTTCCTTTATACCTAGAAAATATTTTTGGAGTTATTTAGCCATTAAAAAAAAATCTTGGCAAGTCATGCTTAAGAAATAGTTTCAAATTAATAATACAGGATTAGAATTTGGCCCCATTTTCATGCTTCATTTAAGAATGACGCAGGTAAAGATTTGTTTTGGGAGCCAACTGTAGATTCCAGGGGTTAGTTGGCTGCTCTTCCATAGTATGGCATCTGTATTTTAACTCAAATATACTTCTAACCTAACCCATAAATTTTAGACATTATGTCATATAACTCCTTATACTTACAATTCATGCTCCTTTTCATTTGTAATAGTGTGCCAGTTTTGTTAATGAGTTATAATAACTGAAAAAATATTCTTGCTTTCCTTTTTTTGAAACTAGTTGTTTGGTGTGGGGAGCTAGGAGATGCCTTCGGTCTCGAGGAGTGGGAATGGATGCTTCCCAAAGCGTGGAAGTCGTGTTTATTTTTCCACACTTGTTTCATTAGCTTTCTGCAGCCCCTCATTTCCAAATATCTTAGGAAATGGAAAGGCTTACTAATCTAGAGATGTTCTTTGGATCCTGAGGTAGCAGAAAGAGTAGCGAACAAGTCTTCAAGGCAGCTTCTGGGAAGGGATAATTTGTCTTTCAAAAAACACATGGTTACGTAAATTTAGCACGAGCAAATCAGAATTTCTAACCTGAGCCCTGTATTCTGGCCTATTTATGTGGAGTCACCCACATTTTTCTATTAGTATGGACTGTAATTTTCACCCAGTTTCTATTTGGTTCTAATCAAGTAAATGGTTAGAAGTTTTTCTGGCTTTGAAACAATGTCATATATTTAGGATTTATCTTTCTATAAACTGCCAGATTTTTTTCTAAGGAAGAAAGCTGTTCTTTGGGAAGAAATGAAACAGGGCTTCAATACTTGTAGCCATGAGGCTATGACTTCCTAATTGATGCTATGGCATTGCAGGGACTGTGTTATAAAAAACATCAGGGGTGAAAGTGCAGGGGAGAAGTTGTTACTCACCTGCCGCTTTGCGGGCCGGAATAGACCTCTATATGTTGGACTTTTTAATTACATGGTAAAACTGACATTACTCCATAAGCCTGATGAAAGACAAAGAAGGGGGGCGTTTTATTTGCTGTTTGGTCCTACTGCCTTTAACTTGCCGGGAGAGTTGAACCGAGTGTTGTAGGAGTGAGAGGTGTTAAAAAAAAATGGAAATGGATATCTTCCAGTGACCTAAACAGTCTGCTGTCAATGGGAGATTCAGTTTTGTACTCCCTCAAAAGTAGAGAAGTGTAATTCCAAAAGAAATATACTTTCTACCTCAGTGACAATATAAAGCACACCTACAATTAAATCCCCAGCTACGAAGACATAAGCATCGGAGACATAGGCACAAGAAGGGCATTCTCTACTTATGGATTAGAAGTTGGCCCATGTAGATTAAATTTTTAGGTTTAGAATTGTGTGACTGAGAACCAGGCTAGCTGTAGTTAATTGGGCATACTTTGTTTGAATCAATCAAGGGAAACATGTAAATGAGATAGATTTCTTTTAGAAGATTTCATCACAATTCTGGATTTGAAATTAGAAATATTAGACATTACATAGGGTGGTTTACTTCAACAGGGAGGGGGCATTAAAATATGAGGAAATATTCTTAGGATATTTTCATGATCTCAGACTTCCATAAAGAAAATTGTGCAATGGAAGTATACCATATGATTTGCTTATTAAAGTTTAAATATATGTCACTATTTTGGGGGGTTGTTTTAAAACTTTAGAAGTATCTCACAACCTCACATAAGCCATATGGTGGTTTTACTAACTCAGTCACAGTATATGATCCGTTCCATCCCTGGTGTACCACAGTATGAAGAGTAGATTACATAAGTCATATGATTAGGGAGAATTTGTGACATTAAGCTTTCAGCCGGATGATTTCATATCAAAACCAGATATCTTCTGTAATTCATTTGAGTTTATTAAAAGATAAAATGTGTTTTTTGTATATATTTTTTCTAAAAGTAATGGTTTTCTTGCAATTTAGATTGCATAAAACTCAGGAAAGTGTGTGTATGTGTGTGTATATGTTAATTAAAGTAGAGTAATATTTTTACAAATTGAGAGCATACTTGTTTTTAGGAAAGAATTGGCATGTCTGTGCTCTGTTTTTGGTATTTTCACCAAAATGGATATTTTAGTAACTTAACATTTTATTTGATTCATATTGTTTTATTCATCTACCTGCTTCGATTCCATTTATGATCCTTACAAATTTGGGCCAAATCCAAGAGACTTAAGTCTCTTGCACAGAAATATGACAATTGTTAATGGTGTTCATTCAGTCAAACTACAAGCATTTATTAAGATCCTCTCTGTTCCTGGCTCTGGAAGGGCAGAGCCCAAAGTACCATAGTACCTACACTCAAGGAACTTCCTCTGTTGGAGTCAGCCCTACACATACCTCCAAGTGTATGCAAAGCAAATTTCAAGGAAGTTCCATGAAGTTGGGGTTGGGAAAGACACAGCTAAGGGGTGGAATAAGAGAAGTTTTTGTCTAGGAGCTGGCTTTTGAACTGAGTTTTGAAGGAAGCTTGGAATCCTGATAGGCAGAGGTAGGGAAAGAGTGCACTCTAGGCAGTGGGAGCTTCCATTGTAAAGGCATAGAGACTGGAGATGGCCAGTTGTGTGTAAGGAATGGCAAGAAGTCCAGTTTGGCTGGACCCTCCCCAGAGGGCATGAGTAGGAGGAATGATAAGCCAGGAACATTGGACTGGAGCCAGGTTATGAATGGCCTTAAATGCCAAGCAGTGGATTTTTTTTACTTTATTCTAGCCACAGTAGCTTACTCGGCAAGGGAGTAGTGTGATGAGACCTATGCATTAGGAATGTGACTTTGCCAGCAAAGTAGAGGACGGATTGGAGGGTGGTAGAGACCCAAGTCATGGAAATCCATCAGGAGACTAGAAAACAGTTGCACTGATTGCCTGCATATTGCCTCTGTTTACACTATTAATGTTTATATTGAATATGATTTATATTGCATATTTATATTACACTATTAATATTTATATTGTGTATTTTGTATTAAATGTTTTCTGTTATTTGAGAACACAGAAAATATTGTCTAGTCTTCTTTCATATGTCTAAGTACATCAATTTAGGCATAATTTTAAGGAAGATCCATGGTAGCAAAGGCTTTCACAGACATTTCTAAGATTTCCAACTGGATGTCCCATTACCTGTAGAGAGTCATTATTTTCAAAATAGGCATGTTCAAAATAGTCTTCTCTTTTTTTTTTTTTGGTGAGCAAATTGGGGTTAAGTGACTTGCCCAGAGCCCCATAGCTAGTGAGTGTTATGTGTCTGAGGCTGGATTTGAACTCAGGTCCTCCTGACTTCAGGGCCACTGCTTTATCCACTGCACCACCTAGCTGCCACCTCAAAATAATCTTGCTTCTATTTCATGGAGTGGCGATTTTATTGTGGACCTGAATTTATGACATTTGCTAATTAGTCATAATAGTGGACCTGGTTAGTTTTAAGGCTGTAGTGAGCAAGAGTAGATAGGAATTTAAAATCTAAATGTAACAGAGCAGGGTCAAGTGGAGTTTGGTGGGCACACTTTGTGTGGAAAAACTAATGCTGGCTCTTAAGAGGAAACTCTAGAGAGAAACAAAAGAGAAAATCCATGAAAAATATGCCTGTGAGTATATAGACATCAGGGACAATTCTTGAATAAGTTCCTTGAGTGTTGGGACTGTTTTATTTTATTTTATTTTTTTAATATTTAGATCCTTAGAACCTATCACCATGCTATGTATGTAGTAGGCAAGTAACAAAATGTTTGTAGAATTAATTTTAATTGAACTGACTCTTGGAAAAAACTATAGTTGACAGGTAAGAGATTGTCACCTTAGCTGCTACTACAGAGATGTTTTCAGAAAACTGATGTTTTCTGGGTGTTTTTTGTTTTTTTGGAGGGTTGACAGGGTTACTTTAAACTTTTTCCTTTTTTTAAAAGATGGTACGTAAAAACCACTTTGATTCTTGGCTCCTGGCTTCTGGGTTTCATGGTTGAGATTTCTGTGGTTGCAAACACATTGAAGGCTCAATGGTTGTTGTGATATTACTGAGAATGTACCCTTGATCTTTCCATGCTTGAAACAATGAGACCAAATGAGCAACAAGGAAGATGAGTTTCAGTCTGAAAATGTGCTGAATGCCCCCTTTGAGAATCTAGACTGGTCAGCACATAATTTGTTGGTTGGCCTAGCAGTGTAGTTACAAAGACCAATTCAATTAATGTCAAGCTGCACAGATGTAAGGGAGTCTTCACAATTCTGTGTCCTCCGTTTCTAATCTTCATTACCCATACTATCCCCTTCTCAAAGAAAAAGCACTGAAAGATAAGGCAGCTGCAAATCTGGCCAGTTAGTGAACATCTCTACATCCAGGACCTTGTCCCCTCTATTACATTGTTGAATTCGTCAGGTCAATTTGTTGTTGTTTTCTGTTGCCTAGATTGTCCCCTCTTGATTTATAGATTCCTAAACATGTCAGCTTGTGTAGTTTCTGGGAGATTTAGCTTTAAAGAGTATTAACATATTGATGAATTACAGTAGAAACTTTGAGCTGTATTATCTCAGTATATATGCCTTCAATTACTGACAGAAATTTACTTATAATCCCTATAAACCATAGAACACAAAGCAAATATCTTCTGTCAGTGAAATGCCCAATTTTTTTTTGTTGTTTTTTCTGTTTTGCAGACTTTTATTTATTTATCTTTACATTCACTTAAAAATTTTTTTGGGTTCCAAATTTTCTCCGTCCTACTGCCCCTCCTTCACCCATTGAGAATGCAACCAATATGATATCAACTATACGTGTGAAGTCACACACAACATATTTCCATATTAGCCATGTTGCAAAAAAAAAAAAGGCCAAAAAAAAAAGAAAGTGAAAAAAATATGCTTCAATCTGCACTCCGAATTCATCAGTTTTCTCTCTGGAAGTAGACAGCATTTTTCACCACAAGTCCTTTAGAATTGTCTTGGAACATTGCCTTGATCAAAAAGTAGCTAAGTCTTTCACACTTGATCATTGTTATGATATTGCTGTTCTTATGTACAGTGTTCTGGATCTGCTCAGTTCACATTGCATCTCTTCACATAAGTCTTCCTGGGTTATTCTGAAACCATCCCACTTGTCATTTCTTACAGCAGAGTAGTATTCCATCACAGTCATGTACCACAACTTGTTTAGTCATTCCCCAGTTGGTGGGCATCCCCTTAATTTCCTCTTCCCCTTTTTCCTTTTCCCTTTCTCCCAGTGCATCCTTTTTTCTCACCCATCCCATTTTTTTAAAAAAGATCATCCTCACATAATAGAATCACAACTATGCCGTGTCTGTGTGGAGTCCTTCTAACCGCCTTAATAATGATAACTGCCTTAACACTAATAATAATTCTTAGGAATTATACTTATCTTACCATATAGGAATATAAACAGTTTAATCTCATTGAACCCCTTGTAATTACTCACTCAGATTTACCTGTTAATGCTTCTCTTGAATCTTGTATTTGAAAGTCAGACTTTCTATTCAGCTCCTGTCTTTTCATCAAGAATGATTGAAAATCCTCTATTTCCATTAAGTGTCCATTTTTTCTTCTGAAGGATTATGTTCAGTTTTGCTGAGTAGGCTTTTCTTGAGTCTAATCCTAACTCCTTTGTCTTTCGGAATATCATTCCAAACCCTCTGCTCCTTTTATGTGGAAGCTTCTAAATCTTAACTGATCTTGACTGATGGTATTTGATCAGTTTCTTTCTGAATGCTTGAAGTGTTTTCTCTTTGACCTAGGCGGTGTCCAATTTGTCGGTAATATTCCTAAGAGTTTTCATTTTGGGATCTCTTTCAGGAGGTGATTGGTGAATTCTTTCAATTTCTATTTTACTCTGGTTCTTGGATATCAGGGCACTTTTTCTTTTTAATTCCTTGGAATATGATGTCTAGGATTTTTTTTTATCATGTCTTTCGGGTAGTCTAATAATTCTTAGTAATTCTTAGATATCCTTGTTTTATATCCAGATCAGTTGTTTTTTTCCCATGAGCTATTTCACATTTTCTTCTATTTTTTCCATTATTTTTATGTTGTTTTATTGTTTCTTGATGTCTCATGGAGTCATTAACTTTCACTTGCACAATTCCAGTTTTTAAGGAATTATTTTCTTCAGGGAGCTTTTGTACCTCCTTTTCCATTTGTCCAATTCTTCTTATTCTTATTCTGTTATTCTTACCAGTGCATTTTTGTGCCTCTTTGATCATTTGGCCAATTCTGTTTTTTAAAAGGAGTTATTTTGTGCCTCTTTTGCCAAGCTGTTAATTGGTTTTTCATAATTTTCTTGCTTCACTCTCATTGCTTTTCCCAGTTTTTTCATCTACCACTCCTGTTTTTAAAATCACTTTTTAGCTCTTTTATGAATTCTTATTCTGTTGCGTCCGATTCACAGTTTTCCTTTGAGGCTTTGTTTTTAGCTGTTTTAAAATCATTGTCTTCTGAGGTTGTGATCTTCTCTGTCACCATTGTAACTTTTAATGATCAGGTTCAATTTTTGTTGTTGTTGTTTTTCTACGATATTTCTTGACTTTGAATTTTATGTTAAAGTTGGACTCTGTTCCATAGTGGGGTTGGGAGAGCACTGTCTCAAGTTTTAGACTTTTTTTTTCACTACTGTTTTCAGAGCTAATGCTAGGGGTTTGGAAATTTTTGGTGCTTTCAAGGTGTTAAGATCAGGGGAGAAATGTGGTCACTATCCTACTGGTTTGCTCTTTGGGCCCCTGATTCCTTGAGACAGTGATACTGCTCCTCGGGGCCCATGCTTCCTTGGGACCACAGGGGCAATATTGCTTCTCAGGTCCCTGCTTACTTGCGGCTGAAAGTAATACTATTCCTCAAGGCCCCTGCTCCCTTGAGATTGCACGCCCTCTTCTCTACTCTGGAACTGTGACCAAGAAGTGGGTATGGGCAGTAGAGTTGACAAATAACTGCTGGTCCCGTGCCCGGTGCCAGCCCAGCGGTCTCTTGTAATATCTTTCTGACCAGTTACCCTTACCAGTTACCTTACTTGAAAGCCCAGAAGTTGCTGGTGCTGATGTCACCACTGCCTCCATGGCCTTCCCCTCTAGTGTTACAGACCTCTCCTTCTAGTCTCCTCAGTTTCTAGGGCTGGAAAAATGTTTCAACCCGACCTTTTGTTGGCCCTGCCACTCCAGAAATTGGTTTGAGGAATTATTGTAAAGTTGTTTGGAGAGCTTGGCAGTAGTGCTTCCTGTCCTCTGCCCTCTAGGCTTCCTCCTAAAATCTGTTTCTTAGTATTGCTTGCCAAAATCAAGTGACAACTGTTTTCGGGTCGGTAACCTGCCCCTAATGAATAAATCAAACTTCATTTTAAAGTGCTTACTCTGTGCTACTAAGCCTATGCTAAGTCATTTTTTAGTCAGATTCGACTCCTCATTACCCCATTTGGGGTTTTCTTGCCAGATACTGAAGTGGTTTGCCATTTCCTTCTCCAGCTCATTTGACAGATGAGAAAACTGAGGCAAATGAGTAAGTGACTTGCCCAGAGTCACACAGTTAGTCAGTGTCTAAGACCGGATTTGAACTCAGGAAGATGAGTCTCCCTGACTCCAAGCCCGGTGCTCTATCCATTGCACCACCTAGCTGCCCCTTTACACTCTAGACAACATATTTAAAAAGAAAAATTGGCTGCAGGATTCATAGAAGGAAATCCTGAGGTCAAAGAAGCAGGGTGGATAGCAAGGTCTAGGCTTCCGTAGGTTCATCAGTTGTAATTGGTATGCTGCCTAGTGGGAGTAGATTGGTTCTGTTAGGTCTGTTTTAAATAGGAGAGAATTGAGTTATGTTCAGTTACCATCTTTACAAAATCTGTAATACTACAGTGTAAAAATATTCACAAAAGGCAAGGATTCTGGGGTACATCCCACTTAGCATGGTTAAGCACTGTACTGACGAAAATGCAGCTAGTTGGAATTTGTGAGTACTTGGACGGGGAAATATCTTCTCCCAGAGCACTTTTTTGCTTCCATAACTGCTCTGATTATTTCCTCTCACATACAATAAGATACTGCCAGTTTGTTCACTATTGTTGTTTACAACTTCAGAGTGAAAAATTCCACCAGATTAGATCTTTATTGAGAATCTAGTAGGAAAGGACTCCCTGAGACCTTCACTTGTTTATTTTGCTTCACTGTGTAGCCTTCTTGTTCTCAGTGCAGTGCACTTTCTTCCATATCATGCAAGCTTTGGTGGAACACAAATATTTTGTTCGAGACTAAGAATTTTTAAAATTGTGCCAGAAGAGTAGTTAGAAGATCTCACAGGAGGTTTCATTTCTTAAAGAATATGGCTGTAGTTTAATTTTTGAAAGCATTAGCTTCCCAAATAATTTTCCTCTCAGAGGAATGAATGCATTTTGAAGTTTTCTTCAGTTCAAATAAATGTATTTTATTCATTTTTATTAATTGCAAAAATATGAGAAAACCTGGATTTGGAAATGCTTGAGAACAATGAAAGAGATGTGCAATATAAAAGACTCTTTAACAAATGAATTTGATTTCATCCTATTTAAATGTGTTTTCAAAGAAGTTTTGTTTATTGAGATCCATAACTATTGGTTCCTAATTCGTTTATTGCTTTCTTTGAAGGGGGAGGTGTGAATAATTTGTTTAAGAACATGATTTTGATTTTAATTTGGTATTAATTTAAGGCAAATATTTTATAGGTGTTAATATTTCATAGCTGATTAAAAAAAAACACAACTACTAGTGTCTTGTCACCAGACTGCATTCATTAAGTTGATTGGTTATCAAGAAAATGTTTGGATGCCTCTTTTGAAGATTTTATATTCTTTGATTGATGTTTGGCATGGATAGAATATGTCAGAAGGTTTCAGAATAGGATTGGAGCCCATGGAGACAATTCATACAGACGTTCTCTTGGCAACCATTAATGTTTATTCGGTGCCTTGAAGATAGGGCTATGGAAATTTCAAGTACTGCTGTTTTTGTTATTAAGAAACCTTAGAATTTGAATAGAAGAGCAGAGTACATTTGGCTTCACTTTCAGTAGACATTGTTTTAATCCTCAACTAGGCTTCGAGTAATTTAACCTTATTGATTGCTGTTCTTAATATCTCCCCCAGTTGGTCTCACATTAGTTAGGCTTTAAGAGATCAAGTTAAGTTCTCTCACTATAAAGAAACAGCTTCTTTTGTTAGCTTGAGTTTTCACCTCATTGTTGTATATACATTTATTTTAGCTTCCAGAGGGTAACCTGGAATTGAGGAATAAAATTCTTGGTAAGTCATCCTAATATAAGCAGAGGAGAATGGAAGGTGAAGGTAGGATTTCCCTGTTCACTAAAAATGACATTTCTTGGGGCAGCTAGGTGGTACAGTGTATAGAGCACCGGCCCTGAAGTCAGGAGGACCTGAGTTCAAATTTGGCCTCAGACCAGACACTTGACATTTACTAGCTGTGTGACCCTGGGCAAGTCAATTGCCTAAAAGCAAAAAGGAAAAAAAAAAAGACATTTCTTTCCAGAGGCATTTTTAGTCATTCAGACCCTTGCAATTGAAAAGTTGTATAATCTATAATGGAATGTGTAATAGAAAGAATTTTGGTTTTGCAATCTAGAGAGATCTAGCTTTGAATATTCTTTGAATTATAAACTTGTAGAAATCACTTAATCTCTCTGAGCCTCTGTTTCCTTGTCTGTAACAGGAAAAAAAAAATGTACCCTAGCTGTTCCATAGGGCTTCTTTAAGGAGAGCTCTGTAAAGCCTCAAGTACAGTACACACGCGAATTAGAATATCTCAGCAGTAATTATAACATTTGAAATAGGCAGGGAAATCTTAATTGTTGATCCTAGATCTTGGAAGAGAGTGATGACCTGTGTTGAGATCATTTAAATGTATTCATTTTTTTCTCATAAGCTTCAGCCTTCCCATTTGCTTCTCTCACTAATGGCTCTCTGCTAGGTACTACATTGGTAATGCATAGAGTTGTGATCTGCCATTTTACAATGAATTCTGGCTCTGCTCCAGCCAAGTGGACAGGATGCCTTGGAAGAGTGCCCTCATTTGAGAGCAGGGACTGTCCTATGCTTCTATCTCCACAGCCTTTGTTTCACATGTTAACAGTATCATAGAACTGGTGGGGGCCCAGACTTGTTGCCTCCCTAGTGTGGGTATCTTCAGGCAGGGGAACATCTCCCTCCCTTTACCTAGGCAGCCCTAGATGTGTCGTACAGATTGACACATGGGAAGTTTTAGCAATAGATTGTTGCCTATGTAAACAGTTGAGTTATTTTTTAAATAAAGAATTATAACTTTTAATTTGATTTTTTAAATGTTTTTTGGTATTTTGATACTGTTGATATTTTTTCCTATAGTTTAATTGCCTAGTCCCTTTCCTGGCATTCCCAATTTTTGCTTTGGACCATTAACTACCAAAGGGCATCATAGCTAGCAGATGAGTGCCAGATTTTATCCTTCCTTTGAAAGGGTAAATTCAGACTCTGGGAGTGCAGCTTCATGCTAGAGTATAGCATTCATTGCTTATGGCTTATAAAACTTGAGTTCATGGTACTTTCAGAATTTGTCACACATGAACAAACAGTAGTTTTTTTCCTGCTGATATACATCTCAGTAATGACAATTTGGATAATTGTTCCAGTTGCTTTTGTAAATTTTACCTCTTGGAAGGTGTACTCACACAACTCTGGTAATGTGTAGGAAGAGGTCTACACAGTAAACTAGATATATTCTCAATTCTTGGACTTGAAAAAGGAATGAGAGGCAGCATGATGTAATGGCTAGAACACTGAACTTGGAGTAAGAAAAACTTGAATTTGGACCGTCTGATCAGCACTAGCTTTGTGAGCCCGAGTACCAAGAAGGGTGTGTGTGTGTGTGTGTGTGTGTACACGTGTGTACACATTTATACATACATTTATATCTTTAAATGCAGGCTATTATTACTATTATAGTTGAGAAGAAATGAAGGGTTATCACATTCTTTATCTAAAGATCAGGTATTAGCCTTACTCTTGAAGATAGAAGCCGCAGGCATTTTTAAAAACTAGGACTGTTGACAGTGTGCTAGAAAGTAAGTAGTTCCCTTAATTTTGGAGCCCTTCCTCTCAAAAGCTTTTTATTGCCATTCCCATTCTCGTGTCCAGCTGGTTTCAGACAACTAGCACCAAACCCCACTGTTTAGAGCTAGGCAATAAAACAAACTTCTGAAGGGAAGAGTAGTTGAGTGACAAATTGAGAAAATGGATAAGGACCATGGCCAACCAACAGGATTCTTTCCTAAACCTCCCTCTATTTGGTAACGTGGCCTTTTGGACCCTGGTTCCAAATTGTCCAGTTCTACACAAGTAGCAGTGTTATTTGGGACCCACCACTACTCAAGCTAAGAAAGCAAGTACCGCTTTCCAGGCAGAGGGGACTTGTTGCCCCAGAGATAAAACGACTCGCAAGTTCACGAATGAAAATGCCTTCTGCTCCTTCAGTTTCCAGAGCTTCAGATGGTTGGTACATGTGGCCAATAGTTTTCTCCACCTTCAGTTTATTCATAAGAGGAAAGAGAATGGAAAACAGTAGATTTTCAAATGGCTCTATCTTTGTGTCAGCCAGATAGGCTTTACCTCAGTCATTTTGTGAGTACTTTATTAAAAAACAAAACAAAACAAAACATCCTCTTGTTAACAATGATGGCTCAATTGGGTCTTTTAGATACCTTACAGTCATTTTGCCAGTGGTTGCAAAATTTGCTGAGGACCTTTTCCCTCTACTGTTTTTCCCCTTTAGGTTAATATCCCCTTAGAGAGATCCAGGAATCAATCCACTAGTCAATGAAAGATGAGAAAATAGGGGAAAAAATCAGAGATGCCTCTCTGAAAGTGTATTTCCTCCTTTCAGTTCTACCTCCAGGAAAATTCTTGCACTAGCACACACTGAAATGTTACCAAACCCAGATGATTGTTAGGGATGCTTTAAAAAGTCTTTGTCCTCAACCACTGTATGGTAGTGTGTACCCTGATCACATGTTGACAGGGCATGGTTTCCTAAGCTTAATGCCCCATGCCACAGGAATCTTTTTCAACAAATTATTTGCCCAGCAGGTTTTATTCATTAAGGTCAGCCTAACCACAAACCTGATCAGAACATAATGGTATTTTGCTAGAGGATAAACAAAGACAAGTTTGTGGCCTTGAGTATCAGACTCGGAGTTAGTGTGGGAAACATTGCATTTAGGTTTTCTTTCTTGCTGTGGCTTTCAATTTCAATCGTAGACTAATTTGAAAAGGCAAAATCGATATGGTGGGTAGGCACATTGTCAGTTTGTCTCAACATTAATACTTGGAGTAGGAATCCTTTCTCTCTTGGAATTACATAAATGGAAAACCATCCTCCATATCTCATGGACAATGATTTGTGTTAACTTAGAAATTATAATGATGGTACTATGGCCATATGGAAAGAGGCTTCTATGGTTGCTTATTTGCCCCATACTTCATTGTCCATATTTTGTCAATCAACAATTAACAGGCATTCATTAAGCACCTTCTATGTGATTGGCATTGTACTGAGCATTATTAGTTAAAGTCTTAGTATCATTCTCAAGATTCATAAAACTTTTATAAAACTGTTTGAACGGAAATTTGAAAGTGTTTGGGAAGCCTTGACAGTTTTCATTAGAATTAGAGGGGAGACATTGCCATTTGTCATGGAGAGTTGGGACTTGTAGTTCTTCACATGACATGACATTGTGTGTGTGTGTGTGTGTGTGTGTGTGGTAAAGAATATAGGGCTGTCTTTGACAGGTCTTTCCTTAATCCTCCAAATTGATGATTTTCTAGAGCTCATGCTTGGAGACCTGGAACTCACGAGACTTTGTCTTCTTCAGCTCTGTAGCAAACTGAGATTCAAGATTAAAAATAGAGCAGAAGGGAGGGTTCTTCTTTCCTCAGTACATTTCTGTAATAGAGCTTTCTGCCTTCAGGAGCCACACTAACAACTCTGCTGTTTTCTGTTCATGCCATGAGGCATGAAGACCCTGTATGGGGAAGGTACTTCCACCTCTGAGTTTTCCTGGCAAGATGTCATTCTCATCTCTCAATCTTAGTACCTTCCCCCTGAGACTATAACTTATTTGTTCATAGTTGTCTCCTCCATTGGACTGTGAGCTGTCTTCTGCATCCTTAAGCACTTAGAGCAGTGTCTGACACATAGTAGGTGCTTAATAAATACCAGTTGACTTGATTTTCCTTTAGCCTTTCCTCTCAGACTGAAAACAATTGTGCTTCAAAAGGAAGATGGGGTTTAATTTTCAGGAGAAGTCAAGCAAAGAGAAAAGCTTTGCCTAATAGGCCTTTTCAGAAATTGAGCATTGAAATAATAAGGAGAACAGTTGAGAAAATGTATTTTCCTTCTCTCTTTTCAGAGGCAGGGGGCCAAGAGTGTAGAATATCATGTATTTTATCGGTTGATATTTTGGTTGGTTTTGTTGAACGTCTTTTTGCCATGGCTCATCCCTTCCCCCGAGTCTTTTTTATGAGGGAGGGCTTGCTATGTAGAGAAGGAAGAAGTGTGAAGGGTAGATTCTGAAATAAGCTGGAAGGAACCTTATGGGTTATTTAGATCAACACTTTAATTTTATAGATGAGAAAAGTAAGGTCCAAAGAGGCTAAATGTCTTACCCAGATTCACATGAGGAGTAAGTAGCAGAGGCAGGTTTGAACCCTGGTCTTCTGACTTGAAATATAACATTCTTTCCTTGTAGCAGGCTGCCATTTGTAGGACAAAGTTGGCTCATGAAAATTAACATGAGTTCCGCAACCTTTTAGTGTTGTTTTTGTTTACATTCTTATGGTCATTTTATATATTGTTCTTCTGGTTCAGCTTATTTTGATCCACAAGTTTTCCCATGTTTTTTCTGAATCTGCTTTGAGTTATATTTTCTTGTGGTATTTCATTAATACAGACATTATGATCTTTTTAGTCATTCCCTAATCAGTCTGTACCAACCCATTTTTGTTTCCAGTTTTTAGGTGGACAAAAGTACTGTTGCAGATATTTTTGTATCTATAAGACCTTTCTATCTTTAACTGTAGGGTTGGAGTTCTAGAATAGGGGAGAAAAGAGAGCTCATGACAGATGTCTTCTGTTTCTTTTAAAAATTATTTTATTGATTCCTTTGTGCAGCATAGCCATTTCTACAAATCCCTCTTGGTATACCCTTACCCTTATAAATATCCTTATCTCCCTGTGGAGAGAAGGGATGTATGTTTCATATTGGAGCCACAATTGGTTATTCCAGTTGTTCATAATTTGGCTTCCTGTTAGCATTTTTTTCACTTAATGATTATGATCAGTGTGTGTTATAGGTGACAGGTGACACAGTGGATAGAGCACTGGGCTTGGAGTCGGGAAGACTCATCTTCATGAGTCCAAATCCAGTTTCAAATAACTTACTAGCTATGTGACCCTGGGCAAGTCACTTAACTCTGTTTTTCTCAGTTTCCCCATGTGTAAAATGAGCTGAAGAAGAAAATGGCAAACTACTCCAGTATCTTTGCCAAAAAACTCCAAAATGGGGTCATGAAAGGTCAGAGAAGACTAAAACAAGTGATCAACAACTACAGCAGCAGGTTATGTATATTCTCCCAGTTCTGATGATTTCATTCTGCATCAATTCATGCTAATTTCCCCATGTTTCTCTAAGTTCCTCATGGTCATAATTTCTTATTGCATAATAATGCTCCATTTTATTAATTTGCTCGGCCTCTTCTTTGGGAAGTAAGAGTTTCTGAGAGTGAGTAGGAAGGTTTGGTATGGAAGACTTGAACATGGATGATTTGAAACTGTTGCTATGGAATGTATAATAAAGACTTAAGGAAGAAGGAAAGAGGTGTCCTGCAGTAGTGTAACCTAAATTTGTGGTGGACTCAGTTAGTAGGGTTGATTGACTCCTTCCAGTTATGATTGCAAATGGAGAAGGTAGATGGTAAGGGTGACCAAAGAGTGGGATTTGATAAAATTTTAGCAAAAAAATAAGCCAGGAAGGCAAGAGATTCATTGTATAGTCGTGGCCAAACAGGTTAGCTGTAAAGTTAGCTGCAACAAGAGGAAAGTCAAGTCAGAGCAGAGGTGATACATTGGGTGCACAAGTGATGAGATCTTGATGAGAACAAAGAGCAGGTTGAGAAAGAGGGAGACATGGAAACCTAAGAGGTTTTTCTTTGGCAATGGATATCATGAAAGTAAAACTTTGTTGGTTATAGTGAAATTAAGTGGTATGATGGGGCCTGCATGTAGCTGGAGCAGACTAAAGGTATAGTTATTAGAACTGTGGAAGCTGATGACATGAGAAGTCAGGCTGTTTTAGGAGGGTGTCAACTGTATATTTAAGTCCTTAACTCTCAGGAGAAATGTTGGGGGAAAAGAAGAAAACTGATGACATGTATATTGATCTCTTTTGTTTCTGTGTCCTTTTCATGTCTCAATATATTCTGTCTTCTTTTCCTCATCAGAGAGCCATCCCTTATAAAACAAAGAATCATAAAGAGAAGGGGAGTTCAGTTCAGCAAAGCTAATCAGCACATCATAGTCTGGCAGAATCTAGACTGTTCCACATCCATTCAGAGCTCTCTCTGCACAGAAGGGAAGGAGGTACATTTTCTCATCTCTTGGGGGTCATTATAATTACACAGCAGTCAACTGTTTTTGTTGTTGGTCTTTCCATTGAAGTTGCAGTGTGACTCTGGGTTCCTGTAAGTTTTCCCATGCATATTTCTGTATTCATCAAATTCATTTTTTCATAAATCTGTGTAATATTCCATTACATTCATGTACTGCAATTTGTTTAGCCGTTCTCCAGTCGTTGGGCATCTTTGTTTTCAGTTCTTTACTACCACAAAAAGTGCTGCTATAAATATTTTGGTGCATATGGGAGCTCTTTTTGTGTCTTTGACCTTCTTGGAGCATATACATAGCATCAGCATCTTTGGATCAAAGAATAGGGACATTTCAGTCACTTTCTGGATGTAATTCCAAATTGCTTTTCAGGATAATTGGACCAGTGCATGGCTTCACAAAGAGGATATTTGTGTGCTTCTCTTCCTACAACCCCTCTGACATGACTCTTCTTGTCTTTTGTCTTTTGCTAATATGCAGGGTGTGAAGGGAAACCTCAGGTGTTCTGATTTTCATTATTAGTGATCTGGAGTATTCTTTCATAGGTTGTTAATAATTTGCAATTCTTTTGAGAATTGTTTGTTCATGTCCTTTGACTTCTTCCCCATTGGAAAACATCTCTTGGTTTTCTATTTGTGTTAGTTCCCTGTATGTGTTTTGAATATCAAACCCTTATCTGCCATATTTGATGCAGAGTTTTCTTTCTCAGCTGGCAAGTTCCCTTATCCTAATTTCATTGATGGTTTTTTTTTCCCCCGAGAAAGCTTTTCAGTTTAATTTAATTGGAACCATCTGTTTAGTCTATTGCACTTGCTTCTCCTCCTTGTTTGTTTAAGAATTCTCTTCCTAACTAAAGCTATGAGAACCTGACCTGATTCTCTTCTAATTCTTGTAATGGTGTGATTGTTAATCTTTAGGCCTTTTATCTGTTTTGACTCATTATTTTCATTTTAGACACTCATCTAAGAGGCAGTAGAGATTAGAGCAGAAGTGGAAAAAGTGCTGGTTTTCAAGTCAGGAGATATATATTTAAATCTCACTTCACTTATGCGACCATAGATGAGCTCCTTCCCCACTCTGAGTCTCTGTTTACTTATATGTAAAATAGTGATACTAAGTATTTGGACTACCTACCTCATAGAGTTGTGAAACAAGTACAAATGTAAAAAGTCTATATAAATGCAAGTTGTTATTTTCACGTAAAAAAATGACTTGGAAGGAAACCGCAAATAATGCCAAACCCTTCTAGACTGCGATGGGCAATATTATTATGTAGTCTTTCTATAAAAGAAAAACATCCATTGTTCAGTCGTCTCTGACTCTTTGTGACCGCTTTTGGTTCTACCTACCACTGAACAGACCCCTTTTGGAGTTTTCTTGGCAAAGATACAGGAGTGGTTTGCCATTTCCTTCTCCAGCCCATCTGACAGATGAGAAACTGAGGCAAACAGGGTTGAGTGACTTGCCCAGGATCACACGGCTAGTAAGTGCCTGAGATAAGATTTGAATTATTCCAATCCTAATGCTCTATCCACTGTGCCAATAACAACAAATCTGAAACTAATATAAGAAACTAAAAAAAAAAAATTTTTTTTTGGTATAAAATGCCTCTTGGCTCGAGCTGAAATCAGTTCTTAGTTTCTATGGTTTTTAATTGCATTGTTCATTTTGACATTTATTAACTATCTTACATTGGGTGGTGTGTGTGTGTGTGTGTGTGTGTGTGTGTTCATTAGTACAGTGAAGTTCAACTCATTTTTAATTTAACTTCATGAAAGAAGATGGTGGTATTTGGTTTGCAAAGAGATGTATTGGATGTGTATTTCTACCAGGAAGATTTTGTACCATGTGGCCAGCACTGTCGATATATGGGAGCAGTTATAGGAAGAATTGTACTTTGTTAGTACGTGAATCAGAACAAAGTATTAGACTCAAGGGGTCAGAATGGAATACTTAGGGTACAATCTCAACCCACCGCCATGTTCTAGTTCTACCAGCAGGGACATTCATGTATGATCACGGTGCTATTGTTACCTCCCCAAATATCCATTCCAACAAAGTACTCTGTCCCTTTCCCCCCCATCCAGGCTGTTTTTGAGCAGCAGTTCTATTTCCTTCCTACCCTGCCCCACCCTCTTGTCCATTTATGCCTCTTTTGGCAATTGTTATCACAGCCAGGATTTGAAAGAAGGGAATACTGGTGTGGGTAAAGTTGTAGTGTATCCTTGTAACTTTCAGATAGGCTTGTAAATTACATGACCTCAACTACTGTGAATTCTGAAGTAATGGAATTGGATTTATTGGCGAGTCATTATATACATATGACCTAAAAATGTTTGTTTTAAGAATTTACCAGGGGCTTTGTGCCACAGTGGCCACAAGCCATCCTGACTTCTATCAGGCCCAATTCGTGACAGGAAGCTAGAAACATTGCTCAGTGGCCTAAGAATAGCTGTTGGAATCAGAGCAAAACTGCACTGTGGTAGGCAGAAGGTTAAGGGGAGGAGACAATGAAGAGTCTGATTTTGTTATCTGAGCTTCACCTAGAGGAGTGGCCAGTCTGTTGGATAACAGATGACCTCTAGATGCTGGGTTTGAATTAGAAGGTTTGGCCGTTGATGTCAGCACCAAAACATTTCACTTTCCATAATAAATTCCTAGAACTTGGCCTTTTTCAACCTTTTATAGTATAGTTGTCCCTTAGTTCTCATAGACTGGTGAGTAAATCTGCATTGACCCTATCCATAACCTTCATGATTGTACATATTTTAGTTGTCTTCTCTCAGCCCTTGGCTTTTCACACTGTGCAGTTCCATCCTCATGAGGCAACTGCTCATCCCCTAGATTCTTCTGGCTGCCCTAAGGTGAAGCTCTCATAGACTTTTCCAGAAAATCATCATTTTCTTTTGTATGTACCCCTTTTGTATTTCACCCAGCTCCTACCTGTGTCTCCAAGAAGCTGTAGTATGCACAGTGGCCACACCCCCAATAAAACCATCCTGGTAGAAGGGCTAAAACAGGTTCAGTTTTGAGACAGGCCTCACGCCCATTGGTGAGTTAGGGGGATGTCCACATAAGCATATGAAGTCTTCTCTTGGTGAAATGAGTGGATGAGAACAATTTGTTTCAGTGGTCATGAAGACATGCACTCTGGAGTGTTTAGAGCTTGGTCAGACCTCAAAGATGTCAAGTTCATCCACTGCCTCCTCCTGAACCATCACCAGTGGCTCTGACTTTTGTCCTGCCACTGGATGACGATAACTTGAAGAGAGAACAAGGCCGACAACCTCGTGCAACTCTGCCTCACTTAAATCCAATTCATACAAGTCAGGACATCCCCCATGATATCACCAGTCCTCTTTGAAAGGAAGGACAAACAATAACAGTTTATCCCCTGGTCTATGACTTCACTGCTGGAGGGAACTGAGATGAGGAAGCGCCTTTTCCCAAGGCAGATCAGCCACCTTGGAGGGTGACTCTCTGGGCCCTCACATACCTGGTATGTTTCAGATGTGGGACTTGCACCACAGCTGTCCTCAGTGAGGCTAGGCCTCTGTGAATGCCACTTTCCTACGTCTCCCCCTTCCTGGTCATTGATGACCCATTCAGTGTTTAGTTGTCCCTATATGATTTACGTGGTTACCAAATGTAGCTAGCCATTTAACACATTTTTATTTACAATGCTGAGGCAAGGGTAAATTATTTTACTGGGACAAAACGTGCTTCAGAACCTGTCAGCAATTCACCTTTTCCTAGTATATTTCCTTCCCAGAAAACCATTCTGAAGCCTTCCATTGTCTGAGTACCTTATACATTTTTAAGCACATTAGTATCCATTGCCTCATTTGATTCTCATAGTAATCTTGTAAGGTAGCTGGTGCCAGTGTTATTATCCCCAGTTTACATACAAGGAAACTGAGGTTGAGAAAAGTCGAATGACTTTCCTTAGGACAAAGCACGAACAAATGTCAGAACTGGACCTAGAACATAGATCTCTTGACAATTAGGTTTTCTTAACTTGTACCAAAGGGAATCCCTTAAAAGAGTCTCCAGAATTTCCTGTTTTCATTTTTTACAGAAATAAGGAGAATCATGATATGCTTAAGATATAACATGCTGTGGTGGAATGAACACTGTGCTAATTAGGAGAGAAACCAGATTATTGGTTATTCTTTGGCAGATAGCACCACTTCTCTAGTCCATGTACAAAATGGACATCACTGAGTGTGTGTGTGTGTGTGTGTGTGTGTGTGTGTATGTGTGTGTGTGTGACAGAGAGAGAGAGAGAGAAATTGATTGATTTGATTCTAAGAAGAACCTTGATGTGAGTTCTCTAAAAACGTTCAGATCCTGCCTCATACACTTACCTGGCTCTGTGATCCTAAGGAAAAATTACTCAATTTCCCTTAGACTTGGTTTTCTCATCCATAAAGTAGCTCCCACCTTAAAGAGTTAGTGTAAGGATCATATGTGTCAAGTGCTTTGTCAGCATGGTTTAAATGTGCATTCTTTAATGTCTTATTATTATGGCAATTATTATTGTAGCACTTTGTGATCTCGTGGGTTTCCTCATGTGTGTAAGGGAAAGAATGCTTGATTAGAATTATAGGCCACAAACCATTTAACTTCTCTAGGGCTTCTTTCTTTCTTCAAAATAAAACAGGGTAGATTATAATTCAGTTCAATTTTTCAAGCAGTAAAGTGCCTATTATGTGCCAAGCGCTCTGCTGGGTACTGGTGATACAAAGACAAAAACAAAACAATCCTTGTTCCTTAAGAAGCTTATTTTCTACTTCGGGGATCAATGCCATTGATACAGAGTCATGGGAGAATCAGGAAAAGCCTCTTGTAGGTGATGACATTTGAACTCTGCCTTAAGGGGCTAGGTGGGCCTTTGGCTAGGTGGAAATGTGGATAGAGAGCATGCCAGTCTTTGCAGACTTATTCAGAATGTTGAAGGCTGTATTGGGTATGGGATTATAACATGCCCCAGGCAAGATGGCAGGTACCACCTCTGCACTCAGAACCTAAAGTCTTTTATGAGCACAAAGGTGGAATCTTCCTTGATGGAAGTGGGGCCCGAAGAATCTGACCTTTATGGTTAAAAGTCGGATAAGTAGAAACTTATAAGTCAGAAAGCATTTGAGGATAGGAGTCGGGCATGATTGGAAGTCAGAGAGCAAGTTGGCAGCATGTTTCGGTGGTAAGAATTTGAAGAGTACAGAATAGAGATAGGGTTCAAAGTGGTAGTAATGGACAGCACCCCAGTGAAAACAGTCCCTTCGAGATAGAGGGGCTTGGAGTAGAGTGGGTTAGGGAGGAGCCTGGCAGAATCTTCCAAGCCCCCTCCAGTCCCTTCCACCTCTGAACAGATGGTTCTGTGATTTTTTTTACCAACTCAGCTCCCCCGATCAGTGGTTTTCATGGCTGACTTCATCGTTTGGCCTCTGGCCTTTGGGGGGTGAGAACCTCCATACTTAGCAGGGCTCAGCCTCAGGATGCAGGCACATAAACTGTCTGCTGCTTGGCCCCCATTTCTAACAGGGCAGGATGTGCCCGAGCTTGTGTGCTGATAGCATATATAGCATTTCAGACCCCAGGGTCACCTTGACAACACTGTGATGAGGCCCAGGAGGTCATTGGGAGTGGCGTGATTGATTGCCTTGTATCATTTTCATTTGTGTTGATAGAATAGTCCTAACCTCATTGCTGAGCTTCACTAAATCAATTCAGTTGAATTCATATTATGATGATGGTAGGACTTAATATGGATTTGTTAATCATGCTGTCTTCCTTGAATATAGATAAAAAGATTGTTATATTTGTTTATTATTAGTTCAAGCTTTTGAGTTGAGTTAATTTCAGGACCTTGAATTCCCCTTTTTGATAAATGCCTTGATGATGAATGAATGTATATTTTTGAATGGAGTTTCCTAAGTCAATAATACAGGATGGTGTCCAGAGAGATTTATTATTTATGCTTGAGACAGCTCGCACAGCAGCCACCTCACAAATGCCTTTGGCACCATTAAACTTTAACCTTGTGCTCTTTCTTAGGTTTTTTTTGTTAAGTAAATTTCAGTAGATTTCAAATCTTTTCCATGAAATGAAGCCTTCTAAACCCGGATGGGGAAAATATTGAGAGGTGAGGAGTCTCCAGCAGCATTACATATGTAAGAACGTGTGGGGCGGAATGTCAGGGGTTTTATCTACAGGAGAAAAACAGTCCCTTCAAACTATTTCCAAGAGGCCTTAGACCAGTTTTGAATGGTTTGTCACATAAGGGAGAATAATCTTAACTCAACAGACAGCACACTGTGTCACTTCACTTCTAATAAAAATGTTCCTGCTTTGTATGCCAACGCAAAAACAGAAATCTTGGAGCAGTTGGGCAGCTCAGGGAATTAATCCCTCATGGAAAACCCTTTTCTACCAGAATTAGTGGAAAATATTTAAGCTGTAAAAGGTTAGAAGTGGAGTGGGTTTGGTGTTGACTAGCTCCACAAAGCATCCTGGTAAAGTCTCCAAAACAACTGAACATCTCTTGGTGTCTGGCAAAGGAAATGGGAGCCAAAAGAGGCCCAGGACTGAATGACTGAGAAGCTGGAATATCTGCCCCAGACGAGGCTCTTTGCAGGTTCTTTTACTGTTGTCTGATGGAGGTTGTGTTTAATGGGACAGAGGCATTTCTGCACCGTTAACTGCTTCAGGGTCTCATTACTCTTTTTTTTTTTGGAAAGTAAAATTGTTATGAAGTAGCTGAATGAGTGCAGAATTCCCCAGGACTCAATAATATACCCTGCCATGACTTCCTTCTTTTCCACTCATTTTACTTGCTATAGAAAGATTGGCCTTCAGTTTTAGCAGAGATTGGTGCATTTAAGGGAAAAAAAATTGGATATTTTAAAATAGTTATATAGTGCTTTTACATAGTGCTTTGAAGTTTGTGAACACTTTACAAGTATTATTTCATAACAACTCCAGGAATTAGGTGCTATTATTATTATTAACATTTTACAGATGAGGAAACTGAGGCAGGCGGAGGCTAAGTGATTTGCCCAGAATTGCACGGCCAGTGTATCTGAGGCTGAATTTGAATCCAGGTCTTCCTGATCTTCAGTTTAGCGCTCTCATCCATCATGCATTCATCACCTACCTGCCTCAGATGCATCTTTCCTGTATATTTTGAATTTTTGTTGCCTTAAATTCTTCTAAGCTTTTCATCTGCTTTCTGAGGTAGTAGTAGTTTGTTTGTCAAACTACTTCCCCGTTCCCCCTAACCCCGGGTTTTACAAGCAGACTGGATGACCACTTGTTAGCTACATTGTAGAGGGGATTCCTGTTCAGACATGGGTTGGGCTATGGCCTCTGAGGTCTCTGCACTCTGAGAGAATCTCTCATATTCCAAAGTAGGTAAAGGCTTAGGAAAAAAAAAACCATATTGGAAAATCTTTTGAAGTTGGAAAATATTTAATATTTTCATTCAAAAGGGGAAAAACTGGTTTGATTTAATGCTTTTAATTATATTTGAGTCTTTTAGACCATTGAAAATCTGAAACCTTTGCTTGGCATTGTGTCTGTCACACCTAGTGTATCTTGAAGGGGTCTTCCTTGAAAGAAACAGAAATTTTTAGAAATGGTTTTTAAAAACATACAGAAAACACCTACTGCACTTATGTTAACATTTTTTCACATTAAGATATAATTTGGTTGCTCTTCCAAAAACAAAAGCCAACAATGAACCCAAAAGCAGCCTCCATTTTTCATGCGTAGATACAAATGATACCTAATACATAGATACAAATGATTAAATGATATTTAGTGCATAGATACCGAATGAGGTGTGACTTGGGATAATAGGAGTTTGAAGGCAATCTAACCTATTGAATTATCTAAAAGTATTTTAAAACATTCAGTATCAGTACTTAAAAGTAATGTGTAATATGAGCTAAGCTATACAAGGATACTCATAAGTTTAAAAAAAAGTTTAACAATTGTAAGCCTGAATGATTTTTATGCAATTTCATATCTCTTATAATCTCCCATATATAGTAGCCTCTCAGTTATTTGCTGAATAACTGAATGGACAAAGAAAATAAGATAGGCCACAAATAGGAAAGTCTTATTAGTGATTGGCCTTACACTGAAATGGAAAATATTTTGAAAATTAAATACTCTTCTGCTTCCTGAAGTCTTAGTTTCAACATGTTACTGATGTAGAACACAGAATGATATATTTTCATAGAATGGATTTCAGGGATCACCTGGACTAGATGATGAATAAGACCCTGAAATTTTATAAAGAGAAACAGAAAGTTTTCAAACTTTTTATATTTCAAACTCATCATGACAAAATTATTATTTTATTTCCAATGAATGAGATATGAATTTCAGTAATAAGATTTTACTGGATATGAAAGTGACATGACTGTGACTCTTAGCTATTAGTTCTTCAACAATGTTATTATATTTAGTGTGACATTTAATATCTCTAGCTAGTTTGGTAGCTTGGTATCATGGATAATGTAATGATTCTAGGAAGGATTTTTTTTCAGCCCTAAGAAATAAATTTTGAAAGAAATATTATCGTTAGAAAAGCAATGAGGGGCAGCTAGGTGGTGCAGTGGATAGAGCACCAGCCCTGAAGTCAGGAGGACCTGAGTTCAGATCTGGCCTCAGAGCAAACACTTGACATTCACTAGCTGTGTGACCCTGAGCAAGTCACTTAACCCCAATTGCCTTTAAAAAAAAAAAGAAAAAGAAAAGCAAAGCAATGAGCATTAGTTGAAAATGAAAGAACATCACCATTATTGAAATGTGGCTTTATTTCTGAACCAAGTGTTGGGCTTTTAAAAAAAAAAAAGAGTTAAGCTGGGACATCTCTTCAGGATCCAACAGGAAAGTCCAGCTGCTTAACTTGTTCATAGTAGTAGACATTAGACATGGAAAATGCCAATTAGAACATTTAATTCCTTCTTTGACTGGTACCCAATTTAACCATGGTGTAAAACCTCTAGAGCTCTGGCTAGTCTAAATTTAATAAGATCTGGAAGACTCTGTTCTCATTCTACCTATTAGAACAGTCTTGAACTATGCTTGTTACATTGTATACGGGAAGTTGCTTTTCTGTGCAAAATAGCTGACTTCAGAAGAGTGGAGAAAACCCATTGAGTGGACAAAGGATCGTATACACTAAGTGCACTTTTACCGTGCTGGCTGGCCTTCAGGATTTGAGTGGCACTGGGAGTGAGTGCTCATTAAGGGCCTCTGAGCAGGGGGAAGGGCAGGGTATTGACTCCATAGCCAGGGACAGTGAAATGGAGGGCTTGGGCTGTGAGTCACCAGGGCCTCCTCTAGTATTCTAATGCCTTTGAAATCAAACCAAGATTGGCATTTAAGCAAACACAGATACTTTGTGTGGGCGAATAAGCCTAATTTAAATGTCATTTAACCCTGTTGATCTGTCAAGAAACAAAATTTACTACAGAAAGAAAAATTTCTTAAGGAGCTTTTAGAGTGAACTAAGATGACTATCATTTCTTTAGGTCTTTGTTGTATCTTTTGTACTGAAAAATGTGGAACCTTCTTTCAACAGGATCAGTAGTTAAAAACTTTAAAGTTTTAGCTACCACCATTCATGTTGAAATGAACAAGACAGTATGATATGGACTTAATGCCATTTTCTTTTGGGGGGAGAGTCTGAAAATGACAGAAATAATACTACTACTAATACTAGCAGCTAACATCTGTATAGTGCCTGCTGTGTGCCAGGTACTAGCACTTTACAAAGTATGATAACACCTACCTCCGAAAGATGATATGAGGATCAAAAGAGACAACAATGGGAAGACCTTTACAAACCCTAGAGTGCTACAGAAATTCTGGCTATTGTTTTGCTTTTATGCTTAGAGGCATGCACTAAAATCTGAATCAGAGCCTAGGAATTCAATTTCCTAGTCATACTCCCATGCTATCCATTCTTTCACAGGCACTTCCAGATCAAGACATACCAGAGTAGAGGTTTGTCTTTTTCTCTTTCTCAGAAATTGAAAGGACTCACAGTTTCATCCTGTTGTAACAGTAATCACCACCCCCTCCACGTGTACACATGCATATACATGCCTATATACACATGCATATGCATGTATGCACGCGTAGATGTAAGTATATGTGACATGTCTTCTACCCCTTTCCATTTTATCCTTTTTTTTTTTAAAGCAGTTCTCATTCCTTATACTCCTTTGTACACGAGAGGGACATTATCAAGTGAGTTTGGTTTTTGTTTTGTGAGGAGGTGGTGTGGACAAAGGGAGGGAGAGAAATTAGTTCATGTTGATCAAATCTATTGTATCTTAAAATAGCAGGTTTATTTTCTTTAAAAGAACATTTAAGACACATTGAATTAATTTGCATAATTGGCTGCATTATTGTACTAACCTCATGAGGACTTGGTCAGGGGAGCCTAGGAAATGTTTTAATGCTTGAACAAATGTCTCCATTTGTTGTTAATTTTTGTTACTCAGGCCTTGCCTTGGAATGACTTTTTGAGTTCTTAAAAGAAAAAATAATGGTAGGAACCCAAATCTGCTCATCTACAAGTTCTGTAAACAGTTTTCCTTGCTCTACCGTCTGATGCCAATCAGAACAAATCTGATCCCTCTTTTACCTGACAACCCTTCACATACTCGAAGACCACCATCATGTCCTACTTTGAGTCTAATCTTTTCCAGACTAAACTCCCCCATTTCCTTCAACTAATCTATATATGACATGGTCTAGAGGCCCTTTACTTACATCCTGCTTCCCCTACAAGCTGGTCACTCTTTAGTTTGTTTATATCATTTCTGAAATGAGGTGCCCATGAGAGAACACAGTACACCCGAGGTGGTCCAGTAGGGGCATTAGAACTTCCCACATTCTGGACTCACAATTAAATTTAAAAACACAGTAACTGTCTGGGCTACTGTTTTGTAGGTAAATACACAGGTGACACTGTTTGTTGGATGGAAGAGCCCAAGAGGGCTCCTAACACTAACAGGTATTCTAGCACAGGTTCACTTTTGATCTGGTCAGAGAGAATGAGCTTATTTTATTTTAGTCTAGTCTTCTCAAGGGGAGTTTGCTGATAATGGGAGCACCAACTCCTACAGCAATTCCTAATCATACTTCTCACAGGGGCAGGCCAGAATAGTAGGAGCTACGGTTCCTACCAGTCCCCCAAAGCCTCAACGGCGTTAGTGGGTTGGGGCAAGCTTGCTGGTCCCTTAAGCCTTGATGGGGGCTGATCAAGGCAGGTACATGCATTCCTCTATGAATTACTCAGATCCCAAAATGGGTTCCCTTCTTTCTGACCAGTGCCCACTTGCTTTCTAGGGCAACAGACAAAGAAGGCATCTTGCCAACATTAAGCTCACAGGTTAACTTTAGCAATATCTTCATGACATAGCATACACATACATTATGTCATCCCTATATCTCTCTGTATAAGGGTGGTGGAGATGACTGTGAAAAATATCTATTTTGGCCATGGATCCTGGGACCTATTATCCAAAAAAAATAACAAAATCCCCCTTACACACACTAAAATCCACCTTACTTATAGCTACCTTTGGACTTTTCTTGAGCTTTCATTTTACTTAAAAAAAAAACCCCAGATCTTGTCCGTAGGGACTATTTCTGTTGCCCTACCTTCTGCCATCTTTTACTTAAACTGATATTTTTGAACCTAGAACTTTACTACATTATATGTATTAAATTTCATCTTATCCAATTCAGCTCATTCTAAAATGTCAGAATATTTTTTGGATTCTGACTTCACTCAATACATTGGCTATATCTCTTATCTTTATGTCATTTGCAGATTTGATAAGCTTCATCCAAGTGGTTGATAAAAATGTTGAAAACAAATGGGTCATGATCAGATCCTTAAAGCACTCTATTAGAGAATTTCCTGTCCCCAACAAACTGACCTCATGTAACTAGTATCATTTTACAGTGACGTTATTAATAAACAAACACCTGGTTAACATCATTCATCCTGCCGTCCATTTGTTACTTTGTTCTGGTGCACCCCTGATTCACCAGAAAGGTTTTCATCGGACCAATTGATGTTTATGTCGAGAATTCCTGATTATTTTAGATTTATCTCATCAAGTGGATTTTTATTAAACAGTTATGTTGAAAAGTTGGATCTTTGCACAATGAAGTGACTTGAGATCATAAAAAATACTGTCCAATTTACCAAATGCAATCCATTCTCCTCCTCCCTCCTCCGGTACCTTTGTTGAATATACATCTGCCTATCAGATGCCTTGCTTGACATTCATTATTGTTAATTGTCAGAGAGATGTCAAATAAAATTATAAAATCCTCTGTTTGGTTCGTTCACAGCCCTTCAGCGGTTGGCCCCTTTTAGCTTTGCAGATTTCTCCTTACTCCCTCCATGTAGTCTGCTGCCTCATCACACTGGCCTTTTTGCTGGCGTGCGCACACAGACACCCCCTTTTCCATCTCCCAGCTCTCCGCATTTTCGCTGGTTCTCCCTCCTGCCTTCAATGCTCTCCTTTCTCATCTCTGCCTCTTGGCTTCCTTCGCTTTCTTTAAGTCTTAAGGAAAGGCTCACCTTCTGCACGAGGCCTTTCCCACCATCCTCCATAAACTTGGTGCCTTCCCTCTGAGACTGCTCTCGTTTGTTCTGTCTGTAGCTTGTTTGGTCTCAGTTGTTGCCTGCTTCTTTTGAACCCTGTTAGACTGAGCTCTTTGAGAATAGGGACCATCATTCGCCTCTCTTTGTATCCCCAATCCTTAGCACAGTGTCTAAATGCTTGATTGATATAACTTGACTCTATGGTTTAATTTTTGAAAGCATCATCTTAACACTTCAAAGAGAAGGCTTTATGTTTTTACACAAAGACTTTGCATTTGTCATCATCTTAGCACTTCAAAGAGAAGGCTTTATGTTTTTGCACAAAGACTTTGCATTTGTGTTTTGTTTTACGGAGTCAAATCAGTACTTTTCTCTAGGCATAGGAGTAGCAGGTAGACAGATTTGGGTGTTCTGCTGGAACACTTGAAACATGCAAAATTGTAGAGGAAGACTGGGAGGACATGTTCTGGCTCCTCTCTGGAGGATCTAGTGAAGCACATGGACAAGAATCATTGAGGAGAAAAGGCATGGGGTTGGTCATCCTCTGCACCAGCAGATCTTCCCATGTTAGTGAGAGCATAGGAGTATAAAGAAGGTTTTATTTGCCATGTAATAGAAAGAGTCCTGGTCTAAGAGTCAAGTGTCTGCATGATAGTTGTGCTTTTTTCCACTGACTTGTGATATTGGTTCAGTTATTCCATCTATGTTGCTCTCTACTTCCTGTCTCCAAAATCCTTCCTGCTCTAAAAAGTTATCATTTTCTGTATATAGGTATTGTTGTTTAACCTTAACATAAGTAGCTTTAAGAATCTCATGATCTTGATTGCATATATATCTATATCTGTATCTATCTATCTATCTGTCTATATCTATCTATCAATATAGGTTGATATATCTATATCTGATTGCTTACCGTCTAAGGGAAGGTGGAAGGAGGGGTAGAATTTGGAACTCAAAACTTTTAAAAAATGTAAAAAAATTGTTTTAACATGTAACGGGGGGAAGTATCAAGTTTAAAAAAAAAAAGAATCTCATGATCTGAAATCTTCTAAAAAAAATCCATTTCCCTCTATCTAGAGTTTTGGCACCATGCTGCCTCTGAAGAGAAGGTGGAATCTGGTGATTCTCTGGTATTGGATATACATACCATTGTTGTATAGCGCATCTCTTCAGTAGGGACTAGTTTCACATTTGAAGGTTTAATTTAGTCTGACTTGCCTTGCAAGGTATTACCTGTAATGCAGTTAGTTGTAAAGTCTTTTGACTTCAGTGGCTCTTAGAATATTCATTTGAATGCTCATACTTAAAAATATACTAGTCAGTTTTACATTTTCTTATTTTCAAGAGTAATTTGATCAGCTCCATCAGTTATTTTGCCAATTATTTTGATTTTATGGAAATTTGAACTGCAGTTATTATTCTCATTTTACAGATGAGGAAACTAAGGCCAATAGAAGTTAAGTGACTTACCAAGGTTACGCATCTAGCTCACAGGAGTCTGAGACTGGATTTGAACTTGGGTCTTCCTGATTCCAGTGCATCATCTAAGTTCCTTTATTGTTCATAGCATAGTTGGGATTTGAACCAAAGCCAACTAACTCCAAATTCAATGCTCTTTTCCTTTCACCAGGCTGCCTCTTGTAGTTAAAAAAAACAAACAAACAACCACCCTTTTTTTTTTGGTATTACTATTTTATTTTATATCACTTTTATTTCCCACTTCATCCCTTCTTGTGCCCCTCCCAGAAAGCATTTCCTATAACAGACAATAAGAAGAAAAGAATAGTGCAGCAAAACCAGAAAACACAGTACAAAAATCTAATGGAATGAATGAATGAATGAATGAATGAATGAATGAATGAATGAAAGAAAAAGCAGTGGTGAAGTTCTTACCATATGCTGCGATGCTGGGGAGACAAGTACAAAAGTGAAGTCAGTCCTTGCTCTTTCATTCTTTACAGGTGGAGATAACACGTGTAGATAGAGGAGTAATAGCCCTTGGGGGACATTTTGGTTTGGAAAGTGGCAGGGATGACGAGTGGAGCCACAGGGGAATAGGTTGACATCCCCTTTCCAGGAGCAGCGACAGTATAAATTTACTTGTGGTTCCAGGATTGGAACAGGTGGAATGGAAGCACACATGGCTGATGGGGCAGTGACTGAGAATGAAGTGAGGTGCAGCTCGAGTCAGGAGTGGATGTAGGGGATACTGAGGCATCCTCTGCCCTGGACAGCAGGGCTGTCGGGGAGTGCCAGGCATGTGGAGTCAAGTCCACTGGGACTTGTATCTAGTTTTCCACACTCTTAGCCCCCCGCCTCGTCAAAGTAAAATGAGAGGGGTAAAGAAATCTCATCTCGGTTTTTTTGGGACCAGGCCTGATCATGATAATGTCACAGTACTTGGCTTTGATCGTTGTTTTGTTGTTTATTCCACTTACATTGTAACTGTTGCATGCTGCCTCTCATTTTTTTGGTAAGAGATACTCATAGTGGCAGGTTATATTTATTTAGAACTTAAAGATCTTTCAGAGCATGTGTCTCTCACCAGCCTCGTGAAGTTGGCATTGCAGTAACTGAGACAGCGAGGTACCACAATAGATTTGAGTCTGGGACTTGGAGTCAGGAAGACCTGAGTTCACATCCTGCCTGTCATTTACTAGCTATGTTATCTGGGCTAAGTCATTTAACCTCTGACTCAGTTTTCCCATCTGTAAAATGGGGCTAATAATAGCACCAACCTTCCAGGGTTGTTGTGAAGGTCAAATGAAATGACATATGGGAAGTGCCTTGCAGACCTTAAAACATTATATAATAATGCTAGCCATCATTATTATCTCCCTTTATTGGTAAGAAGAATTGTGGTTTAGAGGGGAGTAGTGATTTTTCTTCTTTCCCCAAGGTCATAGAGACAATAAGTGGTCGTGTTTTCTGATTCCAAGAAGCTGAATGCTTTTTCCACACTATCTTTTAACTTAAGAGAGCAGACAGTTCTATGTATAGCTCTGATGACGCAGAGAGAGGGAAAACCTTTTATATGAAACTTAACTGATAAAATATTTCCCAAACGTTAGTCAACAAAACCAAACAACTTGGTGACTTGGGATTTTTGTTTTTTATTCTTTCCCTCCTTTAGAGAGAAACTTTTTAAGGTATCTTTGCCCTTAAGATAATGTTCTATAATATTGGTGATAAAAATTTAGTTGTCTGAGTCATTGGTGGTATTTTGTTTTTATTCTTGTATGGAAAAGGATTAGGTCAGGGGTCCAGTAGGGCTGAAAACTTGATCCCTAGAGGGTCTGAAAGGAGATGGTGCCAGCACCCCTGGCCAATCTGCTCTTTCTGTCTCCAGGAGGAGCATAGCAAATTGCTTCTTAGTTTCCATCAGAACTTTTTTTAAGCTCTGGGACTTCAGATTAGTCTAATTGTTCCTTATACCAGGATTACTTTTTATTATTTTTTTTTCCTGCTTAGACTCTTTATATTCCCCAAGAAACCAAAAGGAAAGAAAACTTTCTGAAAGAAACTTATGTCATACTCATGAGTTTAAAACTTCCCAAAGAATGCCCAGAAATGTTATTCAGTTTTTCCCCCCATCTTAGTGTTTCACTGATCATTGGAATTCCGCTAAACAGTGATTTAAAAGACTTGGTCTTTTGAAATCTGGCATCAGGCCTGGAGTTACAAGACTCATTCTCCTTAGTTCAAATCTGACCTCATACACTGACTAGCTGTGTGATCTTGGGCAAGTCACTTAACCTTGTTTGCCTCAGTTTCCTCATTTGTAAAATGGACTGGAGAAGGAAATGGCAAACAGCTCCAGTATCTCTACCACAAAAACCCCAAATGGGGTCATGGAGAGTCAGCTACAATTGAAAATGAACGAACAACAGTAGCAGCCATTGTTTCAGACTCCTGCCGGCTATTTCAGTGGCTGTTCAACTAGATGGAAAGCATTGAAGACAGCACTAGACTTGGAGTCAGGAAGACTTGCGCTTGAATCCACCTTCAGATACTTGCTACCTTTGTGACACAGGGCGGGTAATTTCGCCATTCTGTGCCTTACTTTCCTCATCTGTACAATGAGGAAGTTGAACTCAATGGTTTCTGAGGTTCTTTCCACTTCTAAATCCATAATCAGTGATCAACCTTAAAGTTGGTTTTTGGGGTTTTTTTTTTGCTTATGTGTATTGGTTCAGTGTGGCAAACATTTATTAGTTAATTACCTTGTACATGCTAGTGGTGAAGAGCATAAAGATGAAAAACCACATCATTGTTTAAGTTTCCTCAAAGAGTCTACTGTCTATGAGGGAGCATCGCTCACCCAATGACAAGTATGATATAGAGTGTTGTTGGTGCAAAGGGGACATCCGGGCAGATGCTTTGTGCTCCAGGAAAATACGAGGAGTTGTGCACTTCCCTCACAATGGTGGTGGGCTTGGTATTGGTCCAAGTTTTACAACCTTCTCTCTTTGTTTCTGCTGTTGAGAAAAGTTAGATGAGAACCTTACCTACGCTGGTGTGGCCAGTGGCCACATTGTTCTGGCCAAAATGTTCTGTTAGGAAATAAGGGAAGGCAAGACAATCTGCTCCCAGTTGGGGGTGCTGAGGGCTTGTGTCATCTGTAATTCTCACCGCCCTGGTTTCTCCCTTTCCTCTCACCTTTGCTCCTTCTTTACAGGGGACTCTGAGTTGTCGTATGGTGTCCTTAAGTCAAGGTAATTCTCCCCTCATTGTATATTCTCTTCTCCCCCTTCACCCAGAACAGTTGGGGGGGGTGCTGCCTTGTGCAGAGACTTGAAGCACATGCAAGGCAAGATCTGTCTGTGGTTGTCTTAAGTGCCACAGCCTTCTTATTTAGCATGTAAAAAAATTTTTTTAAAATGTTTATTAAAATCTTTCCAATACTGCTCATTAAAATTTAACTCCAAAATATTCATCTCTGTTCCCATGAATCTCAGAATAGGGGGGAGGACACCGCCAGATCCTGTATGAATTCAGCAGCTCTCATTTAGCACGTTGGTGGTCTGGGCAAGGTCTCGGATCTGATGAGTCTGAAGCCAGAGCAGTCCCATTTCTCTTCCAGTAGATTTCATCATATGTAGCATGAGTAGATTTTTTTTTTGTTTCATTTTAGCCAGTGCAAGAAAACCAGTGGGCGTTGTGTTTTTGAACAGCATTGCTGCTCTGAGAAACCAATTTTCATCTATGTAAATGATACTCATCGTGTCCATTGTTTCTTCAGAGAAGACAAGAAGTCTGGCCAAATAGGAAAAACCGCTTTTTTTGGGTGGCAGCTTCCCTGTACATGGGGTTTGCGGCATTCACATTCACCCTCTGCAATAGCGGTTCTTAGACTTTTTTGGGTTCCCCAACTCTTTACAATCTTAGAAACTTTGAGAAACATCTCCTTCACACCTCCCACTCCTTTTGAAGATTTATTTATGTCAGTTATTTCTATCAGTATGTACCATATTAGAAATTGAAATGTATTAGTATTATTATGAAATTAATTTTGACCTCAGGGACCCCCAGAGGTCCTCAGGCCACTCTTTAAGAACTGTTGTTCTATAGCATCGTCATGAATAGATGGGAGTATTAAATCCAAATGATTTCAAGACAGATCTTTGTCATTGTACGTTCCTGGCCAGATCACGATGCCCAGATCAGACCTGGGCAAAGGGACATTACAACTTAACTACAATCAAAATGGTGCATCCAAATGAGAACCTGAGATTTAGCTTTGAATTAATGAGTTTTACTTCCATCAGAAGGACAGTTGGAATTAAAAAATATTCCTCTGTATGATTGATAAGATCACATTCAAGAAATATGGATTGAAGGGCTACTACTTGGGAGGATGCTGAAATAACAACAGCTCTTTTACACAGAGCATAAAGACTAGAAAAGCCCCCTCCCCATAACAGCCCAGTGGGTAGATCATTGTGAGCCCTGTTTATGGAGGAAGAGTCTAAGGCCCAGTGAGGTGAGTGGACTCACCCAGATCCCACATGAACTTGACTCTCTTGATTCCCAGCTCAGTGTTCCTTCCATTAACGGCCACATCTGTTACAATGAAGACCATACAGCCACCATCCTCCTGGAACTCAGTGTTAGGTGAAAAAGGTAAAACTTGTCCCTAAGAAGAGTACAAGGCAGAATGTGAAATTGCAATGAGAAAAGTAAAAGATACTTTGTAGTCAATTAGTTGGGATAATTATTATTATTAATTAGCAGCATTAGTACAGTATAAAGAAGCAGGACTTGAATTGGGGCTCAGAAGTCTTAGGTTGGAATCCTGACGCCGCCACTTACTGTGTGACCTTTGGTAGGACACCTGCCTTCTCCGAGTCTCTTCCTTTCTTCATCTACAAAATGAGTGGGTTTGTAGAGGTATTTTCCAACATCCCTTCCGGCTCGTAATCTCTGATCTACGTTCAGGTGAGAGATTGGTTCCTTGTCACTAATCAGATCAGGAAGATCTGCAGTATGTGAAGTGGACCATGTGGGATGCCTGGAATTTGAACAAGGCAGGCACATTCTAGAGGAATGCTTCCTAGTTTGTGGGTGTGTCTTTTTAAAAAATTCAAACTATTCTAGTTACACATAAATATTACAATATTATAAGAATAAAAGCAAGAGCTTTAAAACCAAAAAAGATGATTAGTTTCTGTACTTGCTCATATACTCATAAACATGTGCTTCACGTGATTACTGAACCTATCTCTAAAGGTCTCCATGCTGGACCTTTTAGTCTAGTGATCTCATCATGGTCCTGGTTCTTGTCACCCTTTCTGAGTTTGTTGCTGTTGTTGTCTTTAATTTCATAGTCTTAGTGCACAAATATTATGTGGATTCCGCTTTCTTCGTTTGGTATTACTTCCTAGAAGATTTCACATTTCTTTGAAATCTTCACATTCGTCATTTCTTATGGAGTAGTGATCATAGAAACGCAGAAGTTTAGAGCTAGGGGTCTCAATGGCCACCTAAGGGATCCCTGAGAGAAGAGATCTCAGTGGCCATCCAGTTCCCCCTATCCTCAAAGCCCCCCTTTCAACGTACCAACAAATGCCTTTCCTGGAAGATCTGGGCAGGTGTTCAGAAAGTGGGGGGAGCAGGGTGGGATTTGGGCAGGAGAGTTTGAATGGATGGATAGAATGGAATGAAAGGCAACAAGCTAAAACACTGCTTTCCGTGAGGCTCCTCGAGCCACTTTGTCTCAGGCTCTGGGACTCAGCTGCTCAGAATTCCAAAACTTTTCTGAGAGGAGGGCGGATAGGACCACATTGTCAGCCCTGTCCTGAGACTAGGCATTGTTTCATTCTTTGTGTTTGTATCCCAGGGCCTGCGACCGTACTTGAAATGTAGCAGTAGCTTAATAAATGCTTGTTTGTTGGATTAACACTCCTCCTTTTTGATCAAAAGAATTCAAGGAAATATATTCACATTGTTATAGTACTTGATTGTTACAAGTGAACATAGTATTATTATATAAACTATGATAATTGAGGCTTATTTTAAGTTAGTTGCTTAGGGTCACACATTTAGTAAATGTCAGAGCAGAGGCTAGTCTCTATGTTCTGACTTTTAAAAAAAATTTTTTTTAATGTTCTGACTTCTTGACCAAGGGTATTTCCACCATTCTGCAGTGCTAATAAATGCCCTTGTGGGGGAAAAAATGGGTGACCCCTGTCTGGTAAGATGGTTCACGTATGTCTTTACATGAGAAGAATAACACATTTTATTTTGATATACATTATTAGGAGCATTTGAGTCCCTGTTATATGCAAAACACTCAAGCTGGTCAAGATATGCTAGGTTACAACTTGCAAAGTTGTTCTAATGGCTGGATATCTTAAGTAGCTATTTTGAGTTAACTTTGGATGAATTTTTAATAGAAAGTTTGATCATTTTCCCTGTAGGTAAAAAAGGGGAAAAAAAGGAAATTTGTCACTTTTTCTTACTTTTTGCTTAAAGTAGGAAAGGCCCTCTTTTGAAAATGTTAAACTCTCTCAAAACAAACAATTCACTGAAGACAAATGATGACCATTGTCTGCCAAGACAATGTTATGAATGTTTAAAAATAACCCACCATGTTTTAACAGTACACACATATTTGGAGGCAGGACACATGAGAATATAGCATGTGGGGTGCAGGTGAAGAAGGAGCAAGAGCCTTGTCTATTTTTCTTTCTGTTCATTCATTTGAGTCATGAGAATCCTTTGGGAGTTGTATCACAGAACAGATCCTTTATGTTCTCCCAGCACCCCCTCCCTATCTTGCTTTTTCACTCGCTGAAGAGGTTAAAGATCCCAGTCTCTTAATGTCAAGGAACCACGTCAAACATTGTCCTCCGTGATGGCTTAATAAACTCCCACAGATTTGTAATGGTTTTAAAGAAAGGTTTTACTCAATCCAGAGCTGGGGGTATAGTCAAAGGGGTTCTTTGTAAATAAAATTTGTAATGGGTATGATCTAGGTTTTCTAGAGCCGTTGAAAATAACCCAGTAAATGTCATAAGATAGTTACTCCAGTTTGTATGAATAACATGACAGTTAACTTTACATCATAGAAAATTAATACTGTTAACTTTGAACCCAAGGTCAAAATATCAAGGATTCACCAAGAGGTCAGACATAGTCTTTCTCCCCCATACCCTTCTTTCTCATAGCAAAGATCACCAAGAGTTTAAATTATAAGCTCTTTCTCATTTGTATTAATTAAAACTAGTTAATATATAATGTATTTAATGTAGAATAATAGTATATAATATGTAATATAGTGTATAATATATAATAGTACATTATAATATCTAATAATATAATATATTTCAAATTCATTTCCTTTTTTGCATTCAAGTGGCCACTGCCCTGAGTGCTTTAGGCCCTCATCACCTTCTAGTTTTGACTCTTAGCTTGTAGTCTCTGCCCCCCACCTCCAATCCCCCCCTCCCATGTAGCTAGCAAAATAATCAACAAGTCTCATAATGCCATTTCTCCCCTTAAGAACCTTCAGTGACTCCTTATTTCCTCTAGGACAAAATATAAATTATTCCACTGGCCACTTAAAACTCTTCATAGTGTAGCTCTATTCCACTTTTCAAGTTTTATTTAATATAATTCTCTGTTCTAAGCCAAACTGTCCTGCCTACCATTCCCTGAATTTATCATTCCATTCCCACCTCCTTATGTTGGGGAGGTGGGTCTGGAGCCTTAGCCTGTGGGCCAGTCAAGTCCCAGAAAAAGTTTTGTTGCCTTTCAGTGAAAAAACTCGCCTAACCAATATGGTAGGAGAGGGGAAACCTCAATAGGAATTTTATCACAACCCGTATTAATATTTTTATATAATAATATTTTATTATATTAATAGTCCACAAATTATTCATTCTTCAATTATTGGGTATAGATTCCCTTCCTTCCTTCCTTCCTTCCTTCCTTCCTTCCTTCCTTCCTTCCTTCCTTCCTTCCTTCCTTCCTTCCTCCCTCCCTTCTTTCCTTCCTCCCTTCCTCTATTATATAGAGAACAATGAATAATATTTATATACAGATAGGTTCTTTTTCATTTTTGTGATTATTTTCAGATAAAGATCTGGTAATAGAATTGCTGGGTAAAAAGGTATGGTAAATTTGTTCACCTTTTGTATGTTGCCATATTGCTCCAAATGTATTTGTACCAGTTACTCCATCCCCTTAATAATGTATTAGTGTATCTATTTCACTGTGACCCTGCCAAGGTTCAATTTTTCATCATTTTAAAAAAACTATTTTAGTTACAGGTATGGTGATATATTTTAAGGTCATCTTGAATTTCATTTTTTTGATGATTAGTGAATTTGCAGCATGGTGGACAGAGAGCTGGCTTTGGAGCCAGGGATTCCTAGCTTCAAATCCTTCCCATGACCCAGATGGGCTTTGTGCCTGGGGCAAACTCTCAGTGCCTCGGAGAACCTTCTCAAAGGCCTGTGTTGCAGAGAAGGTACCAGCCTGCATTAATGTGATTAAAATGTCTTTGTCTTCATACTTTTTCTTCCATTTTTGAAATGCATGTTTAATGTTGACATTTCCCAATTATGGTATAAGGTTTGGGTCCAACTTTACTAAGGTCTTAGATTGCCAGTAAAGGCAGGGCCCCTCACTATGGTGAAGAATTTACTGTAAGTCAGAGCCCAGACTCAGAGGAACAGTGGCATAGCATAGAATGGGGTCATAGCGGCTCCCAGGATGCATCTAGTACTAGTAGGGGGGAGTAAATTATCCCTAGGTACCTGTCATTATAAATAATATATCAGTGAGAACATGGGACAGGCAGATAACATTAAAAAGTCTTCTAAGGTACATTTTACCTATATGCTATCATTAGAAATAAATATTATCAACGATGTTCTCATTTCATTTACACTGCAGAATCATACACTATGATCATAATGCTTCTTCCTTAGTTCTCCAAGGTCAGACATTTCCGTTGTGCTAATTGCTTGTGAGACTTTTTCAACTACCTTGAAAGCCAATTGTAGTGGCTTTTGGCCTCATTCTTTTCAGACTTTGAAACATGTACATTCTTTAGTATAGACAATTTGGAAACCTCATAAAAATTTAGCAGACGTGAATTAAGGATGTCAGCCAAGCAAAGCCATCAGTGAAATGCTGAGATATGAAGTTGAAGTAAGGAACTGTCTCTGTCCTCAAGAAGCTTACACTCTCATGAGGGAACCCTTTACTTGTGAAGCATGTAAGTGTTAATTTCATTTATATTTTTAGTGCATGTTTTTATGTGTCTGTGTTCTTTTACATATTGGTATGTGTGTGTATGCATATATACACACACACACATACAAAATACACGTGTATATGTGTACGTGTGTACAAACATACATATGTAGATGGGTAGGTATGTAGATATCTGTATTTCAATTATTGCTCATTTCATTTTTCTTATCTTTTCCAATAGAATTCAGATAGAAATAGTCTTGGGACCACTTGTTAGCCTGTTCGTTTTCTTTTAGGTTTAACGTTTTGCAGATTCTTGCAGAGGTGGATGAAAGCAGTGTCTCTTGTTCTTGGTTAAAAGTGTTAGGCTCTCTGCAGGCTCACCTGAAGCGTTCTTGGTACAACTTGAGGAACGTTCAGAAAAATAGGGAAAATGTGCCTCTTATCTAACGTGGGGTCTCCTCTAAGGTCTCTAATTTGAAAGCCTTTCAGTGTGGTGTGGAGAACATGAATATTTAGTCTGGCAACATCTATTCAGACCTTGCTCTTAAGCATTTTTTGATGGGTCAGTGTTGTGTTCAAATGATTATGGGCAGTTGCAGTTGGTCTGTGATAATGATGTGGTTGCACTATAATTTATTAGTTAAGTTCTCCAAGATATTTTGAAGTCTGTATTTGCAGTATGGAAATGGGTCACTTTCAGTCCATGAAAAATAATGAGCTTCTGTTATGGTGCTAGCCTCCTGGTCATGTCTTTCTAGGTATTCTGTAGGTACAAAATTTTGAGAGCTTATAATGATGTGTTGCACATCGTTTGCTATTTCCTTGCATAAGCTATGCTAATTACTAGGTTTCCATGATTCCTAAGTATAACCCTTAGTGAATGAGCCTTGGACCTGAAATCAGGAAGACCTGAGTTCAAATCCAGCCTCAGACACACGTTGACTGGGTGACCTTGGGCAAGTCATTTAACTTCTGTCTCTTCAGATTTCTTATCTGTAAAATGGGGATAATAATAGCATCTACTTCCCAGAGTTGTTATGAGGATAAATTGAGATGATAATTTTAAAGTGCTTTGCAGATCTTAAAGTATTATATGAATGTTGTTGTTGTTATTATTGTGATTAACTGTTGCCGTCTTGGTCAGTTAGGTGGTGTAGTGGATAGAGTGCCAGGCCTGGAGTTAGGAAGGCTTATCTTCCTGAATTCAACTCTGGCCTTAGACACTTACTAGCTGTGTGACCCTGGGTAAGTCGCTTACCCCATTTGCCTCAGTTTCCTCATCTATAAAATGAGCTGCAGAAGGAATGGTAAACTACTCCAGTATCTTTGCCTAGAAACCCCAAACGATGTTGCAAGGACTCAGCCACAACTGAAAAACAACTGAACGATAAAATTGCTATCTTAAAATCCTCCGTTTCCTGCTTCAGGAAGGGCACGTGGGAGACAGCTCTTGAACTGCGCGTTTTTCTTACATGCTGCTTTCACTGACGGCTCAGCTCCTTGTGCAGTTCTCTTCAACTCAGACGCTCTAGCAGAAAATTTTAAAGATTAACATTGTTTTTATCCTTAAAACAAATTCGTGTATCATTGTTTCCTCACCTCTTAGTTGTATAAAAGCTCCTCACATAGTCTCTTAACCTCCAATTTGATCATTACAGTTATTTTCTCTATTCTGTACAGTGTGTGTACCCAGTTTGAAAAGTCCAGGCTTTGGTGGCATTCGGTTTGCCATGCCAGTGATGGATATAGCCTAGGGAAATGCTTGCGAACTTCTTTCTTTTCTAAACTGAGTGGCAATTTACTTACTCTCACTACATGCTTAAACAACTGACATAGAGATGGGTTTCATTGTTAGTTCTGATCATTACAAGTGGTGAAATGTAACAGCTGAATTCCAGGGTCCAGCATTTTTCAGGTTATATTTAAAAAATAAATATTGAGTATGAGCCTAATGATAGACTGTGTATATTGTTCAAGGACTGATAATATTTACATTAAACAACAGGCCAAATGTATCACAGGGTGATACATTTTTTGGCCATGAAAGAAAGTTCTTGAAGACTTTCTACCAAGTTCATGGAATGTAACTCCTTGAGGCAGAGACAATTGTATTTTTATCTGTATTACAAATGCTTAGCATAGTGCCTTGTACAAAGTTGATATTTAACATATGTTTGTTGAATGAAGGGTTGTATGGAAGGAGCTATCTACAAAATTATGGACCTTTGAACTTTTAGGGAAGTGTTGAATCCCTCAGTAATTTCTATAAGTCTAATGAGGATTTGTTTTATTTAAATGAAGAACAAAAATATTTTGCACATTCTCTCACACCTTTTTTCTTCCTGTAGTCCCTCCCCCATAGTAAAAGGAAGAAACCAGATTATCATAAAATATATAGCATAGAATGCAGAGACCTTATATTTGATTCAGACCATGATTTACAACAAGATATAAACAAAGAATTTTCATTGGGAAGGCTTTAGGACACATGGAGAAGATTTGTTGCTTGGAATGCTATCCTGTTTGGAAAGAGAAGAGTCCCAAGTATCTTCAGACTTGTGTTATGCACATTTGACCAAAACTTTTTTTTTTTGTTTTTTCCCCAAAGGTCACCTTTGAGCTGCAAAACCCAGAGGCTAGAATCAGCCATAGTACATGCACATGAAAAGTGGTTTTTTTTTAAATTCCTGCTTGCTATATGGAATTCTTTTATTAATAGCATATTGACATTTTGCTTGCCTTGGGGCCATTTTAGCCATCATCTCTGAGCTGTGAATCCGGTTCATTAATACTGTAGTTTGAGGGAGGATCAGGCCTTTGCTGGCTCCAGGGATACTTGCCACAACTGCCTTTTTCAATTGTTTCAAACTTCAAAAGGTCCAAGAGGCCGTTTTAAAAATAAGAAATAAGTTCTTCCTTTGACTTTGTATTCCTGGGAGTCCAAGTTGTTGTGACCTGTCTCTAACCTTGCAAAAATGAGAGAGGTTTCATTTGCCAGCCAATCAGCCCACATTTATAAATCACCTAATGGGCACCAGGCAGTGCAGATACAAAAACAAGACTGAGCTAGCCCCTACCCTGAGGGAGTTTGCGTTCTACTGGGGAGATATTTGTTCACAAGAACTTAATCTAGGGTATATGCTGCAGATGTTTGACTGCTCACAACTAGAGGAATCCCTTTGTTTTTAAAAGTGACCTGCAACTGCCCCTTATGGAATTTAAGGAGAGTTCTTTGCATTATTTTCCATAAACTTCATCTCCTTGAATGCCTAAGAATTATAATTTGTTTCTTGACCTTTAAAAACCATTTTGTGAAAGTGGTTTTAGGTTGGCACACTGGAATTTTCCTTCTATCTTTGAGAATAGAGTTAGAATAGGCAAGGCTCCTAATCTCTGATAAGTTGTTTTTCTTGTATTAAAAAAAAAAAACAAAAACCCAACCAAACAAAGCACTTTTAAGCTTTGTCTCTGATTTAAAAATATCATGACTTGCTTATGTAATCAGGCTAACTTTTCAAGTAGAGATTAGTTCAAGGTGGTTCTTAGTGGCTCTTATTAGTCTATTCTGCATCAGCATTTTTTTTGGGAGGAGTTAGTTTCATGAATGTTTTGTGAATTTGTGAACACAGAATCTCAGCTCCAAAAGGGATACCATATAGTCCAACTCATGCCTGAAGAGAGTCTATCTTCAACCCCTGTGATAAGGAGCCAGATGGTTTCTGCTTGGGAACCTTCAGGGAAGGGGACCCCATTACCTCCTATCACCTCCTAAGCAGCACCAGGTGTTTTTAAACAGTAGCTTTCCTTAGATTGAATGTACATTTCCTCTCCAAGTTCCATCCATTACTTCTATGTCTGCCTTGTGGGCTCAAGCATGAGGAGTCTAATTCTGCTCTTCTCTACAGGGGCCCTGCATATATGTGAAGATGGCTCAAATCTCTTCTTCCTCATGACTGATGCATTGTTTTAAAAATCAGATTTTTTAAAAGCTCAGTGACGTAACAAATAGAGTGCTGAATTTGGAGTCAGATGGATCCGAGTTCAAGTCTTATCTTAGTCATAGTAACTATTCATGACTCTGGGCAAGTCATTTAATCTCTTGCAGCTTCAATTTTCTCATTTGTAAAATGGGGATAATAATAACACCTACCTTACTGGCACTGTGTGGATCAAATGAGGTAACATTCAAAACTCTTTTCAAACTTCAAAGTGCTATATAATTGCTATCATTATCATCATCATAGGAGTTTACATATCCTTCTGAAATGAGATTTGTATTTATTTAAAGTCATTGAAAGAGGAAACAAGATTAGAGGTCAGCCCCCTCCATTTACATCATGATGCTTGTCCCAAGGTCATGTCACTCCTAAGTGCTGAGCCAGGATTATACCATAGGTTTCCTGACCCCACATACTGGTGCTTTCCCCACTGTACTGTGCTTATATGCCTCATGCATTTATTTTAGGTTCTTCACCAGTTTTGCATTACCCCAGCTGGATTTTAAACTGAAATTCAGAATTGGCAGTATATTGGGGGAAACCAGATGTGTACAGTTGAAATGTCGTGCTTTCGGGTCCAGGATTCTCATGGAAGGCTGTTGCAAATCATGCCCTATGTCATTCGCCCTTCCCCTGAAATAAATTGAATCTAGTTCAAAAGTACATTTTTTAAAAAGCCCAAATGATGATTGGAAAATTTAAGAGACCTACAAACACTCTCTGGATGTCACTTTAGAAGGAAGAGAACTTTGGCCAGTACATTCCTTCAGCTAGTAGCTCAGTATAGGGCCACTTGGGAAATCTTTGTTCGAGCTGACTCGCAGGCTGGTTGTAGCTGGAAGCATAGAGGGGATGCTCCTGGCCACCAGGAAGGGAGCAAGGAGTTGACTGTGCTGCCGTTAGAGACGATCTAGAGGTTTGAGTTCTGGTGCAGTTATTACAGAAATGAGAAAATGACTTTTCAGAGCATCCCCAAACCTTTGATAACCCACCCCAAAACTCTGGGGAGAGCTGGCCGTTCCTTCTGTAACAGGATGCGCTGAGGGGCTTGGACCTGCATGGCGCTCACATCCCAGCTGCACGGACAAAACTGCCTCAGGTTTCTCCTTGATTGCTTTTCTTCTGGAATCACAGCAGGGCTGCCCAAGAGGTTCACGCTTCAGCCTGCTTTTGCTGCTCTTAACGTATGGCTTCGAGCAGATGGATTTCACTTATCCATAATACCCTGGGTTTAACATCAAAATGCAAAGATGGCATTGGATCTCTAGTCTGCTGTGTTCAAGGCACTTCAAATCTCCCTTGCTTGGTGTTTCCTGAGCAGCACAGCACATGTGAGCTCTGGAGCAAATTGTATTTCTCTGGTGCTTGAACACACACACACACACACACACACACACACACACACACACACACACACACACACATGCATCCATCCATCCATACACACATATTAATTTATATATAATTTATATAAATATGCATTTTATACTGTAAAAAGCATGATTATTTTTATAGTTTGTTAAACACTTGCTTTGGTGCAAGTTTAAACTGGCTTCCAAAGAACTCTTACTCAGAGAGAAAGAAAAGATAAATGTGAGAATTTTACCTCAACCCAAAAAGTGAGAATGATAAATAACAACCAACTTAAGAGAAAGAACCTTACAATAGTAGGACAGTAACTCTTGTCTCCTTCCCTCTCTGCTTCTGGAAGCTGTCCTAGGTCTAGGCCTGTTTGGTTTTCAAAAAAAGGTTGGTTTTTTTGTTGTTTGTTTTAAAGCATTTTAATGTATTCTTTAAAAAATTATACTTTTTACAAAACACTTTGTGTTCTTGAGCTATATTTCAGCTAAAGGAGAAGCTGCAGCATAGAGCGAGGTAAGCACCAGGCTTGGAAACATTGGTTCAACTCTTGGCTCTGAGATGTCCCAGTTAGGTGACTTCAGTTTCCTAATATGGAAAATGGGGAGAGTGAATCTTGTATTTCCTACCTCACTAGGTTGTTGGGAAATGGAAGTTTTGTAAATGTTAAAGTGTTCTGAAAATGTATATTGTGATTTTTGCCAAGGTTAGCTAAAATTCTCTCAGTACTTTCTATAGGTATTTGTATAATTGTTTCATATCATTGGAACATCAGAGGTTAAAAAAGAGAGGAAGTACCCAGAGAAAAAGAGCCCTTCATTTTCAGAGGTAGTTACATTTCTTTTTTCTTTAGTTCTTAGGTTTAATACAGGGTATCCATTACAATTACTAAAGAAGGAAATGGCAAGCCACTCCAGGATCTGTGCCAGGAAAACCCCATGGACAGTCTCGTGTCCGTGCGTTCACGAAGCATTGGACAGGACTGAACAGCAACAACAAAGCATTACAGTTGGTTGTCTTTCAGTACTCTTGTTGCCTTCATCATTTAAATTGGAATGCTTTTCTTTGTCTCATTGAAGCTTGGAGTGAGTAAAGTACCAGTTCTGAGTGTATTTCGGTCCCACAGAGGAGGATGGATATAGAATGAGAAGGGAGGTCACTCTCTTTCAGAGCCCTCATTTACCAGAAGAGGATTCTGAGACTCACATAGTTCCAAGGACGTGTCCAAGTCACCTGGTGACCTAGTGGCCCTGGACTCCATCACAGCAGGAAACACACAGTCCTCCCTGGTGTCTTCTCCCCTACTCTCCAGGATGCCCTGGTGTTTGCCTCTAGCTGGGTGATCTGACTGCAAGGCATTGAAGAATGAAAAATAGCAGAAAGGTTGGGGACCTGTGTTTTGGGTAAAGTAAGCACCAGCTCACTCTAGTGTTTTAGGGAAAAACATTATTTATGAAATCGCTGGGCTAGATTCTGTCCCTGATGAAAAAGGTAAAATTGAAGCTTTGAGGTGAGATTAGCAAATGCTCTCAGGGAAGTTTGACTTTTCTAATATTATTTATTTCTAAAGCTCCTGAGCACCTATAGAGAGTTATCATCAATGAATAATATTTAGTAAAAAGGAGTTTAAAAAATAAATCAGTTAAAAGCTCATTGAGGCAATATCAGAGAATTCCTAGTCATGTCTCCTTCAAAGTGATTAGGTGATACCCACCCACTGAAAAGTGAACTTAGGAGTGAAGACCAAATGGTCTTGCTTCTCATGTACTTGCTAATTTCACCTCCTGTCATAGCGACTAAAGAGTCATTCTGGCTGCTTCCATGCCCTAGTTTGGATAGTAGCAAGACTCATTTTAGTGTGTGAACCACTAGGTATCAAAGTCACCATTCTGTTCAGTCAAAGGGCCACACTTGAGGACCTAGAAGGCCACATGTGGCCTCGAGGCTGCAGGTTCCCCACCCCTGCTCTAGTATCTCCCCAAATTACCTTGTATTTGCTTTGAATCTACAGATATAGACACATGTTGTCTGCTTCAGTAGACTGTAAGTTTCTCGAGGGAAGGGAGTGGCTATTTGATTTCTATCTCTGTATCCTTAGCATCTGGGAAAACACACATTCAAGTACAGAGGTACTCAGAGCAAAGTAGACACTTTTTTCCCCTTGTAGTTTTCAGGCATAATATGGAATGTGCGTTAAAATTGGTCATCTTTCAGTATTTGTGTTTCTTTCATTTAAATTACAATACATTCCTCTGCCTCACTGTAGCTTTCTGTGAGGGAAATGCCAGCTCTGAGTATATCTATATTTAGAGTGAAAAGGGACCTCAGAGATCATCTAGTCCAAATTCCTTATTTTACATATGAAGAGACTGAGTCTGTGTCCGTGGTAACATAATGAATTAGTAGACCTGGACTGGAATCCAAGTCTTCGATAATCAGGGAGCACACACTATCTCAGACACTTACAAGTCATATAAGTGACCTTGGGAAAATCACTTAAACTCTCTTGGCCTCAATTACCTCATCTGTAAAACTGGGAAAATAATAGCACTTACCGGCCAAGGTTGTTGTAAGGATCAAATGAGATATCCTGTGTAAAAGTGCCTTGCAAATCTTAAAATGCTGTATATATTCTCACTAATATTATTAGGTGCTTAATAAATGTTTCCTGATCGATTCTACCTTCACTTAAAGAGCCATAAGGTAGCATCTGACAGCCTGGGTTTGACAGCTTCAGTTCTTCAGAAGAGCTCCGTTATCTACCGGCTGGTCTTATTGTTCCCTTGGACTCTGATCAAGTGTGCATCCTTATAGGATGGTGCCCTGGGTACTAGATCAAAAGGCAGGCATTCCTTGTTGTGTTCCTGGATGGCCTGGATCTCTGCTTGGTGCCCACTCATCTGTGTGTGCAAGAGGACGCTGGAAACCAATCCCAAACCAATCACATTTTCAGTGCTGATGATGAGAACCAACTTTGCCTGTCTGGAGAGACATGTGCCTGTGCATGTGGCAGAAGGGAGTTTTATTAGGGAAGAGGAAACATCCATAGAACCCTTTAAATCTAAGATCACTGAGCAAATGGGGTTAAAGGGGAAACAGTGAGAGCTTTTAACAAGTACAGTGCCCTCTTTGGGCCAGAGATGCTGGGTAAAAATAATCAGGCAAATGCTTATCAGCCCTAGGCCTGTGTTCTGCTTTGGGCCCAGGGCTGCACAGAAGGTTGAGCTCTCATGTATTATGGTTTGAAGGACAGAGTGGACTAGTAAGGGTCTTCTGCCCAGACCATGCCTACTCCAAGTGGGCTTCAAGACTCCTGCAACTGGAAGCTGTCATCTCCAACCCTCCCATTTTAGAGAAGAAATGGAGGTCTAGAGAGATGAAGATCCTTCCCTTGGGTCATAAAGGTCATGAATAACAGACTGAGGGCCGGATGGTCTGCTGCATCACAAATGCCAACATGCCTCTTACTATAATGCTTATCTACTTAGACTGATGTAGTACTGATATGTAGTGGTTTTGCTTTTCCTTTAAATGATGTAAATAAAATTACTTAGCATGTAGGAAACATCATATCAATGCCCTTGAAAATATCCCCAAACTTTTTTTTCCACATTTATTTCTACTTATGAGCTTGTGAGATAAATATTATGAGGAAGAAAAAATAAACCAGCTTCTGGATGGGATGCTTGCTAAGAAAAATAGCACTAGAGATTCATAACATAAATTAAGTTTCTTTTTTAAACATCTCATTGCTTCTCTTCAAATGAGAAACTGATTTTGAAAGCTGCTTGTAACTTTTGTTTTTCTTAAAAAATATCTACCTACACACAGATATATATGTATATGTGTGTATATGTATATACATGTGTGTATATATGTATGTGTGTATATGTATATACATATGTGTATATATGTATATATACACATATGTGTGTGTGTGTGTGTGTGTGTGTGTGTGTGTGTGTGTGTGTGTGTGTGTATTCCTTGTAAGAATCTTTCTGCCCACAAACTTCCTTCAGTGGATGATTGCCTGGAAAATAGACTCGTTTTAAAGTTGTGCTCTGTTTATTAGGTTTGATTTCCTATTCTAGTGTTCACAATGAAAGCAGTCTCCATGCTTTTGATATGTAAAAAAATAAACCAGATGTGGTGTTTGGTTCAATTTGATGCAGATAGTATGTAACAAGTACCTGCTGTATGTAGCATTAGAGGAAGAAGACAGAAGTTAAGTAGTCTCTGCCTTCCAGAAGTCTGGGTTCTTAACTTTTTCTCCTGCCTGGAATCTTCTCCCTCCTCTGCTCTGACACCTGATGTTCTGGCTTCCTGCCAATTAAAATCTCACCTTCTACAGGAATCTTTCTCTCGCTTCTTTTAATTCCACTGTTTTCCTTCTCTTAGTTATTTCCTATTTATCTTGTAATATAGCTCCTTGAGGGCAGGGACTATCTTTTTTTTTTTTTGTATCCCCCACACTTAGCATCATGCCTGGCACATAATAGGTGCCCAATAAATGTTTATTGATTGATTGATTTTTGTGTCCTGGACTTGTTTATCAATCTATTGAAGCCTTCTCAGAATACTGATTTTAAATGCATAAAATATATAGGATTATGAAGGGAACCAATTGTATTGAAATGCAGTTAAAATATTAAAAATTCCAAGTTATGGACTCCAGTTTAAGAATGGGTATATGACATGTACACACGCAACAAAATCTAAGACAATATGAGTCGGGGAGAGAGCTCTGGCCCAGGTTTTATAAATAAATATCATTTATCACCAACTCCTGGTACTGCCACGTCATCGCTATGATGTAAGACGACTTACAATCCAAGTAGCTACTGTCACTCTGTGTTTCCTCGTCTTCCGAAGGGGCAGTAGAATCTGGTTTCTACAGTCTGTTGTAAGGGGTTCCCTACCTTCCCTGCGGTGCCTCCATTAGGACAGCAGCAAGAAAGATAAGTATTAGTGCTCCTCTCCTGGGATCCAGGGCCAATTACTACGAGAAAGCAGTAGAAACCAACTTCATCCTTCATTTTCACTGATTGTTCTAGCCCACCTTCATCTGAGAAAGGATGGCCCAGGTCTAGAGGAAGGAAGGAGATGTGCAAGGAGAAAAGCACAGTTTTTTATTTGTTTGTTTATTTCTCTTTTTTGCACGTGGTAGCTACTCAATTTATATTTGAATTGAATTGAGGGATAGAACAGAAGGAAGAAAGATGGGATGGGGAAATATCTAAAAAGGGGAGATGAGTTAGTAATGATACAGAGACAATAAGAAATTCAGTCATGTGCAGTCAGTCCAATGTTTTGAAAATAGAATGGGCTTAATGAATGATTATTCAGTTGAATGTTGTAGAATTAATAGACTTTTCTTTGTGATAAGAAGGATACTAAATGCTATTGATGAATCCTGGTAAATATCTAGTTTTCATGTTTCCTTTTAAGTGAAGGACTTCTGTTGTGGAATGTTAGCGTGCATGTTAGTTCAGGCTCTCCCTTAGGTGCTCTTGTATACTAGATCAGAGCATAACCCTAAGAACTATAGAACCTATTTAGTCCCCAGTGGTTTCTCAAAAAAAGGGGATAAATAAATCCCTGGGCTCATTGAAGACCTTCTAGTGTCCACAGTAGGAAGTGATTTGACTGGAGATTGAGACCTGTGAACCAGACAGTTCTCTGTATTTTCATTTATGGGGTTGGCAGGAAATCATCAAATTAAAATATAAAAATGGAAAGAAATCAAACCAATTTGAGAGTATTAGTGATCGTGTTTTTATGGTCACGGTATGCCCCAGCAGAGACCTTCCCATCAGCCAAGTTTGGCAGTGACTCACCATTTATGATTCAGGGAGTAACCTCTTTGAGCCAAAGAGCAGTAAGTACAAGGAGTCTGGGTCACTCCCTTGTCCGGCTGCTTAAGTCTGTGGTTTATAAATGAGCTGTGGTCAAGTAAAAAAGTTGCTAAGGACTCCAGGTGTGTACATTGTAGCGGAAATGAAGACTCAATTCTGCAAACACAAAATTCAGTGAAGTATTCTTTTCCAAGTTTTTTAGAAAAATATATTACAGATTGCGATAATAATTCCTTTTCAAACAATGTGATTCACAGTTTAAGCTGGCTTTCTGTGATTTCTTAAGCACATGTAAGCAATGATCAAGTTGGACCAAAGGCACGCGCTCAAACTTCGTAGTTCTCTTTTGCCCTGAGAAAAATGTTTCCAAGCAAACACTATCAATTTGATTTTCTTATAATGTAGAAACTTCTCTTTTTTTTTTCCTCTGTGCCCTGTGATCACATATATAGCTCCTTTAAACCTATTGTTGAGGTGAATTCTGAAGTATGACTTCATTTGGCCTTAAAAACTCACAGAATTTAGCACTCGAAAGAACTTTAGGAAGCTATCTTATTGCAATGTTCTCTCTCCCTTTTTTGACTGGACCTGTGATTATTGATCTAGGGGAACTCCTGAGAAGGAAACACCATCCACCGTTTCAGTTCACTGTCACCTGCTCTGCTTTAGTCTTAAGTGAGCTGTGTAGGGACCGTGCTTCTGTTCTTAAGGAATTGTCTAGAGAAGTGTTGTCAAACTCTTTAAATAGAAACCAAGGCCGCTGATCTGTACATAATCATGTCATCTGTGTTTTGTTGTATTTTTATTCATTTTGTTAAATATTTCACAGTTACATTTTAATCTGGTTCTGGCCAAGCCAGTGTTTGGTCTAGAGCACTAAAAGTTTAGGTGACGTGCCCAGGGTCCTACAGCCAGCATGTGTCAGGGGCAGGACTTACACCCAGGTCATCTTGATTCCCAGGGCAGTTTTCTGTCCGCACTGCCTCTATCTTTCAGGTTTTACGTGAGAAAACTGAGGCTCAGAGAGTGGACTAGTCACGGTTTCTACCTGGTAGAAAGTAACAAGGTAGAAGGTAACAAAACAAGATTTGAGCCCAGATCTTACGATTCTGTTATTTTTCTTTCAGTTGTGTCCGACTCTTGTTTTGCTTTTTAGGCAATTGGGGTTAAGTGACTTGCCCGGGGTCACACAGCTAGGAAATGTCAAGTGTTTGGTCTGAGGCTGCATTTGAACTCAGGTACTCCTGACTTCAGGGCTGGTGCTCTATCCACTGCTCCACCTAGCTGCTCCTTGTGCCTGACTCTTCATGACCCCATTTGGGGTTTTCTTGGCAAAAAAAAAAACTGGAGTGGTTTGCCATTTCCTTTTCCAGCTCATTCTATAGATGAGGAACTGAGGCAAACAAGATCAAGTGACTTGCCCAAGGTCACACAGCTAGTAAGTGCCTGCGGCCAGATTTGAACTCAACAAGATGAGTTCTTCCTGACTCCCGATCTGGCCCTGTATCCATTGGACTACCTAGCTGTCCCATTTTATCATGCCAAGTCTAAATCTGGTATCCTTTCTGCTGTCCTATTTCCCAACATCCCTGTCATATAGAAATGCCATAGTAGGCAGAAAAGGTCCTAGGATTCATAGAATCACAGCATTTAGAGTTGAAAGGGACCTTAGAGATAATGTTATTCAGTCTACTCCCTTTTAAAATGAGGAAATCTTAAGTGTCTTTTCCTAGGTCACACAGCTAATAAATGGGAAACCTGAGTTAAGACCTTGGGTTCAGAAAGCAGACTGTGTGGTCATTGGCCAGCCATGTAAACTCGCTGGATCTGAGCTGCAACAGTCTTTTTTTTTTTTTTTTAAAGGTGTTTGACTAGCTGACCTCTATTTGGCGGGCCCCTTCCAGCTGTGAAATGTGACTCAGTGGGAATGGGGCCCTTGGGAGAGCTATCATCCCAGATGAAGACAGGCCCACACTTGAACTATTAAAGACAACATGAAAGTTTGTCCTCTTGGTAACGATCTCTGAAGAAGTAGATTGTGCGCCTAGTATAGCATCCAGCCCAGTAGAATCTTGCACACTCTTTATTGTCAAGTAGTCTTTATATAAACATGTTATATGGTGGAAGGTATATAACTTTGGTTGAATCTTGAATCTGCAACTGACTTCTCACTGACCAACCCTTCTTTTTTTTTTTTCCTGAGTGTGTCATCTTTTACAAATCCTTGCTTTGTGATTGGTGTGAAAGGTTTCTGCATGTAAAGTTTGAAGATGTGAGAATAGATAGGAATAATGATTACTTTACTAAAAGAATTTTTCCTTCACTCATAAGCCTTACATGCTTAATTTACTTCTGTAACGTTTATCTAAGCTCAGATACTGTGAAAAAATTAAAAAGTCATTACTTTTAACTAGGCTTCTAATTGAAAAAGGTTTTATATTGTCCTTTTCTTTTATCAATCTGGTTAGTAACCTGTTCACTGTTATAGTTCTGCAAAATCAGATTCTGATGCCTCTTACAATGTAATTCATAAGATTTAATCAGTGACACAAATCATGTGAAAATCACTTCATTGCCAATCTGAGGAGGGAAAAAATGAGCAATATTAGGTTAAGAAGTTGTCCATTTGTATGGGGTAATGGATTTTGGCCAAAAAAACAGAGTACAAGCAGAACTTTCTCAGAATAAATTCCATTATTTCATAAGTTTCATTAAAAAAAAAAGAGTTGCAAGATTTGACCTTAAATTCCCTTAATAAATTGTCTTTTTGAACATCAAAAAAGGTTGAAAATATATAACTGCAGTGTAATACTTAGTGTTTTGATTTGAGATTTCAAAGCACTGAAAAGATTCTTGAGTTCAGGCCAAGATTTTGGCCATTAGGCTCTAGTTAAAGGAATTATGATGAAGAACTCCCATCCTTCTGCCCCTAGGGAGAGAAAAAAAAAGTTAGATGAGCAGAACCGTCAGCTCTCTTTGAACCCCTCATTCTAACCCATTGAAGAATTGATGATCCAGTTGTACCATTTTATCCATCTGGCAGGCCTCTCGCAACCCGGCCCCTTCCTACCTTTCCAGGCTTCCTCAGCTAGACTTGCTTCCCTCCATTTAGTCTCTCTCCTTCCCTCTGCCTCATGACCTCTCTGGCTTCCTTCAAGATTTCAGCTTAAATCCCAAAGCCAAGTTTTTGCCTTTCTTTGTATCCCCATCCCTCGGCACAGAGTGACCTTAACGAGGTGTTTAATAAATTCTCGTTGTCTTCACTTGGATTAACAGTTGGGCAGTACTGTGTGCGTGTCTGATAGTGATGACTTTTCTTTCCCTAGTTCTTGTTTATAAGTGTCTTCTACGTGTTTTTCAAGAGTGAACATTAGCTAAACTCTGTACCCAGGAATCTGAATGGCTGTGTTCCATTAGCTCTCTGCAGAGAAAGCTGAAGGCCCAGCTTGTGTGCCCCAGAGACCATTCTCCCTATCTCTGCATCAGAGATAATCACTAGAAGCACACTCTTACACCCTCCATTCATCAAACTAAATCAACAAAAGACTCCCTGAAAGCTGTGTTTTCCCTCAAGGTGTTGTACAAGTGTGATGTGTCTGCTCTAAGAGCTTATGGACTAGCTGACAGTAAGCCCTGATCACCTGAGGTATCAAATAACAATAGAAGAGATGCTACAGAAAAGAACATGATTGATTGACAACTGAGTGGTGTAGTTATAACTCCCCTTTGTGTGGTGCTCTACGATTCACAAAGAGCATTATCTCTATATTACCAGTGAAGAAACCAGGACCCATTATGGTGAGGTGATTTGCCCAGGGTTGTTGTTATTGTTCAGTCCTTTGTGACCCCATTTGGGGTTTTCTTGCCAAAGACACTAGAGGGGTTTGCCATTTCCTTCTCTAGCTCATTTTACAGAGGAGGAAATTGAGGCAGAGAGGGTTAAGTGACTTGCCCAGGGTCACACAGCTAGTGTCTGTGGTGAATTTTGAACTCAGGTCTTCCTGACTCCAGCCTCAGTGCTCTGTCCACTGCACCACCTAGCTGCCCAGGCTTACCCAGTTATTAAGTGGCAGACTGGAGATTCAAACCCACTGCTCTGACTCCAAGTTCAGCATGTAGGTGTTGATAGACCAAAGAGATCGCTTGTGGCTAGAGTGGTCGGGAAACCTTTCTGGATAGGTGGGATTTTAGCTGAGCTAGTCCTAGATGGTCAGAGAAAAGGGGGAGAAGAGTGGGGAGCACAATCTAGATGAATAAAAAAGTCTTTCTAGGGAGATGATTGGAACTTGAATACCACACCTATCTGAAGGCAGCATCAAGAAAGCTTTTATCATAGTTTATTTGTTAGCAGGCAGCATCTTTGGTAGTTTTTCTGTGTTTATATTCTAAACGCTGAGTTTCTGTGATATAATGAAAATATTTAAAACATAAATAGCCTTCACTTTATACATAATTTTGTGGCCAGTTACTTTTTTTTTTTTTTAATTTAAGGAAGTCATTTCCCCCATTAAATGCATACTGTATTAATTTATCCTGGGGATAGGTTCTGGAGAACACCAGGTACAGAAAAATCCCTTAAGTATTTTTGGGTGCTCTGTCTCTCTAGAACTCTGTCTTTCACAATCTTCTTCCATTCTCCTTCACAGAGGCAGGTTATAAAGATTGCACAAAGAAAAAAAATAAAATAACACTTTTAATCACATTACATAATGGGCAGCCTCAGGAGGTTCTCCCTTACTAGAGGCCTTCAAGAAGAGGCCAGATGGCCTAAAAAAAAAAAGCATTTATGCAGCACTTTAAGGTTTGCAGACTTCTTTGTATGATCTTACCTGATCCTCATGACAATCCTTTGAGGTGAGTATTATTATTTTTCCCATTTTACAGATAGGAAAACAGCCTGGAAGGGGTTCAGTGACTCACCCCAAGGTCACACAGCTAATATGTATCCAAGGCAGGTTTCGTACGCAGGTCTTCCTGAATCCAGGTCCAGCACTCTATCCACCCTGTCACTCATCTCCCCCTCTGCCTCAGTTTCCTCTTCTTTAAAATGAGGGCTAAAATAGTAGACTAACTCGTCAAACATGGACTAGTCTCTCAGGCTCCTCCTGGCTCTAAGTCTACGATCCTTGTGAACAAGAGGATTCAAGGTTTGGGTGGACGTCCTGTAACTGTCCCCTCCAGCTCTGAGATTCTGTGATTTTCATTGTGTAAGAGAAAAATCCTCATTGGCTTGAAAAAATGTTTGGTTGTTACAGCCTTTTGCTTTTATATCACAGTCACGACAGCCTATACCCCATATATAGTCAGCTTTTCCTTGGGACACATGGAAAGAAACAGTGAAACAAAACCAACAGACACGTCAGCTGTCTGACAGTGTATGCAACGTTCTGTATCCATAGTCCCCCACCTCTCCAAGGAAAGGAGGAAGGTGCTTTCCTCATTGTTTCACTAGGCTGACATTGGTCATTATAATAATGCACCATTCAGTTTTATTTTTTTAATTACATTTTTGTAGTATTTCTGTATATTATCCTAGTTCTGCTTGATTTAATTGACATCATTTCATACCAGTTTTCCCCTATTTATCAGAATCCTCGTATGTAATTTTACATAGGTGTCATATTTACATAGGTCTCCGATATGTGAATGGATTCAGAGATAATTTCTGCATTTTGTAGTTTTTTTGAATGAGATTTCTCTGTTCACCATTTCCTCCTGGTTTTTGTTGCTAGTACAAGGAAATATTGATAAATTTTTAGAAGTACTTTTTATCCTACTACATTACTTAAATTATTAATTGTCTCAGTTCTTTTCCAGATTCTCTGGGGTTTTCTAAGTAAATCATCATGTTATCACCAAGTAGCGATTTTCTCCTTAATTGCTGTTTTGATTCATTTATCTTTTATTTACATCCCTAGAATTTCTAGAATTATGTCAAATAGTGTGTGGGGGGGTATTAGCATCCTTTTTTTTAACCTCTTTTGTTTATTGGGGAAGTTTCCAGTGTTTTTCCATTGCCAAAAAAAAATGGTAGCTTTTAATTTTCTCTGTTTCACCAACTATAAAAAAAAAACCAACCAGAACAACCCACTTTAAAATTGTCCCCAATCTAGGAGAACTGCCCGTCTTTTTTAAATAAGGAGGAAATCTACTCATTCAACATCAGAAACTGGCCAGAGGTGATGGTAAGAATAGGGATAGAGGGGTACCAGGATAGGAAGCAGTTCAATTAAAAATCCCATAGCAAATATTGATAACTCTGAATCTTAAATGACAGTGTACATATGTAGCTGATTTTCAGCATAGTAACTATGAATCTCTCCATGCTGTGGTGAGGTACGCAGTTCTGGCCAAACAATATTTCACTTAGAGTACACTTACCTCTGCCTAGGTTTACCCAGTAGGCTTTTTTCAGCTCTGGGAATACCTCAGAAGATATTTTACATAATCCAGATTATATTAGATTCCTCATAAAAGACCAGAGATTGAACCAGATGCTATGTACACTCATGTGCAAGACATTTTGGAAAGCAAAGAGAAATTCACAATGTTGTGATAAATGTGGATTCATGTGAACTTAGCAGATGTAGATACAAATGTCATGAATATGTAGTGCCAAGTTTTAAAAAACCCATTTTTCATTAACCACTTCACTCTATTGTTTTTGGTCTTGTACTCATTTGGGTGGGGCCTTGTAGAATTATACTGCCCAGTTATGAACAAAGTTACATACATTTCTTTGAGATGATCCCCACATTACTTGGGTGGACCTAGCGGAGTCTCCTTATTCCCATCAACATATTTACACATTCAAACATAATAAAAAATGTGATTAAGAGGGGTCATTCGGTTTTTTGGAGGGCTAAAGTTAAGAAAAATAATGGAGTTGGAATTCCTTGACCTCTAAATAGTTGCAATAATTAATTTCAGACTATGTAGATCAGGATGAAGTAACTATCCTTGTAGTGAGATGATGACAACCTAAAACTGATTAATCAATGAATTTGCTTATTTATTCATTATTTTAGTTTTCAACATTCATTTTTATAAGATTTTGAGTTCCAAATTTTTCTCCCTCCCCTCCCCTCTCCCTAAGACAACAAGCTGTCTAATACAGGTTATACATATATGTTAAACATATTTTCATATTAGTCATGTTATAAAAGAAGAATCAGAACAAAAGGGGAAAACCACAAGAAACACACACACACACACAAAAGTGAAAATAATATGCTTCCATCTGCATTCAGACTCCATAGTTCTTTCTCTAGATGTGGGTAGCATTTTCCATCATGAGTCTTTTGGAATTGTCTTTAATCATTGTATTGCTGAGAAGAGCTAAGTCTGTCCTATCCATCATTGAACAGTGTTGTTGATAACAGCCTAAAATTGCTGCCCCACCCAAGTCAGTGATACATACTTTACACAATACAGCCTTGGAACATATCGGTTTGAAAAAACCACATTTCGAGTGGTTGAATGTTGTTGACAGTTTACAGGGGTGACAAAATTGTTTAGATTTTTGCATGTCTTAGACAAAGTTTTGAAAAGGTTAGAACGTTATCTTTGTAAGAGAAACTTGCTCTGTGTCCATTCCCATTTAGACAGAATGAGGATCTAATTTGCTTAAATTGGAATGAGGTATATCATTGGCTCATCTGAGGGAAAGCTGTGGTAAACAGAAAACACAGAGCAAAGGTCAGGCGTGGTCATTGCCAGTGCCCCCAAATTTACAACTGCAGTGTGCAATAAGTGATACCTTTTCTATAGTGTTTCTTGCTTACAAAATCTTCCGTTTGGAAGAGTGCTTATGTGGCCCCCACTGAGCATTACCCAGACCTAAAGAACAGCATGTAACATTAAATTACTGTAACATATTGGCTCCTGTATTTCCATCCTTTGCATATTTGTGCCTCTTTCTCCCCTTAAATTTTGGGGACAGAATTTAAGATTATTTTTCTTCTATATAATTGTAATCATACTATTACATTTCCACCTCACTCTCTGGTTGGTAATTATATGCCTTGTGAAAGCCAATAACTTTGCCCCAATTTGGTGGGCAATTGAGGAGGTTTCCTTGTGATTCACTTACATTTGCTGATAAAGCAAATTTAACATTTTGTTTTGATACCTTATTTTTCGGTTGCTGAAATTTCCCCTTCTCCTTCATCCCTGTCCCATCTAAGGGAACCATCCCATATGACCAAGACTAATTATTTTAAGAAAAAAAGAAAAAGAAAAAAAAATCAGCAAGACTGATCAATATATTGAAAAAAAAATCATAAAACGTATGCAGTATTGTACACCTCTGCATAGAATACACATCTGCCTCTGTGATTTTTACTTATTCATACTGTTTCCATTGTTTTGGTCAAGTCCTCTGAAGTGCCCCCTCTGCTGCCTCTGCTGTTCTGTCAGAGCCCCCTGCTTGAGAGTTGTATGCATGATTTTCTCAACTAAGCCCTCCTTGCTATTTTAGTAAAATGTCTGGAGAAGTCTTTATAGGGACAATGGCCACGCACCTTACACTGGCCTTGGCACTAGAGGAAATTAGTCTTTTTTCCCCCCTTTCTGTGGGAAGTTTCCGGTATCAGAGTTAAAAGGTCTCACATTCTAGACAGACACCCCTGGCTTGGGCTGTTTCAATAAGCATCAAGGTTACCTTTGTTATTATTCAGTTGTTTCAGTCATATCTGACTCTTTGTGACCCCACGTAGGGTTTTCTTGGCAGAGACGCTGGAGTGGTTTGCCATTTCCTTCTCCCACTCACTTTACAGATGAGGAGCTGAAGCAATCAGGGGTAAGTGACTTGCCTAGCATCATGCAGCTAGTTAAGTGTCTAAGGCTAGATTTGAACTCAGGAAGGTGAGTCTTCCAGATTTCAGGCCTGGCACTCTATCTGCTACACCACCTAGCTGCCCTTAGCAAGGTTACCTACTTGGTACTGAAAATGGTTCCATTCCCCATGTCCCCCACCCATTATTATATGAGGTATTCCCAATGGTGGTAACTAAAAGGCTGTGAGAATGTTGAGACTTCAGTATTTCAGCTCTGTCAGTTCACTTTTCTCCTGTACAGAGTTGAATAACTCCTAAATGAAAGGTATTTTGTCTTTTATTTCCACTTAAAAGTAAATTAATAAAAATGCTTTGTTCTATCAATGGCTTTCTGGGAGGGGTGAGAGGGAAAGATAACAGGGGAAGATTTATAAAGGTGATTTAAAAAAAATAGACAAAGTAAGATATAAAAAAAAAGTAGATGAATTCATAAGAGCACTAGATTTGGGGTCAAAGGTTCTGAGCTAGAATCCCATGGCCAAGTCCCTTTACTTCTCTTGTCTCATGTATGAAATGAGAGTGTAGTGCTAATTGACCACCTCTGAAGTTCCTTCTTGAAATCTAATGATAGAAAGAAAGATTATATACAGCATTCTGATGAAGAATGTGAAGAAGCGAATGTACTTATTGTTACACTACAATTTTCTAAAGATTATTTCATGATTTTTTTACTATGAAAATAAGAGCTGGCAGGTTTATGTTTCATTTGCGTCAAGTGTATTCACAGCTAAATAACTCTCAATTCTCTTGGATATGTTCAGTTTACATCAGCATTCTCAATTATGTCATGTAACATCTCTCTGCTTCTGTCTGCCTGATACAGTAGGCCAGGAACAGTAGCTTTGGAAGGAGAGATGGAATTTTTTTTTGGGGGGGGGAATCCATTTAAGGAGTTTTCCAACAAGCTTCCCTTCTTTTGAGGGGCATATAATTTAAGAGGATTTCTAGGCAATTAAAGGAAGAGTTGTTCCATCCCTGAGAACACCAGACTTTCTCATTTCCCCATTTGTACACTACTAACGTGAGATTCTGTGAATATATCATTGGCACATGATCATTGCTGTTGCATTCCTGCCATTGAACTCTTGTGGTTGTATCATGTCTTTTTCACGTGGCAGCTTCCATTTCATTTTGGCACCCAGTCTAGATCCTTGTCACTTTTCATGTCTTTTAAATGACACATAGCTGGTAAACGAGGCATGCCTTGATCCTCCAAAGGTGATGGGACAAATGTTGGTTAAGGAGAAGCAACTTATAAAACATTTGAAGTATATTGAAAGACGGGTATAATCAGTAGCACACAAGAAGTAGGCCCGTCCAATCCCTTTCAGGAGTTTTCCACCATGTTGCCATTCTTTTGAAGGGGCATATGGTTTAAATACAATAATAGCCTATGGTTTATCCTACCCATGCCAACCATAATAGCCCAAAATTGGCATTTTTCATTAGATTTCTGTCATTAACCTCACATCTGTGGTTTATATTTCCTGAATTCCTCTACTTGTTAGCCTGGGAACATTGAAGGAACCTGAAAATAGACATTATAGACTATGTCTAGGTTAAATGTATGCTGGAAGCAAAAGCAGATGATAGGCATGACTTTTATTTCTACAAATAAATAATACAGATAATTATAATGTCCTCTAAAAACATTCTTCTCATTTTGGTCTTCATCATAGGAGAAATGGGTTTGGTTTGGATTTTCCAAAGCGTTTTGGTCTAGCAGTTTAGAGGGCGGTATATGGAATGAAGATTGTCTGTAAGGTTCTCCCAGGTAACCTTAATGTGCCTCCCTAGTTTCCTCATCATTTTTGTCTGCACATCCCCAGGGGCTAGCACAATGCCCAGTGTGGGCCTTGATGAATTGAATTCGAAGGAGGCTAACTTGCAACCTTGCAATAGTATTTCCTCCTAAAGTTGTGGGTCCACTTGGACGGTGTATTTGGTGAAGCCAGATAAAATAAGATCCCGTGTCTTCGGGGTTTGCATGTTTAGAATGTTGGCTTCTTGGGAATAAAGATAAGTCCGTTCGTTGTGTTGGTATGCCAGCACCAGTTACAGGGCTGGCTTAGTAATGAATGCCTAATACATACCAGGATGATTGGTTGATTCATTGATGGTTGTAGGGGAAGAAGCACTGCAGCAGACATCAGGAGGCCTGGGCTCTAGCAGTAGGTAGCTGTGTGACCCTTAGTGAGGTGTCTTTGGCCCAGTCATGCCTAGGGCTGGGCTGCCTCTTCATCAGTCTTGGGAAGATGCTTTCCCCCAGGTCCCATCCCGACATGTCGCTGTCCTCTGTGGGCTCCACCAAGAATGTTCTATACCAGGGCTGGGGAACCTGTGGCCTATGTTCTGTAAAACTTTGACTCAGTCACAAGGCTGCACCCAAGGACCTAGAAGGTTACATGTGGCCTCGAGGCCGCAGACTCCCCAACCCCATTCTGTGCCATTGTCACCACTTTGTCCTCCTGGGTTTGCCTAGTTTGTCCCCTGCCTGATCGATCCTTTGTATGTCACCCCATCCGGTACAGCTGCCTCATATCCTTACCTCCCTCCTGGTTGCTCTGGCTCCATCCTGCCTGTTGCTTCCTCAGCTGGATTGACTTTTGGGATTTACCTCCCCCCCTCAGCCTCCTCTCAAGTATTGTTCACTGAGAACGACTGGGAGGATTTCTCTACCCAAGTGCATGTACTACCATCAGGATTCTGCCTCACCTCTTTGAACCCATCTGCCATCTCCCCTTCCCTCCTTCAGCTGTCTCCCTTTCCCTCCTTCTACCATCTTCCCTTCCCTCCTTCTGCCTCCTCCTGGGGGTTGCTGAGCAGGATTGTACCTGTCTGGAAGAAAATATCTTCTGCTAAATCAGGAGACCATCAGACAGTCCATTTTTATTTCTGCCTGGCATCAGACAGAGTATCTTGTGATATCTCTGCAGACAAGGTGGGGCCATATGCACCGAATGGTCATATAGCTTCCAGGATTCCCAGCTGTCTGAACCACTAGAAACACAGAATTGTGGCATCCCTCTAAGAAGGCGCTTCAGAAGTACCAGAGACTGCAGTCTGTGCTGGGAGATAGGATATGACTCAGATTCCTGCAGATTTTTATTGTAAACATGGCCTGATTTGTTCTGATTTGTTTTTTCTCTTGGTCTTCCTTCCCAATTCTGTTGGAAGCTCCGAGGTGACAGAAAAGGGAATTGCGCTTGGTCATATATCCTAGCTAATGATGATATCTCTCTGTGAGTGACCAAAACCACCAAACAGGTTCAGGTTTTTCTTAGGATTCAAAAGCAACTTCAGGTTGTTCCAGTGTTTTAAGATCAGGATTGTCGTTTCTCATTGTGCTGTGGATGTTGAATATTACTCAGGAAGTTAACTTTAAGCCTATTTCTGCTTCCCATTTCTGGTTTAAAAAATTGCTAAAATGTTGTCAAAATGATCTTATATTTCACCTCTCCCTGTACTTAGAACCGTATCTACTGTCACGTTTTTTCTCCACTCACTCGTCTTTAGGGAGGTTGGATTCAATAGTCAGTCGTTTCCTCTTAAAAGACACATTAGCATCAGTACCTGAGCCTTTTCAAGGTTCAGTAAAAGAATGGAGTTGAGAGCTTCAGAGCTTAGTCTGGTTGCAGTGACAGGACAGGTCTATACAGCGGCAAACCCCACACTCTTATAGTCATGTTCGTGAAGAGAAAGGAAGACTGAATGTCTTGCCTTCACTGACTTGAAGAAATGTGCCAGTGAGCCTTGGCATCCTCATGGAGTGAGCCAGAGAGCTCTGAAATAAACAGATGAGGGCCAAGGGTTTTTTTTGACAGCTTTTAAGAAAGATCTGAAAGCACTGCAAACCACAGTGGCCGCTTGGCTGCCCTTGTGGGGTCCGCCCAGCTACAAGGGACTCCACGTGTGGGGGGGGGAGGGGGAAGTCCCTTCCGGTTGTAACTGCTGTCTTGTATGCATTTCTTTTTCCGGCATGCATACATTGTCATCTTACCCTGACTTCACTGCTCCAGGTTCGTAAGTCTCGTTGACATCTTGAGCCCAACATTTTATGTTCACCATCTCTCCCTTGGCCTAATAGTCTCTTTTCAAATGTTATAATGTACGTAAAGCCTTTCATAAACTTTAAGACGTGATGAGGTAGCAGTAGCAGTTATCGTAATTTTGACCTCACAATCCTTGTTCGTCCTCAGGCTTTAAACTTGCATCAGCCGCTGTTACAGTGTGATCCTTGCCAATTGCTGTTCTGAGTAACAGAAAGGTAGCTCCCAAGGCAACATGCCAGGAACATTCCAGGCGCTACACTGAGTGCTGCGGATGCAAGGAAAAGTAAAGCTCACCTCTGCCCTCAGGGAGCTTACAGTCCAAAGAAGGAAGCAGCATGTACATCATTCTGTACAGACAAGACAGATACAGCATCAGTGGGAGATAATTGAAGAGAGAAAGTAGTAGCATGAAGGGGCGCCAGGAAAGATGTCTTCAAGGTGAAGACATCTTAGCTGAGACTTGAAGGGGGAGATGAGGAGGAACAGCATTGCAGGCATAGGGTGTCCCCAGTGACAGTGGCCAGAGTCAGGAGGCGGAATGTTGTTTGTGAGTGACCCCAAGTGACGGAGTATTGGATCACAGAGTGTGTGGAGGGGAGTAAGGTGTAAAAAGATGGAAAGGTGATGAAGGAAGGGCTTTAAAAGCAAAACAGGATTTTATATTTGATCCCAGAGGTAATAGGGAGCAACTGGAGCTTATTGAATGGGGAGGTGACACGGTCAGTGGGTCTGATGGCCAAACAGAGGAGAGCCTGGAGTGAGTGGGAAGAGCCCTGAGGCAGGACGATCAGCTGGATGAATACTGCAGTTTAACTGGCCTGCACCAGGGTCATAACAGTGTCAGAGGAGAGACAACGAGGGTTAGAAATGGTAGGATTGGGGGGTGATGGGGAGAGAGAATGAGGAGTGGAACATGACACCAACGCTGTGAGCCAGTGTAACTGGGAGGGTGTTGGTGCTTTCAACAGTAATTGGGAAGGTAGAAAGAAGGGAGTGTTTGTGGGGGAAGATAATGAGTCAGAAGATTCAGGTTAAAAATATTCCTCTATTTGTAATCCTAGGCCAAGTGTTTTGTATTTCTGAGCCTCAGTTTCTTCATCAGTAGCATAGGCATCCTAGTAAGTATAGTACCCCTGAACTGTAAAACAAAGCTTCCTTCTTGTATCCAGTGTTCTCTCCTCCTCCTTTGAACATTGTTCTATCAGGAAACTAGAAGTAATGCATTCATTTGGGAAAATAAATCTTAGTCTCTTCTTCCAGGGAATGGATTTGTTGGTCTCATTTACTTAATTTCAAAGAAACAAAACATGTTATTTTGAGTGGGTTTATAACTTTTGCCTCTATTGCAAAAAAAAAATCATATTCCCTTCATAATGATGGACAGATGGTCTTAAACATCTGTCTCATGATTGAACACAGCTTTCTGAGTCATTGGAACTGATAGCTGTCCTCTTGTCTTCAGACTTAAATTGCCTTTTTTAAAAAACCGATTTTAAAATAAAATTTTTCCTTTCACTAGCATTGGGCGTCTTCCTTGCCCTCCCCACCTTTCCCATCTTATGATTCCTAAATAGTGAATGGTATTACTTTGCTAATACTGTGATATTTGTCAATGATATTTAGGAGGTGGTGTGGAGGGCCATGTGAGGGGGAGAGAGGGAATGAGAGAGACAGACAGAGACAAGAGAGGAGAGGAGAGAAAGAGAGACCCAGAAAGTCCGAGACAGAATATTTCAGGTAATTTTCTAGTTGCTTCTGGGTCTGAGACTATCTCTTTTTGCATAAACAGGGGGGAAATAGAAACTTTTCACTAGTTTATGTCAGCAGTAGGGAGGTTTGGGATTAAGGGAGTAAAATAAAGTGGAATAGCCTGGCAGTTAATTGCACCACCATCTTTTTAATGCATCCTAATCTCTCGGGGACCCCTAACTGGGTACTCCTAAGTGGCCAAAAATGGCCCCAACCCACCCTTTTAACACTTCTTTTAGACAAAATAGATTCTTAATATGTATCATAGACATGAAAAGGAGATTTAAAAAATCTCTAAAGCTAAACTCAGAAAGGACAAGAAGACTACTTGTCTTTCCTCCACAATGAGGGAACACAGAAAAGGGAATCAACCGAATAGTCCCTAGTAATGGCCGGAATAGTGGATACACCGTGAAGTGCAATGACATGAATACTTGGGCAGAGCGAGATTTCTTGTGGTTGCTGTTGCTTTTTTTTTTTAACTGTAGGAAAATACATTAAGTCTAAGAACAACAAAGAAAGCCAGATAGCTAAGTAAGATGGGATAGCATGAACCCAGTACTACTTTAATCATTGCCTTTAAAGATCACTTCAACAGAAAGCACATTGAAAGCAACATTTCTTCATGAAAACTTTTGTGGTGACGACCCAGAACTTGTGTTGTTTTTTATGAATATGTTATCTAGAAAATTCCATTTACATGTTCAGAAGGAATCAATTGAGGACATCATGTGAGTAGTATAGAATTTGGAAATGTCTGTGCAAGTGGTTTTGGAAGATACAAGAGGAAAAGTTGTTATGGCTTCCTGCCCCTTCCTCTCCTGTTCTAGGTGATGAGAGCAAAATAAGGGCTAATGACTGAAATTGTTTGTATTGGAGGATAAGAAAAGAATGGGAAGGAGTTTGCATTATTTCTAAGTGCAACACCCTCCCCCCAATAATGTGTAAAAGAGGAAAACATTAGGAAAATCTAGGCTATATTTTAAACTTTGCTTGTGTTATGTATTAGTACTCCATTTAAAAGGGTAACATTTTAATAATTCTAATGAAAATTCTGGAAAATAGATTTGTGTTGTTTTATACTGCATTGACTTGACTGTGACCATGTTGCATCTTTCTTAGGTACTTTCTACCCCCCTCATCCTAAGAATGGAAGCTCGGTGAGGGCAGGGACTTTCAGTTTTGTATTTGTATTCCCAGCACAGTGCCTGGGTCCATTGGCTCAGGCAATGGCAAACCACTCCAGTGCCTTTACCAAGAGCACCTGAACAACTGCAGCCACCAGATAGAGCAGGCATTCAGTACATGCTCGGTTGAGTAAGTCTGTGAAGAATACCGTAATGTTGAGGAGAGGGCACGAGGCAAGAGTCCACCTTTTAAGGGGAATCCGCTGCTCTGACTGACACTGTGTGTTGAAAGGTTGTGTTCTTTATGATACTTGTCTTTGCTTTTCGGCGCAATATGCAGTAATCACTTTAGAGTACTTACCATATCTTAAAGCAGTCTTAACAGCACTTTTCTTTTGCTTGGGGACAAGAAAACAGAGAGTTAATAGAATTGGTATAGGTTCCACGAATCCACCATGTGACATGGGCTGGTCACATAACCTCACTCTGTTTCCATTTCTCCTTCCAAATCTCCAAATTTCCTTTTCTAATTTACCAAAATGTTGTGAACATGAATTTGTAAGCATGCCTCAGGCAGTTCTGAGAAAACATGCCATCTAACCATTTAGAGAGTACTGTATCATTATTAATATTATTATAATTATTTTAGTGTATGGCTGGACAATTAGGATATTGTCTTTCAGCCCAGTTTTATGATGCATAACCCCAAACGGTATCAGAAAACCAAACTAAGCATGTGACTGTATGAAAGACCTTCCTCAGATTCTTTTATGATGATCTTATGTATCTATCAGCAATTTTCAGAATCAACATGTCATATGTCTTCTCAGAGACCTATAATTGAACGAACAGTAAGTATGGTTTGGGTTAGCCTAACCACTCTAAAAGTGATATTTATGTCTAAAGAAAAGGAAGAGTATTTTTGTGATTCTCCTCTCAAATATGGTTGCTGCCTTAATTAATTTATTCCATTGCAAGAGAAGCTATATTCTGTAGTTCAGACATTTGGCAACAGTGGAAGAGGATTAGAGGAGGGGAAGGGAACAAGCATTTGCTTATTTTTAATTTTTTAATTTTAATTTTAAATTTTTTTAGGCAATTGGGGTTAAGTGACTTGCCCAGGGTCATACAGCTAGTTAGTGTTAAGTGTTTGGTCTGAGGCCAGATTTGAACTCAGGTCCTCCTGACTTCAGGGCCAGTGCTCTATCCACTACACCACCTAGCTGCCCCAGGAGCAAGCATTTATTAAGTGTCTACTGTGTGCCAGGCACCTCACAAATATCTCTTTTGAGAAGGCCAGAAAGTGAGAAGCTCCTGTTCTTAACCAAATATTTAGTTCAATATACCCACTTCATGGATCTCTGATTTCATCAGTGTGGATACTTGCCTTCTACAGCTAGAGTGGTCTTCAAGAATGGTAGGCATCTGTAGGGTGAGGGTAGGGAGGGAAGAACAGAAAAAGCATTAATGATAAATATATATTTAAAGGTAATAAGAAATTGTACATAATAGATTTGCAATGTCATATGCAATCATCGTTTATTATTCTGCTGTGTTTTGGAAATGCTTTTTTATTTCATAAATTAAAAGTAAAGAAATTTAAAAATTAAAAAACAAATGGTTCTGGGGCAGCTAGGTGGTACAGTGGATAGAGCACCTGCCCTGTAGGCAGGAGGACCTGAATTCAGATCAGCTTCAGACACATGACACTTACTAGCTGTGTGACCCTGGGCAAGTCACTTAACCCTGATTGCCTTGCCCCACCCCACCCCCCAAAAAAATTGGTTCTGACCAAAACTTTATCACCCTGTGCCCAACTTGATGGTTTGTAATGCAGCTAAGCTAGTTCTTGAGGCTTTTCCAGTAAAGCGCCATGTGCCAGGGTATTCATTCTGTTGGCATTAGCTAGCCATAAGTTTCCTCTTCCCCCCTCTCCCCCTGCCCCAGAAATCCTAGGAAAGTCAGCCAAAGACAAAAGTAAAAATTACCCTGAATAAAATTACTGTAAAGATGTGAAATCTTGGAATTTTCTGTTTTCATCAGTGTGGATAAAAGTTTTATTTTTCAGTTTGAACAACAAACATATTTAAAGTATCCTAAAGCTATTTTAAATGCATTTTAGAATGTATTTATTTCTACTTTGTAAGTGAAATAATTTGGTATCTTAACATTAATAATAAAATAGACTTTCATTGCCTTTTCTCTGCAATGTATTACATTAGGTTCTGAGAGAGATACAAAGATAAATCAGACAGGATTCCTATCCTAAGGAGTATATACAATAGCCTTATTTGATTCTTTTTTGGAAAATAATTTTTCTTCTTCTTTAGTTGTTTGCCCTTTTATAAACCATTCTTGTCACCTCTCATCAGTAGCTTCCTAATTAGTGTCCCTGAACTCAATCTCTCCTTTTTCTAATCTGTCCATGACCCAGCTGCCAAACTGACATTCCTAAAATGCAGATCTGACCATGTTCAAGGAGCTCCGCATTCTGTGTAGGATGAAATACAAATGTTGACTTTAGAGTCTTTCTAGATAGGCTCTAGCCTACCTTTCCAAGCTTGTTACACATTACTCTCTTTTACACCCTCTAGATTCCAGGCAGATGCATGGAATTTCATCTTCCCCCTCCCATCAGACAGGTGGTCCCCATGCTTCTCTTCCTCAGCTGTTCCTTGGAATTCTCTTCTGTGTTCAGCTAAGTGGCCACTTCCTTCACCTCCTTTGCAGTGGTTAGTGTCTGTCACCATCCCCTTACCAGCCTCACTTTTGTGTTTATTTTATATGTGTCCTGTATTTACTTATCTGTGAACACGTTGTGTTCTGCCAGGAGAGTATCAGCTCTGTGAGGGGTGAGATTCAAGCCTCACTTTTGCATGTGTGCTATTGGTGCCACACTTGGCATGAAGTAAGCTAGTTATAAGTGCTCATTAATTCATTGATATTTCAATCTCATCAGTCAACAGTTTGATCAAAGTTTTTCAGTCTCTTAAGTCATTCTATCTTTGCTTTACTTAGGAGGTTAGAGTTTTTTTTTTTAAGTCATCATTTCCTCTTTGACTTGGATGAGTTATTAAAAATGTAACTGACTACCTTGTGCACTGCAGTAGAACCTGCTCATTCCATTTTAAAACATATTTTTTGTCCATTCATTTGGCCTGACAAAAGCCTGGAACTCTCAAGGCTTCCTAAGAGGAGCAGTGCCAGCAGGGAAGGAATTGGGAATGAGTGGCCCTTGTGTTGTAGGACACAGGGAGGAAGAGTTAGCCAAACTGTCATGGGTGTGCCACACCGACCAGATCTTCAGAGAGCCAGAGCACTTCCCCTTCTCCGGCAAAGCATCAAAGCTCTAATCTTGCCATCCTCTACAACTTGGCACTGCTGTTTTTCAGCTGATATCTGCCAAGAAACTGCAAGAAAAGTTAATAACTAAGTTGACCTTTGTTGTTCATTCCTCTACCAAATGGATAACTGTAGAAATGGACATTTCTTATGCCCTTAGTACAGATCTTCAGTTGCTTAACCTGTTCAGAGTCAGGACAACACCTCAGGTTTTTGAAAATTTGTTTGTTATTCCTATTGTGGTTTTCTTTTTTGGGGGGACTTGGGGGGTAGATCAGTTAGATCTCTACCTCATGGGGTTTTTTATTAGATAATATCTTTTAATTTCCTATTTTCTGTAGGTCTTTGAGAGATAGCATAAGAGAAGAATGAGGAAACCACCTGAAACAATATCTAGTGAACTCAAATTTTTGGAACCCTAATTCCTAGTCTTTTCCAATGAGACCGCAAAGAAACAAAACAAAACAAAAAAACCTGCCACCACTGCATTGTAAAGTTTGGATTGTTCATGCTCTTGTCCCTCCCATCATTGTGAATAATGGGGAGTTGATGACAACTTTCCATGCCATAAAATGTAATATAACTCTTTAATATGTTTCTTTACTAAACAGTTCCAAAATGAAATATAGTAGGCATGAGAACAAATTTGTCCACAAGTATTATGTATTTGTTCTATGTTTTCTAAAGTAACATTTCAATTTAATTGTTACTTGGAACATTTTGGGTTATGTGCATCTCAGAAGAACATAGGAGAGCTGGAGAACAGTGGACTGAAGGACACTGTCTGAGGATGGCCAATGTTCACATATGATGGCAGACAAAAACCATTAGTGTACCAGCTTCGAAAGAGGATGGTTAGACCTAGAAATAGCATGTGGTCCTCCTGTTGTTTCTTGCACGAGACCTTCCATCTCCTGACTCTGGGCATTTGCACTGGCTGTGCCCCAGGCCTGCAGTTCTCTACCTTCTCATTTTCACCTCTTGGCTTCCTTGGCTTCCTTTAAGTCTTAGCTAAATTCCCGCCTTCTCCTCTTTATGCTATGTGATTATCTCTAATTTGACTTGTCTGTATCTTATTTGCACGTGCTTATTTTTATGTGTTTCCTCCCCCTCCTTAAACTGTGAACTCCTTGAGAACAGGGATTTTTTTGTGGGTGGTCTTTCTTTGTATCTCCAGAGATTAGCACGGCGTCTGGCACGTAGTAGGTTCCTAATAAATGTTTGTTGACTTGAGTTAGAGAGAGTGTGTGATGTAGTGCTTTATATACAGTAGGTATTTAATCAATATTTGTCAAATTGAATTGGAAAGAGTACTGAACTGGGAGTCAAGAGAGCTGGGTTCTCATGGTGCCTTTCTCACTAATAGAGGCTCTGAGGTCTTGAGTAACAGTCTTTCATGGCCTCTTTTTTCCTCTTCTGGAAAAAGATGTCCTTGGACTGTATGGTCCCCCCAGTATTCCTTCTCACACTGAAAGGCGGTGATGTTGTTGTACATTGGGAAAAGGGCCTTGTTGGGAGCAGTGGCACTGGTAGAAACTGGAGAAGGGGACGCGTAAAAGTGAATATTCTCTTTGAGAAAGACTTGAGTTTTTGGTTGGAGAACTGGCTTTAGAGAGTCAGGAGGACCTGGCTTTGAGTTACACTTCTGACAAGTACTAGCTTTGCAACATCGAGTAAGTCAGCTTACCTGTCCTAGACAACTTCTCGGGGTTTTAAGTTGCAGATAAAGTGGAGGTCTGTATTGTTAGAGAGAGTTTCCTTATCAGTAGTTCCCAATGTCAGTGAAATCACAGGTTCAGTCTTTCTCCTGTCCTTGGGTGTTTTAGGAGCCATGAAAAGTTGGTGGTGGTTGGCACTAACACCAAGGATTCATGTCGTCCTGTGGAGTCTATTAGAAATAGGACTCGGTCCATAGATGATCAATATAGATCGAGGACTCTTTGAGTAAATACTATCTGTCGTTAAGTCATTTTCAGCTTCCTAACTTGGGGAATCTGGGTGAATGAATGTTGATGACAAGTATTTAATTATTTGAGTCTTTCCACCACTTCTGAGTTCCTCTACTAATGGAGGGATGAGAATGGAAGACTATGCCAGGCTGCTGGTGGACAAGCCATTAAGAGATACTTAGACCCAGGATAGAATTTTCTGTGACTTTTCTGAATCCTAGTGAATATCATGTTAATTTTACCTTTGTAGTCACTGACCCACTCCCTCATGTGGACATTTAAAAAACCAATGATTATTTGGTTTTTAATAAGACACTTGTCTGAGTACCTGACAGTGTTTGCCTGTTGGTGCGTTTTAAGTACATGTACCCTTTTTTTTTTTGATAGCAGTATTGAGCAGTGACTTAAAAGGGTGTAAGTCCTTCATGTAAGATTTTCCAACTGCACACATCTATTCTCACTGGAAAATTTGGACTGAGGTCAATAAGAGGCATGCCTGAGTAATAGAAGGATAGCATTTGACCCATTATTCTGAGTACACGTTCCACCCAAACTGTGTCCTCTGCTACTCTTAGAACAAATTCTTGGTAAAGGTAAATTCATCCCAAGTGGAGCTCTCATGTTTCTGATTTCCCTTTAACCTTACCTTATAGTAAGTAATTCATGTAACTCAGGTGGTTGCCACCTCAGCTTCAAAGATGGACGCTGTTGTTAGTGAATTCCAGCAGGAGAATCCACTCCATCAGCCCCCTTCCCCCAAGCACTCCATGTGTGCCCTGTGTGTACATTCTTCTTGAATGAAGCTTGTCATTAGTTTCTCAATGTCGACATCTTTTTGTAGATTAAAAAGTGACTGGGACATCATGGTTTTAAAACAGACCTATTTATCAAAAAAATTACTAAAAACAAATTTAAACCATTCCCTTGAATCAATATAGTTCTACAATATCACCTGGTAATGAAAAAAGCCACTATTATTGGTATTTTCTTTAACAACAAAAAAAAAAGAACTAAACTAAAATGTTGGCCATTTTTAAAGGGCTTGATCTTCTGGATTTCCATGCAGTTTTATCACAGGTCATTGAAAATGTACACTTTGTGTGCTGGGAGGTGGAGTTGGGCTACATCTTTCTTGCTGAAGAGTAATTTTCAGAACTTTGGTATTAGCTGGTTTTTGAAGAATAGTAATGTTGGCATAGCAGTTGCTCCAAGACATTGGATACCAATGGAACACTAGTCATTGCTAGAAACATACATCACATAGGAACTTATTGTAATTATTATTCATAATTACGTCTCAATCACATCTCCATCAATTTTAAACTTGGACACCAAGATCATTTTATTCGTATGTGAGATTTCTATCTTTCTGCCTTTTATAGTTAGAAAGGGCACACACAAAAAAATCCTGGTTTATTGAAGAAATTGCTGGCAGTGGTACAACTCAGTAACGTCTTTTGTTGGTATAGCATTTTCAACTTTGCACAGTGTTTTTCCAGTGTTTCATGACCTGCCCCAGTCCCTGTATTTGTTCTCTGTGTTTTTTCTGCATATACTCCTAAATGTGCAGGTTGTTTGCCTTTAGAGGGATTGTTTTCGTTGTTTGTCTTTTGTATCTCCATTGTCTGGCTTGTTGATGGACTGATCTCATCAAAGAGGTGAGTGGTGGGTAGGGCAAAGGATGTTATTACCAAGCCGGGGACCTGATGTTCTATCTCTCCATTCAGGTGTTTGGGTTAGAGCCAAGGCTAGGCCCCTGTCTTCTGACTCTTGTGTCCCCAGGCTCCTTCTGTTAAACTCTGCAGCGCATAAATGCTTGCTGTCTGCCTGCACGTAGAATGCTTGTCTTCTTCGTTCCAAACTGAGATAAACTGGCTGGAATTCATGTAGCCAAAAAGAAAGAAAAAGACATTTTAAAAACAAACAATTCTTTGGTTTTTAATGAGACATTCATTTGAGTACCTGACAGTGTTTTTCTGCTTGTCCATTTTAAGTGCGTTCAGTGTCCATTTTCTTTTTAATGAATATAAATATTCTTAGCAACAATTTTAAAAAAAGAATGTTAAGTTCAAAGCTGGCTCAAGAGAGAGTCTTCAAACAAAGCAAGAAAGGTCTGTTTTGAAATACTGGGCATTCTAGAGCAAGAGAGATTTGAGGGTGAAAGGAAGACTTCCTTTCTTCTCCCACCCCCAACCCCCTAGATACTTTCTGATTGCTGCTGCTTTCATTTGGCTTAAGGGAATGAGGTTGAAAAGCCGTCCTGTTAGGCAGTGGTGTTGTACGGGCCTTTCTGGTCTTCCCTAGCGGCTCTGTTCAATTCTGGGTTAGAACAAAAATGTTGTAATCCCTGCTGGCTTTGTATCCTTTCTCCCAGTCCAAATGTCCTGGGCTTTCAGATTGGTTCCAATGACTTTGCCTTAGATTATGGTACTAAACCCACTGTGATTTAGGTCATTTCAGCAACTGTAGAGAGATTTATGCCTGTGTTAGTTTGCACTGGATTTCATCTTCCTTTTAAATAACATTTTCAAATATATTTTAAAGGTAAACCCATCCAGGGCAGGGAAAGGCATCTTTCCCTCTTTCCAGAGGTGCTGCCGTTACTTAGTTATTGCTGACTGACCAGCTGACCTCCTTGCGTTAGTGCAATTAGGACAGAGAGCAGCCATGCACTGACTGACAGCTCAGGATGAGGCACTATCATTTCCAGGCCAGTTACAGTGTGTTTACATACTTGTGAGCAGAAGAAAAAAAAAAGTTGAAACTGAAAACAGTTTTTTTCTCGCTTTCTGGTGGCAGCTTTTTCAGGAATTATGCAAGTCAGCATAGGATGTGTGATTGTGAACTTGTGCACTAGATCAGAATGTGTGTCAGTTGGATCTTTCTGAATAGAAAAAAAAAATCAGCCCCCCTACATACCGAACTCAGAGGGGGAAAAAAAAGTTTTAAACTAATGCAAATTTAGATATGATTATATATGCCATTTAAAGATAAAATGTACTGACAGCAGCCCTCCCAACCCTATCTCAGTCCTCCCACTTACTTCTTTCTTTGTGACCACCCCCATCCCACTGGAATTGTAACTCTTCCCTTGGCTACCCCTAGCTCTGATAAGTGAGACCCCTTCCTTCCTCTCTTCCTCCCTTCCTCCTTCCCTCCCTCTGTCCCCTCTGGCATCCAGGGCCATCTCCAGTTGTCCTGATCTATACCTTGCCACTGGGCTCTGGAGGAGAAAGTGAGGCTGCTGACTTTGCACAGCCCTGCCTCACTTAAATCTAATTCACTTGCAGGTCATGGCATCGCCTTCCTGATGTCATGGTCCTCTTCGAGAATGAGGGGCAAACAACCGCCCCAACACCCGCCCCCTACCTCTTGCTTCACCTAGGTTGCCCAGGCACGCTCAGCCTCGGCAGGCGGACCTCCTTTAGCCTTGTTTGTGGATGTTTGGTCCTCTTCCTTTGCCCTGTGTGGCTGCGTCTGTGCACATCCCCAGCCATGCTAGAATTCTGCACTGTGTTCCTGCCGTTGTATTTTGCTGCTGCGTCGGGGACCTCCCTACATCATTGTATGCTCCTAGAGATTCCCCAACAGAACCATTCCTGTGGGGATTGGAGGAGAGTCTCCCAGGGACCGTTTTTTAGTGAGAGTTTTGAAGAACTGGCTGTAGAATAAGAGCAAAGGAAAACCCCTGGAGATTCAGGCACTTCCAGCTCCTGCCTTTGGAGCAGGAATAATTTTCCACATATATTGTTTTGTATTATAACGGATACAGTCTGTGCTGGGCAGACATTTGCATATTTTTACATCAAGTTCCCAAAGCAATGAAATTTTTCTGATCCAAAGTACGTTTACTTAAATAAGGACAGCAACACAAACTATGTGTGTTCAAGGGCACATTTCTGAAATGGCCCACTACTCACTGAGCCACATTTCTCCAAACTGCTATTATGTTTTTCTACAGATTTTTGATCTATCTTTTATCATAGACCACCCCCCTCCCTTCCTCCTCCCTTACTAAACCTTCACAAAAGGCTTTAGGCCATAGAGTACTCCCTCTCTCATTCAAGTTCACAGCATCCATTGGCCATATGACTTAATTAGGATATTCCTAGTAGAATTATCACTAATGGTCCTTAGCCTTCCAGTCCCTATGTCTCTCTCTGCTATTATTTTACCTTTTTTGTGTCTTATCTCCCCAACTAGACTGTGAGCTCCTTGAAATTCAACACATTTTCTCTTAACTCCTTTTTTCTTTTTCTTTCTTCCCCTCTGAACAGCATGGTAGGTTCTAAGTACCAAGATGCTACAGGTTTCCTTACAGAGAGCCTCTAATAGCCCAGGTGGCCGCCTCTTAATGAGGTCTCAGTAGTCACTAAACTTATACCCCCACCCCTTTCCCATAGATTTAAAATATGACCTTGTCACTTTTAAAAGGTTTCAAAAGAAAATACTATATACAAGTTCTTTTCTTAATGTTTTGAATTCACCACATGTATGTTCCATGCATCGTTGACAGTGTAGTTTGGAAGCTTTTGGGAACTAAAACCAGCTTGGCTCTTTTATATTACTTTGCACATAGCCACACAGTACTACATCATCTGTACCATGAGCTTTCCATGAACATGCTTTGACTTACCGCTTGTCTTTTTTCGAAGTCCTGGCCTTGTGTTTTTTCCATAAAGCTTTAAATGTCGTTTATCCTTTCTCTGTATGATATGTGGGTTTAATACCTTTGACAGCAATGGGAGTTTGTGTGCGTGTCTGGTAGTGGAGGCAGGTTGTATAGCAGAACAGTTTGGGGCTGTGTATGTATGCGTTTTATTTTCTTTTAACTATATACCAATCCCATATCATTTAAAAGTAATTTAAGAAATGCAATTGAACCTGAAACTATTTAGCATCATCCCCTGGGATCATTTAATTACATTGCTTAGCAGTGCTGTTTTTGGAATGCGGTATTCTGTTGTGTAATGGGACAACAAGAAAAATAAATGGTTCCAGGTGTGCTGAATATTAACTCTTTCAGTGAAGATTCAGATGAGTTCAGATTTCCTCCAGGAAAACAAAAATGAGAAACAACCAGTGACAAATGAAGATGATAAGAGGGCCATAATTGGCATGCTGCCAGGGAGGAGAGGAATAACTGAAGGGCAGGACTGTGTCTTTAACAGTCTTGTGCAGCACCTAATGATTGAAGGGTGTTCAGCACTGTTGAGCTGCCATGGAGTAAACTGTGACCGTACTCTAGGTGTTTATTGGAATTAAAATGAAATCTTTTTGCTTAAAGAGGTTGTTATTTCATATCATTAGTGGTCTTCCCTTTCATATTTCGTTGTTACCTGTAGGTAGTGCTTGGCCTCAGAAGTGGTGGTTATTTACAGTTTGTCCTCTGGGGCTGTTTTTGCAGGTGTTACAAGGTGCTCAGTTGATAGCACTAGCCTCTGCTGATCCAGCTGCCGCGGGAGTCGATGGTTCATCTCTCCAGGGAAGTGATATCCAGGTCCAGTATGTCCAGCTGGCGCCGGTGACTGACCACTCAGCCGCGAATCAAGTATGTCCTCTCCCCATTGGAAGTGGGTGCATTATAAAGGAGGGTGTGGGTCGTGGTGGGGTTGGTGGGTTTCTAACGACTTCATAATGAAGTCCACAAGTCCTCTGTTTTTAGCCAAATTCTTATTTTGCAAAAATCAAAAGATAAATCACACTGAATCTATCCCACTAAGGGTTTTGTATCCATTTGGATCCTTAACATTGTCGAGCCCTGCTGACTCCCAAGGATCTTATCTCCCAGCAGGTCCCAGGCAGCCTACAGTCTACCTATCACATGCTACATGGTTGCCCTTCCTCTCTCTTATGCTTCTGTCTTCTTCTCTTACCTAATCCTCCCCAGTCCAGGCCTTTCAACCTGATATTCTGTCTCCTCTTCCTCATTTCAGATCTTTTGCCCTTGGGCCTCAGACCCTTTCTCCCTTTAGTGTATCCTTGATGAGGATTTTACTCCATGTTCTAACTCTGGCTAAGTCCTTAGTCATTGACCTCCATGTTGTTCTTGCCATAATTGAGGCCAGTTGGTTTATCTACTGGTCCAGGTGAGGACTCCTCTACTGGGATTGTCCCTTCTGTGTGGCTACTCTTTGTCCTGACAGTCCAACAGTGCTGCCTCAGGTGGTGGAGAATCACCTTCTTGTTGCCCTCATGGCCCAAATAAATAGAATTCTAGACTTGGGGATGACTTGAGGGCTCATCTAAACCAACTCATTGCCCTGTGCATGAATCCTCTCTACAGCATCTCCAACAAGTGCTCAGCCAGCTTCAGCTTGGATACTTTAGGGCAGTGAACTCACCGCCTGACGAGCAGATCCATTTCATTTGGGTGAGACTCTTAATTGCTGTTGAGTTGTTCTCTGGACTGACCGCCTTCTATCACTGGCCCAAGTTCTGCCCACTTAACCCACCCAGGATAAGCCTTACCCTCTCCTTTACATGGCAGCACTTCCAGTATCAAAGGTAACAATTGTTGCCCCATCCACCAGGTGTTCTCTTCTCCAGGCTAACCATTCCTAGCTCTTTCTGCGGATACCCATTCTGATGTGGTTTGGAGTTTCCTCATCAGTATCCTCCCGTATAGCCTTCTGTACAAGTGTTTTCCTTGGTTTAGAACATGGTCCCCAGAAAGAAACATGATGTTCCAAGGTGGTTTCACCAACATAGAGTCTAGTACAATGTGGAGGAAATGTGGGTTGATTTGACTAGAATGGAACGATCGAGTCCCTTTTTCTGGACACTTCACCTCTGTTAACATAGCCAGAGATCAGCTGGGCTTTTTTGTTGTCTATCACGTCACTTTGGAGTGATTGAGCTTGCGATGAACTGAAAGCCCAGTTCATTTTCTCATGAGCTAGTGTGTAACTCCATTTCCTCCATCCTGTTTTGGTGGAGTGTTTGATGCATTTAAACATGAGTGCAGGACTTGACATCGATTGATTACCATGTAATTTAATCCAGTTAGTAGACTGGGCCAAAGGGATGAAATGTTATCCAACATGCCAGCTATCCCTTTCACTTTCACGCAATTCACAAATTTGATAAGTAGTTTATCTGTCTCTTTAGTCATTGATAAAAGTGTTCAACACAATAGGGTCAATGATAGTTCCTTATTTGGACCTCTCAGACTGGGTATCCTATAGATGTATCAAACTCCACAGCTGATAGAATCATTGGTCTGCATGCTTTCCGGCCCTCTGTGGCGCGCCCCCCCCCCCAATTCTCTCAATTCCTGTTTCTACCTTCTCTGTTTTCCTGTCCCTCTCAAGTGTACCACAGTGATCCCAGGAGCCCAGGTTCAAACCCCATGTCACCTGCAGCTCCTCACTCTCACTCTCCCTTCCCCCCCCCCATGACGTGGCCAAATTGTGGCATTTTGATCTTCACAACACCTCTGTTATGTGTCTCCTTTTTTCTATTCACCAAGCCTCCGCTCTGGTGTAGGCTGACATCACCACTCACCTGGACTCTGGCAGTAATTGGTCAGTGCCCATCCCCAGTCCATCCTCATTCACCTCCTGTCACCTCCAGGATCAGACATATGTCTTTTGCATTAAAGTTCTTCACAACCTGGCCAGTTCCCATTTTCCTCATTTTCTTATACTCCGTGCACTCTGCAGCCCACCCACACCAACCTCATCAGCTGATGAATAAGCCTGTTGTAAGCATCTGCTGTTTGCCAGAAGCTGTGCTAAGTGCTGGGGATACAAAGACAGGCAAAAACAACCCCTGCCCTCCAGGAGCTCAGTCTAATGAGGAAGCCTTCGTGCTGTTCCTTTCACACCCTCCACCTCTTGTCTTCAGGCTTTTCCACTAGATGTTCCCTATGCCTGGAATGCTCTCCTTTCACTCGCCGCTAAGTGTCCTTGGCTTCCGGCTGCTTTCCCAACTGCTAGGGCCTTTGCCTTTGAGATTCTACTCCATCTACTTCATATACACATACATATACATATACATATACATGTACATGTACATGTACATATACATATATATACACACACACATATGGGTGGGGGGAGAGAGAGATGCACACATATGTAGGGTTTATCTCATTTTCGTATATGTCCTATTCCATTGGATAGTGGGCTTCTGGAGGGCAGAGGCTATCTTTTTCTTTCTTTGTGTCCCCAGTGCTTAGCACAGTGCCTGACATAGAATTAATGCTTAATAAATGTTTATTGACTCGCTGAGACTTCCATCCAGATGGACATTGATACCCTACCTGGATTTGGTCATCTCACCCTATTGTCTGCACTTCTCCATCTTGCCTACAGAGGTCACCTTGAGGACATCCAGATGTGTGTCTTCACGGCATTGACCTAATACACTAATCTAGTGACCCTGTGAACCATCGTGAATGAGGTTAATCTGGCATGCCTAAGTGAACTCATGTTAACTCCTAGTGATGCCTGCTTCCCTAAGTGCTCACAAATTATCCATTTAATAATTCATTCTAGAACTTTTCTGAGGATCAGTTATGCTCCAGCCTCCACCTTCAGCCCAGTGCTTCAGCTCCCGTCATGGGTCCTTGGGTTTCTGGTTGGTGAAACCTCACCCTGTCTAGCCTGACTCAGACCCCCCCCCCTGCTGCTGTTAGCCGGCCATCTCCATGTCATGCTCCTGTGTGTCAGCCTGCGGCTCCAACCTGGCCCTCCACCTTCTGCTTTGGGGCCCCAGGCTCCCGCTTGCTCTAGCCTGAATCAGGGCCCCTCGCTGCTGTAACCCGGCCACCTTCACGCCACGGTCCTGTGCTTCAGCCATCACCTCTGCCCCAGCATGTCAGCATCCACCCTGGGTGCCGGGCTTCAGATTGGTGAGACGTCACCATTTCTAGCCCGACTCAAATCCCTGCTCTTCTCTTTCCTGCTTACCTTCATGCTGCGGCTATGCGAGTGCCGCCTTCCCCGCGCACGCCCCCCCCCCCCCCACTCCAGTAATAAAATAAACCAACACCACTGTGCCTGGAAAGCACACCTCAGTCCTGTGACTGCTCTGTGGCTGCACTCGCTGTCTCCGCAACTCCCCTGACTTCACTCTCTTCTCTGTGTTGTCCTCCCCTGTTAGAATGTAAGCTCCGTGAGGGTAGGGACTGTTGTCTTTTGTATTTGTTGCTCCATTGCTTAGCACAGTGTCTGTCACATAGCATGTGCTTAATAAATGTGTTTTTGTTCATTCAATCATTATCTTGATGTGACCACCTTGTTATCTGTGCTGTGAATCTGCACTTTGTCCACATCGCCCATGGGGGATATCATGGGAGAATCTTCTTTAGATAACCCTGCTGAATTCCAGATGTAGGTCTCCATAGCATTTGCCTAATGTAGTCATCTGGAAAACTTGCAAATAAAAGGAGATGAGGTTAGTTCGGCTTGACTCCTGGAAATCACTGCTTCCCTCAGAGCTCACAAATTATCCGTTTAATCATAGGGTCATCGGTCTAGAATTGGAAGGGACCTCAAAGGTCATTTATCACTCTAATCCCCATTTGCCCATTCTGTCCTAGGAGTTTTCTGAGGATCAGTGGCAGGCTCCCTAGGCAGCCTTTAACTTCCCTGACTCATTTCTGCCATTTTTAGAAAATTGAAACATTTTGCTCATCTCCCTGACCCTTAGCATCTCTGGATCATTGGTCCAGCCTGTTTGCATGTAGGCATTTTGGACATTGATCAGTTTTTGCCTTATGATTCATAACATACAGTCACATGACAGAACTGCAGTTTGGAAGAGACTTCGTCCTGCACTTTTATTCAAGTTTAAATTGCTTTATGAAAGTGTCCCATATTCCCATCCAAATCTAGTAGTGTTTTGTTACTTGTCTTCACACACTTTTGCTCCAACTAGACCCCCACTTATTTGCTTCCAATTGTAGCAGTAGACCATCCAAATCTTAATTTTAGCTCCCTTTTCACGTAAAAGGCTGGGCATGTGGTACACACCTGTAATCCCAGCTATGGGTGGGGGAGGTGGGAATCTGAGGCTAGTGGGTCACCTGAGTGCAAGAGCTCTGAGCTGCAGCAGGATTAGAGCCCTTTGGGTGTCCTTACTCAATCCCGCACCAATATGGTGATCTCCTGTAAGAGGGCCCAATTGGCCTAGCTCAGAAATGGAGCTGGTCAAAGCTTAAGTGACTTTCAGCACTGGGATTGAGCCTGAGTGGCTGCTGTACTTCCAGCCTAGGCAAGACAGGGAGACCCAGTCTCATCGCTGCCACCCCACCCCACCCCCCAAAAAAAAGTATACAAGAAGCTTCCTGGCTAAAATGAGAAGTTTTCTTAGACTCAAGTTGTCCTTAGTGTCGGGTCCTCAAAACCATTACTCTTCCTGCTGACCTGTTTACTCATCCTTTTCATGGTGTACTTTGTTTTCCACTTTTTCTCTTCCTGTCTGGTGTGATTCATTTTTAATCCTGTAGGCCGTGTCTCCTATTTACCCACCTGCTTCCCCTCTTCAACTGTTTCGGGCTGATCTTCAGTTCACATGTGCTTTTGGACAACCAGATTCATTGCTGACTTTAGTCTAATGCTCCACCCTCCACCCCCAAACTAACTTAAGCATGTTCCTGACTCCTGTCACATGCTGAGCATTTAATTCCTTCTGCTTCTTCCCTTCTTTCTTCCCTCTCCCCATCACTCCATCCCTTCTCCTTTCCTTCTGTCCTCTCCACCCTTCACTGCCGCCCACAGTCCTAGCTCCTAGCGTCGATGGCAATGCACCATAATTCAATACGTAATACAGTCATAGAGTTTTTGGAGCTAGAATGGACCATAAAAATCTTTTAGTCCAACCCTTTCATTTCAAACAGGCCTAGAGATAAAGCCATAAAAGTAGCAGGTAGTAGCACCTAGGTCCTCGCATGACAAACCCAGCACTGTTTCTAGGACTGCGTGTTTCCTTGTTCTGGCTGACTCAGATGCTTACATCTCATCTTCATTTTTGTGGGCTTAACATTTTCCCCTCCTTTTTTCCTATTTTTGGACACGTGAGCCACCACAGCATAACTCAAGCTATTTACGTGTTTCCATCTTCACACATGCGAAGTGACCCATCCAGGGTCACCTAGGTGGTAAAGAGCAAAGTTCCATCTTTAATTGTTGAGGGCTTAAAATAACATTTCTTGACATTTATTCTAAGCCGCTTTAACAATATATTCGTATATAATTTTTGTGGTGTTTTAAAGTTTAAGAATTTTGTTTTTAAATATTCCATCAAATTCATGAATATTTTATAGAGCATTAGATAATAATTAAGTACACACGATTGTTTGGTAACTTCTTGTGGATCCAGCAAAACATGGGCCTGGTCTTAGCGAGGCATTCGTTTCAGTGCCAAATCTCATTCTGCCTTGCAACACCCTCGTATGAGTGCGAGTTTGAGAGAACCTTTGGATGCATCAGTGGGGTTTTTTAATCTCTTCACTTATCTCATGTCCCACAGAGTGGGTAGTTCTTTCCATTTCTAAGCACATGCATCTGTTACCCACATGATTGGTAACAATAGCTGAAGACACTTGTGACACTTTGCATTGTGTTAAGTTTTAATAGTGTGGTTAACCACAAAGATTTATACCACACTCAAGATAAACTGGAAAGGAATGTGGAACAAGATGGAGGAATAAAGTCAATGGTGAAAAAGAGGGAGAAGAACCCATCCTGAAGCTAAAAACAGTTTCCTTGTAAATCAGTCTTTGCTACAAAGTTAAGGAAAGGAATCTGTACATGAAAAGACATGTGGGTCTTAAAAAGTACCTTCCCTACCCCACCCCAAATAGAAAAGGTAGGTTGATGTAATAGAAAGTCCATTAGACTGAGAGGAAAGAGATCTGGGTTCAGAACTCTCTATGGGACACAGGGACAAGTTGCCTTGTTTCTTAGCCATTTTTCTGCAGCTATAAATTAAAGGGTTCAAGTCAGCCAATCTTTAAGGACCCTTCGAGGACTTAATTTCTGTGATCTACAATCTCTGTGTGTGTGTGTGTGTGTGTGTGTGTGTGTGTGTGTGTGTGTGTGTGTGTGTGTGTAGATAAAAAAAAATTTTTTTTGGTCAGGTCATTTTATTATTCATTCATTTATTTATTTTTTGGCTAGGCAGTGGGGTTAAATGACTTACCCATGGTCACACAGCTAGTAAGTGTCAAGTGTTTGGTCTGAGGCTGGATTTGAACTCAGGTCCTCCTGACTCCAGGGCTGGTGCTCTATCCACTGCGCCACCTAGCTGCCCCTTTTTTGTAAATCTTGCATTAGATTTAGACAAGAGTTTGTCAGTTGTGTTCTTTCAGTTAGGGAAATGGGTTAGACTCCGAAGTCCCTCTTGACTTTTAAATCTTATGTTACTGTCAATTTAATTACTACTTACTAGGATTTCCTATTAGATGCATGCGTCTGGGCACAGAGGTCTGAGTACAAGTGTTTGTCAGATATCATAGGCTTTAGAGCTAGAAGGAATCTTAGAGATCTTCTAGGCCAACTCCTTCATTTACAAATGGAAGGAGCCGAGCAAAGAAAGGAAATGATTTGCCCAGAGTCACAGAGATAAGTGTCAGTAGTTGGATTTGAACCCAGATCCCCTGATTCCAGAGCCAGTGCGTTTGTCACTTTATCAAAGCTGCTTCTCATTTCCGTTGTCTAGTTGTCGTTTGAAGAGAATGGGCATTTATTAGCCTCTTTAAGTGTTAGTCATTATTTTATAGTCATTTGATTGACAATTAGTAAATAATTATTGTAAAATAAATAGTATTTAATAATTATCAATATTATTTGATAATAATCGTAATGTGGAAGGGCTGTCCTATGAATATTTTTAATTTATTTGCCTTTTCAGTCACTTTTCAGTTGTGTCTGATTCATGACCCCATTGGGGGTTTTCTCGGCAGAGATACTGGAGTGGTTTGCCATTTCCTTTTCCAATTCATTTTACAGATGAGGAAACTGAGGCAAATGAGGCTAAATGACTTGTCCAAGGTCATATAGCTAGTAAGTGTGTAGGTTGGATTTGAACTTGTGAAGATGAATCTTCCAGACTCTGGTCTGGTGCTCTATATACTGCACCACCTAGCTGCCCTTTGTTTGCTTTTAGATACCTGCAAATCCCCTTTGCCTTAATTCACCCAGTCAGAGCATAAAATGCTTTTTTTTTTCCATTAGAGGAAATAGGGCTTATTTGGAGCATCTAGAACATTTTCCCCAATCAACCAACCAACAGATATTCAGTGTGCATCTATTATAGCGTATGAGGTGCATCAGAGAAAAGGAAAGGAATGGAAATTGAAAAAGTGTTTATTAAGCACTTACTACGTGCCAGGCATCATACTGAGCACTTTGTAAATATCTCAGTTGATTCTCAGGACAACTCTACAAGGTAGGTGCTATTATTAACCCCATTTTACAATTGAAGAAACTGAGGCAAACAGACTACAAGAGAGGTTGCAGTGGGGCACAAAAGAAGCAGGAAGAGGTTATACAATTATGTTATACATTATATAGTTTCCTTTCGAGATAAGACATTCACATCTAAAATCCATGATGATGATGACGGCAGCTAGCATTTATGTGGTACTTTAAGGTTCATAAAGCACTTTACAAATATTACCTCATTTAATCCTCACAATAATCCTGAGAGGTAGGTCCTATTAAGTAAGGTAAGCTATTAAATGTATGGGGCTGAATTTGAACTCAGGTCTTCCTGACTCCAGACTCCACACTGTATTTATGGTGCCACCTAGCGGTCTTATAGAGGATAAGCTAGAGGAGCCTGTGTTTATTATGATTTACTTGGCTTGTCCATTACGTTCGCAGTCTCAGTCAATTCGGCGCAACTCACGAGGTAGATAGGAAAGCTGAAGTTTGCCATTTCAGTAGGAAAAAGTACTTTCTTTTCCTTTTTCTATTTTGACTCTGTGATCTTCACACTCAGAGGCAAATGGGCTCACATAGTCAGCCCTGTATTCAAGTGGCTACTTATTTGATAGTTTGTGCCCGAAGTCTGCAGGATGACTTGGGTATTTTGTTTACAAAAATGGAATGAAACTGACACTTGTGAAGTCATTGGGAGGCCAGCCATCTTTAATTCCATGGGTCCATCATAGATGTTGGGGGCGTGTTTTTCTCACACTCAGCAGGAGCGCAGACATCCTCAAAAACGGATGTGGACGTTGTTTTACTTCACTTCTGTAAGTGCTTATTATTCCTGATTTTCTTTCGAGGATTTTTTTTTACGTGTCAGAAGAAGCCTACGTCACTTTGAAGTCTTCAACTTATTTTAGTTATAAATGTGTATCCTGACGCTGTGGATGCGTAAGAGTTACCTAGTTACCTTCTGAGGGCTATCATGCTTTTTAAATTCGGCCAGTCCCCACTCACATCTCACCCAGGAGCATGGGAAACATTCCCTCATAGACAGCCTGCAGATTGGTACTCAGATGCTCATAGCTCCCTGAAAAGGGCTTTGACATCAGAGGGCTCTCAGTTCAAATCCTGGCTGTTCCTACACTATGTGGATGAGTAAACATGGCCAGATCACTTCATCTCTCTTGTCCTCGGGTGTTCTTATTTCTAAAACAAGCTCTGGAGTTCCTTCTAGTTCTAAAGCTTAGGAAGGAGCTAGGAGGCACATTGTATATAGACTGCTGAACCTGGAGTCGGGAAGATCCGAGTTCCAGTCCTGCCTCAGAAACTTTCAAGTTGTGTGACCTCTGGACCAGTCATGTCAGTTTCCACATCTGTAAAATGGGGATAATAATAGTACCTATTTCCTTGTAAGGATGAAATGAGATAACACTTATAATGTATTTCACAAACCTTAAACTGCTGTGTAAATGTCAGCTATTATGATAATGATAAAACAAACATGTAACTTTTTGACAATAACAGTGGTAACATTATTATCTGCGGTCATGGTTGTGATGGCACATCCTTGGTTCCAACCTCTTTCTGACCTGTCTCCTACCCCTAAGTCACTTAGGATCTGGATCCTCAGTAGGTGTCCTCCCCTCCCCCTTCCCTGAAGTTCCCTGTCTTCTCTGTAGATCCAGGGTTGCTTTGGCATTGCTGACCTCTGCCCTTCTCCACTCTCTTAAGGAGTGATTCTTTAAACAGCATCATGTTCAACAGTCCTGTTGGGTGGCGTTAGGGAAGCCGGCTGGTGTTTTGGTTTCTCTCACTGCTACTGCGCCTGAGAATATAAACTCCTCCATGGCAGGGGCAAATTTATTTTTTGTCTTTGTAACCCCCAGTGTCTAGCATAATGCCTGATACATACTAGACATTTAATAAATCCTTATTGATAGATGGATTTAATATCCTTTAATAGTTATCATAATAATGTTCTTTTTTGGAGTATATTGAAGGTTAATAGTGCTTTACAACTACCTTGTGATTTAGGTAGAATAAGTATTACCCCCATTCTACAGATAAACTGAGTCAACAAAGAGGTTAAATGATTTGTTCCCCTTCTGTTTATTTGTCTTATTAATTTGTTCAGAGTTACACAGCTAATGTCGGATGTCTGACTCAAAATCCCGTCTTCTGACTCTAAACCAGTGTTCTTTTAATGACTCTAGAGTATGTCCCATATGATACCATGGAATGCTGGGAGTGATATAATAAAATGTTCAATCCTGGCACATTGTATTTTCTTCCATTCTACCTGTCGAAAAGTTCCTTCCAACTTGTCCCAGTGGACTGAGGAGGAGTGTGTGTGTGTGTGTGTGTGTGTGTGTGTGTGTGTGTGTGTGTGTGTGTAAAATGTTGTTTTTAATGTCAACTTGTTTTTTCTCTTCTAAAGAGGAAATACTTTTTTCCTCTCCTGCTTTTTTTTACTCATTCCTTTTTGTCGTTTTCCTTGTTCTTTTCTCTACCTTTCACAAATAGTAGCTCGTATTTCTTTCTTTCTTACTTTGTCTTCTCAGTCCTGCAGACTTTGTGTTTTTCATCTCATGGCTTAGTGACTAGCTTAAGCAGCAGTCCTAGCATTGTTTCAGGCTCCTACCTTGTCCTTAGTCTGATACCAAGAATGTAAAGATGGGGGAATAGCTTTACTGGGTCAACCTTATGGTCCATCCAAGTCAGGATTTTATTTTTATCCCTGATGGGGAGGGGAGCATCATGGAATATGTGCCCTCACTAATAACAACCTTGAAGCATTCTAGTTTCCCCTAGTGACTCCTTCTGGTCCACCTTAAGCCTTTTTGGAAGCCAGTTGTCTTTGCTGTCCTGCAGGATAATGAGGGCCACTCCCTCTATGACACATCCCATCTTTTATTTGTCCCACTTACCTTTTAACTTTCCACGAAAGCCTCTTAGCTCTAGAATCCTAAGCTATGTTTACCTTATGCTGCGAGCTCTTTGGGATGAGCTCTGGCCATTGGCCTTCTAGAATAAAAGGTCCAGCTCCTTTCCCCTTCCCCCAATCCAATATAGTTCTCTTCAGGTGTGGCAGCCAGAAGAGGGTGTGGCCTGTCATGTCCTGGTTCTGTTCAAGATTAGAATGTGGTTTCTCATACCCTTCCAGGGGTTACTAGATAATTGTAGGTAGCCTGGGCACCTGGTCCAGCTGCTGTCTTTAGGAAAATGTCTCAGCACAGCAACTCTTCACATTCTCTGCCTTTTCCTTTTCATCCCTCTGCAGACATTCTCCAAAGAGATTTATCAAGTGGTCCCACTGATTCTCTAATTGGCCTCTTAAGTGAGGAGATTGATTTCTACCAGCATGGTGGTGAGGCTTTTGAATTTGGACTAAAAGTACCCGAGGCTTGAATTCCCACCTTTGCTACTTACTACCTGTGTAACCAGGAAGAGTCCACCACCTTCCCCTCTCCCCTTCTCTCTTCTTTTTCTTTCTTTCTCCCTCTCTGTCTCCCTCTCCTTCTTTTCTTCCCTCCCTCCTTCTCCTTTCCTTCTTTTTCTCTCTTTTCCCCCTCCTTTATCTATAAATTGAGGGAGTTGGACTGGGTCTCTGCTAGCAGTGCATCTATAATCCATCTGTCCTTCAAATGAGAGTGTCTGTAAAAGTGCTTCACAAACCTTAAAGTGCCATCTCTTATTTTTATTCAAGAAAACCTGTCTCATTTCTTGAAAGTCACTGTATATATTTTAAGAACCTCTCTTTAATCTTGGAGTCCTTTGCCAAGGGACTCCACAGGTTTAAAATTTTTTTTTTATAGTAATGCCATATTTGTGTTACTAAAGATATAATATATAGATTAAAAAGTCTAAAGGTGTTTGTCAGGTGAATAAGAATATTGGGTGGGTATGGGCACAAGAGCTGTTTTAAGAGAAGAATTGAAAAAATGGATTTTGTCATCCAGGTGAAACAGGATCAGGGGAGAGGAAAGAGAATAAGCATTTATTTAGTTCCTACTATGTGCCAGGCACTGTGCTAGGTGTTTTACAATTATTATTGCCTTTGATCTTTTTTAACATTTCTGAGAGGTAAGTGTTATTATTCTACCTTTTTTATATTTGAGGAAACTGAGGCAGGCAGAGGGAAAGTGACTTGTCCAAAGTTACACAACTAATAGGTGTCTGAGGTAGGGTTTGAACTCCTGTCTTCCCGACTGCAGGGCCCATGCGTTATCTACAGCGCCACCTAGCTGCACAGTAGAGTAGAACGACCAGAAGATCCGCTTCAAGTCGTGCGGATTCTCATGGGTGACCTTAGTCCAGTCACCTCAATTGTCTAATCCTCATTTCTCCCATCTGAAAAATGGGGTTAATATTACCACTTACCTCAAAATGAAGTAATGTATGTAAAGCATTCTGTTAATGCAGTGGTGTTATTTTTGCATGAGAAAATAGTGCAGAAAGAGAGAGAAGTGGACAGGATGACGGGAGACCCTGCCAAATGAGAGCAGCTGGGCTAGTGCTGAGTTCTTACTATTCTTGGTGACAACTTCATGTCTGGGGAGAAGGAGGCCTGAAGGTGGTTTCCTTCTATTCAGTGACTTCTGTTCATATATCCTGATAGATGTCCTTTTTAAAACTTTGTTGTAGAGCACGGATGCCCTTCAGTCCACTATCCAGCCAGAAATGCAGATTGAGCATGGCGCCATCCAGATCCAGTGAGGCAGAAATGGGGACCCAGGTGCTGCGGATCCGACTATGCTGATTGGTCGTGGCTTCCATCCAGAGACCTAAGGGGAAAATGATCGCCAGCCAATAAGGCTGGCGATCCCCTGTACGTGATCATTGTTCTGAAGCCATGTTGTCCTCATGGTTTAATGCATGGGAGGTCAATATATATATACACACACACATATATATATATATTCTGTTAGAGTGCACTTACAGACAGCGAAATCCTCCTCCAAGGACAAAAAAAATTCTCCTGCAAAATCAAAAGTTCAAAAATAAATTAACATCCCCCACCAGCAGCCCTTCCCATTTCTTCCGAGTCATATACTGTTTGGGAGTCTAGAGAAATATGGAAGCAAGCTTGGAGCAGATACTTTACTACATATAGAAAAATCAAGAACTAAAATATTTTTCATTGTTTAAATGGCTTTTTTTAATTTGCTATGGTGTTTATAACAAAAAGAAAAAAAAAATTGGAAAAAAAAATGAGTGTAAGTATCCGAGGCCTTTGGCTAAGTGTTTTCTGTTCAGTGTAATGAAATAGGTATTTGAAAAAAAGACTACTAACAATTTTGATGGAATTGTTGCTTAAACTACTTTTCTAGGAGAAAATGCTATTGAACTGTAATTATGCATTTCTAATGAAATAAATGTGTATTTATGAGCACAGTAGCTTTAATGCTATTGAACTTTAGGGGAGTCCGATTTCAGTAAAATTTGACGTCACTCTTGGCTTGAAGTGTGGGGCTGGCTAGCCCACATGCTTATAGTCTCAACCATTGCTTAGAAGGTGCTATTCCGGTGCTACTTTGTGGTACTCACAATACTTGTTAGCTTCATTTCGAAGGAACTGGTGCAAATGGTTTCCCATATATCGATTTTAGAAATGGACAGAACTCTGTAGTTGCATCTCAGGAACTTCTCCTGCAAAGCGGAATCTTTCAGTGGTAGTAGCCAGCTTTGGGGAAGCATACGTATGTGTGGAGCAACAGCATAGGCTGCTTGAGCCTGTCACTAGTATTCAAGACTAAGGTCCCCTCAAGTATGGGTAAATACTGTACCACGGCACATGTGTCCCATTCTGGAAGATATGCTCATCTCCCAAGTGGGAATAACTTGGGCCGTGAAGGGGACAGGAGTGTCTTCCCTAATTTCTTTTGGTCAATTTGCTTATCTCCTATAGCCTTGACTTTCTGTGGCTCTGAGGGTTTGAGCAGAACAGGGAGTGGCATGGAGCTTTAGGGACCAGAGGTGGTGTCCTTGGGGTTAGTCCTGGGAGTGGATCTCCTGGATCACACCTCCACCCCACTGAATCCTCTCAATGAAATCACCTGCATTTGGGCTGAAGAAGGGGAAACTCTCCTTTAAAATCTGAACTCCTGTTCTGGAAAGTGTTCTCTGGAAATGGCAGTTCTCAGCGGAGTTGTTGGGCCAAGAATGGCCCAAAGCTTGCATGGGATCTTCCCATGCATGTATCTATCTTCCTCTTCCCATCAGGTGCCCCTCACAGCCCACCATCCTCTTCCTCACTGTGGAGGTGACAAAGGCAGGAACAGCCAGTCTCCCAATCTGCTGATGCCTCATCCCCTAGCATGTGTTCAGGGGTGAGTCCTGGGAGGTGGAGAGGATAGTCTGTGATTTTATATACAGTTTGCCTCTGGTTTCTGAAGTGAAGTGACTTAACCCAGGGCACACAATAACAGTGGCAGTACCCGGTTTAAAGCAGAATGTTATTAAAATACCCAGCAAGTCTGAGTAGCTATTACTGAGTAGCTCAATCTGAGTCCTTTTGAAATATCTGCCCTCATATTTGCCACAGGACACTTCCTGCCCAAACGCCACAGTCTTGCCAACACTTGAGTGTTCTATGTGAGATTCACCGTTGGGACTTGAGGAATCCATTGCAAAGGATCCTCATTTACTATGGTGCAAGTGGAACAGATATGAATGATACATTGGTTGAATATATTTTCAGATCTTAAAGCATCACTGAGAAAATACATACTCATTATCTCAAGGTCCAGAAGTCACTTTCAATATTTTTAAGTAGTTGCATAGAAAAACTGTATACTTGAGTAAGGCCACCCATTTTCATCTTTGGAGAGTGAGATGATTGAAAAAATAATAATTCAGGTTTCTCTTGAGTTAGAAGAATTATGGAATATTGGGGCTTTGAGGGATCCTCCACATCATTTCACTGACTTGTAGGTAGAAGATCTTGGTGAACATCTAGTCCAACCTTCTCATTTTACAATGAACAAGGAGACAGCTAGAGAAGTGAAATGCCTTAGCCAAGGTTAGACAGGGAGCGACAGAACCAGGTTTCATGTCCAAAGTCTCTGGCTCCCAATCCTGTCTTCTTTCTACTACAGCAGCCTGCCTCCCACCCCCACCCCCATGTTGCCCATAAAGAAACTGAATCCCATCAAAATCATGGTAACTATACTATTAATTACATAAAGCTAACTCAATGTCAATTATTAGGGGCAGCATGGCATAGTAAGTATAAAACACTGGACTTGGAGTGAGGAGGACCCAAGTTCAAATCCCGTCTCTGACATTTACTAACTGTATGACCCTGGGCAAGTCACTTAACCTCTCTCTGACTTAATCTTCTCATCTGTAAAATGTAGGGGATGGCCTAGTTGATTTCAGGTCCTTTCCAGCTCAAAATCTATGATTGATGAGCCTATGTTACCAGAAATATACTTGCTGAGAAATTCACACTTTATTTTCTCTTGTCCCTCAGGAAAAAAACATGCCTCCCTATTCATCTCTAGTGCTTAGTGCTGGTCCAGATAAATAGAGAAAATAACCAAGCAAATGTATGTTCAGGCCATTTAAACTACATTAGCCCACATCTCCTGACTGTCTCTCATCTATCTATCTATCTATCTATCTATCTATCTATCTATCTATCTATCTATCTATCTATCTATCCATCCATCCATCTATCCATCCATCCATCCGTCATCTATCTTTAAATTATTCAATGGAAATAGGAAAGAATTCTAGATTTTGAGTTAAAGGACTTAGATTTAAACTTCAGTGCTACAATGTATTATACATGTGACCATGGAAAATCATTTCATCTCTCTGGCTGGACCTTAGTTTCCTCATCTGTAAAATGATGGGATTCAATTAGATGATCTCTCAAGCTTCCCTCATTCCCTGATGTCTTTGATCTCAAAAGGTACCATGAAATCTCAAAGTAAAAGTTTTGTTGACTCTAATATGGAAAATACATTCTGTTTGGCATGTGGTTTTTACAACTTAAAATAAAATGGTTGGTGATTACTTTGTAAGTTTGCCAGCTAAAATAGGTAGTGTGGGAGTGTCAGGTAAGGAGGAGGTAATGCCACCAAGTGCCACAAGGTGGCTGTCACCATCCATTACCTGCTAGAAGCCCTCGTCTGCACCTGTTGGCTGAGAATCATGGGACTACTGAAGGTAAGCATCATGTTTGGGACAGGCTACTTTGCAGTGCTTGGACTAGCAGGAGGATGTAGAAGAAATGTGGGCTGGGCCTAGACTAAGAGCTTTATCTGTTGGAATAGGAAGCCTCCTGGAATCACCTTTTATCTCCTGGTCAAGGAGATTGGCAAGCTGAGGTGATCCTTTTAGGTCACTGCCTTTCATCAAGCTATATGAACTGATTAAGACTGACAATGACTTCTTTGGTGTTTTCCAACTCAAAGATTCTATGAGAATTGAAGTGGACAAAAGAACAATTCAAATTTCTCCTAAAGAATGAGTTTTTTTGTTGTTGATTTTTTTTTTTGGCTGGTTTTCTACTTCTTCTGCCTCTTATCATATACCTCTACCTCTGCCCTGGATGAATGTGGAAATCTAGGTGCTTTTGACAGAAAATAGTGGTCAGAAGAAGCAGATTTAGGGACTAATATCATATGCTTGTTTTGGTACATGTTTAGATTGAGGGGCCAGGAGATCTTTCAGGTGGTCTGAAAGGCAGTTAGAGATGTGATTCTGCCTCAAAGAAGGGAGGTTTGGATAACAGATTTGGAAGTCAACTCCTTAGAAATGGGATGGCATAGTGAAACAGTGCTTCAGCACCATATGGAGCTTTGGTACATAAATCAATAATAATAATACTATAGCAATGATAATCATAAGAAAAAGGATCTGAGTTGAGGAAATGCTTGACCTAAGTTAGAACATTGGAAAATGAAAGAATATTACATAAAAGAAAAAGGGAATAAGAAGGGCTATGGTGCACTCGTTCCTAAGAAACAGATTGGTGCCCCTTCCTGAAAGGCAGGGGTCAGCGTATTCTGAGGAGGAACCAGTTCCTTGTCCTCTAAGGAATTATGATGTAGGTCTATCCATTGGTGATGGGAGGTGGGAGATCTGCTGGAAAGGGTCAGAGGAGGAAGAGAAATGGTAGTTGTTGAGTCCTTAGACTGCCCTTGACCAGCCCAATAACAATAGAGAAGATGTCTATATCTTCCTGGAGTGTATATGGAAGACATGATAAGGAACCTCCCAAGACTTGCCCAGCTGGATAATTAATACTCTCTTTTGGTGATTCACGGGGGTATAAATGATACTGCTTGAAGAAACCTGAAAAGAATTAATGAAGATTTGGGTGAGAAACTGAAGACCTTAAGGGCATAGTGGATTTTATCAGTCATCCCTTGGAAGCAAACAACCCAGAGATGAAAAACCAACTGGTTAAGAAGATGATATCTGAGAATGGGATTTGAATTTCTGGACGATAGATTGAACTACAGGAATATCAGTCTTAGAGAAAGGTTTTGTTTCACCTAAAAAAAGGTACTAAAAATGTATTTGCAGGGAACTTTCAAATCTGATTAAAAAGGCTTTAACCTAAAAGAGGGCAGGAAGAAGAAAACTGCTTATATACAGCCACCAAGCTAGATGCCATAAAATCTAACTATGAATAGCAGTAAAGATGTCCCAAGGGGTCTCAAGAGACCCAATTCAAGAAACCAGCAGTAATAAAACTTATGGCAGTACATGTCTAGACTCAGCAAAGTTTGGCTAAATTAAAAACAAGAAGAACTGAAGATCTTTATATAAGGTGGCAATTTGACATCATAAGTATTACTGAGATCTAGTAGAATGTAACCCATACCTGGGTTATGGAATTAGAAGAATGTGCCTTATTCTAAGTAAGATGATAGTTTAAAGGGGGATTAGAAATTGCTAACTGTCTAGATTAAGAAGATACAACTGAGAAAATTCAGAAACATTTTGGGAAACATGATGGAGAGCTTTTGGATGAAGATCAGTGAATCCCTCAAGAATAAAAATATTGAGACATAAAGAGGCATAATCATGAAGTGGAAAGGGGGAGTTGTCTCAAGAGATGAATATAGACGCATAAGGAACTCTCCCAGCCAATTTACATCTTATGAAATGGAGCAAAAGAGTCTGCAAGAGCAAGTAACAGAATGAATACACTGTAAGAATGGTGTAAATGGGGCTAAAGCTAAGAATGAGCTGAAGCTGTCAAAGAAAGCTAAGGACAATGACAATGGTTTTGGGTTTTAGCTATATTGGAGGGAAGAGGATGATCAGAGAAGGGATAGGACAGCTACACTCAGTGGGAGAAGAATTACTCAGTGCTTACTTTGCTTCTGCTTTCTTTGACAAGGAGAATGATCTTTGGACTGTGAAGGGCAGGGGGAAAAAAAGTATAGCTCATAGAAAGTTGATGCCCAAGTTTGATAGCCTTGTCAATGATCTTTGAAAGATTGTAGGAAATGAAAGCAGTACCATGAGACTGCAGATAGGTAAATATCATGCATGTTTTTTTAAAAGAGAGTGGGGGAACATGGAGCCTGGCAACTATAGGCCAGTGAGCTTGACCTTGATTCCTGGAAAAATTCCATAACATATTATGTAAAGGGATAATTATTGAGCCTTTAGAAAGGGAAAAAGTCATGCCCATCTTACTTCACTTCCTTTTTTGAATGGGGTTTTTGACATATGGATCAGGGGAATGCTGAAGATCTAGTTAACTAGGTTTTAGCAAAGCATTTAAGTCATACTGTTTTTAGAGGGGGAAATGGAGAAATGTGAGCTTGATGATAGAATGATTAAGTGGGTTTAGAATTACTTGAATATCTAGATCCAAATCATTAATGGTTCAGTGACAGTTTGGAAGGAGCTCTCAAATAGGAGCCCCAGGGATGCTTGGACCTGTATTATTCAATGTTTTTTAATCATATTTTCAGATGACACAAGGCTGGGAGTCCAGCTAACACCCTGGATAGTAGGGCAAAGATTCAAAGATATATTTACACGGCAGGACGTTAGGTCAGATTGACTGTGATGGAATTTAAAAGGAATAAGTGTGAAGGCTTAGGTACACAGGTGGGAAGAGGAGCTGGGGAGAAGCATGGTGAGGCAGAAATTTTCCTGAAACAGGTCCGGTTTAGCAACCTGCAAGTTCAATGTGAGTTAATGTGCTATAGAAGTCAAAAAAACTAATGAGATCTCTGGCTGTGTTAAGGGTCTGAGCGTTCAGAAATTAGATGGTAAAAGTCCTATTGGACCCTGGTATGGCCAGAACATATTTGATATATTATGTACAATTCTAGGAAACATGATTTAGCCAAGACATTGGTCAAACTGAAGAGGATCCAGAGAATGACAACTAGGATGACAAAGCAATTTGGGTTCATGTCCTATGAATGTTGGTTGAAGAATCTGAGTGTTTAGCCTATTAGATAAGAGTAAATCTTGGGGGGGGGCATGATGGTTGTGTTCAAGTATTCAAGGTACTATCATGTGGAAAAGGAATGAAATTTGTTCTTGACTCCAGAGCAATGGATAAAAGTTACAAGGGAGCCAATTTAGGCTTGAAGAAAATTCTTCACAATTATAGCTTTCTGAAAGTGAAATGGATTGCCTTGGGAGGTAGTGGGTTCCCCATCATTGGAGGTCTTCAGGCATGGTCTGAAATGATGTAAAGCAGTTGCTGCAGTGAGGAGGCTGTTTGCCTAGAAATCAACTTAGCGAGAAAAATATTTGACTCTTTGTCAAGTGGAGAGACGCAATAGCCAACAGAAAGTGTGCTTTAGAATACAAATTCATGTGTAAAAATACTACCAGGGAGAATGGTGGAAGATATAAGCAGTATAACTTCATAAAGCTGAAATAAAATAAAATCAATGGCGGTGAAAGGACTGCAGAAAGCTTGATGTGGGACTCCCCTGCCTTATCATCCCAAGACCATTTGAGAGATGAAATTGGTAGAAGGATAACAGTTACAGCATTTTTGTAATTATCGCTTTTCATCATAAGTGACAATTGGGCTACCACATTTTGACTACAAGAGATCACTTCCAGATGTGTTACGTGAAGAGAAGATAACCTTATTGAGGAATATGAAGCTAGGCTAGAATGGAGATTGCAGATGGACAGAGAATCCAAGCTCAGGTAACAAAACCCTGGGAGCTTTGAGGGGTTGTTCAACAAGACATCTCAGAAAGGGGAAGATACCAAAAAAATAGGGGTAAGGTAGGAGAAATCTAACTAACAAGGCACCAATACCACCCACCTTTATGCCCATGAGGATCAAAGGAGATAATGTTTATAAAGTACTTTACAAAACCTTAAAGTGCTATGATTACCAATGGGGAGAAAACATGCTCCCCAATAGATTGCATACTCTGACCCCAGAGTGAGGGCCTTCTTTTCTATTGTGTTGTGCTGCCCTGATTCCAAATCCAGTATTGCCCCAGTGTTGATCTGGGGCCTATAATTCAACCTCTTGAGTGAAATCAGGGTGTTGGGTTGGGGAGGGGACTACTGTTGTGATTGTCCTCTGCTCCTTTGACTGATTCTGCTGTTCTGAACAGAAAAACAAGCTGTAGGCACTTCTTGGAGTAAATAGCCAGAAAACAAGTTCTGCCTTGTTTGCACTAACTCTTAGCAGAGAGGGTTTGGCAGCATCTCTTAAGGTTATGTTGCCTTCTGACAGGGCAGGGTGTCCTCCACTCCACATTTAACACTCATTTCCAGTAAAGTAACTCATGCTGTAGCAATTTGGACAATAAATGGACAAATGGTCTTAGGGCATTGGAGACTTCGAATCTCAGAACTAGAAGAGACGTCATCAATTATCCAGTCCAAATAGCATACCCAAGCAATAATGGGACGCGACCGTGGTATGACACTAGGTTTTCTGGTTCTAAATTCAGTGCTCCATCCTCTGATCTGTGAAGTTGAATTGAATTGAAACTACTCTAAGATCTTTCATTGTAACCTCAGCAATCCAGTAAGCTAAGCACAGCAGTTACTACTACCCTCATCTAATAGAGTGAAATGAGGCATGGAGGAGTGGCAACTTGCTCAAGGACAGACTGCCAGTTAGGGACCAACCTGGGATTTGAAATCAAGAGTGCCAGTGCAGAACTCTGCAGAGTAAGACTTTGTCTCCCTATCAGTATGCAACTAGTGAAGCTGGACGAAGATGGATGAATGTGTGTGGTAGGGGGAGGTTAATAAGAAATCCTGATAGAAGAGAGGAGAATACAGAAGAAGGAAATGTGGAGGAATTGCTGCAAGAGGCATAGGGGTCACAGGATGGGAAGGGCGGGAAGTTGGAGGGAGGTCATGGGGCAGTCATAAGCTTAGGTATCAAGTGTCTGGTCAAGTCTCTATTGTTTACATCTCTATTATTTCTCTACTTCAGAGTCAGAAAGAACTCTCATGCAGCTGGAGCCTAAAATGTGTCCAAGACAGAGTGATGAATCACTGGACACTATTTCCTTCATACATTTTATCTGAGACCATCAGGCTCAGGCAGCCGTGAGCATGATGGATGGGTCCAGTGTAACTTGTAACGAATGGGAATATAACAGACTGAAGTTACCCCACAATTGAAATGACAGAGAAAGTTTCAAGAGCAACAAAGCATTTCCACATGGTGGAAAGGAAAATGGTTGTAGCTTGTAAACTTTTTTTAAACAGTAGTTAAAATTGGGACACAGGGAGAGCTCAGTCATAGAATTTTAGAGCTAGAAGAGACCTTAGCCCGATGTCCTTATTTCATAGATGATGCAACTAAGATCAAGAGAAGGTAAATCACTTGCCCAAGGTCACAGGGCTAGTCAGTGGCAGGGCTTGCACTAGCACTTATTTTTCTGATTCCTGGCCTAATACATCCCCTTCTATATCAGGGTACCTCTCTTTTTTCCCCCCTATATCAAAATATGGTCCTTTTGTTTTTGGACAGATGGTCTACAGATCACCTACACTTTAAATTCTTCTATGTCAGTACTGCAATGGATTTATGAACTTCCTTCACTCTTGGCAAATCATGACCTATCCATTCATTTCTACTCTTTGTGAATATTGTCCATATATTTCATAAATCTTCCACAGAAGGACTACCAAATATGGTACTCAACAGGCCTTCCTCAAAGTCTTAATAATTTGTGCACAGGGCAAGTGCATTCCATCTGTAATCTCTTTCTCTTGCTATGTGAACAGCCCATCTCCCTTTTCCAATTATACATGTCTTTGCTAACACCTTTTATACTACTTCTTACCTGTCCTTGTGAACATACTGTAGCCTACTAACACTGCCCAGGTATCTCTGAATTGCTTTTTCAGCCACTTGCAAATCAGACTTTTTGGGACAGGCATATTAACATCCCCAGGAGAATATTGGTATCAAACAAAATGAGATTTGATAGCAGGGAGCAGCCTGTGATCTTTGAAAGTGCTTCACCTTTTCTTCCCAAGATGGGCTCTGATTTGCTTTCTTCCTTGAGTTCATCTGCAGTGATTATCCAAGGTATCTGTACTGATGAATTAACTCAATGGGCTGCCCACCCACTTGCAGGTTCAAACTAAAATAATAACACTTATACAACAGTAAGCCTTCCGATGGATTCTCTCCTAATAGATCTCTCATAATTCTATTCCTCTTCTATTTCAGCATTTTAAAGGGTCTGCAACTACATTATAAGCAACTTGAGGGCAAAGCTCTGCCCACCTTTTTTTCCTCCATAGTCTCTAGTACAATGGGGTCCCAATTAGAGTGAACAAAAAAATCCCCTGAACAGGTTGCATTATTCAGATTTGCATGCCTCATTTCCATGGGGCTGGAACCAATCTTTTACATCATTATACCTTTGAACAGTGTGAATTTGAATACATGCAGCCACTTCAGGGGATTTGTTATTATTTGCATTAACTGGAACCCAACCCTACAGTGCTTTGCATTCAATGCTGGATGAAACACTCTAAGGATCATTCATTAGAAATGTAGAAGTGTCTCTTTAGAAAGTCTCTAGAAAGTCAAAGAAATTCAACAAACATTTATTAAGTGCCTAGTATGGATAAAGGACTCACTGGTGGAGGATATGAAGATGAAAATAAAACAGTTCCTGCCCTCAAGAAGTTTACATTCTATAGGTGCTTTTACTACAATATGGGCTTTAATAATGAGAACTTATATTTGTGTAGCACTCTAAGGTTGGCAAAACACAATGAGCCCATGAGAATGTAGATAGTACAAATGTAATTTCTAGGCAGAGTTGTTGTAGAGGGTGGAGTTGGCCAATTAGAACTCACTCCTTATTCTTCATCTGAAGAAGCAGCTCCTGTGAAGAAGGGGCTGGATATCCCCACCAACTGTCAAGCAACTGCCACTCACTGGAAAGGTGAAATAGCCTAACTGAAGCAGCAGGGCCCCTGGGGAAGAGACAAGAGGCAGCATGTGCCATGCAAGTCAAACACTACTACTACTACCTTGACCACCATGTTCCCTCAGACCAGGACAGTCCAGAACCCTAAACTCAGGAGAATAATAGCAGAGCTTCCAGCCCAGAGCCCTTGGCCATCATCCTAGGAGGCATCTGGGGAGGGGGAGCTGCACCTGCAGGAGCAACAGCTACCAAAGACCCAGAGAGAAAATTCTTGTCACCAAAGTCCTTGAAACTATCAAATGACTCAAAATCAGAAACTGATATGATTGTATCAGTGGAAGTGACATGAAGGAAGAGGTATTTACCAACAGTTTTGCTGATGCATGTTAAGTACCATGGGACCTTTTCATCTGACTTGCAGCTGAAACCATCCATATATGCTGTCTCCTCCGTTAGAATATGAGCTACTTCAGAGGAGGGACTGTCTTTTCTATTTGTGTCCCTGGCACTAAGCAGTGCTTTTCACACTGTAAGTGCTTAATAAATCCCTTCCTTCCTTCTTTCCTTCCTTCCTTCCCTCTTTTCCTCCCTCCCTTCCTTCCTGACTCCTTCCTTCCTTCTCTCCCTCCTTTCTTTATTTCCTTCCTTCTTTTCCTCCCTCCCTTCCTCCTTTCCTGTTTGCTTCTTTCCTTCCTTTCTTCCTTCCCTCCTTCCCTTCCTCCTTCCTTCCTTACTTCCTTTTTTCTTTCTTCTTTCCCTCCTTCCTTCCTTCTTTCCTTGTTTCCTTCCTTCCTTAGATCCTGTTTTTATCTCTCTATACAGCATTGGTTCAGAGGTAAGACTTTCTCCTCTGGTCCTTACCTATACTTCTTTCCCTTTCCCTTCCTCAAGGGATGGAGAATGCCACAAACTGCCAGCATTCAAAACAAAACAGACTGCTAGAGATCATCAAAATAAAAGTTCGTGGTTTTTATTGGGATGAGGTCCTAAATCCACATGGATCATTTCTTCAATTGATTTATAGAGGCTAAAAAAAATGTAGATGCTTAGCATTGCTTATTTGTGAAATATAACAATAAAAAGCTCAGAGACCCCAGGTTAGAGAAGGATTTTTTTCCTAATCACGGGCCAAATACTGGGATCTCTGCCTAGTCTTGGGTTCTGCATAAATCCCAGTTAGCCAGTGCATTTCATCTTTCCTTAGTATTATTCTGGCAAGATACAAGGACATACCACACGGTAGTCAGGCATAGTGTAGGCAGTAGCACGGTAGATAGAGTATTGGGCCTGGAGTTAGCAAGACCTGAGTTCAAATCCAGTCCCAGGAACCTCCTAGCTGTGTGACCCTGAGGAAGTCACTTAGCCTGTGTCTGCCTCAGTTTCCTCAACTTGTAAAATGGGCATAATGCCAGAACCTATTATTTTATTATTGTGAGAATCAAATAAGCTAATATTTGTGAATTGTGAATTACCACAGTGCCTGGTACATAGCAGGTATTTAATAAATGTTTTAAAAACATTCAGGACATCTTTATGAAAACTAAAATGAGGTCAGTATAAAAGAAAGGAAAATGAGGAAACAAGTTAGAAGAAAATTCTAGGTACTTACAACTATGGGAGGAGTTGTAGAGCTGAAAAGGAAGAAAAAAAGCCTTTTGCATCTTTTCTGCAGTTCTTAAAGCTTTGATTCATTGCTATCTTTAATCTGAAGTCTTTTTGATCCTTGGAACAGAGGCTGTCCCTGATGCTAGCCTCCACACCCTGCCTTTAGTCCCCAGCCATGTATTCATTGCAGGGTGTCTCCAGGGATCTGATGGTCAGCTCCCCTGAGACAGCTTCCCTGCTCTGTCCTCCCTTGCTCAGGCTCTCTCACTCTTCCCTACCAGCTGCCTTTCCATCTCTCACTGCACTCACTTTGGTGATGAGTTTTCAGGATGTTGGACTATAAAACACCTGATGCTTATTATCTAGCCCTCAGTTGCTTCCTACTTGGCCTTCAAAGACAACTGGCTCCTTTAAAAAAATGGAATGTTCCTCAAGTGGTTTATCATCCCTGTTTTAGAAGTGAAGAAACTGAGACTCAGAAATTTAGTGGCATGCCTTTGTTTACCCAGAGCATTTGGGACCTGGGCCTCTGGAATCCAATTTCTAATAGTCATTATTATTTCTAATACTCTAATTTCTAATACTAATGCTCTTTCTAATACGTTATGATGGCCTCACAAATGTGGGCCAGACCTGACTCCAGTTGGTCTAGTGGTTTGGGCTTACAATTATAAACAAATCAGACACTTGCACATTATCTGACATTTATTGAGAAAGAGGGTTACTTAACAATATCATGGAAAGGATACATAGCAAAGATACAACATCGATTCAGCTGGTTGTAACTGCCCTGATTCTGCATTTGCCACACACACACACACACACACACACACACACATCAATTCTGAAGAGCCCTCAACTTCTCACATGCTGGATTTTCTTTACTTGGGTGACCAGGAAGCTATGTCAATAGTTAGACCGTTAGCTGTCTCATTTGTGAGAATAGTTTCATTGCCTTTTTAAGGGAGAAGTAGACATGCCTTCATGGCACAGACCTTAGCAAATATGGCTCCTGCCACAACAATCCTACTTATGGTTCAATATAGATCTGTATTTGGTGGACAGAAGACAATAAGCCCCAGAGAAGACCAAGGAGAATACATTCAGGGCAGGGAGAGGTTCTCTCTCTCTCTCTCTCTCTCTCTCTCTCTCTCTCTCTCTCTCTCTCTCTCTCTCTCTCTCTCTCTCTCTCTCTCCCCCCTCTTTCTCTTCCATTCATTTTAAAATTTTGAGTTCCAAGTCCCAAATTGTCTCTGTTCCTACAGCCCTAGAAAAGGCCAAGAAGAACACATTTGGGACAGGGAGAGGGCTACTTTCTGTCTGCTTCTGTCTTTCTGTGTCCCTCTGTCTGTCTCAACTCTCATTCATTTTAAAATTTTGAATTCCAAATTCTCTCCCTCTAGCCCCTCCGCTATAGGTAATGATGCTCATTATACATGTGAAGTCATGCAAAACATGTTTTCATGTTAACAATGTTGCAAAAAAAGTAAGAAAAATAAAGAAAGTGAAAAAAAGGTTATGCTTCAGTCTGCACTCAGAATTCATCAGTTCTCTTTCTGGAGGTAGACAGAATTTTTCATCCGAAGTCCTTTGGAATTGATGGGGATTGTATTGATCAGGGGAGCTAACTCTTTCATAGTTGATCATTGTTACAATATTGCTGTTACTGTGTACAGTGTTCTGGTTCTGCTCATTTCACTCTGCATCAGTTCATGTAAATCTTTCCAGGTTTTTCTAAAGTCTGCCTGCTCATCATTGCCTACAGAACAATAGTATTCCATTACATTCATATACCACAACTTGTTCAGCCATTCCTAATTTGATGGGCATCCTCTTAACTTCCAAGTTTATGCTGCCACAGAAAAAGAGCTGCTATATTTTTGTACATTTAGGTCCTTTTCCTTTTATTTTCTCTTTGGGATACATACATAGTAATGGTATTGCTGGGTCAAAGGGTGTGCACAGTTTTCTACACCTTTGGCATATCTCCAAATTGTTTTTTTAGAATGGTTGGACCAATTCACAACTCTACCAACCATGCATTAGTGTCCCTATTTTTCCATATCCCCTCTAACATTTGTCATTTTCCTTTTCTGTCATGTTAGTCAATCTGATAAAAGAGAGTTGGTACCTCAGAGTTGTTTTAATTTGTATTTCATTAATTTCTGAATCATAAATGGTGATTTAGAGCATTTTTTCTGTGACTGTTGATATCTTTCATTTCTTCTTCTGAAAACTGCCTAGATTCATATCCTTTGACCATTTATCAATTGAGGAATGGCTCTCATTTTTACAAATTTGGCCCAATTCCCTCTACATTTGAGAAATGAGACCTTTATCAGAGAAACTTACTGCACCTCTCCCTCCCCCTTTTTTTCCTTCTAATTTTGGCTTCATTGGTTTTGTTTGTACAAAAACTTCTAAATTCCATGAAATCAAAATTATCCAGTTTACCTCCTGTGATCCTCTCTATCTCATAAAATTTTCCCTTATCCATGCTTATGGTGTCACCCTTTATGTCTAAATTATATGGAGAGCTACTCTCTTTGAAGGATGTTAACCCTTCACAGATGCAATAAAAGTTCTCCATTAATCAGTAAACAGAATGTGTATTTGGTTGTGAATATACAGCATATTCTGAAAGTATGTTGGAATGATGACGTGAAAACAAATGGAAACAGAAGGGTGGTGGTCCTTATGGAGTGTGGTAAAAAAGAAGGCTAGTAAGACAAATTTCCCAGCATACCTCCATCCCTCTTCAGGGTAGAGGATTTTTTTTTTATTAAAAAAAAGTTTAGGGGAAGCTAGGTGGCACAGTGGATAGAGCATTAGCCCTGGAGTAAGGAGGACCTGAGTTCAAATTTGGCCTCAGACACTTGACACTAGCTCTGTGACCCTGGGCAATTCACTTAACCCCATTGCCTAGCCAAAAAAAAATTATTAAAAAAAAGTTTAAAATTTTATTTATTTATTGTTTTCAGCATTCACTTTTTATAAAATTTTGAGTTCTAAATTCCCCCCTCCCCAACTTTCCCTTTCCCAAGATGGCATACAATCTGATACAGGCTATACATGTATGATCATATTATGATATTTATTTCCACACTAGTCATGTTACGAACGAAGAACAAAAGGGAAAAGCCATGAGAAAGAAAAAAAAAACCAAGAGAAAGAGAAAAGAGTATGTTTTGATTTGCATTTACACTCCATAATTCTTTCTCTAGATGTGGATAGCATTTTCCATCATGAGTTTTAGATCATTGCATTACTCAGAATAACTAAGTCTAACAAAGTTAGTCATCGAACAATGTTGCTGTTAGTATATACAGTGTTCTTCTGGTTCTGCTCACTTCACTCAGCATCAGTTCATGCAAATCTTTCCAGGTTTTTCTGAAATTTACCTGCTCATTTCTTTTTTTTTTTCCCTTTGGATAGGCAATGGGGTTAAGTGACTTGCCCAGGGTCACACAGCTATTAAGTGTTATGTGTCTGAGGCCACATTTGAACTCAGGTCCTCCTAAATTCAGGGCTGGTACTGTATCCACTTTGTCACCTAGCTACACCCTGCTCATCGTTTCTCGTGGAACAATAGTATTCCATTACATTCATATGCCACAACTTGTTCAGCCATTCCCCAATTGATGAACAGCCCCTCAATTTCCAATTCTTTGCCACCACAAAAAGAGCTATAAATATTTTTGTCCATGTAGGTCCTTTCCCCTTTTTTAATAATTTCTTTGGCATAGAGATCCAATGGTGGTATTGCTGGATCAAAAGGTATGCATAGTTTTATAACCCTTTGGGCATAGTACCAAATTGTTCTCCAAAATGGTTGGATCATTTCACAACTCCACCAACAATGCATTAGTGTTCCAATTTTCCCACATCTTCTCCAACATTTATCATTTTCCTGTTTTGTCATGTTAGCCAAACTGATAGGTGCAATGTAGTGCCTTAGGGTTGTTTTGATTTGCAGTTCTCTAATCAATGGTGATTTAGAGAATTTTTTCATATGACTATAGATGGCTTTAATTTCTTCTGAAAACTGCCTGTTTATATCCTTTGACCATTTATCAATTGGGGAATTACTTGTATTCTTATAGATTTGACTCAGTTCTCTATATATTTTAGAAATGAGGCCTTTATCAGAGACATTGGCTGTAAAAATTGTTTCCCAGCTTTCTGCTTTCCTTCTAATCTTGGTTGCACTGGATTTATTTATGCAAAACCTTTTTAATTTAATGTAATCAAAATTATCCATTTTGCATTTCAAAATGTTCTCTTTCCATTGTTTGGTCATAAATCAGTGTAAAGGATGTTTTGATGAGTGTGCAGGAAAAAAATTCTTGCACTTTTTTCTGGAGAAGCTTAACTACTTAGGCTGATGAATTTAGTTCAATTTAGCAAGCATTTATTAAAACCCCAGTGGCTCCCAATTATAATCACAAGCAAATGCATATTCCCCATTTGGCAATTAAAACCCTTTACAACCTAGCACCAACTTACCTTTGTTGCACATGATTCTCCTTTACACATTCTCTGTCCAGCCAAACTGGACTTCCTTTCTCAGTGCACTTTCACAAGCTCTCCTCCATGCCTGAAATACACAATCTCCTCACTTTCACTTCTTGGAATCACTAGTTTCCTTCAAGACTTATTTCAAGTATTAACTTCTTCATGAAGCTTCTCTTGGTTTTCCAAGCTGCCAAATACCACTCCCCTACATTGCCTTATATAAATTGTGTACATATTTATGTATGTGCATGTTTTCTAGCCCAATAGAATGTAATCTCCTTGAGGGGCTTACTTGATTTACTCCACTGTTTTCCTTTTGTCTTTGTATTCCTAGCTCCTAGCATGGTAGCTGACATGTGGCTGGTGCCTCATAAATTGTTGATTAATTGATTGATTGATATACAGGACACCCTGGTAGGCTGTAGGGGTACAAAGTACACCAAAACAGTCCCTGCCCTCAAGGATCTTATCATGGGGGTGGGGGTTGGTGAATGGAAAAGTGGACTAAAGGAAAAGTGATGGATTGAGGGTGAGAGTCTTCTAGTCCTAGGTTAGCTACCAACTAGTTCCATGACCTTGGGCAAGTTTCTTCTCTCTGAATCACACTTTGCTTATCTTTAAAATGAAGGGTTTACATTCAATGGTTGCTTAGGTCCCTTCCAGCCGCAACACTTTACAGTTGTAGGATTCTGTTAAAAGAGCCCTCCTAGACTGAAAGCTCCTTGCAGGCAGGAACTATTGAGACATTTACTTTGTATCTCCCTTAGTACCCAGAGCATTGTACATTGCTGTCATCGAAGGCTCACCAAAACAGCTTTCTGATGATTAATTAGGCTTTCTAGGTATCTCAGCTCTGGCAAAGGCTCTAACCAGTGCATATGAGTAATTTAAAGAACAAGAATTTGGCAGATTTGGGGGTCATGGAATCAGCAAGATGGCAGATTAGACACTTTCGCCAGACCCCATTAACTCTCAAAATTCTTCCCAAAGGGAATTATGTACCAGATAAACAATAACATCTGAAGCCACACTACAAAGTGAAAAAAACCTTAAGAAAAAATCCTTTTGAATTAGCATCAGAGAACTCTAATTCTTAAAGTGAGCACTCAGCATGCCCACTACTCCTCCTATGCTCCCAGCTAACAACAAATTCCTCACATGTATCTGGGTCCCACCTTGGGAACCCTGATCATTGCACAGACTCTGCTGTCGCTACTCACCCTCTGCTTGACCCCACTGACCAAACTATAAATCAGACCCTGTCGTGGTAAATTAGTCCACCAACAAGTATTCGTTAAACCCTTACTATGTGCTAGGTATTATGCTAAGTGAGGGGACAAAGAGAAAGCAAAAATACAACTCGTGCCCTCGAAGGTCATTGTATTAAGATGTAATACCATGGAAAGTTCTGCCTTAAATAGTTAGCAAAAAATTCTTTATTCTAGAACTTTTGACTGTAGCCCTGGCCTGAGATATTATTGTACAAATGTGGAAGGAAGGAAAGAAGGAAGGGAGGGAAAGAAAGAGAGGAGAGAGAGAGAAGAAAGTCCAAAGAAGGAGGGAGGAAAGGAACAGAGAAGAGAAAGAGGGAATGAGGAAAGGAAGAAATGAGGGAAGGAGGAAAAGAGGGAAAGAAGAAATAAAAGAGGAAAGAGGGAGGAAATAAAAGAGAGAAAGAGGAAGGAAGGAGGGAAGGCAGGCAGGCATTTCTTTTAGGATTTAAAGAAAAAAGAAAGGTCCCATATAGATGAAAATATTGATAGCAATTTGGGTTGAAGTAAAAAACTGTAAACAAAGCAAGTGTCCATTGATTGAGGAGTGGTTGAATAAATTGTGATATAGAACGTAAATATAATGGAATACTATTGTGCCATAAGACATAATGAATGCAACAAATATAGAGGAATATAGGAGCACTTGTATGAACTGATTCAGAGGGAAGCAAACAGAACCAGAACCACTAGCCACCAATTACTATAATGTAAATGAAAACAAAACCAAAAGATAGCCAAATTAAGATTAATTGTAACAACCAGTATAGGTTCCACAGGACAGGTAATAAAAAACAACAACAATAATAACAACAATAGTATTTGTATAATGTGTTAATGTTTGCAAAGTGTTTTATGTATATTATCTCATTTGATTGTCACAACTTTAGGAGGCAGGTGCTATTTTTATTCCCATTTTATAGATGAAGAAACTGAGGCAGGGATGTGTAGGAGCCAACTCTAACTTGAGAGCAGATTGTTAAATTTTCAGTGTATTTATGTCTTGGAAATTGCCAAATGCTACAAATTATGGCTTGGTATATTGTTTTGTTAATTGTCTCAACTTAATAAAATAATAGAGAAAATATTAATAATGTAGATTAAACTTCCAAGTGTGTCCTGCACACATTGTTTTCTTTTGGAGAGCCAGTTATCAATGCTATCAAATGTTTACCAGCGCACTCGTGCCATGATCACTCAGCTAGTACATGTCTAAGGCCATATTTGAACACAGGTCTTCCTGATTCCAGATCTAGTGCTCTGTGCTTTATGCACTGGGCAACTTAGGTGCCTGAAGATAAACAAACATACCTTCACTTATCTGCAGAGATATGAATGACTACAGTTACAGAAGGTGGGATATGGCGATATGGGTGCTGTGTCAGCTAGTTTTGCTCAACTATTTTCCTTTGTTCAAAAGGAAGTTTAAAGTGGGGAGGGAAATTATATAAGCAAATATAGTATAAAGACCAAAGACATTGATAAATAAACAAAAAATAAAACTGAAACAAAACAAACTAAAACAATCTGATTTATCTTTTTAAGCCTAAAAAAGCCACAAGTTTCTAAAAGCTTAGATGTATCTCTGCCGACTTTGATTTTGTTAATGGCAGATTTTATCCTTGAGCATTTACAATTAAATACTTGTTAAAATAGCAAATTACATCTTCCCTAGATATTAGGTTCACATCCTATCTCTGACGCAAGTCACTTAATCTTTCATTATCCCCAAGTGCCCAAAAGTCTAAGTTATAGACAAATTGCCGAATTTGCACACTGGAAGTCCCTATAGTGCTTAAAACAAAGGGCTGGAACACTTGTCCCTACCTCATCCTCCAAAATAAATGGGACCCTGTTGTGTTCTTCCCCAAGTGTTGAAAACCAAACCCTATGAGTATGATTTTTTAAAAAAAAGATGATGTCATTTGTAGCAGGCAGGTCTTTTCTGTTTTTATTCCATTATTCATTTTGACTGTCAAAAATTATTCCCAACTACATCTACATGTTTAGAATCTTAGCCAAAAAACAAATATTTTTTGCACTAAAAAAATAACAAAGTTCTTCCTGCCAAAGTTATTTCTCTCTGCTTATATTCTTCATTGCATAATTTTGATGAAAAGTAAATACCTTGTCGGACACAGGTTAATCACCTTGTCCAATTGCTTTCATACTTTGACTGTTTTTTCAAAGAATAAAAATGTGTTAGAAATAACGGAAACCAGGAAGCACAGGGAAACCAGTGCCTAAACTTGTTGGACTGTGTCAGGCAGATCTAATCACCTCATTACCTCATTGCCTGGGAGGATTCCTGAGCCTTGACTGATTTCTCAGGTAAATAATGGGTCTGTGGAGCAGAGGGTGGCAAATGACTCTGTGCAGAGCTCCAGAGCCCTGAATGACTGGGAAGCCACTTTTCCATAAACTTTAGTTGACTCACAGGCTCTAAATGTGCATGCATGAAAGGTAAATTAACTCCCTCTGTGGGCTGGTAAATGCTGCCAATGTTTCAAGGCCCAGTTATTAAGGAATTCCCATATTACTCTTGGCCACAGAGCAGATTGGAAGTTAGAAATTTCACATAATGGAATCGTTTGGTCTCAATCCATTTTGCCAGGAAGGGGATGTTTTGGAACATTTTCTGACAGAATCATCATCATCATCATCATCATCATCATCATCATCTTCTTCTTCTTCTTCTTCTTCTTCTTCTTCTTCTTCTTCTTCTTCTTCTTCTTCTTCCTCCTCCTCCTCCTCCTCCTTCTTCTCCTCCACCTCCTCCACTACAAATATTTTTGTACATGTGGGTCTTTTTCCTTTTTTATGATCTCTTTGAGATACAGACCCAGTAGGTATTGCTGGATCAAAGGGTATGCACAGTTTAATAGCCCTTTGGGTACAGTACCATATTGTTCTCCAGAATGGTTGGATCAGTTCACAACTCCATCAACAATGCATTATTTATAATTTTGTTTTTTGTCATATTAGCCAGTCGGATAGGTGTGAGGTGGTACCTAAGAGTTGTTATTTTTTTTTCCATTTTTCCATTTCCAACTCCTAAGAATTGTTTTCCATTTCTCTGATCAATAGTGATTTAGAGCATTTTTTCATATGACTATAGATAGCTTTAATTTTTTCATCTGAAAACTACCTGTTCATGTCCTTTGGCCATTTATTAATTGGAGAATGAATTGGATTTTTATAAATATGATTCACTTCTCTATATATTTGAGAAATGAAGCCTTTATCAGAGATACTTGTTGCAAAATCCCCCCCCCAGTTTTTTTCTTTTCTTATAATTTTGGTTGCATTGGTTTTGATTGTGCAAAACTTTTAATTTTTATATAATCAAAATTATCTATTTTACATTTTGCAATGATCTCTATGTCTTCTTTGGTCCTAATCCAAATATTTCTCTTATCCATAAATCTGACAGATCAACTATTCCATGTTCTCTTAATTTGCTTATGGTATCAGCCTTTATTTGTAAATCATGTACCCATTTTGACCAATGTCAAGAGGCATTATCTGTTCTATGACATAATCATTGGTTTTTCAATTACTATTCAGAGTTTTTAAAAGTGATTTTAGTGATCCTTTTGGTGATCTTTTCATTTACATTTTACTTTAAGTACCTGCCCGCACCTGCTGTGAGGCTGTGAGATGTTGATTTATACCTAATTTCTGCCATACTATTTTCCAGTTTTCTCAGCAGTTTTTGTTAAATAATGAGTTTCTGTTCCAAAAGCTTGGATCTTTGGGTTTATGGTCATATACTATAATGTACTTTGTACCTAATCTATTCCACTGATACACCACTTTATTTCTTAGCCAGTACCAGATTGTTTTGATAACTACTGCTTTAAAACACAGTTTGAGATCTGGTATGGTTAGATCACCTTCTGTTGTATTTTTTCATTGATTCCCTTGATATCCCTGAGCTTTTCTTCTTCCAGATGAATTTTCTTTTCTTTTCTTTTTTTTTTTGGCTCTGTAAAATAATTTTTTGATATAGTTTGATTGGTATGGCACTGAATAAATACATTAATTTAGGTAGAATTGTCATTTTTATTCTATTGGTTTGGCCTACTCATGAGTCATTAATATTTTTCCAATTGTTTAGATCTGACTTTATTTGTATGGAAAGTGTTTTATAGCTGTATTCATATAATTCCTGGGTTTATCTTGGCAGGTGGACTCCCTAGTATTTTATATTGTCTACCGTTATTTTAAATGGAATTTCTTTTTCTTTCTCTTGCTGCTGGATTTTGTTGGTAATATATAGAAATCCTGATGATTTATGTGGGTTTATTTTGTATCCTGCAACTTTGCTAAAGTTGTTAATAATTTCAAGTAGTTCTTCAGTGAATTATCTAGGATTTTCTAAGTATAACATCGTATCATTGGCAAAGAGTAATGATTTTGTTTCCTCATTACCTTTTCTAATTCCTTTTATTCCTTTCTCTTCTCTTATTGTTATAGCTAACATTTCTAGTACAATTATTGAATAATTGAAGTTATAATGGGCGTCCTTATTTCACCCGTAATTGTACTGGGAATGCTTCTACCTTATCCCCATTACAGATAATGCTTGATGATGGTTTTAGATAAATATTATTTATCATTTTAAGCTAAGCTCCATTTATTCCTATGTTCTTTAGTACTTTTAAAAGGAATGGGTATTGTATTTGGCCAAAGGCTTTTTCTGCATCTATTGAAATAATCATATGATTTCTGTTGGTTTCGTTATTGATATGGTCAGTTCGGTTGATAGTTTTCCTAATATTGAACCAGCCCTGCATTCCTGGTATAAATCCCAACTGGTCGTAGTGTATGATCCTTATGATATATTGCTGTAATCTCTCTGCTAGTATTTTATTAAAATTTTTACATCAATATTCATTAGGGAAATTGGTCTATAATTTTCTTTCTTTATTTTAGCTCTTCCTGATTTAGGTATCAACACCATATTTGTGTTATAAGAGGAATTTGGTAGGACTCCTTCTTCTCCTATTTTCCCCAAATAGTTTATATAGTATTGAGATTAATTGTTCTTTAAATGTTTGGTAGAATTCACTTGTGAAACCATCTGGTCTTGGGGAAATTTTCTTAGAAATTTCCTTTGTGGCTTCTTCAATTTCTTTTTCTAAGATTGGGTTATGTAGGTTTTTAATGTCTTCTGTTAATCTGGGTAATTTAATTTTTTGTAGATATTCATGCATTTCATTTAGATTGTCAAATTTATTGGCATATAATAAGCAAAAATAGCCCCTAGCAATTGTGTTAATTTCCTCTTCATTGGTGGTGAATTCACCTTTTTCATTTTATTAGTAATTTGGTTTTCTTCTTTCCTTTTTAAAAAAATGAAATTAATCAATGGTTTATCTCTTTTATTGTTTTTTTTTCATAAAACCAGCTTCTAGTTTTATTTATTAGTTCAATAGTTTTCTTACTTTCAATTTTATTAATCTCTCCTTTGATTTTCAGTATTTCCAATTTGGTATTTAATTGGGGATTTTTAATTTTTTCTTTTTCTAGTTTTTTTAGTTGCATGCCCAGTTTATTGACCCACTTTTTCTCTATTTTATTGATGTAAATACTTAGAGATGTAAATTGTCCTTTAAGTAGCGCTCTGGCTGCATCCCATAAGTTTTAGTATATTGTCTCATTGTTGTCATTTTCTTTAGCTAAATTGTTGATTATTTTTATTTGTTCTTTGAATTAGATTATTTAATTTCTAATTCGTTTTTGATCTTTCTTCCTATTGTCCATTATTGAATGTAATTTTTATTGCATTGTGATCTGGAAAGGATGCATTCACTTTCTGCTTTTCTGCATTTTATTGTGAGTTTTTTTTGTTTTGTTTTTGTGAGGTTTTTATTACTTAATACATGGTCAATTTTTGCATAGGTGCCATATGCTACTGAGAAAAAGTATATTCCTTTCTATTCCCATTTGGTTTTCTCCAGATATCTATCATATCTAACTTTTCCAGAATTTTATTCACCTAATTACCTTCTTTCTTGTTTTTTTTTTTTGTTAGATTTATCTAGTTCTGAGAGGGGAAAGTTGAGGTCCCCCCAATATAGTTTTATTATCTATTTCCTCCTGTAATTCATTCAACTTTTTCAAAAACTTAGATTGTATCCCATTTGGTGCATATATGTTTAGTATTGATATCACTTCATTGTCTATGGTACCTTTCAGCAAGATAGAGTTTTCTTCCTTATCTCTTTTAATTAGATCTATTTTTGTTTTGCTTTGTCAAGGGTCATGATTGCTATCCCTGATTTCTTTGCTTCACCTGAAGCATAATAAATTCTGCCCCATCCCCTTACCTTTACCCTGTGTATGTCTCTCAGCTTCAAATATTTTTCTTATAAACAGTATGTTGTAGAATTCTGTTTTTTAATCTATTCTGCTGTCTTCTCTTTTAGGGGTGAGTTCATCCCATTCACTTTTATAGTTATTCACCCCCTCCATATTATTTCCCCCATTGTTTATCTTCCTCTCTCTCACCGCCCCCCCCTTTCCCTTCTCACAAATGTCTTACTTCTGACCACTGACTTCCCCAATCTACCCTCCCTTTTATCATTCTGCTTTCCCCTTTCTGTTATCCCCATCCCTTTTTACTTCCTTATAGGGTAAGATAGATTTCTGTATCCATCTCAGTGTGTATGTTATTCCCTCTTTGAGGGAATTTTGATGAGAGTAAGGTTTCAGCTTTGCCCTCCATCCCCTGCCTCCATCTTCCCCTCCATTATAATAGCTCTTTCATGCCTCTTTTATGTGGAATAATTTACCCCCATTCAATCTCCCCTCCCTTCTTCCAGTGCAATTTACTTTCTCACCACTCGTCCCATCAAAGTCACCTTATAACCACCCCCTCTTTCTGTATATACTCCTTCTAACTGCTCTTATAGCAATGAAGTTCTTAAGAGTTACAAGTATTATCTTGCCATATAGAAATATAAACAGTTTAACTTTATTGAATTTGTTAAGTTTTCTCTTTCTTGCTTCTTTTTTTTTTACTTTGTATGTCTTCCTTGAGTCTTGTATTTGGAGGTTAAATTTTTTATTCAGCTGTGGTCTTTTAATTAGGAATACTTGAAAGTCCTCTATTTCATTAAATTTCCAAATCCCCCTCCAAACAATGAAAAAACCACCCCAGAATTGATCTAGAAGCAGGGAAATAGCTTGCCAGCCCAGCAGGAAAGGTCTGCCTTACTGGGGTGGGAGGGGAGTGAGGTCCAAGAGTCAGCTTCATAGCAGGGGGGCCTGTAGCAAGTCAGGTACTTAAAGTACAATATAGATGAAAAGATCACTAAAAGGATCACAAAAATCACTTTTGAAAACTCTGCATAATCACTGAAAAACCAATGATTATATCATAGCACAGATAATGCCTCTTGGTATAGGTGGGAGACAGAAGGGTCCTCTATGCAGAAAGCACGGCGGTAGTGCCATAATCAAGTCAAGGAGTATAAACAGTTCTGCGACTTTTCTAAGCAAATCATTTTATGTACATTCTTAGTTGTTTGTGCTTTTGGCTCCTCACCTTTCTATAGGTTGTAGGAACGCAGTGAAAGTAAGGCGTTGGTGATAAAATAATTGGCATGGCAGAACATTAGAAAAGGATGACACTTTAAAACATGGATTGTCAGAGCTGGAAGCGAACCTACAGGATAGAGCAGACTATAAGAACTGAGAGGGGCATGAGAGCTCATCTAGTCCAACTGGGATCTGACCACACAGAAGGCCCTCTATCACATCCTAATAAGAGGCCTTCTTGCCATGGCTTCTCAAGGCAGCTCATTTGCTTATGAAACGCTTTGTTGATGCAAATGTAGAATTCAATGCTGATATTATGGAATCAGAGATGGAGACCTGGAAGGGATCTTAGAAAGGATCAACCTAACTGCTTATGGAAGGCACAGGCAGAGAACACAGATCCAAAACCTACTTCTGTTAATCATCACCTGGTTGACCTTCCATGTTTTCTCTTTGGCCTCAGCTCCTCATTTGGAAAAGAAAGGTATTGAAAAAAAAATGGCCTCTAAGGCGCCTTCCAACTCAAAGGGTCTATGCTTCATTTTACAACTGAGGAAACTGAGGCCCAGGAATGGAGGTGTAGTGGAAAGACTATTGGCTTTGGAGTGAGAGAATCTGCTTTATAATCCTGAGTCTGCTACTTAGTATATGAGCAAGTCCTTTGCCTACTCTGTCTCAGTTTCCTTATTTGTAAAAGGAAGGGCTCATCTCTAAAGTCCCTTTCTAGTTTTGAATTTGGGATCCTAAGGTGAAGTGACTTATCCAAGTTCACACAGGGTAAACTGACTTAACCTGAGGTCACACAAGGTAAATGGCAGAATTGAGATCCAAAGCCATGCTTTCAGATGCTAATTCTGGTCCTCCTTCCTCTACCCCATACAGCCTATCTTCCCACAAACCCAACAATGGTCTAAATGCCAGGAAGAGTTCATTCATTTCTCCATGTCTGAGCTCCCCATAAGATGCTTCCTAGCACTTATAAGTGTTTGAGCAAACAGTCTGGTTTCAATGTGTCTAGGAGCACAGAAAGGCTAAGAATACATTACACAATCTTTCATGAAAGATTTTTTTTTCTTTCCTCTCTCAAAAAAAAAAAAAAGAAAGAAAAAACCTGGTTGTTAACACAAATGAGTGAAAGCCAGGAAATTCTGAGAGTGACTCCTTCATGGTGGCATGAGCTAAGAGTGAAGCATCCACCTTCACCTTTGTGAGTTTATGTCTTAGACCCTTAGTAAGAAAGCATTTTGTTTTCAGAATGGCTTTATTTTCCTTGTAAAATTTCTTTTTAGCTAAATTCTTTCAAAGTTGGCATGTGATTGCCCTGGGGTTGATGCCCTTCCATATCCTCCTGCTGCTCAGAAGATTCATGATGTATTACTTCCCGGCATCACTTAATGAAGGTACACAAACATTCTTGGTTTTAACCATGAACTAGATACAAATGTCACCATGGGATTTAGGAAAATAATCAGGCAGTGGCTTGGGGAATGGCCAGTAACTAGTCACCACAAAGAAAACATGAGCTGGGAGTCATCATTTCCCTAACAGTAAGCTAGCAGGAGCCTTCATTTCCAGAGATTTGTAGGTGTACCAAACTAATCTCATGCTAGGTGAGATTTGACATGTAACCTTTGGAAATATTTGTTTCTGATTCTCTAACCTGGTCCTTTTCTTCTGAAGACAAAGAGAAGAATTCATGTGAGTCTGGTGGAGGGAGTGAGCTTTGGGGTGAGGCTGGGTCAATTACTTTAAAAGGACTAGTAAATAGAACCCACAAGAAGATCATGCCTTAAGGGTAACACAAGTATTTGCTTCCCAACAACCCCATGAAGTAGAGAGCTGAGGCAGCATGGCATAGTGGGTGGAGTCCTGGCTTCAGAGCCAAGAAAATCCAAGTTCAAGCTCTCCATCTGATACATACAGGCTGGGTGATCCTGGATCACTTAATCTCTTTATCAGTCACTTTATCTCCTGGTCTAGGCAACTCCTTAAGACTAAGAGGGCTGACCTGAGGGTGTTGCTTCATCCTGGAGTTCCCTTTATCAGTGAAATCTCAGGTCTAGTCCCTACCCCTATTCCTTTACTAGGCTTGGAGAATAAAATGACTTTCCAAGGTTACCAGGCTAATAACTGGCAGAGCTGGGGGAAGTACAATGCTTAAATCTGCTACCACAGACAATGTTGTTTTTCATCAGGAAGAAAACTAGTTAAATCAGGTTAACTGGTAATTATTAAGCACCTTATATTTGCCAGGCATATAGCACTGGGGATACAAATAAAGCAGAAACAGTTCTGCCCTTAAGGAGCTCTCAATTTGTTGTTGTTGGTGATGGTGATGGTGATGGTGGTGATGGTGGTAATGGTAATGGTGGTGGTGGTGATGATGAAGGTGGTGGTGATAGTGGTGATGGTGGTGATGGTGGTGATGGTGGTGATGGTGATGATGATGGTGATGATGGTGATGGTGGTGATGGTGGTGATGGTGATGGTGGTAATGGTGATGGTGGTGATGATGATGGTGATGGTGATGGTGGTAATGGTGATGGTGGTGGTGAAGAAAACAACATTCAAGCAACTGTGTGTAACAACCTATGACAAAAAGATTGGCCAGCCACAAACCCCCTGGGATTTATAGTTCTTCCAAGTTTGAAAAGAGAGGAAACTAACAGGAGATCAACTCTCAGTTAAAAAGGTGGAGGTTTTCATGAGAGTTTTGGAACTCTGGAGGAGAAGGAAGAGAGAAGGGAGAAGTGGCAGCTATCAATCAATCAACATTTATTAAGCTTCTACAATGTTCCAGGCATTGTGCTAAGTGCTGGGGATGCAAAAAGAGGCAAAAGACAGTCCCTGCCCTCAAGGAGTTTACATACTAATGGGAAGGGAGACCACATGCAAGCAAATATATGCAAAGCAAGTTCTATATGGGATAAATAGGCCTGTGGCAGCAACCAGTACTTATTGCATCTGTAGTTCCCTTCTTCAAGACCATGAGAGATGACTTAATAGACAACGTGGGAGGTGTGTGACTATGTGATTTCTATCACTGGCACTAGCTACAGTAGTAAGAGAAACATGCCAGAGTAATGGGTAATCCTGCTCCTGACCCTGGTTTACGTTTGCTTAATTGTGTTTTTGAGAAATTCCATTGAAGAATACATTTGCTGGATTTAATATTTTTCATAAACACCTATGGTCAATCCTGTCCTTATGTTGCTCTTTGGGCTCCTTTTGTTTTTAACATGATATCACCAAGGGAGCTACACAGGAAAGAGGAACCTTTCCTAGCTAGGCTGGCAGCTCAACCCCTAGACCATTGTTTATGGGGGAGTAGGGAGAGGAGATAAGCATAACCGTTTCATAACTACCCTTAGAAGTGTAGATTTACTATGAGTTCGGGCCATATTTTATAAATCTGACTTATAGACACAAGCCAATGTTATATATGTACAAATGAGAAAAGATAAATTGATAATCTCAAAGAAAAGGCACTAACCTTGAGGACTGGAGAAGGCATCTTTTTTTTTTTTTTGTGAGGCAATTGGAATTAAGTAACTTGCCCAGAGTCACAAAGCTATTGAGTGTTATGCATCTGAGGTCAGATTTGAACTCAGGTCCTCCTGACTCCAGGGCTGGTGCTCTATCCACTGCAACACCTAGCTGCCCATGGAGAAGGCATCTTGAAGAAGATGAGATTTTATCTGGGATCCTAAAGAAGCCAGAGAACCCAAGAGATGAAGATGAGGAAGGAGAACATTCCAGGACTTTGTAACAATGCTTTTCAATACCACATTCAGGTATATAAATGAATAGGAGGCCAAAAGAGTTAAGGTTGTTTCATCGATTGTACTTGTATCCCTAGTGCCTAACACAGTGCCTGGCACATAGTAGGATCTTAGTAAATTCTTATTGTTTAATGTATTGAAGTCCATTTGCATTAAGATTTTCCTGTTTGAGGGAGTATGAATTGGGTGGAGGGTAAGACTGGAGAAAGGGGCTTAGCATATCTCTGGAGTGGGGCAGCATAGGTCAGAGCAGGCCAGGGCAGGACCAGGGGAAGTTAGAGTGGTATAAAAGCATAATATGGCAGGAAAAATGTTAAACATCTATATATTTGAATGTAGCCCTCAGCAAGTGGAGTACATCTAAAGAGGACTAGAAGAATGCTACTTGCCTGGAGTCTTGAAAATATTTTAATCTCAAAAGGTCTGGAAATAAAATAATAATGATAGTGATAATAATAATAATAATAATAATAATAATAATAATAATAATAATAATAATAAAATTTCTAGGCATTTTCACCAAGCCAAATACCTTTGAAGGTTCATACAACGTAGGAAGAATAATAATGTTAGCCACATTCAGAAGTTTCCAGGAGATAAAATCAAAGAAAGGAATCAATAAGAACAAATAAAAGCTATGGCCTCAGCTTTTTACAAGTGCCCTTCCAGCCAGCACCGCACCATCCATTGGAACCACTGATTACAACAAATAGAGAAAATTTAAATACTGTCAATAAGTTAACTTACGTTGGCAGCATACTTTCCAGGCATGTACATAAATGATGAGATTGATGCATGCATTGCCAGAGCTAGCTCAGTGTTGAGAGGCTCCAAAGGAAAATGTAGGAGAGAAGTATTAGACTTCCTAACAGGTGACAATCTTAGAGATGAGAAAAAAAACATCTGCTATTCTAAGCAAAGAGCTATTGCCCAAGCTGCAAGAGCTCTGATGCCCTCTACCTAAAAAGAGCATAGTAACACTAACCTGAAGAACACAGTACCACCCAGCCAAGCCAATGACTTAAGGAAGAAAAGATGGCATCAGTCCATTGAAGAATGATCTCAAAGTATCCAACAGATTGATCCATTTACAGAGATGTCATACTCCAAGAAGAGCAAAGTGACCAAGCAACCTGCCTGGCCCAGCCTAATACAGGTACTCAGTAGCAGAGAGATCTTCTTGGCTCTATCTGTCCAGTGGCAGAGCAGCCTGTTGACCTAGTCCAGAAACAGTCAGATCTACTGAGATGCTAGCAATGTTGCTGACTGACCAACTTGATCCTGTCCAGCAGCGAATTGACTCATCTAGCTCAGACACCATGCCCTGTGAAGAACAAGGCCATCTGAACTGCACCATCCAGCTGAGTTACTATGCCTTACAAGAAGTCAACCCAGCTGATCATCAAAATAATGCATCCATCACTTCCATTCCCCCAGTGAAGACCCCACAATGAACATCATGAGGAGTTTCTGAAAGAAAGGATGCTGAGTCTCTAGTTCTGGAGCTATGAGTTGCCTTGGCTATAAACTTGTGCTCCCTACATGTGTACCTCACTTGCCATTGTTCTTTAAGTTTGTATTCACTTTTCTCCTCCCATACTGTTTGTATATTTGTGGGAAAGTATGCCCCTGATATTAGGGAAAATGGTTTGTGACTACTATTCTTGCTATAGCATTTGAGTCAATACCTTTGTGAAAGAGCTGAGTCGATTGTTTGATTAGTAATGGACACTACACTGATGGGGGCTCATAAGCTAGTGTTAAAAGGATAGCCACCCTCAGGATTAGTTTCTACAATGTGAGAGTAGTACTTCCAGGTACCTTCTCAGCACCCAACCTGGCAGTGTTACTACAATGAGCCTCAAGGGAGCATTACATAAGGAAGTAATTTGTTCAAAAGGAATGGGATAGGTAAAGAATAGCATGGAGCTGCATTGCATATTATGAATATATACTCACATGAGGCAATCTGGGAACCAGAGGGGATTTGCGTGGTCAAAAGCATTTGGGTCAAGATCAGGGGATGGAGAAAAAGAAGCTATGTTATCATGGGAGTATGTTACAGAACATCTGGACAGAAGAAGAAATTAGAAGAGATGTTTGGGAAATAGATTACATGAATGGCTCAGGGGCATGATATAATACTGATGAGAGACTTCAATTAACCAGATGTCTGCCCGCTTTCTGCCAAAAGTGCAATAGCTAATAACTTCTTGACTTGTCTTAATAACAATTTTATCCTTCAAAAGATGGAGAGAATCAACAAGAGGAAATAGTATTATGAATCTGATCTCACCAATAAAAAAAGAACTGATGTTGCAGATAAAATAATGAAAACTTTGGAGGGAATAGACTGCTCTGCCTTGGAATTTGTGAGAGGAAAGGAGGAAAAATCAGTGGATAATCCGGAATAAAATTGAATTTTGGAGAACAAATTTCAAAAGGTCCATAGAAAGGATCTTATGATCCTATTAGTTAATATTTGCCAAAGGAAATCAGAGAAATCAGTCCAAGAGTAATAGAATGAGTGAGAAGCACATATTAAGCACCTGCTATGTGCCAGGCACTGTGCTAAGCACTTTACAAATATTATCTCATTCGAGCCTCACAACCACCCTGAGAGGTAGGTGCTATTTTTATTCCCATCTTACAGTGGATGAAACTGAAGCAAACAGAGGTTAAGTGACTTCTCAAGGTCACACAGATAGTAAGGCTCTGAGGGTGGATTTGAACTCAAATCTTCCTATCTCCGGGCCCAGGACTCTGTACTGTGCCACCAAGCTGTCTTTGTAATGGGAACCCCTCAAGTGAAATTCCGTTCACAAAGAAAAATAATTGTGATGAGGAGAAAAAGAATGAGTTGTCTAAAGAGACCTGTGTGGATGCCCAAGGAACTCTTATCAGCTTTGATTTTTAAAAGGAGGCTATAGATGAGGGAAACCAGGTCGGAGCCCTTTGAGGATAATATCAGGGTAACTGACATTCAGACTGGTCTGTGGCCGGCAAGGGAAACCAAGGACAAAGGAAAGCTTTCCTTAAGCTGGGTGGAGGGAAAGGGAGAGCAAAGAAGGGATAGGACAGTTGCTTAGGGTAGACAGGATGCTGATACCCAAGAGGGGCTTCAGAAATAGAGAAGGGCAAATGTTGTTCCAATTGTGAAGAAAAGGGAAGGAAATGGGGTCTGCAAGCTATGAACTTCTCAATTCCTGGAAAAATGATAGAATGTATAATACAATATAATATAATATAGTACTATGATAATGAGATGCTTAATGAACCTTTAGAAAACAAAGCAGTAATTACAAAAACCTATGTGGCTTTCTTTGAAGAAGGTAATACCAGATTAACATTTCTTTTTTTTAACAGGGTTACTAGACTGGTAAATGAGATGAATGCTATGAATAAAGTTTATCTGCATTTTATTTCTTAGAGTTTTATTGATATCTTTTGTTTTATTTTTATAATCTTAGAAGTTATTTCCTGATATAATCCCCACCTAGGGTATGCAGTATATAGAGCAGTGGGCCTGGAGTCAGAAAGACTCATCTTCCTGAGTTCAAATATGGCCTCAGACACTTACTAGCTGTGTGACCCTGGGCAAGTCACTTAATGCTGTTTGCCTCAGTTTCTTCATCTGTAAAATGAGCTGGAGAAGGAAATGGAAAACCACTCCAGTATCTTTGCCAAGAAAACCTATGGATGATATTGGCATGCTGTGGTCCATAGGGTCATGAAGAGTTGGACATGACTAACACCAACTGTCATGCATTAGACATTCTCCAAGTTCTTCTGCCTTTCAGTTTTATTTTCCTTTATGTCCTTGTAGTTGTGGTATATATTGCTCTCCTGGTTCTACTCTCTTCACTCTGTGTCAGTTCATGCAAATATTTTGAAAATATCTTGCTTTTTTGTTTTTGTTTTTGTATCGTTGTGGTGGTTTTTTTTTTACATTGCTGTTACTCTCCAATGCTTGTCTACTTCCCTTCTACTAGGTAACACTTTCCTCTCTATCAAAAAATAGCCAACACATTGGCCATGTCTTGAAAAATATCTTATTCTTCACCTACTATCTATTCTGTTGGGAGGTGGGAGGTATCTTTCACCTTCAAAAGTTACCTCGACTTCTCTGAAGTCAAGATTGATCAGCTATCAGATTGTTCTTCCTTAAACATAGGTCTGATCATGTCACCCTCTTATTCAATAAACTCTAGTGATCCCTTCACAGTCAAATATAAAATCCTGGTTTGGCTTCTAAAGCCCTTCATAACTTGACCCCCTTAATTCCTGCCTTCTTACCACGTACTCTGTGATGCAGCAACATTGGCTTCCTCACTGTTCCTCTAATGGAATACTTGATCTCCCAACTCTTATGTGTTTTTACTGGCTGCCTTCCCATGTCTGGAACTGTCTCTCTCTCCTTATCTCAGCCTCTTGGCTTCCCTGGCTTCCTTCAAGTCTCAGCTAAAGTCCCATCTTCTATAAGAAGCTTTTCCCAGTCCTCCTTAACTTTAGTGCCTCTGCTCTGAGACTATCCCCAATTTATCCAGTCTATATTTGTACGTGGTTGTTTGCATGTTGTCTCTCTCATTAGATTGTGAGCTCCTTGAGAACAGGGACTTGGCTTTTCTTGGTGTACTTAGCACAATGCTTGTTGACTGAGTTTTGATGTTTTTAAGTGCTGTTTTCTTTTGTTATTGTGGTCATTGTTCTCTTGATTCTTCTTACTTCTCTCTGCATCAATTTATGCATCTTTCCAAATGTCTCTGAATTCATCATATTTGTATGACATTGCTTTGATATTCCAGTGTGTACATATAGCATAATTTCTTCAACCATTCCTCAAATATGCACAGGCATTTCAATTCTAGATTTTTTATGACCACAGAGTTCTGAGATATCTATCTGTCAATCTATCTATCTATCTATCTATCTATCTATCTATCTATCTATCTATCCATCTATTATCTTTCCTTCTGTCCTTGACTTCTTTGGGGTTATATGCACAGTGAGGTATCAATAGATCTTTTTTTTTTAACTTTTCTAGTATAATTCTAAATTGTTTTCCAGAAGAACAGGACCACATCAGAGCTCTAGCAACAATTAATTAACATGACCCTGTTCCCATAGCTCCTTCAATACGTAACATTTCTGTCTTTTGTCAGCTTTACCAATCTCTAGTGTAAGCTGAAACATAGGGTTTTTATTTGCATTTCTCCTATTATTGGTTACTTGGAGCATTCTTTCATATGGTTGTTGATATTTTGCTTTTCTTCTTTTGAAAATTGCATGTTCATATCTTCTCACCACTTATCTGCTAAGGGATGGTCCTTGTTTATGGGATCACAAGTACATGCAACTGAAAGGGATCTCAGAGACCATCTAGTCCAATCCCATCATTTCAAAGATGAAGAAACTCAGACCTAAGACAGTTCAGTTACTTGTCCAAGGTTACATAAGAAGTAAATTTTTTATTTTGTTTTTGGTAGGCAATGGGGTAAAGTGACTTGCCTAGGGCCACATAGCTAGTAAGTGTTATGTGTCTGAGGCCAGATTTGAACTCAGGTTGTCCTGAATCCAGGGCCGGTGCTCTGTCCACTGCATCACCAGCTGCCCCCATAAGAAGTAAATATTAGAGGTAGCATTTGCACCCAGGTCTTCTGGCTTAGAATCCAGAGCTTCTTCCACTATGGTATGATAATCTTACATATTTGTGTTAAATCCCTATATAGAGGATGTAAATCAATATCAGAAACATTTACTAAGATTTCCTCCTATTCCTGGCTATTCTACTTAGTCTAGATGCACTGAATTTGGTTGTACAAAAGTTTCATGTAAACAAAATTATCTATTTTGTTTTTTGCAAGCACCTCTGTCCCTTCTTTAAAATTTTTCACTCCACACCTGTTACTATTGTGAAAGATATCTCCTTTCATATTCCTCTTCTTTAAAAAAAATTGCTACAGTCTTTTAAATTTGATATTGGGATCCAGCTAGAACTTATTGGGGGTATATTATAATAAGTTGGTCTAAATCTAATTTCTGAAAAGCTGCTTCCTAACTTTCCCTATAGTTCTTGTCAAAATGGGAGTCCATTTCTCAGTGTTTGTATTCTTGGGCTTATCAAACAGCAGGCTACTATGTTTGATTGCTTCTGGGTCTTGCTTAGTTTTTTCCATCAATCATTTTTTCTGCTTTCTGACCTATACCAAATTGTTTGAGTAGTTAGCACTTTACATACAGTTTGAGATATGTTTATGCTAGGGCCCTTAGGTTCTACTTCTTTTTTGTAGCCATTTTAAAAAACAAATTATTACTATTTTTTGCTTTAACATTGCCTACATTCCCCCCTCCCCCTTGCATTCACCTCCTGTTCCTCCTGAAGAGCCAGACCTTATAATAAATCATTTTTTAAAGAAAAAAAATAAGCAGAACTAAGCAATACATAAAAAATTGAAGTTACATGTAATAGTCTAAAGCTGCGTACCTTCACCTCTGCAAAGAAGCAGAGATCTCTTCTCATATATTTTCTTTAGGAGTCAAGCTTGGTCTATAATTCTCAACAGTCAGTTTCAATTGGTTTTGTTCTTTGCATTTATATTAGTGTAATCATATGTGTGTGTGTGTGTGTGTGTGTGTGTGTGTGTGTGTGTGTATTCCCCTCCCCCCCTGCATTCACCACCTTGCTTGTTTCTTACAGCAGAGTGATATTTCATTGCATTCATGTACCACAGATTGTTTGGTCATTCCCCAATTGGTGGGCATCTACTTCATTACCACTTCTTTGCTACAACAAAAAATGCTCTTATAAGTATTTTAGTGTGTAGGAGTGTTTCTTTCTGTCAGTGATCTTGGGGCACATGCCTAGCAATGGAATCTCTGAGTCTCAGGATACAGACATTTTAGTCACTTTGCTTGCTTACGAATTGCTCTGTAGAACGGTTGTGCCATTCACAACTTCACCAACAATACAATAATGTGTTTCTCTTTCTACAACCCCTCCAACATTTGCTATTCCTGTATTTTATCATTTTTGCCAGCTTGCTAGGTGAGGGGTGAAACCTCAGAGTTGTTTTGATCTGTATTTATGTTATAGGAATTAGGAGCATTCTTTCATATGGTTCTTAATAGGTTGCAATTCTTCTTTTGAGAACTGTTTGTTTATATCCATTGATTGCTTCTCCATTGGGGAATTGCTTTTGATCTTATATATTTTTGTTTGTTTCCTATGCAAGTTGGATACCAAAACCTTATTTTATATATATATATATCTATATACATACATATGTATATATACATATCTATATGTGTATTATATAGATATGTATATATACATCTATCTGTCTATCTATATCTATATCTATCAATCTATATCTATCTATCTATCTATCTATCTATCTATCTATCTATCTATCTATATCTGCTTGGTCACTTCCTAAATGTACTGATTGTGCAAAAGCTTTTTACATATATATTCATAATTATCTATTTTATCTTTTGTAATTTCCTCTATTCTGTATTTGGTTAAGAATTTATCCTTAACCTGTTGTTGTGAAAGAGAGATGGGGTACTTCTAATTTTTTAGAGAGATAATCTTTAATTTTGAAATCACATATCTATTTTTAATTTATTTTAGAATATGGTATAAGATGCTTGTCCAAACCTAATTTCTGCCAGGCTACTTTCTAGTTTTCCCAGAAGTTCTTATCAAATAGAAAGTTCTTTCTTTGAAATTAATATTTTGGATTTATAAACCACTGAATTATTGTTTGATTATTTCTGATTCTTCCTTATCTAGTCTGTTTCATTAACCTACTTAAAATTTTTTTTTTAATGAGCACCAAATTGAACTGATGTTTATTGCTTTATGATAACAGTTTGCAGTCTGGAAGTGCTATTCTCCTTTCATTACCACCTTTATCCCTAATCTTTATTATTTCCCTTGATAAACTAGATCATTTATTCTTCTAAATGAATTTTGTTATCATTTTGTCTAACTGTATAAAGTATCCATTTACTGGTTTGATTGGTATAACACTACATAGATTAACTTTGTAGTGTTGTCATTTTAATTATATTGGTATCACACAGACATGAACACTGAATATTTCTCCAACTATTTAAACTATTTTTTTAAATTTCTTTAAGAAGCATTGTGTAATTGAATATAAACAGATATTGAGCATACCTTGGTAGATTGGCTTCCCAAATATATTATGCTTTTTGTAGTTGCTTTCAATGGGACTTCCCAGGGGTGAACTGGTAAATGTTTAACAACAGGCTTTCTGGGGGAGGGGGAAGAGCATATACTTGAAACAGTTTAAGTTCAATCTGCACTATCAACATTTTTTTCTATCACTTTATTAAGTCTAGAGACATCAAGGCTTGATTTGTAGTGGTTGCCAACTTCTGAGGTCTAAATGCTCACACTTAAAATTTAATAATTGGCTCTTATGAGTTGGTGTGAGCTGGCTCCAGTACATCCTAGTACTGCCTTTTCTGTTGTTCTTTCTATTGTTTCCAGTATTTTCTCTTGGATCTTTGGTTGTTCTGCTTCTTTTCATTATTTTTCTTGAGATTCATAGCAGAGTAGATTTAGAATTAGAAGGGATCTTATAGGCCATTTAGTCCAACTGCTTCATTTTACAGAGGTGTAAGAGCAGCTAGGCGGTGCAGTGGATAGTGTCCTTGGAAATTTGGTTGAGAGTAGTTTTTCCTTGCTTTTCTCTGGGAGAGTAAGTGAAACTAATTCTCTTTGGCTGTGCTTGCTTCTAGTCATTAGGGCCAACTTAAGGCATGCTCTTAAAAAATATATACACTTATCTCTACACCCTCTCATCTCTCTCACTTCTAGGGGCAAAGAAAATCCAAAGGCCTTTGGTGCAGAACAATCTGTCTTCTTGTAGATAATGAGTTTATTTCACAAGGGCTTTAGCCAAGTGTAAGGGCCTATTTTATCTACAAAGTAAGAAAGCTTAAAATACAAATTATTAATACAATTAATAAAAATCTCTGAATTCCCAGGTCATCATTTAATTACAAGGCAGGAAATGAGACATTCCAACTATTGAAATTATGTGCAGTTAATTATCCATTGGCTTTCCCTCTTATCGACATCCTCTACAGTGTAGCTGTTAATTCAAGAAGTAATACAATTATCTTATTTTTATCTAGAAAAAATTGTAAAAAATTTAAATAACTGGTAAGAATTACTTACTGAATGTTAACAATGTCAACTATGTGCAGGTGGTGATAAAAGAGAGAAATGGAGAGAAAAACAAATTCACCAATGTGGCATCTTGGGGGTAGTCTATTGTTATTTTTGTCATTTCTGAGATCCTGATTCAAAGCCTTACTTTTTGAATCCATCTGAGACATAATAGATTTTATTCTAGCCTCTTATTTCCCTTACTATGAACCTTTATATTTTAAATATATTTCTTGTAAATAACAAATTGCTGTGGTTTGCTTTCTGATCTATTCTAGTACCCTTTTACACTTTATAAGTGAATTCATCATATTCACATTTATGATTATGTTTATTGTGTTATTTTTCCTCTATTGTATCCTTTTACTGTTTCCTCTCCACCATCACTTTTAAAAGAAAAAAAGAAAGGAGGTAAAAAGGAATAGAATAAGCACTAGTTATCTGTCATTTATCCAGTCTTAGCCCATTTCTCTCCTTCTTCCTTCTTTCCCAACCTTAAACCAGTGGCTTTGTCTCTCCTCTTTATTCTTTCCCTCTGTCCTGTCTTTCTCTTCCTTTTAAAATCACCTCTTTGTAATATAAATTAGTTTGACTTGTGATTAATTTATTTCAATTCTATCTTCTTTATCCCAGCCAGTTCTCTGTTTATTTTCTTGTATTTGTACAGTGCTCTTACCCACTCTCCATCTTCAACCTTCCCTAAGGCTGGTAGCTTAATCCTTTGTTGCTTTGTCTTTTGTGGTCTCTCTTACTTATCTACACACTCTGCCTATGTGTCCTCCTCATCTCCCTTGGGTTTAATTATCATCTCTAGGTAAATGGCTCATAGATCAAACTGTCAACAGTCATATCTTAAAATGCTCTAAATGATTACTAATAAGAGAAGTGCAAATTTAAGTAACTCTGAGGCTTCACCTCATATTTTCAAGTTAGCAAACGTGATACAAAATGTAAACAGTTGATGTCATCTCAATGTATCCATCATCAGTTCTTCCTCTGTGCTTCAGTGCTGCATCATCAACTGCATATTGGACATTTCAAACTTGTTGTCCTATAGGCACTTCAAGATCAACATGTCCTAAGCAGAAGGAATAATTCCACCCTCCATCCCATCCATACCTTCCCCAAACCACTACCTTCAAAACTTTTCTTTTTTTGTTAGCAGCACCATCATTCTTTCAGTTTCCAAGGTTCATAACCTTGAGATTGTCCACCACTCCTCATTCTCCCTAGCTCCACATATGCCTGCTATTAGAAAAAGTGACACTATTAATATTTTTGTATATGTGGCACCTTTCTGTCTTTGACCTTCTTAGGGTATATACACTTGTGGGATCAATAGGTCAAATAGTATGAAAAGTTAAATAGTTTTTCTTACGTAATTCCAAATTGTTTTCCAAAATTATTGGACCAATTCACAACTCTACCAATAATGTACTTGTATGCTTGTCTTTCTACTGCACTTCTAGTATCAACTATTTGCATTTTTAAAAATCATCTTTGCTAATTTAAAAAGTATGAGGTAAGACATCAGAATTCCTTTAATTAGCACTTTCAGGGTCACACAGCTAATAAGTGTCATGTGTCTGAGGTTGGATTTGAACTCAGGTCCTCCTGATTCCAAGGCCACAGCTTTATCCATTGCACCACCTAGCTGCCCCTAGACTATGACTTTTGATAGTTTGCATTTCTTCTTTTGAAAACTCTTCACACTCTTTGACCAATTATTTATTGGAGAATGGAACTTGGTCATATTTGAGTGAACCCTCTGTATATCTTGTGTTATATGTGTAAGAAAGATTTTAGGGGGTTAGGCTTCCACAGAAGGATAAGAAATTCCAAGATCTTGTGGATAATCCCTCAACCAATCAGAAAGTTCTCCAAACTTTTCCGTAAACAACTAGTTCTTAAGGAAGAGCCCTAGAGGCTAAACCAGTTGCAACCAGCCAGGTTCAAGGACCGGCTTCAACAGGGCAAAGGCTTTTCTCCACTGAGCTTGCTTAAGAAGCTTATTGAATATGAACTGACACACCCCAAGGGTGGAGATCGCCGCCATTTTTTAGCATGGGACTCATGAAGTGGGCGGAGTTAACAGAACATGGGCCAACATGAGATGGGCTGTCCAGGAAGGGTGTAACTTAGATGAACTAGACCAATAGGGGCCCTGATGGGTGGAGTATGGATCTTACTAACGGTTTAAAAGTTGATTCTACCACTGAACCAGTGCCCACGTGCTACGAAGTGTGTTGTGTCTCCTTCTCTCACGAGAAGCATAATAAAGACTTTCCTTCACTCACTCACTGTAATAGATTTTTGTTTTAGATTTTCCTAACATATGTGTTGAGGTTTTTAAATGCGAAAGTTTTTTATACTTAAGAATTTTTCATCTTATATTTGTTGCAATAATTTACCCAACAGCTTAAAATTTTTAAAATCAGATTGTTTACATTGTCTTTTGTGATTTCTTCTATCCCTTATTTCATTATGAATTCTCCTTCTAACTGTAGTTCTGAATGGTATTTCACTCTTTTCATTTAAAAAAAATGAAGTCAATTAATCAGTCAAAAAAATTTATCGTGTGCCTACTATGACCTTTTATGTCTAGGTCAATTATGATATTATGGTATTATAATATATATTATTATATTATATATTATAATATATGGTATTAGGTGCGAGACTAAACCCATTTTCTACAGAACTGCTTTCTAACTTTCTCAGTTCTTTTCAAATAGATAATCCTTTCCCAAGCAGTTTGTGTTTTTGGTTTTACCAAACACCACCATATTGAATCTATTTGTTTCTTGATTTGTTTTTCTAGTCTGTTCGAACAAAATATTTGGCAAAATCTCCCAAGCTATTCTTGCAGAAAAGATAGGGAGACACGGACTAGATGATAATTCAGTTAGATGGATTTGGAATCTGATGGTACAAGGTGCAACAAATAGTCATTAATGATTCAATGTCAATTTGGAAGGATCCAGAACCACCCAGGAATCTCTGCTTCTCCTTATGCTGTTTAACATTTTTATCAGTGACACAGATGAAGACATAAAAGCCATGCTCTTCAAGTTTTCAGATAATATAAAGGTGAAAGGGATCACAAATACATTGAATTATAGAGTTAGGGCTTAAACAAAGACCTTGATGAGATAAAGTATTGATCCAAATCACACAAGAGGGAATTTGATGAAGATGTATCTAAAGCCTTATATTTAAATTTTAAAAAAATCTACTTTATAGGTACTAGAAGGATGAAGCATGGCTAGATAGCAATTTGTGTGAAAAGGATATGGGATCATTATTGAAATGTAAGCTCAATGTGAGTCAACACTGCGGCTATGACATAGCGGACATAGCGGCTAAAAAAGATATTGGGATCTTGGGCTTTGTCAAGAGTGGCATGGTGCCCAGGACTAAGGAGGTGATCATTCCAGACACGAGTGTTGTGTTCAGTTCTGGGTGCTGCATTTTAGGTCTTTTGAGAAGGATAATGGTATTTTAGAGAGAATTTAAAGAAGGCTGACCATGGTGGTGAAAGACCTTGATTTCATGCCACATAAGGATTAGATGTTAGGAATATGCATACTTAGAAAGGAGAAGCAAAGAGGAAGAGAAGGGAAGAAGCATTTATTAAGTACCTCCTATGCGTCAGCATTGTGCTAAGTCCGTTACAAACATTATCGCATCTGGTCCTCACAACAACCCCATGAGGCAGGTGGCATTATGATCTCCATTTTATAGTTGAGAGTTAGGATTAGACATACAGTCAGGGGTAAAGTAACTTCAGAGTTACATAGCTAGCAAGTATCTGAGGTCAAATTTGAACTCAGGTCTTCCAGACTCCAGGCCTAATATTCTATTTCCTATACCATCTTTCTGCCTTCTAAGGGAAGACTTAAGGGAAGACCATGATAGTTGTCCTCAGGTAATCAAACAGAACCCCAACCCAGTTTAATACATTTTACTTATTTAATAAATTTGGGGGACTATTAATAATCTGGAGGTTCTTTAATAAATATGGATAACTTTCCTCATAAGCAGTTGATTCTCTCTCCTTCCCCCCCTCCTTCTCTATCCCCACTGTCTCTGTCTCTCTCCCTTCTCTCTGTCTTTCATATTTATACATACATATATGTACATATATATACATTCACACACATATATACACATACACACATATGTATAAACATTTATACATACCCCAAACCTTAGTTTCCCAGAATTAAATACATATTAAAGTTACTGGTTATAAAATATAATAATAATATAATCAAGGACGACAATCAACAAACATTCATTAAGTGCCTACTATGTGCCAGGCAATATGGTAAGTGCTAAAAGAGGAAAAAGACAGTAAGGAGCTCACAATCTAATGGGGGAGATGACATGCAAACATACATAAAAACAAAGCACATCCAGGATAACAGGAAATAGCAAAGGGAAGTCACAAGATTTAGGGAGCGGTTGGGAAAGGCTTTCTGTAAAAGAGAGGATTTTAGTTGGGACCTAAAGGAAGCAATAATTGTTGAGTATTTTAGCTATGAGAAAGATCATAGCCAGAGTGATTCCTATCCCTTTAACTATGGATGACTTCTCTTTACTTCTGGAAATATAGTTTCACTATTCATTTAGGTCATGATACAAAACAAAATCTCTTCAATCAATTGAAATAGTTCCATTAAGAAAGATTTCTCTATTATCTTCCATTTGTTGTTCAGTTTTTAAAAATTCTGAACTTTATATCAATGAAAATGAGCACTTCCATATACAAAGCAGAAAAGAGAGTTGCCCACAAACCCACAAATCTCTATCATGTATAGCTTGGTTTTCTAATATATGTTACGTTCTACTTGTTACTTTCAAAGCTGTGCTGTTTGTCTCTAAGTATGTATGTATATGTGTATGTATTATATGTATATATATATCTGTAAAATATTTTCAATGAAGCTGGAAAGATAGATAGACCACGTTGTGGAGGGCTTTAACAGTTAGGCAGTGGAGTTCCCATTTTATCTCAGAGGCAATAGAAAGCCACTGGAGTTTAGCTCTGCCATTGTTAAAGTATTTGTCCTTTCTGGTCCTCAGTTTCTTCATCTGAAAAGTGAGGAGTTGATACTGAATGATCTCTAATGTTGCTTCTAGCTCATTTTGTGATTCTATAATTTCCTGAGGAAGAGGTTGAGTATAGGGATGGTGAGGAAAGGAAAGCATTACAAATTACTTCTGTTCATCTCAAACCTACGTTGCCACTAGTATCAATTTCCTAGGCAACTGTAGTCCTGTCTCTCTCTCTATTGCATGCTTCATTTCAAGATGCATGAGAGCAGGGAAAGCACAGAGAGGGAGAGCACTGCACAGCCATGCCCTGACTCAACTGGTTCAAACAAACCAGGACCAGTGATAGCCGTGACCTACTATAGCAACCTGTAGTATAGCTTCGATTAAGGAATGCAGTTTGCAAGTTAGTCTTCATTTGAAATGGAAATGAAATTAGGTATTTGCAGGTTATTCAGCAGTCATGGAAAGCATATTCAGCATATTCAGTAAGGATTCTGCAGCTGCATTATGTGATGACTAACACTTGGGATGTTCATCAAGTCTGAAGGATCCCTATTCTACCGTGGGTGGACCTTTTTATGCTCTCATCCAGTTAGGAAACCAAGATGGCTCTGGCTACCAGGCTTATGGAAATATGGTTTGAGCCTAAGCCGCTTGAGTCACTCAAGTCCCTGAGGGATAGACAGCATCATTACCTTTCAGGGAAGAAAATAAAATTATCCCAACTGTTGTGGTGTTAGTAGGAGGGGAAACCTTGGGAGATAACAATCTTATCACAAGGAGGTTGGAAATGTCAAGAGCTAATTGAGAGTTTTCTCCCAACTGATCAAAGATGGGAGAAATGATTATTAATAACCAATGATTTGAAGAGATTCAGAGTCCCCCCTTTTTCTATAGTCCTCATTTCAAAGTTCAGTCTCTTGAGGGATATTACTAATAATGATATTGGATTAACTTTCCTAACAATCTTGTTTAGACCAGACTCCACCCAGGTGGGGAAGCCATAGTGCTCTACTCAGATTTGGGTGGGGATAAATTCTTTGAATAGATTGCCCAAAGCTGGGGGTAATCTAGAAGTAAGTGACATAATCAAAGTTCATTAGAATAGGTCCAGCCCCCATTGTAATATTAATTTTCTCTCATTACTTGTTAACCAATCAGAGTTGATTACTACCCTCTGGAACATCCACTTTTCCAAGGCCATATAAGCCATGAGCCTGCCACCATGAGGGTCTTTGACATTTGAGAGTGCTACTGACCTCTTTTTTTAAATTTTAGTATAATTAATAAAATGACCAATTACTCCATTATGCCTCTTGGACATTTTAAACACCACAAGGAAAAAGAAAAGAAATTTTTAGGAGCCAGGCTCTTACTGCTAGATAGAACACTGGAGGATGGAATATATTGATTCAGCCTGCTTCACGTAAATGCATAAATGACTGAATCATTCACTCAGTATTGAAAACTTACTATGTCCTGGGTGCTGGTGATACAAATACAAAAGTGAGCAGGTCTGACCTCAAGGAGCTTGCACACATGTTCACAGATAAGTAAGTGGAAGATATCTCTAAAATAAATCCAAAGTGCTTGGGGTAGGTCACTAACAAGGAAAGAGACATGAGTAGGAAAGGTCTCTTGAAGGATATGGCCCTCGAGGGGAGTCTCCTTGGGAGCTAGAGGTTCCAGAGCAGAAGGTGAGGAGGCAGATGAAACCCTCTAGAAAGCAGGCCAGTTTGGCTGAAGCAAAGAGAATGTTAGGGGAAATAACATGGAACCAGCTTTGAAAGGTAGACTGGAGCCAGATTCTGAAGCACTCTAAGTGACACAGAAGTGGCTGTGTTTGGGCCTTGAGGTGATAGGGACACACTGAAGCTTCTTGAGCTGTGGAAGGATGAGTTCAGACCTACGCTTTAGGAAGAACCACTTGGAAGCTGTGGGAAGGAGGTATTGAAATGGAGAGAGAGTGGAAGCAGGGAGACTAATAAGGAAAGTATTGTGAATATTGCAAAGCGTGCCTCTTCCTCTGGTCCATATATATGTATATTTTTAAAATAATTCATTTTAAACTTAAATATACAATGAGAAAAGAAAAAGAAACATTATAAACTTAAATACAAAATAAGAAAAGAAAAAAAAGCATTGCCATGTGCCTAGCAGAATGTAAGAGAGGATTCAAAATATACAGCAATAAATTTCCATTTCAAGAAAGCCTATGTAATAAATACCACACTGTCCATCTTTGCTTCCTTGTAAGTTTTCTGTTGCTCTCTGCTGTGCACTTTTTACTGTTATTTCCCCCCCCTTCTTTCTGTCCCCATTCCCCAAGAAGGCTACAATTAAGGCTGGAGATATGTGTGTGCATATATATATATATATATATATATATATATATATATATATATACACACACACACACACACACACACACACATATATACATACACACATACATATATGCATATATGTGTATGTGTGCATATATGTATATACATACATGCATATATATGTATATGTGCATATGTATGTATATACAAAGTATGTATGTGTATATATATAATACACAGCATACGTATATACACATAGATACATACACTTGCATGTACATACATATACTTAGATATATATATGCATAACCTTAGATATCTATAATCATACTCATATAAAGACATACATATTCATATGCATCTATGTAAGACTGTACTATGCTTAATTTAACCTCTGTTTCTCTGAGGGTAGATAATATTTTCCTTCATAGGTCCAAGTCTTTCCATATTTTTCTAAGTCCACCAACTCATCAGTTCTTACACTATGCATATACACTTTAAAGAAATCCCTTTCACACTTCAGAAATGGGAAAGATGAGAAAATTATTTTTTCAATAGCAATAGCACACACAAAAAAATTAGTCCCCCTATGGAATAGCACAAAATCCTGAATAATGAAGAATAAAATGATTTGAAACCCTGAGAACTCCAGAGTGGCTTCTCCCTAAATAGAAATATTTTTCTTGTTCTAGGTAAAAGTTTAGAGAGATTCTTTTCTAATTCTTTTTTCATTGCTAGCCAGTCCCCAGAGAAAGGCCATTGAAAATCATACTTGTGTGTTGAGCCGCCAGGATCCTTTCTGTTCATGCTCTGGCTGGCTTTGCTTAAACATAACACTAAGAAATTTGATTATTTTCTGTACATTTCTGCCTTCCCCTTTGGTTTTTTCAATTGCCAATGGAACTGGGAACTTGGGGAGGCTTCCTTCTCCCCCCCATCTTCTACTGGCTGCCCAAATGGTGGGGGCCTGACTCTATTCGGTATCTCTCCTTTTTCTGAATGGTTCTGGCCAAATTTATGGATTCTCACTGGACGTCCATTCCTAAATGGTACAAAGGCTCAGTCTTGGCACTGATCCACAGCAAGTGAGAAACATGATGTACATCTCCTGAGCCTCCCATGCAGAATCATCGGCCTCTAGGGGCCAGTGAATGGGCTCAGGCTTACAAAATTCTGAGGAGAAGACTTTATATGGTAGAGGGTGGTGTCAGTTCCCATGAATATTCTGGGCAGTCAGAGGCTGGTGTTATCAAGATCCAACAAACTCCTTAGCTGAGTTTCCTCCATCCCTTTGACCTATAGTGGAGGCTGGAGAGATGATCTCAACCAAGTGGGCATAGTGTAAACTGAAATATCTTGGCTTTGTTGACTTTAAAAAAGGGGGGAAAACCCCTTTGTTTTACTTTTGCATTTCCATTTATCATAAACAAAGAAGACTGATCTTTTGTTTCTCCAACAAAAGGGATGTTTATTTTATTCAGATCTGCTTTCACCTCCAGCTTCATTGTATTAGGTGTAGGGGCAGGACCGCTCCCCACCATGGCCTGTAGTTTAGTTACCCTGTAGTTTCCTTTCCCCTACCTCCAGCCACCTGCTTCCCTTCCTGGTCCACGGGTCATTGTTCTCCCTTTGTTATTTATTGAATGATCCACTGAGCACAGATGGAGTAGGGAGAGTTTCAAAGGAAGGGTAGGTTGGTCCTACTTCTCATCATCAAATGCACTCTTGGCAGAAAGGCCAAAAGGGGAAGTCACCCCAGGGATTCCAAAGCTCCATGTTGCATCACACATTTGCTGTGAATAACTTCTCATTAGGGTGAAGGTGTTTGCAAATCTGTTTTCCCAAGGCTTGGTTTGGCATGGAATGTTTATTGGGCAGGAACAATTCTCTGTTGCTCCCGTAGAATCCCCAGTGGCCTCCTCACTAGGGGAACAAGAACCTGAGCACCTACTGTGTGCAGAGGGAGATGAATAGAAGCTAGGGAAGGAATACAATAGAAGACACAGTTACTGCCCTCAAGGAAGGTACAAGGCAGAAATGTAATATAAAGAGCACAGGATTCTGCCATTTACCAATTATGTTGTCTTGGGCAAGCCATATAACTTTCCTGAGTCTCATTTTCTGGGACTAAACCTATAAAATGGACACAATGATACTTGTGCTATCTACTTTACTACAATAGGTCATTTGGCTAACCACCAAGCATTACTAAGAGCTTACTGGGAGCTTGGCACTGTGCTAAGCCCTGAAAATACAAAGAAAGGCAAAACCAGCCTCTTCCCTCAAGGATCACACATTCTAGTGGGGAGTAAACAACTGAATACACATAAGATTTATACTGTATGGGGTAACTGGGAAGGTGATCTCAGCGGGAGGGTACTGACAGATGAGGATGGGGGAGTAGGTTGGGGAAGGCCTTCTGTTGGAAGAAACTTTAATGGTGCCAGGGAAGCCAGTTGGTGAAGATTGGGAATGAGAACATTTCAGGCATGGTAGACCACCAGTGCCATACATGGAGTCAGGAATGGAGTATCCTGTCCATGGAAGAACAAGGAGACCAGTGATACTGTATCACAGCCTATGAGGAGGGGAGTAAAGTGTGAGAAGACTGGAGACATAGGAAGAGGCCAGATTGTGAAGGGCTTTAAAAGCCCCGTAGAAGATTTTCTATTTGATCCTAGAGGTGATAGGGGGGCATTGGAGTGACATGGTCAGATCTGTTTTTTATTTTAGGGAGATCATTTTGGCAGCTCAGTGGAAGATAGAGTAGAATGGGGAGAGACCTGAGGCAGGGGATCCGAGCTGACTTAGGCTAAGTCAGTGATGTTCACCCCCCTCTCCCCCAGACCCTGGCAGTGCATCTCCTGCTTGCCTCAACACTTCTGGCTGAGTCTCAGGACAGCCAGACCTCTTCCTTTCCAAGACTGTTTTTTCATGCATAAGTCTGCTTTGGGGCAGCTGGGCCAGGTTATTCAGAGTATGGAGGGATGTTTCTACAAGGGAAAGTCAATAACACCAGCTCCCTTCAGTGTAAGTGCCCAGATACTAGGAAGAGAGAGAGTATTTATAATTCTGGCTAGTCTTGTAATATTTAGGACATGAATTGAGGAAATTACTTAAAAATAACTTCCAAGTCCTGCATAAACTAAATACATTAATGCAGGCAGTGGGGGAGGTGTCTGAAGAGTAAGTACATAGCCAAAAGGCTCTTTGTGGGACTATGCATCAGGCTTCTTAGAGACAGATGGTTCTTTTTTTTTTTTTTTGGGTGAGTCAATTGGGGTTAAGTGACTTGCCCAGAGTCACACAGCTAGTGAGTATTATGTGTCTGAGGCTGGATTTGAACTCAGGTCCTCCTGATGCTAGTGCTAGTGCTCTATCCACTGTACCACCTAGCTGCCCCAAGACAGGTGGTTCTTGAAGGTTGTATAGGAATTCAGAAAGCACAGGTAGTGACTTGAGTAAAGGGATAAGGATAGATTGTAGAAAAGTCTATGTGTAATAATAATAATAATAATAATAATAATAATAACTGCTATTCATATTGTACTTTAAAGTGAGAGGAAACACACCAGGAAGAGTCCTGGGTTCAAACTCTGGCTTTGCCCATTTACTGTCTATGTAACTTTGGGTAAGAAACTTAATCTCTCTGTGCCTCAGTTTCCACCTCTATATGTAACATGGGTTGTACAGAGCTTCTGCAAGTATTCTCTTCTTGCTTCTGGTTGACCATATGGGAGGTTCTGACTCAAGGGCTTGCAGTGGGAAATCAAGAATTCCCTATTTGTCTGTTGAGCTAGAAAGGTTAATAACAGTGAATACACTGAAGGAGTGTGAGGGGAAAGCCTCTCTGTTCTTTTCTGTCTGTGAGGTATAGAGGTTCCAGCTGCAATCATGTAATGGTTTCTACAGTCTGGCTTCATTAGCCTTTTCAGGCTTATTTCATATTACTTCTTTTTACCCAATCTCTATTCCAAGCAAATGGACCTCCATGGCATTCCATCTCCTATCTCTGTGGTCACTCATGAATGTCTTCACTCCACCTCCACCTCCACTTCCACCTCTGCTTTCCAATCAGGCCACAGCTCACTTCCTTCACCAGATCTTTTCTTTTCTTTTTTTTATTAATTTTATTTTTAGTTTTCAACATTCACTTTTATAAGATTTTGAGTTTTAAATTTTTACCCCTTCCTTCTCTCCCCCTTCCCTAAGAGGACATGTAATCTGATATAGGCTATATATATATATATATATATATATATATATATACAATCATATTAAACAGATTTCCACATTAGTCATGTTATAAAAAAGAATCAGAACCAAAGGGAAAAACCACAAGAAAAAACAAAAAACAAACAACAACAAAAAAAACAAAGAGAGAGAAAATAGTATGCTTCAATCTGCATTCAGACTCCATAGTTCTTTCTCTGGATGTGCATAGCATTTTCCATCTTTGGTCTTCTGGAATTGTCTTAGATCATTGCATTGCTGAGAAGAGTTAAGTCTATCAAAGCTGGTCATCACACACTGTTGCTGTTACTGTGTACAATGTTCTCTTGGTTCGGCTCACTCCACTCAGCATCAGTTCATATAAGTCTTTCCAGGTTTTTCTGAAATCTGCCCATTCATCATTTCTTATGGAACAATAGTATTCCATTACATTCATATACTGCAATTTGTTCAGCCATTCCCCAATTGATGGGCATCTCCTCAATTTCCAATTCTTTGCCACCACAAAAAGAGCTGCTATAAATATTTTTGTACATGTGGGTCCTTTACCCATTTGTGTGCTCTCTTTGGGACACAGACCTAGAAGTAGCATTGCTGAGCCAAAGGATATGCATAGTTGGGTTTTTTTTTTTTTTGGCAATTGGGATTAAGTGACTTGACCAAGGGTCACACAGCTAGTGTCAAGTGTTTGGTCTGAGGCTGGATTTGAACTCAGGTCCTCCTGACTTCAGGGCCAGTGCTTTATCCACTTTGCCACTGAGCTGCCCCTATGCATAGTTTTATAGCCCTTTGGGTATATTTCCAAATTGTTCTCCAGAATGGTTGGATCATTCACAACTCCATCAACAATGCATTAGTGTTCCAATTTTCCCACATCTTCTCCAACATTTATCATTTTCCTGTTTTGTCACGTTAGTCAATTGAATAGGTGAAATGTGGTACCTGAGAGTTATTTTAATTTGCATTTCTCTAATCAATAGTGCTTTAGACTATTTTGTAATATGACTATAGATAGCTTTAATTTCTTCATCTGAAAACTGCCTGTTCATGTCCTTTGACCATTTATCAATTAGAGAATGACTTGTATTCTTATAAATTTGACTCAATTCTCTATATGTTTTAGAAGTGAGGCCCTTATCAGAGAAACTAACTACAAAAATTGTTCCCTAGCTTTCTGCTTCCCTTCTAATCTTGGTTGCATTGGCTTTGTTTGTGTAAAACCTTTTTAATTTAATGTAATCAAAGTCATCCATTTTGAATTTCATAATGTTCACTGTCTCTTGTTTGGTCATAAATTTTTCTGTTCGTCATAGATCTGACAGGCAAATTATTCCTTGCTCTCTTAATTTGCTCATAGTATCATTCTTTACATCTAAATCATGTACCCATTTTGACCTTATCTTGGTATATGGTGTAAGATGTTGGTCTATGCCTACTTTCTGCCATACTATTTTCCAGTTTTCCCCCATAGTTTTTTTCAAATAGTGACATTCTTATCCCATCAGATCTTTCCTAATCCTTTTATCCCCCAACTGGGCTAAATTATTGACTCTTTCATTCTTCAGATTACTTTGTGTATGTTTTGTGTTAACTTATCTGTATGTATTTTAGACATGTTTTGGACTGAGGGGAGGAAATTGGATGTAGTTTTGATACATTAATAAGTTTTCCTGCTGGTAAGACCAGTCAGTCTGGATTCTGATCTGAACTCTGGGCCACAGTCTCAAAGGACAAAGTTGGCAGAACATTACTTGGAAGGGCTTGCTACTCATGGACAATTCCTGAGTAATGACCCTTGGTGGAGGTAAAGAACCTAGAATATTAGAGCTAAAGGGGACCTCAGAGAGGGTCTGGTTCAGGGATCATCAGCCTTTTAAGAGAGAAAAGTCTTTTGAGGGATAATATTCCTTGATTATAACTTTTGAAGGACCTCATTACATTTTATATGTTTTTGATTGATGCCAGAGAAATTTTATATCCATCTTCTTTCTACTGGTCCATTAATCTTTATTATACTATACAGTTTATGCAGTTGATACAATATAATTGAAAGCTCAAATAACATTTATTACTATATGTCCAGAAGGCCTTTGTTAAAAGGTATAAATGTGGCTTAGGAAGCCGGAGGGCTGGTTTTAAGGAGATCCTATAAACTTCTACCATAAGCACCTAAGTGGAGCCACAGTGAGAGAATCTATGGGCCATCATTAAACTTAAGAGTTAGGTGGTACAGTGGATAGATAGAGCTCTAGATCTGGAGTCAGAAGGAGCTGAGTTCGAATCTGCTCTCAGGCACTTACTGGCTTATGTGACCCGGGGCAAGTCACTCAACCAATGCCTGCCTCAGTTTCCTCATCTGTAAAATCGGCTAATAATAATAACACCCACATCCCAAGATTATTGTTAGGATAAAATGAGATAATATTTGCAAAGTGCTTTGCAAATCTTGAAGCACGATATAAATGCTAGTTATTACTAATATGGGGCAGCTAGATGGTACAGTGGATAGAGTTCTAGGGCTGGAGTCAGGAAGACTCCCCTTCCTGAGTTCAAATCTGGCCTCAGACACTTCCTAGCTGTGCGACCCCAAGCAAGTCACTTCACCCTGTTTGCCTCAGTTTCCTCATCTGTAAAATGAATTGAAGAAGGAAATGGCAAACTACTCCAGTACCTTTGGCAAGAAAACCCCAGGCGTAGCCATGAAGAGTCATACGCAACCGACGTGACTGAACAAGAACGACAGCCGCACGGTAGTGGCTAACCTCTGATCTAATCCAACTCTCTCATTTTCAGACGAGGAAAGTGAGTCCCGGACAGGTACAGTGACTTGTCTTTGGTCACGTAGCAGATAGCTGCTCCTTCTTACTCTGCCCATGGATCCGTTAGTGTCCGGATTGCTGAGTCATCTTTCCAGGGGTTTACGCACTGTCCTAAATAGCCGAGCCTGCCATCTGGGCAGCTGCCCCCAGCTATTACTTACTTGATACTGAGCCACTAACAGCCAGGTTGATATATTCAATCCAGCAAATACTAATTAAGCTCTTACTCCTTAACGGCAAGGCTCTGACACAAAGACCACACCCCGAGTGAGCTTCGCTCTCGAGGAGGCTGCACTCTACTGAACATTAGGCGAACATAAGGCGACGGGCTGCAAGCTCCCGGGGAAGGGCGATGTTTCATCTTTGTCTTTGTCAAGCAAAGTGCTCTGCCCGTGTAGGCACTTAATAAATGCGTATAGATTGATTGATTAAAGAAGTTCTCAGATTCTCTTAGCAAAGACCTGACTTTTATAGCCTGCCTTGGATGCAGATTTAGAATCACATAATGTCAGAGCTGTGAGGGACCTCAGAGATCATCTCAGAGAGAGAAGGAAAGAGAGGGAGAGAGAGAAAGACGGAGAGGGAGAGACACAGAGAGAGACTGAGATAGAGCGAGCGAGCTAGACAGACAGAGAGAAGAGAGAGACAGAGACAGAGAGAGACAGAGAGGGAGAGAGAGAAAAGAGAGAGAGAACTAGAAAGACAGACAGAGAGAGAAGAGAAGAGAGAGACAGAGAGACAGAGAGACAGACAGAGAGAGACAGAGAGAGAACAGAGAGAGAGAGGAGAGAGGGAGAGAGAGGGAGAAAGGGAGAGGAAAGGGAGAGGGGGAAAGGAGGAAGGGAGAGAGGGGAGAGAGAAAGACAGAGAGGGAGAGAGAGACACAGAGAGAGACAGATAGAGAGAGCGAGCTAGACAGTCAGAGAGAAGAGAGAGACAGAGACAGAGAGAGACAAAGAGAGAGAGACAGAGAGAGATAGAGAGGGAGAGAGAGAAAAGAGAGAGGGAACTAGAAAGACAGACAGAGAGAGAGAAGAGAAGAGAGAGACAGAGAGACAGACAGAGAGAGACAGAGAGAACAGAGAGAGAGAGGAGAGAGGGAGAGAGAGGGAGAAAGGGAGAGGAAAGGGAGAGGGGGAAAGGAGGAAGGGAGAGAGGGGAGAGAGAAAGACAGAGAGGGAGAGAGAGACACAGAGAGAGACAGAGATAGAGAGAGCGAGCTAGACAGTCAGAGAGAAGAGAGAGACAGAGACAGAGAGAGACAAAGAGAGAGAGACAGAGAGAGAGAGAGGGGAGAGAGAGAAAAGAGAGAGAGAACTAGAAAGACAGACAGAGAGAGAGAAGAGAAGAGAGAGACAGAGAGACAGACAGAGAGAGACAGAGAGAACAGAGAGAGAGAGGAGAGAGGGAGAGAGAAGGAGAAAGGGAGAGGAAAGGGAGAGGGGGAAAGGAGGAAGGGAGAGAGGGAGAAAGAAAAAGAGGAGAAAGAGGGAGGGGGAAGAGAAGGGAAGAGAAAGAGGTAAAGGGAGAGGTAGAAAGAGGAAGAGAGAGAGAGAGAGAGAAGGGAGAGTGGGAGAGAAAGAGGGAGAAAGGGAGGGGAGAGAGTGAGAGGAAGGAGGGAGAGAGGGAGGGGGAGAGAGTGAGAAAGAAAAAGAAAAGGAGATGAAAGAGGGAGAGGGGGAAGAGAAGAGAAAGAGAGGAAGGAGGGAGAGAGGGAGAGGTAAGGAAAATGCAAGGAGACATATAGAACCATATGAAATAGTTAAAAACTTATGAGAAAAATCGTATTTCCAAAATTCAGGCTCAGTGTTTCAGATTTGGCTTGCTAAACATTCACCTCACAAGATGAAGGCTATAGGGCTGAAAGGGATTTTCACAGGCCTCTCATTTTATGACACCAAGACCCAGCAGGGCTGTGACTTTCCAGAGGATTCTATTAGAAATAGGATTTGAACCACGGTTCTCTGACTTGAGAGCCAGTGCCCTGGCCTTCCGCCAGTGCCTCCCCATGTAAGGACACTTAGAATTGTTACTTTAATTTTCTTTGGTCTCTGACAGCAGCAGGTCCATCTCGTATAAGTGCCCATGATGGGAAAAGGGACATTTGTGAGTTCCTTTCTTTTTGCCATAACAAGGTACACAAATTAGGGCTTTGGTTCTTAAAGTGCTCAGGGGTGGAGACCCTGGAAAGAGCGTAAGTCAATACTTTATAGCTTCATTTGATGTTCACATTGAAAAAGCAAAAATGGACGTCTGAAAACAAGAAGGAAGAGCTCTGGGAATTATGAATGATAATTACTGCTTAGCTTACAGTCGCTAGGTAATCGAAATAAGAGCGATCAAACAAACAAACAAAAAAGATTGGAAAGGGAAAGGAAGATCACACATGGGGCAAGGAGTCCGCAGTACTAGTCCTGATTCTATCCAACTCTAGCTCTGTGACCTTGGGCAATGGACTTTATGTCGCATTATTTTAGTTTCTTGATCTGTAAACCACCAGGGAGTCTCCAAACTTAGTTCCTTGGAAGCGAATCAAGATGAAACAGACAAAATAATTTAGAGGAATAATGGGAGAAAGCAGTTGGACTCTTGCCCCCAGAGTGACCAAGGTTCCCTTTCTTCCAGTGGAATTATGGAGTTGTTCCTAGTTCAAACAGATGACAATGGGCCAGAACCATTAGCTTGTTCTATCTGCCAGCAGCCCACTAGAGCTTTCCTATTCACTGGGTGGATTTGCTGGGGAGCCAGGGAGGGGACAGGAGAAGGATTTTTCCATGGATAAGTGAAACGCCCACCACTTAACCACTCAATTTGCCATACATGGCTCACACTTGCTCTCTTACCATTGTTGCCAGTGACAAATACTGACAGCTTTAAAAGGAGCTTGTGTTAAAGAAAAATAATGTCTGTTAGAGCTGGAGTCTGTTTTCAAGGGGAAAAATCCCCCACTAAATTTGCTGCCAGTCATGTGGCGGCTGTCATGTAACTCCCTTTTTTTCCTTCTAGTATAATGGCCATTTGGCATTTTTGCCAGGTTCTGCTTCAAGTCTGGCTCCCCAGCCTGCCTATATGTACCACCCACGCCTTTCTTCCCCGGCCTGTGCTACACAGTTGCCTGATCAAGCCAAGAAATGTCAGAGAAAATGCTTCTATGAGGGTCAGCTAGAGGCAAAATATTCAGTCCCAAAGATCATCATGGCTAGGGTCAGATTCTCTCCACGGACTATGCTGTGCAAATTCCCTCTGGCAGAGAATGAAGAGGCACATCTGGGAACTGGTCTTAGAATTCAGCCACTGGCCACTAGCACCTCAGGATTGGAGAAATAGAGTTGGAAGGAACCTCTCGCAGGCCGCTTAGTCCAACCTGTGCCTGAGTAAGAGTCTCCTCTACAATGTAATGCAAGTGGACATCCAACCTTTGCTTGAAACCTCCACCAAGGGGAAATCCTGCATCTCTGGAAGTAAGTCCCTTTCCATTTTGGAATAGCTCTAATTAATAGGTAGTTTTTCCTTCTACTGAGCTGAAATCTGTTTCTTTTCAGGCTCCACCCACTAATCCAATTTTGCCCTCTGGGCCAAGCTGAATAAGTCTGTTCCTCTTTCATTGGTCATCTTAGAATGCATTCTTTCATCTTTGAAGTCAAATACCACAATGCCTTTCTTTCTTTTCCTTTTTTTTTTTTTGGTGACTTTCTCTGGGTCACACAGCTAGTAAGTGTCAAGTGTTTGGTCTGAGGCTGGATTTGAACCCAGGTCCTCGTGACTCCAGGCCCCGTGCTCTATCCACTGTACCACCTAGCTACCCCTTCAATGTCTTTCTAACTATACAATAGCTGGTGTCACAAATTAACCACTGGGTCAAAATAAACATGGATCTGATGTAGCATGATATTTCTTGCTTTCCAATCCTCTTCATCCTCCCTGAAAGAGATACAGTTATGGTGCTGAGCATTCCCTGCCTTACCTTGCCTAACATCAATCCATCCCATTTCCTATACCCAACCTTCACATCAAGTAGGGCTTCTCCACAGGTGAGTCCTGGGTGAATGCCCAAGTAGGTCCAAAAACTAAAGAATGGAAGACTGAGTCAGCCCATGATCCATCTGTCTCAGAATCATGGTATGTCTCTCTGACAGGGGCATGTTTTAAGGACAATGGTATCCTTAGTAACAGCCAGAAAAATTGGGAAATGTTACCAAGCATTTTTGTTTCCTTGTTCTTCTCCATGAATTTGTCCAAACCTTTTGAAAATTGTATTCTATTAGAGGACTTTGTACAGAACATTACATTGTAAGCTCCTTGAGGGCAAGGTCTTTCTTCCTATTCATAGAGGACACTTTATGGTTATTTTTTGAGTCCTCCTGGATCAGAGTGAATGTAAATAGTAACTGCTTCTCTTTTGGCTAGCAATCCTGAGGGTCTTCGCCTCCCAGTTTGATTTTTTTTTTCCTTTTCTTCTTTTTCTTTCTTTTTTTTTTTCCTTTTGATTAAAGGGGCCATCCCTTTACTCACTTCTTAAAGAATCCTATTCACTGAATGGGTGTTGCCTCACTCAAAGTGAGAATCTGAAAAGACCTTAGCTTAACAGGGCCAAGGTCTTCCACTGCATCCTGGGCCATCTCCAGTCCTCCTGATCCATATCTGGCCACTGACCCAGATGGTTCTGGAGGAGAAAGTGAGGCTGGTGACTTTGCACAGCCCTCCCTCACTCAAATCAAAGTCAATTGCAAGTCATGTCATCATCTCCCTAATGTCATAGTCCTCTTCCAGAAAGAAGGACAAATCACAACACATCCACAGTCCCCAGCACATAGGACAATGCCTGGCACATACTAAGTATTTAATAAATGTTTATTGGATGGGGCTGGATTAGAACAGTGGGAAGCCTCCTGAGGATTAGACCTGGTGATGTAACTGAGTACACCAGAAAGCACAGTGAGGACAGGGCCCTGGTTTGCATGTCAGCTATGGAGTCCAGAAGTAGTAACATTGGCGTAAAGGTCAGAGTGCTGTAGATGTGAATTGTTGTAAGATCAGGACTACTTGTTAATAAAAACCCAAGCCCAAACAGAGGGGATTAAGATCAATAAGGATTCTATAAACCACTTGAAGGAAATAGGTAACATGACCTCATTAAGCAAGACCATAGGGTTAAGACAGGCACCTAGGTGGTTCAGTAGATAGAGCACGGGGCACAGAATCAGGTGGACCTGAGTTCAAATGTAATCTCAGACACTTACTAGCTGTGTGACTCTGGGCAAGTCACTTAATCCTGTTTGCCTCAGTTTCCTTATCTGCCGAATGAGCTGGAGAAGGAAATGGTAAACCACTCCAGCATCTCTGCCAAGAAAACCCCAAATGGGGTCACAAAGAGCCAGACAAGACTGCAATGACTGAACAACAATATAATAGGGCTAAGATCTAAAGATCATCTAGTCTAGAACCTGTGGGTTCTGTGAACATGCTTTTTGTTTTGTTTTTATATTTTTAATAACTATTTTTAATATGACTGGTTTCTTTTATAATCTTAGGCATTTTATGCATTTGAAAACATTATTCTGAGAAGAGGTCCAATAAGCTTCTTCAGACCTTCTAAAGTGTCCATTACTCCAAAAAAAGGTTAAGAACCTCTGTTTAAACTGTTAAGAAGATGAATGCTTTGTAAATTTTTTTTCTTTCTTTGTCTTTAAAGAAAGAAATCATTAGTGTTTTCCCTCACTTCCTTTGGTATTTAAACTTCAGCTCTTTCTAGGCTATGAAACTTTACCTGGTGTCCAAATCCTTTCATCTACCTCTAATTACTCTAGAATCCTCAAAAAAGCCCTCGAGCTGAATAGAAGGTTATATCTTTCACAACAGTGCATAAAAGAAAAATTTATAACTAACCATTGGATAGAGAATATTCCTAAAGATCAAATAGGCAGGCGATTATATTTAAAAAAGACACTTTTGCACAAATAAAATTCATGCATTTAGCATATGGAAAGATTCACACGAGGGGAAAATATTTGCTTTAAGTATCTTGGATAAAAGTTTGAGATGTATGCAGAATTAAAATAAATCCATAAGACTAAGAGCTATTCTGTAATAGATGATTGACCAAAGAATGTGAATGTTTTTCAACAGAGGAAACCAACTGGCAATTATCAGAGAAGATGTTCAAAACTGTTAATTATTAGAGAAATATAAATTTAAAAAAACCCTCTGGGTTATCACCTTACTGTCATCAAACTGGCAATGATGATGAAAGATAGAAATATTCAATAATGGAAGGCCTATGAGAAGCCGGGCACTGTTGGAAGAAGTGTGAACTTGTCCTAACATTTTGAAAAGCAATTTAGAAGTATTCAAGAAAAGTTAGAAAATCTTTCCTACCCTTTGACCCAATAATCCCATTACTGGAACTTATACCCCAGGGAAGTTATTGACATCAGGAAAAGGCACATATGTGCAAAAACCATTCATAGCAGCACTAATTGTAATAGCAAAAAGTTGGAAATAAACTATGTACCCAACAATTGACGAATGGCTGAAAAAAAATTCTGGTATCAGAATATAATGGGATATTACTATGCTGTAAAGAACAAAGTTAAATAATTCTTCATCTGTAAAATAGAGATAATAATACCTCCTATAAAATATATAATGCACTTTACCAACTTAAAAGTGCTTCTTCTTCATCTTCTTCATCATCATCATCATCACTATCATCCTTATCCTCCTCCTCCTCCTCCTCATTGTCACTTTGTCATTTCACTCTGTATCTGTTCATACAAGTCTTTCCAGGTTTCTCTGAATCTTTTTTTTTAGTCATTTTAAAATATTCCATTACATTCATGTCATAATTTATTTGGTCATTTCCCAACTGATGGGAACTCCCTAGTTGAGAACTTCCTGATCATATCCTTTGACATTTATTTGTTGGAGAATGGCTCTAGTTCTTATATATTTGAATCACTTCCTTATAGATCTTAGATATCAGACCTTTTGCAAAGAAACATGCTATACTTTTTCACCCCCTCTCATTTAACTTTCCCTCCTGATTTCATTGGAATTAATTCTATGTAAAAGCTTGTCAATGTTTTATAATTAAAGTTTTCTATTTTATCTTCTGCAATCCTCTCCTTATTTGGTCAAGAACTTTCCCCCTATGCATAGTTAAAATTTGAGATACCTACTACTCTGCTTCTCTATTTTATGATGTGATCTTTCATATTTAGGTTCTCTACCCATTTTGAGCTTATTATGTTATACAGTGTAAGATGATGGTCTAAAGCTAATTTCTGCCAGATTGATAGTGAGGTTTCCTAGTAATTTTTGTCAAATAGTGAGTGTTTATATCTTTGGGTTTATTGAATGCCATGCTACTATGTTGATTTTTTTTGTATCTCTTCCTAGTTTTTCCTGCTGACCAACTTTTCTAGTTTTTAACCAAATAGTTTCAATGATGACTGCTTTGTAGTTCAGTTTGAGCTAGATCCCTTTTTTCTCACTTTTTTCGTTATTTTTCTTGAGAGTCTCAAGGTTTTGTTCCTCCAGATAATTTGTGTTATTATTTATTCTAGTTTTACAAGGAAATCCTTTGAAGTTTGATTTTTATGGAATTAATAAGCAAATTAATTTAGAGAATATTGCCATATTTATTATTGGCAGAGTCCTATCACAAAAAATTACTCTATCTCCAGTTATTTGATTTGTCTACTTCTGTAAAGAATATTTTATAGTTGTATTCATATAATTTTTGAATCTTGGTAAGTAGACCCCTAAATTTTGTATATTTTGTAGCTGTTTTGGATGGAATATCTCTTTCTACTCTTCCTATTGGGTTTTATTAGTAACAGACATACAGGCATATGATTTGTGAGTAATACTTTGCTGGTTATTGTCTCAATTAATTTTTGTCAAATCTTAGGCTTCTCTTAGCTGACCATTGCATCATCTGCAAAAAGTGGTCATTTCAATCCCTGTTTGTCTATGCTTGTCCCTCAACTTCTTTTTCTTGTTTTATTGCTATGGTTAGTATTTCTAGAGGTATATCAAATAATAATGATTGCTATGATTATCCTTGCTTTACTTTTTTATTGTTATAATTATTACCTCAATACATAGTTTTACATAGATGTCATTTCCATATTAAGAAAAGGCCCACCTATTTCCATGCTTTTTTAGTTTTTTTTTTTGAACATAAATGGGTGATGTATTTTGTCAAAAGTATTTTTTCCTTCCATCTATTGCTATAATCAACCAGCTAAGTGGCTCAGTGGATAGAGTGCCAGACCTGGAGTCAGAGAGACCCATCTTCCTGAATTCAAATCCAGCTTCGGACATGTACTAGCTGTGTGACCCTGGGCAAGTCACTTCACCCTGTTTGTCTCAGTTCCTCATCTGTAAAATAAGCTGGAGAAGGAAATGGCAAACCACTCCAGTATCTTTGTCAAGAAAATCCCAGATGGGGTCACGAAGAGTCAGACATGACTGAAACAACTAAACAACCATGAAACTGATATAATCATATGATTTTTTTAAAATTATTTTTGTTATTAATATGGTCTATTTTGTTTATAATATTTCTAGATATTGGCTCAATCCTGAGTTCTCACTATAAATCCAAGATGTTCATAATGCATAATTTTAAAAAATGTGTTGCTGTAGCCCCATTGTTTTGGTCAAAACTCATTTGGGATGTTGGTATAGAGTTTTATTTCTCTCTGGTATTAGGTATCAAGACCATATTTGTTTGATAGAAGGAATTAGAATTTCTATTTTTGCAAATAGTTTATGTAATATTCAGATTAATTGTTCTTTAAGTGCTTGATAATATTCATTTATAAATCCCCACATGAACGTGGGTTTTTTTCCCCCTCCATGGGAGTTCATTTATGATTTGTTCAACTTCTCTTTTGGAGATTATGTTAATAAATTTCTGTTTCTTTTTCTCTTAATAAAGACATTTTATATTTTTATAAATCTTAATGGTTTCAATTGTCATTAATTTTGTTATATAATTGTGTAAAATAGTTTCTATTAATTTCCTTTATTTTCTCTTTATTTGTTGCAAAAAAAATCTCTTCTTTAATTTTTATATTAGTAATCGGGTATTCCTCTGTCTTTTAAAAAATCAGAGCAACCAGCAGCTTTTTGTGGTTTTTATTTTTTGTTTTAGGATTCTGAAAGGATACTATCTCTCCTCCCCATTAGCATGTAAATACATCATCATTCACTCCTTCGAATGGGCAAACGTATTTACTTTGCTTGGTCTCTCTTGATTCTAGTGTTTACACGTCAAAATTCTTCCTTAATTTCAGCGTTTTCCTCAGCAATGCTCAGAAGTCCTTTATTGTGTTTTCCCCGTAAGATTACACTTAGTCTTGCAGGCAAGTTTTTCGTGGTCGGTTGGTTGGTTCTTCTCTATTTTGCTTTTTGGAATATTGTATTCCGTGATTTTCTCACCTTTATACCAGTTGCTAGCAGCAATTGTGTGATCCTGATAATGTTTCCTTGGTACTCTTTCTTTCTATTTGAGGTTTTATTTTTTTTCAGGCTAGAAGCTCTGGATTTGGGTTATGATATTCCTGGGAGTTTGCGTTTTGAGATTTCGTTCAGTGAATGACCCACGTGTTATTTCTATTTCCACTTTTCTCTGTTGTTCTAATGCATCTGGGAAGTTTTAATTCATGATTTCTTGTTGGAAGAATATTCAGGGTTTTTTTTTGTGTGTGGTGGATGATCATATTTTTCAGGGGGTCTGATTCTTCTTTGATAGTCTCTCTTTGACTTTTTTTCCCAGTTCAATTTGATTTGATAGTAGGTACTAAAGTACCATTTTCTTCTACTCCCCCCCCCCAATGTTTTGATTTTGTTAGAATGTTTCTTGTTGTCTTATTCATGTAGTTCTGTTTGGTTCATTCATTTTAGAGAATCTACTATTTGGGTAGGTATAAAAGTAGGGTCAATTTTGTCAAAAGATAAAATTCTACCCCACTTAAAGTAATAAACAGAAGATGAGACCATGTACGTTGAATCGATCAACTGGGAGTATTAAACTAATGTAAAACCCGTTACCCCTAGTGGTCTTCTATAAAGTAGCAAACCCATTCAGAATGTAGCATTTGAGTGACTGGCAACTTAGAGGAGGGCCAGTTAGGTAGTTCAGTGGATAGAGCGCCAGCCCTCATCAGGAAGACCTGAGTTCTAATTGGCACTCAGACACTTATCAGTTTCCTCATCTGTAAAATGAGCTGGAAAATAAAATGGCAAACCACTCCAGTGTCTTTGCCAAGAAAATACCAAATGGCATCATGAAGCATTGGACATGCCTGAAAAAACTGAACAACAGCTTAGAGGAGAGATCAGTTTAGTCAAGCCCCTGAGAGGGAATCAAAGGGGGAGGGTAGAAATAGAACCTCTTTCTCTCTCACCTACCACTTTAACTAGAGGACCACTTTGTGAACTTTGGAGAGTCAGAGGATTAATGTTTCTCATCAGTATTATAACATCATCTGTATCAGGACCTGAGGGAAAATTAAGCACACTGAGGAAAGAAAGCTTTGGGACTCTACAAAGAGCTCACCAGAAAGTTATCCCATATCTGATAAGAACATCTTGAAGACTCCAGCAGGAGGAGTTCCAAGAGCTACAAACATGTACTCCAAGTTTGAGTCCCCTGAACTCTATAAGAACTTCTGCAAGAGTATATCACAGACTCTTGGAGGAGTGTTTTCTACCGATTGGTCTTACTATACCATTTTTGTAAAATGTGGCTTACTGAAAAACTAAATAAATCTGGCTGACTAATTCATATCAATTGACAATCATTAGGCAAGCACACTAGTGGGGGCTCATGTGCTATTGCATTAGGAAGTCACTTACCAGACTCAACCCTCAAGGTAGGATAACCCTGAAGGTTTACCCTAGAGCCCTGAGTAAGTGCTGCCTTCAGGACCCAGCCTGCCATTGTGAGTAGCTTCAGACCCTGAAGATTTTCCCCTTTCCTTTCTAAGCTACTTATTATCCTAATTTTTTCCCCTATGGCTCTTATTTCACTTACAATTCCATTTTTATGCTCCCCTTCATTTATTTCACCTACTCTTTTAAGCTTTGTAGTGAAGCCGTTTTTCCCCCTCAGAAGCTCTACCTCTAGTTGCTGTGGAGTTACTTTCTTTTTCTGAGTTAACCTCTTAGGCATCTCTTGAACGATACTATTTTCAGAAAGTGTTCAGTATCTTCTTCTGTTTATTCATATCTCAAGCTTCCATTCCTGTTTAAGACTTTATAGCAAGGTAGAACTCTTCCTTCTTTTGCCCTCTTGAATAGGGCTGGTAAAGATCCAGTGGTCCTAGTCGTGATTTCCTAGGCCCTTGTTGGATTCCACCTCCTTTGGTCTTTCTGCACTCAGAGTTCTCTAAAGATTCAATGTCCTGAGAGTTCTGCTGTCTTCTGGCTCCTGGGACATTCCAGGTCAGGTTAATGCTGTAGACTTTTTGTCTATCCACTTCTGTTCATGTTAACCCTTTCTGGCATTTATTGGTTCTGGTCGTCTTTTTGTGTAGCCCTGGCAAGAGTTTATGGATATTTCTTTCTGAAATTCATAACAGACTATTGTAAAGGAAAGTAAATAAATAGATAAATAGATGAATGAATGAATGAATGAATGAATGAATGATCAAGGAGGGAGACGGGATGTTAGAATGAGTGAGATGGGCAGCCTATGTGTCCCTAGTGTTATCCACACAGTATCAAGAGATCAATAGAAAGACCTCTAGCATATTAAATGGATTCCCTACATCAAACATGCAAACACAAACACGTACATGTTACACAATGCAGGCACTTGCATGAATTGTGATTTTCATTGCTGGAAAGAACATCCACTCTTAGGAAATCACAGTTGAACATAGATTTATTTATGTGCGTTCCATAAAGATTGGGTCAACTGGCTTTATGCATTTCAAAACGGCACCCCCTCCTCACACCCCATTTAATGTTTCCAGAACTCTTTCTCCTCTCCACATGTACATTATAGAAACCCACAGAAGGTCTCCAAAAGTGACAGGGTCAGGAACAGGACCGAGCACTCTTGAATTCCAGGCACGTGCTGTCACTCTTGGACCATACTCCTTTCTCAGTCATCCCAAACTTCACTCACACTTTTGAAAGAGCTCTTGAATTCCTTTAAAGAGATTTAAACTTGAAGAAAAAAAATAGATAAGTGAGTGGTGGTTGGAAAAAAAAAGAGTGAATTTTGGCACAAACCTATGTACTTGTCTTAATCAGGATCCTGCTTCCTTTTGGGGTTCTGACTTTGATTTCTGGCTAAAAATGCATCCTTGTGGATCTAGGCCATATAAATGATTACAATGAATAAACAAATTCGTTAGTACACCTCGACGCCTCGTTGACTCTGCCCTCCTAGGCTGTGAATTCCCTCTACTTTCATAACTCCAATATTCCTTTCCCCCTTGCCTAAGCTGAGTCCCTAGACTTTATTTATTTTGAAATCTTTCCTGGCTTCCCCCTTTATAGCATTTCCCTCTCCCATGAACCTAATATTTATTTTGTACTTACTTATATAAATGTATACATCACTCTTCTTCCCCCTCCTCCCAAAAAATGTTAAGTTCCTTAAGGACAGGAAGTATTCCCAGAGCCCGGTACAGTTCCTAGCACACTTAATGAATGCCTATTGATTGATTAATTACCATATTAATACCAGCATCACTAATAGTAACTAGCATCCGTATAGCGCTTTAAGGTTTGCAAAAAGTGGATGTATTATTAACAGAGAGGTGGTACAGTGGATAGTGTTGGACTTGGACTCATGAAAACTTGAGTCTGAATCCTTCCTCTGATACTGGCTGTGTGACTCTGAGCAAGTTTCTTCACCTCTCTTAGCCTCAGTTTGCTATTTCATCTGTGAAACGGGGATAATAATAGCATCTATCTCACAGGGTTTCCACATTAAGTGCTTGTAAACTTCAAATTATCATATAAATGCTAGCCACTTTTATTGTATATCACATGGAAGAAAGTGAACAATTATTCCTATAGACTTAAATTGTCAAGTGGATTTGGTCACCATTATATGCAAACATTTTGGCCTTCCTTTTGGTGATAAGACTGAATGTTCCCTTAGTAATTATCTAAAAAACATCCAGCCCAAACCCCGAGTGGCCCTAGAAAAAAATCAGAAGTGGACTGAGATTTGGAGTCTGCTAGAGTTTGTGAACATTGAAACCAAGAGCATATGAGCAAAGAAAATCTAATCATTGCTATTTCAAATCAAAGTTAAGTTTGCCCAGAATGCCCAAGTTAGGAACCAGTCACAATGCTAATTGGCAAGCAGCATGGGACAGGCTGGGTTGGGTTTGATTCTCATGCATTTCTCCAATTGGCTGTGTAGTCTTGGACTAATCACTTCCTCTCTGGTACCTCAGTTCCCTTATGTATACAATGTGAAGGTTGTACTAGATGGTTTCTGAGATACCCACAATTTAGGTCTAATATTCTGCAACTGATGATCTGGTATTTTGCTGTTGGTGTTATTTGGTCATTTTTCAGTCCTGTCAGACTCTTCATGACCCCATTTGGAGTTTTCTTGGCAAGGATACTAGAATGATGTGTCATTTCCTTCTCCAGCTCATTTGACAGATGAGTAAACTGAGGCAAATGGGGTTAAGTGACTTGCCCAGGGTCACACAACTAGTAAGTGTCTGAAGTGAGATTTGAACTCAGGAAGAGAAGTCTTCCAGTGTTCCAGGCCTAGCCTGATGCTCTATACACTGTGGCACCACCTACCTGCCCAACCTGGCATTTAAAGTCCTCTAAATAATGATAATAAAAAAAATAATAGTTTCTGAGAATCATGCATGTATATAAATATTAGTAAGGAGTCGTGGAGCAGCAGATAGGAGCTGGCCTTGGACCCAGGACACCTGCCTTCAAGTCTGGACTCTCTGTGCAAATCATTTAACCATTCAGAGCTCTAGATCTGTCTGAGACTAGAAGTTGTAGAGAAGGTACTATTTGCATTTCCTTACTGAGAGCTCCCTATACTAATGAAATCATAGCTGTAAATACACCTATACTGTAGCTCCTCCACTCTGGCTATCTATGTACCCCGTCCCATAAGAAACCTTAAACTCCACCCCTGGAAGTGCTCTGGGCTCTGATAGGTGAGATTTTTTCATATCTTGCCCAGAACTGGACCTGTACCATCTCCATACTATATTTCATTGGTTCTGACCTTTTTCTGCTTTATAGCCCAAAGGGTCTACGTTGCTTATTTGTACGTATTTGTACATATTTGAATTTTCAGAGCTTAGTATACTGCTTGGCACATAGTAAGTATTTAATAATTACTTTATCTACCTATATTAATCTAATTGTTGGCACTCTAATAGTGAGATCCTCATAAAATAATGAGATAATGTGTTACTGAAAAGAGTCAAAATATGAATATTATTTATGTTTCCTTTATAAATGAAATCAGAAAACATAAGGAAGATGAAGTTAATTGAGATGATGGCCCATAGGTCCCCTTGGAATCTCATGTCATCTCATGGTCATCTCACTTTGAGGTCTCCATAATAAGTACAAGTAAAAAACCCACCATGAAAATGATTGCAGCTTTCATGACAACATCTGCATCAGAGAAAGCTAAGGGAATGCTATGAAGAATTCAACAATATCCTCCAAATGTAAGTCAGCACACATATCAATAGTAACTTCAGTGTGGAGAAGGGTGCAGAAAATGGTGGTGAAAGATGTTAGGAAAGTGTGGCTCAGGATAAAAAATGAAAGTGGTAAAAGGCTTGTAGCTGAGTCAGAAGCCCTGTGATGACACATCATTAATATTTATTTCCAGGAGAAAAGTTGGATTGAATAATAACACACACACACACACACACACACACACACACACACACACACACACACGAAGCCTACTATTGCTTAACAGACCTCAAATGACTGATTACTGATGAAGGAATCACATAAGCACCAGCTAGCTGTGTGAAGCTAGACCATTGACTAGTCAGAGCAATGGCTCTCAAAGGGTGTATTATGGATTGTATGGAACTTAAATGTGCAGTTGTATGAAATTAAAAGTTGCTTGCTCCCTGGAAGGAAAGCTATGGCAAATCTGGATAACATACTACAAAGCAGAGATATCACCTTGTCAAAACTACGGTTTTTCCAGTAGCAACATGTGGCTGTGAGAGTTGGCCTATAAGGAAAGGTGAGCACCATAGAATTGGCTCTTTCAGATTGTGGTGCCGGAGAAATCCTTTGGACAGCAAGGAGATCGATTCAGTCAATACTTAAAGAAATTAATTCAGACTATTCACTGGAAGGTCAAATACTGAAGCTGAAACTTAAATACTTTGGCTACATAATAAGAAGATGGGACTCATTGGAAAAGACCCTGATGTTGGGAAAGATTGAAGGCAAAAGGAAAAGGGGATGGCCAAAGACGAAACGGTTAGATGGTGTAATGGAAAAAACTAACATGAACTTGGATAGATTTTGAGAGATAGTGGAGGATAGAACAGCCTGGTGTGCTGTGGTTCATGGGGTCATGAAGAGACAGACACAACTGAAGAACAAAACAACAAAAAGTGAGTCTCTTGACTGTCCTATTGTGTTGCCAACTTAAATGTTCAGTATGACATGATTCTGTGTGACAAAGATTCATACTGTGCCAAGCAAAACAAATGCTTAAGAACCAATGATGCAGAGCAAAGGTCAAGATCAACCCAAAACAAACAAAAAAGATAAAGACAAGATGCTGTGAACAGTTTTTAACAGTTCAGCTATACTAAAGAATGGGAAATGGACAAAATAAAGAAATCAACATAGACTGTGGTCATTGCTTATTGAAATTTTAACTTACAGAAAGCAATCACTCAGATGAGGTAGCTCAAAGGAACCAGAAAAATGCCTCAGCCTCTGGACATTTGATTTCCTTGCAAAAGGAAAGACAAGGTGACTGAGGGCGGCACCAATATAGAATTTAAACTCATAAACAAAACTTTAGAGAGGAAGATCATGGCAGATTCAGAAAAATTGCCCCATAAAGAAGTAAAGAAGAGTGGATGAGAAAACAATTCTCAGAATCTTTAAGGTCTAAACTGAGCCAGACCATTTGCAGAGTACTTATAAATGTAAGAGAACAAACAAATGAAAATGAAGCAAATCTGCCAGAGTTTCTCTGATGCCATCTTATCATGTCTGGCTATGGAGTCATCATATTTGATTCTAATGTCTTAGTTCCTGCTACTCTCTGTGACAGAGTAGAAATAGTATCTAGGGAAATGAAACAGGAAAGAGTAGATGGAAGAGACAAGTCAGTCAGTCAGTGAGCATTTGTTAAGTGCCTACTATGTGCTAGGCAATGCAGCAAATTACAGTAATACAAGGAAGGGCAAAAACGTGGTCCCCGCCCTCAAAGAACTCAAAGTCTAATGAGGGAAACAACCTGAAAAAATTTTGTTCATACAAATATATGCAGCATAAATAAAAGGTAACCTTGGAAAAAGGATATTAGATGACCTTAATATGAAGGAAGGGTGTGGGAAATTGAGAAAGGTTTCTCTCAGAGGGTGGGATTCGTGTTGAGTCTTGAAGGAAGCCAGGAGATAGAGGTGAGGAGGGAGAACATTGTAGGTACGAGGAACAGCTAGTACAAAGGAATGGAGTTTTATTAATTCATTCATTAATTTTTTTATTTATTCATCTGTTCATCTACTCATCTATTCATTCATTCATCTATTTATTTGTTTGTTTGTTTGTTTATTTATTTGCTTGCTTATTTTTTTGGCTAGGCAATGGTGTTAAGTGACTTGCCCAGGGTCGCACAGCTAGTGCATATTATGTGTCTGAGACTGGATTTGAACTCAGGTCCTCCTGACTTCAAGGCCAGTGCTCTATCCACTGCACCATCTAGCTGCCCCTTGTTTTTGTTTTTGTTTTTTTTGTAGACCACATCTTTATAATCACATAACAGAATGGTATAGGGGATACAAGAGATGACTGGGTTTATCATTTTACAAAAAAAAAAATGACAAAGGAGAAGAATCTGGCTTGGCAGAACAAAAGGGTAGCCAGAAAGTTTCTTTTCCAACAAAATTATTTCATTCCTATGTCAAGGTCATGGAAGATTCCTTGATGTATGCCACCCTTGAGACAGTTTTATTTTATGATCTTTGATTTGTCAATAGCAAGTGAAACATGATGGATGGAGGATCTGTGTTTGCCCAAAAGTCATAGAGGTTATCCTGCCTGGAATTCCATTGAAAGAAGGAATCCCTGTTGTGTCTGTTTGCAGAAGCTATTGTGCTGATTGAATAAATCCCTACTATACTGCAGTAACTCCTTAGTAAAATACATGACCAATCCAAAGAGATGAACCTAACACCCCACACAGGAAAAAACAAATGGATGAAGAATACCAGACTATAAAAGGCAGTTTTATAAGTCTGGATGGACAGACAGACCATGGAGTTAGCTCATTAAAGCAAACACACACACACACACACACACACACACACACACACACACACACACACACATATATATATCAGGTAGACATTATTGATAGACAGTGAAATGGGTCCAAAATTGAAAAGGAAGATGAGAGTGGGATAGATTTCACCAGGGAAATCACATAGCTCTTTTGATCATCTCAAGCTGCTTCCTGACACAGATATCTATCTTTTAAAATGCCATTCTTCTCTTGATAGCACAGTGGATAGAGTGCTCAGGTATTCCAGGATTCAGGAAGACCCGAGGTTTAATTTTACCTCAGACACTAGCTGAGCAAGTCACTTAACCTCTGTTTGCTTCAGTTTCCTCAACCATGAAATGAGAATACTAATAGCATCTACCTCTCGGGGTTGTTGTGAGGATTAAATGGGATGATATCTGTAGAGGGCTCAGCACAGTGCCTGACACACAGTGAGTGCTTAATAAATGCTTCTTCCTTCCTCCCTCCCTTCTTTCCTCCCTCTCTTCCTTTCCTCCTTCTTTTGTTCCTTCCCTCCCTTTCTCCTTCCTTCTTCCCCACTTCTTCCTTCTTTTGTTCCTTCCTTCCTTCCTTCCTTCCTTCCTTCCTTCCTTCCTTCCTTCCTTCCTTCCTTCCTTCCTTCCTTCCCTCCTTTCCTCCTCCCTCCTTCCTTCTTTCCTTTCTTTCTCCCTCCCTTCCTTCTTTCCTGTTTTTTTTTTTAATGTACTGTTGATCCATGAAGTGTGGAATGGCATAATTTCTGAAAAATTGAACCTGTATGTTGTCCAAAGGATAAAGGAGAGATGCATGGTAGGAGGTAGAAGACTGTGGCATATAACCAGTGACGACTTGCATGAAGGAAATGATATAAAAGATACATCATCCAGGAAATGCATAATTAGGAATGGAGGTGGGCTAGTTATGTAACAGCAGCCAGGGACCACAAATGGCCAGTCTAAGCGCCTCTTTGGTGTTTGTTTCAATCCAGACTGATGATATCATTGGTATGTGAAAACTACTTCTCCCATTGCACCTTCTCACCTGTAATTTAGAGAATTGCCTGGGGGCAGAAAGAGATTAAAGACTTACTTGTGATCATGAAACTAGTATGTGTCAGATGCAGGACTACCTGACTCCCTGCTGTCTGTATACTTTATGCCACTAGGCTTCTAGGCTATACCAATATCAACTTAATTTGAAAACAAACAAGCAGCCCACCGATTCACCAAGCACTGATTGAGCATCTATTCTGAGCACGACACTCTAGATCCTTTCTGGGGAATTTTTGGGCTGACATGAACATTAAATGGCAAATGGATGGGAAGGATGTGGATGGCTTGGGGGCTTCATGGTAGGAGTTGGTGCCCATATTAGCAAAATAACAGACCTATCAAACTATTTTGTATCACCTGATTTATAGCTGGAAGGGACTTTAGAAATTATCTCATCCAATCCCTTTATTTTAAAGATAAGGCAATTGGGGGCCAGAGTTGGATTACAGGATTATAGAATTAGAGCTAGAAAACCCTCTTATCCAACCACCTCATTTAACAGATGAGTAAACTGAGGCCCAGAGAGGGGCAGTGATTTCTCCAAGGTCTCACAGGTAAAGGAGCAGATACTCTGATGTCAGGAAGGTAGGTGACACAGTAGATAGAGCACTAAGCCTAGAGTCAGGAAGACCCGAGTTCAAATCTGGCCTCAGATACTTCCTAGTTATTCAACCCTTGAAAAGTCACTAAACTTCTATTTGCCTCAGTTTTCTAAAGTATAAAATAAGGATAATAACAGCATCTACCTCCCAGGCTTGTTGTGAAGATCAAATCTAAAGTGCTTAGCATAGTGCCCTGCACATAGTAAGTGCTACATAAATGATTATTCCATTCCCTTCCTTCCTCCATGTTCTTTCTACTGCTTCATACAAGGTCACAAAATGAGTGCCAGGGGTGAAATTCAGCCTGGGTCCTCTTAGTCCAAATCCAGTCACTCTTTCCATTAAAGGTTAGCTGCTACCCATGGCACCCCACCCTCTCAGAAACCCAGGCTGAAGACTTTGGTGTTATCTCGAACATCTCCCTCTCTCCCATCCAAATTGTAGCCAAGTTTTTTCAGTTTTGCCTCTGTGGCCTCTCTTTGATTGATACCTTTTTAAAAAAATTCTGGACCTGTGGTTTCATTGTAATAGGGAATTCCTAGCAAGGAAGCTCCCTCTGCCAATGCAGATCAGCAACTGTCCTGCAAGATTGGTGGTTTTGAAGAGGTGCCGGGATGCTGAGAGGCTAAGGGATGTACCCAGGGTGGCATAGTCAATATGTGTCAGAGATGAGACACAAACCCGGGTCTTCCTTGCCTCTGAGACTAGCTCTCCAGCCACTATGCCAAACTGCCCTTTATCTGGCACATAGTAAACACTTCATGGGTGCTTGCTGAATTGAATGAGCCCATGTTCAATGAGAGTGAAGGAGCTCTACACTCCAACTTTCCCAGATGTGGCAATTCTTCCTTTCTACCCCCCCTTTCCATATTTTAAAATTAGACTTGTGATTTCATTGGCGTAAGGCAAGGGTGTTGAATATGTGGCCGTCATGTTGCATATGCCTCACAATACCCCTGAGTGCTCTGGACCTGATTAAAATGTAATTGGGTAATATTTAATGAAATAAAAATAAAATAAAACATAGATAACATCCATATGTGATCTTCTAAGTCAATATGCAGCCTAAAGGGATCCTTGCAGTAGGTTCTAGTGGCCTCCATTTCCATTTAGGTTTGATACCACTAATGTAAGGAATTTCTAGCGAGGAAACTCAACCAATACAGATGGACAATTGTTCTGCAAATTTAAATGGTCTTAGAGAGTTGCTGGGGTAGCTGCGTGGTGCTGTAGTGGATAAACTATTGGTCTTGGAGTAAGAAAGATTCATCTTCCTGAGTTCAAATCCAGCCTTAGACACTTACTAGCTGTGTGACCCTGGGCAAGTCACTTAACCCTGTTTGCTTCAGTTTCCTTATCTGTCAAATGAGCAGAAGGAAATGGCAAACCATTCCAGTATCTTTGTAAAGAATACCCCAAATGGGGTCACCAAGAGTCACATAGTACTGAAAAAGATTAAGCAAGAGAGTTGCCTGGGGGCACTGAGGGGTTAAGTCTGTCAGTCAGTCAGCTAACATTTATTAAGTGCCTATCACCAATGTGCTAGGCACCAGAATTACAGAGCCATTGGCTCTCAGAAGTGGGACTTTTATGTCTTCCTAACTAGAGGCTGTCTGTCTATCCATTACTCCACAGCTGTAGCCACTAACTGTAAACCCCTACTGACTATAAATTTAAGCAGATAGTCAAGTAATTTGTAAGTGGCTGCTATGTTCCAGACATTGTGCTAAGCCTTGTTGTTGTTGTTCAGTCATGTCTGACTCGTTGTGACCCCATTTGGAGTTTTCTTGGCAAAGATATTGGATTGATTTTCCATTTCCTTTTCCAGCTCATTTTGCAGATAAGGAAACTTAGGCAAACAGGGTGAAGTGACTTGCCCAGGGTCACACAACTAGTAAGTGTCTAATGCTGGATTTGAATTCAGGAAGATAAATTTTCCTAACTCCAGGCCCTGGGGCCCAGTCTAGCACTAGGGCATACCTAGCTGCTCTGATTACTGTGCTATGCACTGGGGATTAAAAAAAAAGTGGCAAAAGACAATCTCTGCCCTCAAGGAGTTTACAATCTAATGAGGGAGACAATAAGCAAACAATTACGTATAAACAAGCTATAGATAGGATAAATAGGAAATAATTACCAGAAGGAAGGCACTGGAATTAAGAGGGGTTGGAAAAGGCTTCCTGTAGGTGGGATTTTAGTTAACACAAAGTAACACTAAATCATAAGCATTCAGGGAAGGAATACCTATGGAATGAAGCCTTTGAATCTCCCTCATTATAGATAGTATACGTGAATTCAACAGCAGCTCATATAAATGGACACCACACGGGATACACTCACCCAACAGGTAGCCTTGCTCTGCCCATAGGGTTGGTTTCTTTTTGGAAATTACATTACAGGAAAAGACACAAAATCCTATTACAGCAGAGGGACAGAAGTGTGTGTGGGAGGGTGAGCATTGTTTGAACCTTACTCTCATCAGATTTGGCTCAAGAAGGGAATAATATAATCAGTTAGGTATAGAAATCTAACTTGCCCTATAGGCAGTAGGAGGGAAAAGGGGAAAGAAAAGGGAGGGGGATAGAAGGGAGGGAAGAAGCAGTAAGGGTAAAGGGGAAGAAAAGGGAAAGGGATAATAGAAGGGAGAAGGGACTGAAGGAGGCAGTGGTCAAAAGCAAAACACTAGTGGGGGGAAAGGAAAGGAGAAAGAAAAGAATAAACGAGGAAAAAAGGATGGAGAAAAAGACACAGATAGTAATCATAACTGTGAATGTGAATGGGATGAACTCTCCCATAAAACAGAAGCTGATAGCAGAATGGATTAAAAACCATAATCCTAACATGTTGTTTACAGGAAACACATTTGAAAAAGAGTGACACATACAGGGTAAAGGTAAAAGGCTGGAGCAGAATATATTATGCTTCAGCTGAAGTAAAAAAAGCAGGGGTAGCAATCCTGATCTCAGACAAAGCAAAAGCAAAAATAGATCTAATCAAAAGAGATAAGGAAGGAAACTACATCCTGCTAAAAGGCACCATAGACAATGAAGTAATATCATTATTAAACATATATGTGCCAAATGGTATAGCATCCAAATTCTTAGAGGAGAAGTTCAGGGAGTTACAGGAAGAAATAGACAGCAAAACTATACTAGTGGGGGACCTCAACCTCCCCTCTCTGTACTAGATAAATCTAACCACAAAATAAACAAGAAAGAAGTTAAGGAGGTGAATAGAACATTAGAAAAGTTAGGTATGATAGACCTCTGGAGAAAACTGAATGGGGATAGAAAGGAATATACTTTTTTCTTGGCAGTACATGGCACATACACAAAAATTGACCATGTACTAGGGCATAAAAACTCACAATCCAATGCAGAAAGGCAGAAATATTAAATGCATCCTTTTCAGATCATGATGCAATAAAAATTATATGTAATAAAGGGCCATGGAAAGATAGACTAAAAATAATTGGAAACTAAATAATCTAATCCTAAAAATGATTGGGTCAAACAACAAATCATAGAAACAATCAATAATTTCATTCAAGAGAATGACAATAATGAGACAACATACCAAAACTTATGGGATGCAGTGAAAGCAGTTCTTAGGGGAAGTTTTATATCTCTAAATGCTTACATAAATAAAATAGAAAAAGAGGAGATCAATGAATTGGGCATACAACTAAAAAAACTAGAAAAAGAACAAATTAAAAATCCTCAACTAAACACCAAATTAGAAATATTGAAAACCAAAGGAAAAATTAATAAAATTGAAATTAAGAAAACTATTGAACTAATAAATAAAACTAAGAGCTGGTTTTATAAAAAAACAATAAAATAGATAAACCTTTGGTTAATTTAATTTAAAAAAAAGAAAGAAGAAAACCAAATTACTAGTATCAAGAATGAAAAGGGTGAAGCTACCACCAAGGAAGAGGAAATTAAAACAATAATTAGGAATTATTTTGCCCAACTATATGCCAACAAATTTGACAATCTTAGTGAAATGGATACATATTTACAAAAATATAAATTGCCCAGATTAACAGAAGAGGAAGTAAAATACTTAAATAACCCCATCTCAGAAAAAGAAATTGAACAAGCCATTGATGAACTCCCTAGGAAAAAATCTCCAGGGCCAGATGGATTTACACACAGATTCTATCAAACATTTAAAGAACAATTAATTCCAATACTATATAGACTATTTGGGAAAATAGATGAAGAAGGAGTCTTACCAAATTCTTTTTATGATACAAATATGGTGCTGATACCTAAACCAGAAGAGTCAAAACAGAGAAAGAAGATTATAGACCAATTTCTCTAATGAATATAGATGCAAAAATTTTAAACAAAATATTAGCAAATAGGTTACAGCAACTTAACACCAGAATAATACACTATGACCAGGTAGGATTTATACTAGGAATGCAGGGTTGGTTCAATATTGGGAAAACTATCAGCATAATTGAGGATATCAACACCAAAACCAACAGAAACCACATGATCATCTCAATAGATGCAGAAAAAGCTTTTGACAAAATACAACACCCATTCCTATTAAAAACACTAGAATGCATAGGTTTCTTTTTGGAGCCTTCAATGTGGTTTTCCTAGTTTCTGATGTTCCAGGCTAAGCAGATAAGATCCCAGGGAGAAATAGCTCAGAAGACTTGAGTGGGACAAGATTTCCTGTTTTTTCTTTTGGCTTTTCTCAACCAAGGAAGAAAAGGTTATGTTCCATGAGTGTGAGGTTCCCAGGTAGATTTCAGGGTCCTAATTGGCCCCTCTTTTTTTTTTAATCAGCAAGGAATCAAAGCAGATGTTTTACGGTAAGCCTACAGTGTTTCTTCCTACAGATTACAGAATTTGGAGCTGGGTGAGAACTGAAATATCATCGAGTCCAAACTGAAGCACACAGAGAGGGCTGTTTGACTAAGATCACTCAGAAGAACATCCTTTCATTTCCCAGAGAACTCTAAGAATTGCAGGTCTCCTAAAGGATCTGCCATCTGCTAGGAGTCTTGGATTAGGAGAAAGGTACCAAGCAGGCTCTGCCCTTCCATCCAGAAAGGCATAAAGTAGGGGGCAGCCAATAAAAACACTGCTTCTTTGTTACCTGATCACACACCAAGCTCAGCTTTACCTGCTCCAGCCTTTCTTCCTGATTGCTGCCTAAATCTTTGTGGAATTCCTTTTACATCTTGCCAGTTATGAGACTGTACAATGGATAGCTGTTTGGGATCTTAGAAATCGCCTTATCTGGCTTTCCATTTTACAGGCACTGAAATAGATCTAGAGGACTTATGTGGTTTGTCTACCATCACACTGCTAATCAGTTGTTGTTTGTCCTTCATTTTTGAAGAGGACCAATGACATCACAGGTGATGTCTTGACTTGTGAATGAATTGGATTTAAGTGAAGCTGAGTTGCACAAAGTCTTCAGCCTTTTTTTCCCCTGAGTCATCAAAATCAGGAGAAAAGTCAAGATGACTGGCGATGGCCTGGGATGCAGTGGATGGCCTTGGCGTCTTTGATGTCTGACCAAATTCTAAGCAATCTATAGCACCTGCTTCAGCCACCTTCATGGCCGTTGGAACAAATTATTCTCAGCCATTCATTCCTGACAGTGGGATATCTTCACAAAAGAGAGACATCCCCCAAACTCACTGATGGGTTTGAGGCCAGACAGTTACCCTCAACCTGGGTTAGCCCCTCTACTGAGACAATTTACTGGGGTGTTGCTACTATGCATGCTATATAGCTTCTTGGAACTACAGGGGAAAGTTGGGTGAATCAGGTGGAAACCAAAAGTGGATGAGCAGCCCTGAAAAGAGCTCGGCAAGCCCTCATACCACAGGTGCTAGTCCTCCTGAACACCTCATACACCCTAGTAAGTAGCAGAAATAGAATTTAAATCTAAAACTGAATCCAAATTTGATATTCTTTTCACTATGTCTGGCCTTATCTGACACTATCTAGTATTTATGTAGTGCTTTAAGGTTTTCAAAGCATATATATATATATATATATATATATATATATATATATATATATTATATATATACACACACACACACACACACACACACACACACACACACACACAGAAACACATATTATATATACAAATAAATGAATACATATAATATATTATATTCTTTGCTGATTAAAAAAAAAGAAGGGGCACCTATGAGCCAATTAGAAGTCTGCAATCCATCTCAGGACCTCACACTCAGGGAATATGGCCTTTTCTTCCCAGACTGAGAAGATCTGGGGGGGGGGGAGAGAGAGAAAGAGAGAGAGAGAGAGAGAGAGAGAGAGAGAGGGGGGGAGAGAGAGGAGGAGAGAGAGAGAGAGAGAGAGAGAGAGAGAGAGAGAGAGAGAGAGAGAGAGAGAGAGAGAGAGAGAGAGAGAGAAACTGTTCTCTGCATTTCCATATCCAAGGCAGTCTTTTCTGTGTGCCCTTGTGGCTTATCAAGCAGGAGGGATTGATGGAATAACTTGGAAGGGAGGGGAACTCCATTAGTGAGATGCCATAGAAAGCTTCCTTCTCATAGCTGGGATCAGCTCACCCCTTGGGTGCTTTTTGGCACTGACTACTAATGTCCATGGGAAACCTGGTGACATAAATTATAGAGCTGGAAAGGACCTTGGAGATTATGTAGTTTAATATCCTCATTTTATTAAGAAAATCGTTGTCACATTGTTTTTTTTCTTTGTCACATTGTGTTTTGAAACAATAGACACCTCTCAACAATAATCCCACCACAGTAGTATCTTTCAATTAAAAAAAATACCAAGTCAGGAAAACTGCCTAATGGAATGATGGCTACTTACATGTCATTTTCTAATATCCACTTTTTGGATTGACTGTTGCTCAACAGAAAAGCCTTCTTTTCTAAGTTATGAGTTAAACTTCAACAATCAGCTAACCTGTTGTATTCTCCCCACACCAGTAGTTTCATTTATTCATTCATCTGCTTAACAATTAATTAATTAATTTTATTCTGAACTTAAGAAACAAAACAAGCATTTCCATAACATAGTAGAATAGACAAAAAGATGATTGCATATGAAACTGCAAATTTGTTATGTACAACTTTCTATTCTTTTTAAATATGTAATAAAGTTATCACATAACTTTGGTTTTTTTCCCCCTTTTTTCTTCCCTCCCCCTCCCCCTGCCCTTGAGATGGCTCCCATTATTAGGTAAAAATTGTTGGGAAAACTGGAAAGCCCACCAGTAGTTTTTAAGCTCCTTGGGGGCAGGGAATATTTTTCATTTTGTCTTTATATCCTGGAACTCCTCCCACCCCAACCACCCCCAACCCAGGGACTAGCCCAGTGCTTAACATATGCTTCTAATATTTGTTGGATGGAATCTGTCTAAGACAGGAACCAGACAAAGCTATTAGAATAATCCAGGGGAGAATCAATGAGGAACTGAACATGCCACATCTGTCTTTGCCACTTGTTTCTTGTAGGACCTTTGGCAAAATGATCGACTTCTCTAAGCCACAGAGGCTTCAGTGGAGAAGAGGGGATGGAGGGGAGAGATCCCATCAAGGTAAAAATGGCATATGTGGGTTGAAAACCTCAACGTTTCCAGCCTGGGTGACTGAAAGGATGGGGTACCATTGGCAACATTAATCCTTTCTAATCCAAACTTGATCCCAGCTGTCAAATACTGATGCTTTTAAGGGCAGCTGCAGACAGCTGTGATTTACTGGGAAAAGCAATTGGATTTGGCATAAGAGGACAGAAGTTTGAAGCAGCTAGGTGGTATGGTGGATAGAGTTTGGGACTTGGAGACAGAAAACTGCCTCAGTTCAGATCTTACCTTTGACCCTTAGCAAGTCAGGTTAACCTCTCTGACTCAGTTTCCTCATCTATAAAATGGGAATAATAACAATGCCTACTTCACATGGTTGGTCTTCTTGTCACTTTCATTTTTATTGATGTGTTTTATTTTTACATTTACAGATAATTCCTACTTTGTGTGAGGTCTCTTGTAACAAAGGAAGGAAAACAGTTAAGTAAAACTACTACTACTACTAATAATGAACATCTGAAAGTGAATGCCATGTTTCACACCTGTCGCATCCCTCTGACCACTCTCTATAAAAAAAAACAGAAATCCATTTTCTCTCCCTTCCATCTCTACTCCATTAGAAAAAAATAAATTTCTTATTATGCATAAATCATCAATATGCATACTATTTATCATAAATATGCATAAATCATCAATATGCATAATCAAGCAAACCGAATTCCCTGAATAGCTGCATATAAAAACATATTAAACCAATCATTTCTTTGTACAGCATGGGTCATTATTGGTCCTTTAGAATCCTGGATAGTCATAATTGATCACAGTTCTTACAGCTCTCTAAGCATTTTACGTTTATAGTGGTATTGTTATTGTAGAAATTATTCTCCTGACTGATTACTTCATTCATCATCAGTTTATAAAAGCCTTCAAATTGTTTTTTTAAAAAATAATATTGATGTTATAGTGCAAATTGTTCTTCTGGTTTTCTTAGTTCATGTAAGTCTTTCTATGTACTTCTGAAGTCAACTCTTTCCTTGCTTCTTAAAGCACAGCAATATTCTAACACATTCACAGACCACAACTTATTCAGCTGTTCCTCAATTGTTGAACAACCTCATATCCTTAGATATGCCCATTTATCAAGTGGCCAATGGCTCTTTTTCTGATAAATTTGAATCGCTTGCTTATCTATTTTGGAAATGAGACCTTTATTGGAGAAACTTGCAGTAATGATTTTTCCCAAGTTAATTTTTTCCCTTTTAATCATAGTTTTATTAGATTTGGTTGTACAAAGCCTTTTTAATTTTGTGTAATCAAAAGTACCCATTTTATCTTCCATGATTGTCTCTATTCCTTCTTTGGTCCCAAACCTTTCTCCCATCTATAGAGCTGATAGCTAATTTATTCTATGTTTCTCAAATTTGCTTTTGATGTGACCTTTTATATCTAGTTCACATATCAATTTGGAGCTTATCTTTGTATAAGGTGTGAAGTGTTGCTTTAAATCTACTTTCTTCCACAGTTATCCAATTTTCCCAGCAGTTTTTATTAGATAGTGAATCCTTATCCCAGAAGCTGGGATCTTTGTGTTTATCAAATCTTGGGAAATTAGATACATTTGCTTCTGTATGTTATGTACCTTGTAAAGACCCAAATGAGATAACCTATATAAAAGGCTTTGCAAACTTTAAAGGGCTACGTAAAGGCTAGCACTTGTTATCCCAACATTACATGTGTGATTTTGGGGAAATATCTTGAGTCTGAGTGGAACATCTGTATTGAAATGGGAAATTATTAGTGCAAGAGCAGAGCTCTGAGAGAGATTTTGTGCTAGGATGTGTAAATTTGGGAGTCATCTGCAAAGATATATTATTGAAACCCTGGCAGTAGACAGGGGACTTTAGAGGAGATCACCTTTGGCAGTCATTGGTTAGTGACGTGCCAAAGTCAAATAGATGCTATGATGCTTAGGGCTAGAAGGGACCTTAAAGGCTGCTTTCTGCTCTAATCTATACCTTCTTTTAAAAAAAAATTAATTAATTAATTTTTAGTTTTCAACATCCACTTTCATAAGATTTTGAGTTTTGAATTTTCTCCCTCACCCTCTCCTCCCTCCTCCCCAAGATGGTGTGCAATCTGATACAAGTTCTACTATACATTGATATTAAACATATTTTCATATTAGTCATGGTGTAAAGAAGAGTTAGAACTAATGGAAGGAACCACTAAAAAAAAGGAATAAAACAAAACCACAAAAGAAAAGGAGAGCAAATAGTATGCTTTGATCTGCATTCAGGCTCCACAGTTCTTTCTCTGGAGGTTGACAGCATTTTCCATCATGAATCTTTCGGAGTTGTCTTAGATCTTTGTATTGCTGAAGAGAGCTAAGTCTTTTAAGGTCAGTCATCAAACAATGTGGCTGCTACTGTGTATAATGTTCTCCTGATTCTGCTCATTTCACCCAGCATCAGTTCATATAAATCTTTCCAGGTTTTTCTGAAGTCTACCTGCTTGTTCTCATCCATATGTTGAACAGGAATCCCTTTACTACATCTCCAGCAGGTGGCTATCGAACAAAGGCCTCTAGCGAAGGGGAAACCCACCACTTCACTTCATCATTTTAGGAAACTTTCATTGCCTGTAAACACCTCTGGTAGTTTAGACTCTTTACCTTGAATGACTGTGTTTTTGGAACACTTGAGGCTGCTGAGACTGGGCCCTGCAATGCATTGGACAGTCTACTGTTTAATGAATATTTTTCACTGCCTGTTACAACATGGTAGTGGGCACAGTCCTCTGTGTGGCATTTAAGGCCCTCCACAGCCTTCCTACCATACCAAGCATCTTATATTTTCTTCCCTGCCATGTATAAGTGTGCTATAATCTAGAGATAATAGCTTTATTGTTCCTCCACCTCCAGACTCCATGTCTTTTCATTGTCTGTCTCTCATCCTTGGAATACTCTCGCTCCTCACCCACTCTTCCTGATTTCGCTAGTTCCCCTTAAGACTGATCTCCAGACACACAAAGACCTGAGAGATCTGGAGGGCACATGCCCATCACCACAGGGCCACCCTGCCCCCTGCCCTGCCGTCTTCTTTGCTTTCTTGTGGAGACAGATGTGTGAAGGAGGGAAATGGAGGGGTGATGGTGGGCTGTAAGGGGCGGCCTCAGCCTGCAGGCTTTGAGATAATACAATTGAGGGTCCTGAACCAAAAGATTCCATTATCATTCCAAAAAGTCTCATGTCTGAACCTGACTACACAGAAGATAACAATCCTGAATTAATCAAGCCAAAGAAATTAATCAATCCTGTCAAAATTTCCCGGAACCATCAAGATCTTCACAGAGAACTTCTGATGAATCAGAAAAGAGGTCTTGGACCTCTGAATAAACCAGAGCTACAGAAAGTGATGGAGAAGAGAAAACAAGACCAACTGATACAGCAACAGAAGGAAAAGGAAGCCCCACAAAAGAAATCTGATTTCTACTGAAAGGCAGCAAACGTTGGAGCAGCTTGAGCTTGAGAAACAGAAGATTCAAGAGGAACAGGAAAACTCCCCAGAATCTGTGAAGATAAAAAGAAACCTGAGAAGAACAGGCCAAGAAAGGGCCAAAGTCCGGGACTGTGAGGCATGCACTGCACAAAACCTTGCTGCAGAGAGGATGTCCCTGTAGTGCTCCAGTGCTGCTGCTTCTTGAGCCAACAGTAGCATGGAGAGACATGTTTTTGAGAAAATGCCAGCCAGCAGACGTTTTAATTTTTAACAGGGGGTTATTTTGTTTATGATTTTTTTCCTTGAATCTGGGAAAATAAATTGACTATGATAGCTGCAGTTCAGATTAGCCAAATGAAATGTGTTGACCAGCAGTTAAGCAGCTTATTGTTGGTATAATAGACTTGCCTTCAGAGACTCCAAAGAAAGGATGAGGACACTGGAGTATCTTAAGTGTTGCACTACTTGGTTTCTTCTAACCTAACTTAGTGGGGATATAGTATTTTTATTTTTTATTCTTTTAAAAAATATTATATTTCTAACTCTTTTTAAAAAAGAATTTAGCTTATGCAAAAATGTGCTTAATCTGTTACTTATTTAACATGGGTTAAATCTTAACAGCCAACCGTAGGAAAGTGTTCATTTGTATTGAATGATCAGCACAGGTTGTGTCTTAGTTGACCTGAAATTACAGAATTAGAAAGTGATGAGGAAGTTTTAAAATCTGAACTCTGAACCCACTTTTAGGAAAACCATAATAATATAGATTACGTAAGATTTCCCCCCCTTTTTTCAGTCTTTTTGGTTTTGAGCAGCAATATATTATTTGGTTGACATTCCAACCCAAAGAAAGGTATCTGACAAATTCTCTGATGGTTTGAGAGCATAATGGTCCCTCTCAGTATTTTCTTTTCTTGTTCTTTCCAGCTCTTTTATTTAGGCAAAATGTTGGGAATCTGTAGACCCAAGTTCAGTGTTACCAGTAGAGTTCAAGACCCTTTAATTACTTTGGTCTGCTCTTAGCCACATGGGGAGAATCCCAAGTGGGAGCTCTGTAGCAAGATATTTTAGCTTAACGTATGATGCAAGTGTGACCTGGTCTCAAGGAGACTTACATTAGAAGATTTTCTTGCATTGGTACATTTTGAACGTTAGAACTGAAGTTTTGAAAATTTTTGATTAATGATCATACATGCTTTTCCTGGGTTTTTTTCCTTGTGAAGGCAGCATATTACCGCTGTCTCGGTGATAATACTACTAAATCCCCTCTCTTAGGAGAAGCCAATATTAAGGGAGAGATGGCTGAGATTCCTCTTGGTAGCCAGAGCTCTACTGAGAAGAGAATTCCCAATTATAAATAACAGCCAAATATTTGTGCAAATGTATTTTCTATATTTGACATGTGTAGGAGTGCTTCCCGTTCTGGATGACTGGGGATATGGAATTGGGAAAAGTGTAACTTCAGTATTGTTCTCTGTCGAGGATGTAGAGCCAATGACTTTTTTGGGCAAGACACTACTTTTTGCCTGACTTCAAATAAAGTTCAACCTCAAAGTTATGTGAAGGCTTTGAAAAGCATAGTGGAAATTGGCTTCATTGAGAGATATTTTGTACAACCAGATTTGAAATCCTCAAGTGAGTAGCATAGCGCAAATACATAAAGTTAGAACGTAAAGATAGAGAACATATTACAGGAAATTATATTTGAAATAGATTATCCAGTTCATCAGTGAGGATTATTGATATAGAATACAAATGTGATTATCAGGCAGAAATATTATTTTATCCTATTAGGTTTTTTTGGTTTTTATTTTTTCCAATTTTATTAATTTATTGATTTATCAACAATCACTTTCATATGCTTTTGAGTCGAAAATTTTTCTCCCCCTTACTCCCCCCCACTCTCCCCAAGACAGTGCACAATCTGACATAGGCTTTACATTTACATTCCTATTAAACATATTTTTACATTAGCGAAGTTGTAAGTAAAAATTAAAACTAATAGGAGGAACCATCAGAAAGAGGAAACAAAACTCAACAGAAGGTAAAAATAAGTGATAGCGATTCGACTTCCATAGTTCTTTCTTTGGATGTGGACAGCATTTTCTATCCCGAGGCCTCTGGAGATGTCTTAGATCCTTGTAATGCTGAGAAGGATTCAGTTTAACAATATTAGTCATCGGATAACGTGGCTGTTATTGTGTACAAAGTCCTCTTGGTTGTGCTCACTTCACTCAGCATCAGACCTATCCTATTAGTTTTGTCTTTATAAAATGAAATGGTGATGGCTGAGATTCTCCTGGAGTGATTAATAATACAGGATTTAGGATAAGTGCACTACTCTTTTATTCCCCAGGATCTTAGATCTTTAGATCACCACATTTCTGGTAAATCTCTCATTTGACAGATAATCTTGAGCTATTCAAATTGAAGAGCCACCCATCTGCTTTGCCTGCTCAGCACAGTCCTTTAAAAGGATCATACTATCCCTCTTCATCTTTAGTCTGTTTGAACTTTATTCTTTTCTAGTGGTGGGGAGGAATACTGGATTGGTATTTTCCTCCCAAACTCACTAGCAGATGTGCTGAGTGGTTTTCAGCCTACTGGACAGAATGTCTCAAAACAGCCTTGTAAATATAGTGTGAAAGTAAGATTTGTTATTACAAAAGTAGAATGTACAGTTAGCGTTCATCTTAGGATCCTAATAGGTCTAGCCTATGAGTCTGAGTTAAAACATGACAAGCAAAATCTCCCTTAAAATCAAAAAGCTATTCAACTTGGTTAGAATCTGTAGAAGTTTTCTGAGCAATTCTGTTTATTCAGCCACTTTCTATTTTTGCAATGGTCAAATGTTTTGTTTTAACTGTTTTTCTGTCCTCTTAAAATATTTGAAAATATTGTCTCCCACTTTGATAGCTTTGATGGTAACAAATTCCTGTTGCTTTCCAAGCTACACTGTGACTTTATTCTTCTATTCTGAAAAACCTTGACTTGTTTAAGTATATATATATATACACACCTATATTATATAGAAAGGGAACCTTAATGGATTTGTTTTCATAATTTCATGTTTTTTTATATCTGCTCTTATATAATTGTTTTTAACTGAAAGTGCCACAGAAATGCAGGTGAAATACTTAGAACCAAAGTTATGCTTAATAAAAATCTACTACATGCTTGAACTGTATATATGTATGAACATATATGTGTATGTATATATGTATATGTACATATGTGTGTATATGTATGTGTGTAGATATATGTGTGTGTATATGTATGTGTGTATATATCTATATCTAATCTATATCTATATCTATATCTATATCTATATCTATATCTATATCTATATCTATATCTATATCTATATCTATATCTATATCTATATCTATATCTATATCTATATCTATATCTATATCTATATCTATATCTATATCTACAAGACTCAGCTCCAGTTCTATCTTCTGCAGGAGACCTGTCTCAGTATTGCCCCAACCCCAGTTTCCCATCTGAGATGACCTTCCATTCACAGTACATGCCTCTTATGTGGAAAAGCTGTTTGTATGTGTTTCTCTCATTAGATGGTGAGCTCCTTGAGGGCAGGGAAAGTTTTGGCTTTTCTTTGGTTTCTGCAGTGCTTAGCCTGGCACATAATTAGCACTTAACACAAGCTTGTGGGCTGACTGACTAGGGGGCTGAATTTGGAGTCAGAAGGACCTAGCTTCAAGCCTGCCTAGGACAAGAGCAAAACTTTCAGGGTCGCTGAAGACTCTCTAAGACAGGGAGGGGTTCTCTACATGTGAGTGATTGCACTTGTACGTGCATGCACGCAGGCGCGGGGTATGTGAGGTTGATGTGTGCCTGTGGGGGGAGATCGGTGGGGAAATGACCCTTTGGCAGAATGGTGAAGCCTACAGTCCCTTTCTCCAAATAATATTTTTAAATGCATACAATAAACATATAAGATTACCAAAGAAACCAGCTGTGTTGAGTATCTGTCTGTGATCTATCTACGTAAACATAAAACAAGTACATGGACCCAGGTTGAGAAAACACCGTACCCTTAAAACTCCAAATTATAGCTGAGTTGCTGAAGATAAATTCATACATTGATGAAACCCTGGAGTTCTAGCCAGGGGTGGGAACCTTCAGCCTGGAGGCCATGTGTAACCCTCTAGGTCCTTGGGTGCGGTTTTTTGACTGAGTCCAAGTTTTACAGAACAAATCCTTTTATGAAGGGGATTTGTTCTGTGAAGTTTGGATTTGGTCAAAGGGCCTCACTTGAGGACCTAGAAGGCCACACATGGCCTTGAGGCTGCAAGTTCCCCTATAACCCTCATCTCCAAGATTACACTTTCTACCTGAAGCAAATCAGCTAACCACTGTGGGCCTAATTTTTTTCCTCTACAAAAGAAGTACATTGAAATAGATGATTCCTAAGTCTGAATTTCAAAATCTATGATTCTATGATTTTCTCCTTTCAGGAGTAGATCAAAGATCCTCCAAATAAAGTCACCTCAGGTTTCCAGTAGCGAAAAGCACATGGGTGAATGAGGCATATATGAAAGCAGAGGAATGACTTATTCTAAAGCACCTGGTGATTTGAGAAAATGGATGGCTTTGAGTAACTGTGAGTAGTATCTGTGTTCGCCAGCTGTTGGTGGTAACTAACAGGTTAAATGCTGAAAGCGCCTTCCTAACAGGGGGGCCATAAGGTGGTCGTGATTATCCACAAAGCCTCCAATCCAATTAAGGTTGCTTCTTTATCTGGCAGGTGCGTCATTCTGGGGTCTCAGAAGGTGAATGACGTTTGGGGCAGGGGAAGGCAGGGGTAAGAGGGAGAATAAGCAGGAGAGACATTTGTGGAAAGAAATACAAACATCTTAGCCACCAGTACAAGCTTATTTAAAGAAAAGAGCGGAAAAAAAGATAAACAGGAGATCTAGTACTCCTCTTTTCCCCTGAGGAACTGTCCCACCAAATTCTCTGAAGAGAGAGACAGATTGCTTGTGGTTTTCTTTTACCAGGCAAAAGGAGGGTTAAGTGTGTGTGAAAGAGGCGGAGAGGGGAACCCCAGCCTGGAACTTGAGACTTTCCAGCTGAGAAGAAACGATTCAGAAAGAGATGCAGGCGTAGTCATACAACACTGCAATCAACTTTTCTGTGTCCAAAGGAAGTCAGGAAAACACATAAATAATTGTCCAGCCACATTTCATATAGTACAAGACACATATCAATATTACCACCACTTCCTAGAGGGTAAGTGTGCAAACCTTACTGTCTAAAGAAAATGCTTGCAGATGATTGCCATTCTTTGACCTGGCTGCCTGAGGACGGCAGAAATGAAGTGCTTTGGAAAATTTCGATTTGAGGGGACAGGGCAGTCTGTGGTATTAATGCAGCCAAGCCAGAGTACCCAGCCATCTGATGAATATGAGTTGGGAGCATTCTTGAGGCAAACCGGTATTTTGTTTGCTTGTTGAAAATGCGGGAAACTGAATTGAATGCCAAGAACTCAGAACTCATTTGGTTGGAATGCAGATCTGTCTGTGATATTTAATCTGTAACTATGAGGGACTTGTTGCAGTCATTAACTCTCTGAGTTAATGACCTTATTCTTGCCTTTTTCGTGGGCTCCAGGTAAGAGGTTTTCTGATGGTCTCTCTATTAGGAAATTAAAATATGGAAGAGGCCATCAGCAAATCACTCACTTGGTGCACCTTTTGCTCAGCGAGGACTTCTCTGATAAAACAGTTGAGGGAGGCTTGTGTTCTCAACATCTACCTGGATTGGGGAGGGAGGCAGAATATATATGGGATCAGGGGTCCTCCCTTGAACGTGCTCTTTTGTGCGCTGTTGACGGCAAAGCGTTTATTACGATGTTGCAAGTACTTGAAGTGATTGGTCTGAGCGTGTTTCAACAAAGGTTTCATCCTGTTATTTATTTGAAGTGTCTGTTTTCCATTACCAAGTCAGGAGATAGACTCATGTGACAGATTTCTAACATAAATTTCCCTCCTCGAAGCCCTGAGTGACAGACACCTCCGGGATATTAGAAGTCCAAAAAATTCCATTTAGGAGGGTAGACTTGTTCGTATGCATTTTCTTTTTTCAGTTTAATCTCACCTAACGGGAGGATGGCTGCCCCCCCTAGCTTATAGTGGGAGTCAATCATAAAGGAGTTGGAGGAGGAGGAATAAATGGGTCACTGAAAGAACAAGGATGGTTGCTGCTGTTGGTTTTCAAACCTGAGTTTCTCCCCACACGGACCTGTGTGTCACGGTACTACTCCCTGTGCAGTAACTTGGTATGATGTTTAGAAATGTTGGTGAGTTTTTCACATGTGTTGGCAATTTCTCGTGCCTTCCAGCATCCCAAGCTGTAGCAGGGGAGTGGGTAGGGTGTAGGTGTCTTTGGGGTTGGGAGAATAATTGGCAGGATTCCTTCCTCTTGGAGTCATTGTTTCAAGAATGCAACACTTTCCGACCTTTGGTAGGCTACTGGTCCGGCCTCTCTCCATCGGTGGCCAGTACATCCAGCTGCAGCAGCAGAAGGCACCGCTCCCTTCCATATAGTACTATGTCCCCCTCCGCCCCTCACCTCATCATAGCCCCACTCCAATGCCAGACTGAAATGAGATTTCTTCCAGACGTGATGTTTAGCTTAAGCAGTAACGTATGAGCATTGATAGTTCCTGGTCATTTGAGCCTGAGCCTATCTTGCTCACATCAGATGGTGTTTATTCTCCGGGAATATGAGCACGCTAAGGGTTCTAATCTGCTGGCCATCATCACACCCCATGACCTTGATTTCATCAGGATCATTGTATGTTAAATTGTAAAAGTCCATATTGAAGTGCTTCTCACTGCCTTTGAAATGACTGAGGGCTGACTTCTTCCCGGAATCCTGAAAGGAATAAACAGGCCGTTCATTCTCAGACTCGGCTTTTTGAGTTAGTGCTCTGGCGGGTGATTAAGACACGGAGACCACTTGTGTATCTGGATGACTTTGATCTTGAAAAGTCTTCTCATTTTTAAGTGCCTCGCAAAGACTTTTCAACACAAGGAAGGTTCTTTTCTGCTGTTGTCTGGGACCAGACTGGAGGCTTTCTAAGGTCCCTTTCACACTTCAGAATCTTAGGATCGTTCAACCATCTCTTTAAACCTGGCCTTTAATTTGACATCCTTTTTTGGGTAGGCTTGTGGATAATTTTTCTCCTTTCTCTTTTTAACTTTTTTAATTTTCTTTTACTCATTCCCTTTTTCTTTTGCTGTTCCCTTTCTTTCACTCATTCCCTTCTTTTCCTTTTCTTTCATTCTACAATTTCCTTCTTTCTTTTCTTTCTTCTTCCTCTCTTCCTTTCCTTTTTCTTCTTTCCTTTTTCTTCTTTCCTTTCCCTCTTCTTTTTTTCCCCTCCTCCTTCCTTCCTTCCATTGAATGAATGCCTCTATATTTTGGGATGAACATTTAATCACGCCTACATTCTCTTTGTATGTGTTTATGCCATTTTGTCACGAACCCTGCTTGCACCCAGTCTGACTTCGAGTACTACCTCTGGCCTATTAGTATGGCTGTCAGACTGGGGTCTTCTTCTCCTTTCTCTTGCTCCAGAGATCCTTATCCTCTTCTTCTCCTAGAGTTTGTCACCAAGCCTTCTCTTACCAGTGTTTTAAACTTGCCTCTTCTGTGACCATGACAGATACCCAATGGGACTTACCCTTTTCAGCCCCAGAACCCATCCAGGCTGCTTAACCATCATATGGCTTGGGTAAGATGGAAGTCTTTGTCTCTCTTCCTTGCACTAATGCACGTACATGACATGTTCTTACTTTACCTTATTGTTGCTTATAGGGTTGTTTCTCTTTAAACAAATTTGGTTTCCCAACATTGTAACTGCATCACCCTTGTTACAGTGTGTCTAGGCCTAAATCAGCTGCAGAAATTATTCACAATGATAAACATAATACGGGACCTTGCAGTCAGCGCTAATCCAACTCTGCAAAGTGCTTTTAAAATTATTACCAAAAATCGATTAGATCATTTTAAGAAGAGAGGTAAACCTATATGCTTTCATTTGGTAAGACGTCTTGTCTTCAGTTCAGCCATCTGGAAGGTTGATCAATTTGGTTATTGCTTTATTTAGACCTCCTACCTAATTCTCTATTTTTTTTTTAATGAAAGGTCAGATTCCCCTATGCCTTTAAAAGAGTCAGTCAGCAAGTGAATTAGAAAGTGAAACTAGAGGAGCAGAAGAGTCAATCTCACTACTGCTCAATCCACCAAGACTTTCATTTGCACTGACACCAATCAACCAATAATCATTTATTAACTATTAATAATGCCTTAGGCACTGAGGTTACAAAGACAAAAACAAAACATTTCCTGCCCTCGAGAATCTTCTATTCTACAGGAGGGAGGCAGTATGCACGCACATAAAATATATAAAATGTATGTAAAATAAATACAAGGGAATTTTTGAGGGGAGACATTAGTATCCAGGGGCAGGGGATCAGGAGAGATTTCATACAGGAGGTGGCATGTGAGAAGAGATTAGGAAGGGTAAGCATTCCTTCCATTTTTACCACAATTTGGGTGTACAGATTCTCCCTGGTGTCCGGCATAGCTTTCCCTACCTAGGCTCCAAATAATGACTGCCTCTGATAGATCGCATCCCTGGAAAGAACACAATATGTTGCCTCAGACACACTCCTGTACAGAAGCAGCAGAGGCAGGGAAGGGGGAGTAATTGGGGTAAATTGAGGTAGGGAAGGTCATCGCATGAGAGTCATTTTTTTGGGAAGGTGGATAAATGGCTCAGAAGATAGAAGAATTGCACAGCAGTGTTGGAATAAATGTATGCCTTCCGAGGCAGAGATTTCAAAAGAAAATGCTAATTTACTTTTGCAAGTTCTTGGTTGAGGAGAAAAAAAAAACAAGCCTTGTTTACTTTATAGTCCTAAGAAGCAGCTAGATATCTTGTGGACTGAGCATAGGGCCTAGAGTCAGGAAGATTCTTCTTCCTGGGTTCAAATCTGGCCTTGGACATTTACTAGCTGTGTGACCCTGTGCAAGTCACTTAACCCTATTTGTCTCAGTTTCCTCATCTCTAAAACGAGCTGGAGAAGGAGATGGCAAACTACTCCAATATCTTTGCTAAGAAAACCCCAGAGGAGTCACAAAGAGTCAGACATGACTGAAAAATGACTAAACAACCACAAAATGCCTCAGTTTCCTCATTTGTAAAACAGGGATAATAATAGCACCTACCTCCCAGGGTTGTTGTGGAGATAAAATGTGTTCATATTTGTGAAGTGTTTTACAAACATTAAAGCGCTATGTGAATGCTAGCAATTATTATTATTAGTCTCACATATAAGAATGGAAGTGGGGGACAGGAGACAAGACAGAGAATCACAATATTATCTATTTTAGCTAGTGTTTTTGGATTCCCATATTACTACTACAGTACATCTTGCGTAGTAACTTCACCATTACTACAAAGGGCAAAGAAGGTCTCGGTTAGGCTAAGACTAAATTACTTGCCCACTTGTGACTACAGAGTCACAGAGCAACTTGGCTAACAACAGTTAGTCTGGGATAAATGCTGCAAAGTGGGACCATAGGATTTAGAGCCAGAAGAGTATAACCCTGGGGTCTGAGAACTTGTGTGTGCGGTTTAAAAAAAATTGTTTTTTAGGCAATTGGGGTTAAGTGACTTGCCCAGGGTCACACAGCTAGTAAGTGTGTCAAGTATTTGGTCTGAGGCTGGATTTGAACTCAGGTACTCCTGACTTCAGGGCTGGGGCTCTATCCACTGTGCCACCTAGCTGCCCCTAAAATTTTTTTTTGATAACTATTGATATACTTAGTTTCCTTCGTCATCCTATGTATTTTGTTTATGCATGTAAAATCTTTATTGTGAGAAGGGGAGCATGGGTTTCACCAGACTGCCAGAGGGGTCCAGGACACACAAAAGATTAAGAACTCCTATCCTAGATTATGTAGTCTGACCTCTTAATTTTACAACGGAGGAAACTGAGGCCCAGAGAATTCTCTTATAACTCACCCAAGACTGTACAATGAGGAGGTAGCAGGACCAAAATTCAAACCGAATTCTCTTGATTCCAAATCCCATGGCCTTTCCATTACAACATACTATGTCTTATTGATAATCCTCTTCTGTAATGACATCTACTTTCTAATCCATTCCTTTGGTTTCAAAATTGTTGTTCATCCTTCGCTCTTGAAGAAGACCAATGACCCCAGGAGGGTGATGTCTTGACTTGCAGGTGAATTGGATTAAATGAAGCAGGGCTGAGCCGAGTCATCACCCTCACTCTCTCCTCTGGAGTGTTCAGAGTCCAGTGGCAAGACATAGGTCAGGATGACTGAAGATGGCCCCATGAAGAGAATAAAACTGAGGTGGTGGTGTCTGTTGTTTTTCCCAGACAGGGAGGAGGAGCTCAGCCTCAGTTTCAAGGCTAGGTACCTACATCCTTCTAGGGTGACTCTTGCTTAAAACCTGCCAGTATCTGGGTCAGAAGATAAAATTCATTGTTACTAGTTACACTACTTGGTTAAAAAGGGTGAAATGAAAGATGGGGCTTGTCTAATAAAAGGAATTTTGATGAAACACTGTATAACTATAATGACCAAGCTTGGGACCCAGGAATAAATTGGTGAGGAGACTGTGGACATGTGATGTGGCATATAGCATGTGTCGATGTGTTGGTTCAGTCTTGCTAACTATCTTTTTTTCTCTTTTTAAATCTTTGTAACAAAGTACAGCTTGTAGGTTAGAGGAGTTAGGGAGTAAAGACCGTGTGAAAGTAAAAAAAATCAATAAAAGTAAGATTTTTTAAAAAGAATTTTTATTTGAAGAGAATATAAGAAACGAATTGCATAGGAAAATATTTTTTACTCTTGTATAGCCAAGAAGTACAAACATAACTAGCTATGAATGTCTAGTAAGTCAACAGGCATTTCCTAAGTGCCTACTATGTGCCAGTGTCTGTATTAAATGTTGGGGGGAAAATACAAGCAGAAAGAAAAACAGTCCCTGCCCTCAAGGGGCTGATACTCTAATGGAGGAAGTCAATACTCTTCACTTCTAATAGAGCAAGTGAAAAGAGATGTGGGGAGAGAAGATGTTGGGCAGAACCTAGAGAATCGATAGTGGAGTCTGGAGAGGAAAGAAGACACAGCTTGCCTGGCCATTTTCCTGGAAAGACCCAGCCAATCAGAGGAAAGGGGCTCAGAGTCATTGTGTACCTTCAGTCTGAGTTGTTGAAGGATGGAGTACCCTAGCTCTTTCCCACTTTTACTGTTTGAAGAAACTCTGCTATATCTCCTCATAGGAGAGGAGGAAATGCATGCAAGGAGTAGGGTAGAAGAAGAGCTGGGCCAACCTATCTGTTGGCAAATGGCCCCATGTAAAGCTTTATTATCTATTCAGGAAGTATCCTCTTTGGCTAATTGGTTATGTTTTTGATGGTCTGAATAGACCATTAAAAATAAATTCATGTTCTACTGCACACTCTAATGGAGAGAGTAGCAGCAGGCCTATGAGCAGTATGACTTTGGACAATTCACTTACATTTTCTTTGCTCTAGTTCCCTTACCTCTAAAATAAATGTGAAGCCGTTTTGGAAACGTAAAAACATTATACAAATGTGAGGTATTATTTGTTATGAGATATCTGGTACTATGACATAGTAGGTAAAGAGGCAACCTCAAGGTAAGGAAGATCTGGGTTCAAGTCCTACTTCTGAGGCATACTGGCTATGTTACTCTGGGCAAATCTCTCAACATCTGGCTTCCTCCTGTTGCCTGGTCTCCTTGATGGTTTCTGGAATGGCCCAAAGCCAGAGGTGGGGCTAATAAGGAATGTGAAGAGGAGGAGTTGTCTTTATTCTCTCCTTCAGAGTGTGGCATCCCAGAACCCATTAGTGACTGCCAGGTGGTAAGTATAAAGAACTGCCATTACTGGGAGTGCCTTAGTCTTCTTCCTTTGCATTCTGCTTCCTTTAGGGATAGACAGAATCTTTCTGGGCTGCTTAATTGTCTACATGACTTGGATGAGATGTGAGTCACTAACTCTTCCTTCTACCAAGATGGAGCACCACCAGACATCTTCTTTGCCTCTATTTCCTCCAGACTCTTGGCGCTGTCATTTAAACTACGGATGTAACTTAAAGACCACTGGACCTTGCCATCTATACCATTTTCCTTAGAACATCCAGGACTTCATTCAACCTGCAGCTCAACTTTCTTTATCATGTTGTCTCCCCAAATTGGAATGTGAACTCCTTGAGAGACTGTCTAGCTTTTCCTATTTGTATCCTCAGACCTTAGCTTGGCACATAGTAGGAACATAGTAAATGCTTTTTCATTCATTCATTCATTCATTCATTCATTCATTCATTCATTCATCTCAGGGCTCTAGGCAACTTTTAAGATTCTAAGTTGCAGAGAAGATGCCTACTTACATTGATAGGGGGAGTTTCTTCCCTCTTCCTGAGAGTTCCCACCACAGCCCTATATCTGGGAGCAATTAATGCCCTCTACTTATTTTCACTTTTACAATATTAAAAAATAATCCAAAATGGTTCTGAGTAATTTTAAAAAACAAAACAAAATGAGACAACTTAAGTGGAGAGAATTACACAATCTGTTTAATAAATAGAAGCAAATCTTTGGTTGTGTAAAAGAGGCCACAGACATGCAATAGAGAAGGGGAGTAGGATGTATGAGCAAGTTTAACTTTGTACCTCCCAACCATAAAGTGACCCAATAAACAAGGCTTATGTTTTATTGACTTGAATCATTGTTTATCCATGAAAGTGGGCCAGGAAAGCAGTGTTACCAGGACATACATCTTTAGTTCAAAACCTTTCATGAAGCCAGGAACTCTAAAAGGGAAGAATGACTGTTACCTGGCCTCCCCACTTCTTGGTAGAGACTATATGAGGGATGGACAAAGCCCAAAATGTTGCTTTGATCAGCCAAGGCAAGAAGTAGATCAGCAGGCATTTTGAAGAGGGGAAATGAGTCATTACCTGATTCTGGCTTATTAGATCAGATCCTTTTCTCCGGAGAGAGGAGGAGTGGTGCATCAAGGGAGATAAAGCTAGAGTGACTGAGGAAGATTGAACTGTTTGTACACCAAAGGAATTCTGCCAACCCCTAGGTTTATCCTTATCTGACCTCGCTTGAGCATTGTATTCATCAGTCCCTGGGGTCTACTTTTTTCTGGAATGGTCTATTTGAAAATGGATCTACCTCTCTTTGCCTACCTCATCGTAAAACTGCACAGCTCCTAACAGCTGTGGCCCATCAGGAATTGGTCAATTGTCCAGAAAGAACTAGTCTTCCCTCTGGGAGAGGCTATGGTGAATATACTAAACCTGGGGACACAGTAAAGTTATTTTATGCCACAGAGTCAATTGGCTGGCCAGAGAATGACTTCTTGAAATGGGCAGAAATGATTGTGAGCTTCTTGAGGGCAGGAACTTTTTTTTTGCCTCTTTTTGTATCTTCAATGCTTAGCATACTGCCTAGTGTATGGTATGCACTTAATAATTTCTTATTGACTGACTATGTTTTACCAAAAATAATATACAAGCCTGCTATATGGACAGCAGAAAGTAGAAATTTCCCAATGGGACCTACACTGGCACTGTGGTTTGTGCAGTTGTGTCTGACCCTATGTAACCCCATTTGGGGTTTTCTTGGCAAAAATCCTGAAGTGGTTTGCCATTTCCTTCTCCAGCACATTTTGCAGATGAGGAAACTGAGGCAAATAGGGTGAAGTGACTTGCCCAGAGTCACACAGCTACTAAGCGTCTGAGGCTAGATTTGAATTTGGGAAGATGAGTCTTTCTGACGCCAGGCCTGGTACTTTATCTACTGTGCCAACTTGCTGCCCTGGTGGGGGCTGGCTGTTGACTTAATCTACCCAAGATATTGAAAGCAAGATGAAATCAAAGTATTTCCCCACTCAGAACTTGGGTGTGAAGGAAGAACTTCTGATGCTGGTCTTTAGAAGACTATTGCCACTTTTTTAGTTGAGAAGAAGGCTCCACAATTGAAGTTGAATCAAACAAAGACCAGAAAGGACTGATTATCTTGGGAAAGAATTCTTAAGGTCTGCATCTTCTCTGTGCTTTCTGAAATGAAATTCTTAGCATAGTGATAGAATTGGGATATAGGGACTGAACTTGTAATTTCACTGGGATAGGGAATTGCCAGATAAGGAAACTCCCTCTACAAGTGCAGTTTAGTCCCTTCTCTGCAACTTAATCTTGGAGAGCTGCCTAGGGCACTGAGAGGTTAAGATATTTGCTTAGCAGGCTTGGTTGTATGTATCAGAGGCAAGACCTGGTTCTTCCTGACTGAGGCTGGCTCTCCAACAGAGGAGTCACACTCATGTTGGGTTTCCAGAGTATAGCAGAACCAGATTAAAATGCGAATGGGAAATGTTTAACAAAATAAATAAAAATACAATATAACACAGATAATGTTAATTTGTGGTTTTCTAAGTCAACATGCAGCCCACAGGAATCTTATTTTAATTTAACATCACTTCACTACAGCTAGAAGTAGTCCAGTGAAATAGTCATGTAGACATAAATAAAGCAAGGCATTACTTAAGCCACACTGGTAGTTCCTTATAATCTTTTCTGTAATTGGCTACTGCAGTGCCTGACCTTTCATTATAAGTGATTTATTCCTTTAAGTGTTCTGTTGGCCTCTATTGTGTATTCCTCTTTGAAACTGGAATTTCCATAGAAGCAACAAATTCTAAGTCACAAACATCTTAGTGTAAAAAAGATTGGTTCATATAAACTGTGCCACAGAGATTAAGGGAAGCCTGAATTGCAGGGATATATTTACATAGATAAAATCTGAGATCTGGTCCACCTCATCTCCAGGGAGATTTTAATACTGACCTTTGGGCAAGATAGGAAGAGGGATGGGACTGGAGACTCACTACTTCACTTTCACCCTCCCAAAAGGGGGTAGTGGGATAGAAGTATATTTATTACACTTCAGATATGCAGTCTAGGGGTGTGTGTGTGTGTGTGTGTGTGTGTGTGTGTGTGTGTGTGTGTGTGTTTTGTGTGTATGTGTATGTAGTGTGTATGTATATATATATATGTATATATTGACACTCTTTTAGGGTGTTCAGAATAAAATCCAATTTCCCTAATTGCTCTGAGTAGAAAGTAATCACTCTCCATCCTGGCTTATTTTCTGCCAGTTTAGCTCCTTTCCACTAAATACGTATTACACAGAACAAAACAACAGATAGTGGGCAAATGTTTATATTCAAGAAGACAATAAATAGAAAATGGGGACATTACACAGATTAGAATAGGGGATAGAATACATGAGAGTAAATGGACTATTTGATTTGAGATTGTGATAAAATCTCAGTTCAGGAAGGGAGATAATTATCTTACCAGAGAAGTCTGCTTTTAGGAAATGCTGAGGATATGGGCCCTGGGAGTCATGAGACATGTGAGGGAATTGGCTTTCCCTACTTTCCTGTGCCAGAATATGGGGCCATTCAAAGTTCACACCTTTCCTTGTACCTTTTCTTTTGAATTTAACTTCTCTCTCTGCCTCTCCGATGTCTCTCTACCAAACCAGTACAGAGGCTCAAAAGTCTCTCAGTCAATTAGCAGTCACATCTTCCTGCACACATGCAGAATCAGAGTTGTCCATTGGGAAGCCCAATGTTACCTACCCGAGTGGGCCTGGGGCACCTGCCTCCATGGACTGTGTGGGTTCTGAATTCTCCCAGGGTTACTACAAATCGGTTTGCCCAAAGGGCACCAAACTCTCCTTGGGATTTGTATTTGGATAAATTGCCTATGTGATGTTGTTGGAGGGTCTCACCCAAAGCACGCCCTCAGATTCCCCAGAGGATCTGCCCTGCATCACCCACATAAACATCTAGCCTGATTCACTTCTCAGCCTCTCCCATGTCACACCATTCTCATCCCCTCTTATCCGTCCATTCTCTGTACACACTCAGTAACTGCTCTATACCCTCCCACAAACTCCCAAAGCCAGTTTGATAACCACACTTATCCCACAAATTACCAACATCAGGCAACATCTTACATGTACCTTGATAGCTCAGGAAATAATTCATATAATAGGGAGTTGTGAGCACTTGTAATGAGGCAGCAAGGTGGTACAGTGTTTAGAGTGTTGGAGTCTGAAGATTGCATGGCAGGATAAGGTACCGGATGCTGAGGTCCTTTCTCAAGCTTAACTGCCAAGCGTTCAGCCACTACAGCAGAGGGCCCAACTCCAATGGGCTGGCCACATTATTCCAATGCCAAGCGTGTGTTTGCCTAAAGGACTGTTTTATGGAGAATTCACACAAGGCATGCACTCACATGGAAATTAGAAGAAGTGATACAAAGACACCTTCAAGGTCTCTCTGAAGAGCTTCGGAATCTATTATGAGACATGGGAAACATTGGCACAAGGCTGTCTGGTGTGGTGTGCCACATCAGAGAAGGCACTGTGTTCTATGAGCAAAGCAGAATTGCAGTAGCTCAAAAGAAATGTAAGATGTGTGAACTCGAAGACATCTCCACTCCAAACGTTCACGTGGACTATTTGTGCCTGACCTGGGTTAGAGCCTTCCAAGCTCATACTGGTCTGACTCTCTACATTTACCCTGACAGTGTAACATTGTGTTTTGGTCTTCTTTGAGCACAAAGGACAATAACTAACCAGAGTGTTAGGCCGAGAAACCAGGAAGACCTGAGTTCAAATTTTGCCTCAGACATTTATTAGCTTTGTGACCCCAGGCAAGATACTTAACCTCTGACTGCTTCATTTTCCTGTAAAATGGGGATGAAAATAGCTCCTAGCTCTCAGGATTGTTCTGAGGATAAAATGAGGTAAAATTTTAGGTGCTTTGTAAAATGTAAAGTGCTAAATAAATGCTACCTATCACCATTGACTCAAGTCCACAGCTGCAGTCTCTTCAAAGTCTATCACCTTGGAAATAATTTTGCCTAAACCTCTTATTTTAGAATATGATTATAACCATCATTATTTCCTGATTGCTAACTTTGCAACAAAAATATGTTTATTAATTTTAACATAATAATACCCATATCATCCTAGTTTCCCTTATTCTTTCTATCCCCTTTTATTGTGTGTATAATCTAATAATGATTGGAGGAAAGGTGAACATTATCTCCAGGGCCTTTGCATTGCTATTTTTAACTACCTGGTTGGAGTCAATGTGTATTTTATTCTTTTGGTTCTGTTATTTTTGTTCCAACCCCATAATTTCTAAGAGGAAGAAACTGAGTGAGACCCAGAAGTGCAGTGACTTACCCAATATCACACAGCAGGTTAGAGGCAGAATCCAGGCTTCCAGATTCACAAGTGATAGGATAATACTAGAATCATAAATTTCAGCCTAGAAGGACTCTTACTGGCCATCTGGTCCAATTCTCTTCTTTTACAGCTAAGGAAACTGAGGAGAATGTGAGTTAAATAACTTACCAGAATCACATAGATAGGAAGCATTGGAGGAAGGATTTGAACCGAGGTTTTCTGAACTCCAAGTCCAGCATTCTAGCCACGACACTGGTGGCCTCTTTCCAATGTAACATGGCTCTCTTCTAGCATATTAGTAGATTACTTTTTGTGGGGAAAGAAGGGGGCCTTGGAGACAACTAGGCATTCTTGCTTGGATGAGAGGTGGAGAGAGGGAGGGTCTCTGAAAGGAGGCAGAAAGGAGAAATGAGAGATGAAGAACTTGGAAGACATACTTCATCTGCTTGGCTGGATATGGTAGTAATATGTCTTCTTTTTTTCCCTTATTCCTTTGTGTGTTAAGGTTGGAACATTTTCTTCCAAGTGTGTGAAGTGGGCATGTTGCCTTTAAGGCTCCATTGGCATAGGAACCATTGAGTCTGAGTCTGAAATTGCTGCTCCAAAGGAAAAATTGTAATGGAGAGTTGACGTCTCATTTCTAGACCGAAGCATTTATTCACTTAGTATTGTGCATGTGTTGAGGGGTGGATTTGAGGAAGGGAAGGCTTCATTTTGAGTGGAGAAAAGGTGCTTGGGAATTAGGAAGGCAAGAAAAACGTAGTTTGAAGGGCTGTGGGTAGGAAAGGTTGCTAGGGAGGAAGGGCTGTTCAACATTTCTGTCCTGTGCATTATTCATTTGCAGAGAGGCCCCTGTGAGATCAGCTGGGTTGTGTAGGTGCCAGACTTATATTATTTGCCCAGGTGTGGCCAAAATGAACTTGACAGACAGGGAACACATGTCAGAACTTAGTGCCTATGTCTTTGGTATCTGTAGCTAGCCCTAACTTAGAAGTTATTTCATTGAGGTCCATTTCATTAACTGGAACATCAGATAAATGAGAAAGGCATAACTGGAGAGACCAGAGTTGAAAGGAATAATAATAATAAAAAAAGGGCATTGGGATGGTTTCATGCAAGAGATTCTACACCCACCCACCCCATTTCTCCCATTGTTTGTTCTGGAAACACTTTATGTGATATGAGCCTATGTGGTAGGACTTTAGCAGTGTAAGTTTGGAGTAAGAAAACCTGTGTGCAAATTGGGGAAATCACTCACCTTCCATAGGCTTCTTTTTTCTCATCTGTAAAATGCGAGTAGGGGTTGGAGTAGATAGCTTCTGACATTCCTTCCTGCCATATATTTATGCTCCTTTATGATTTCCAATCAACAATCTCTTGTGAAGATTTAAACCCTAGGATTTAATACCAGAGGGGAATTTAGGGAACATCTAATTCAACCATCCATTTTATTGATAAGGAAATTGAAGACCTGAGATATTAAATGATTTGCCCAAGTTTTCATGGTTATTAATGGATAGAGTTGAAATTCAAATCCAGGTACTCTTCATCCATCCTTTCAACTTCTACCACTCTGCCTCCATATTCTTTTTCTTGGTATCCTAAGCACTTTGCACAGTGACTGGTACACATTAAGGGCATAATAAGTACTTATTGGTAGACTGGTTGATTGGCCTCGGATATCATTTATTCTAACTTCCTTATTTTACAGATCACAGGGTCATAGGTTTAGACTTGGAAAGGACTTTAGATGCTATTGGGTCCAATAGCATCATTTTAGAATTAGGAAACTGAGGCAAAGAGAAGTTAAATAATGTGCCCAGAGTTGCAACAATAGTAAACAGCAGAGGTGGGATTTGAACCCTGGTCTCCTAGATTCCAAGTCCAGTCTCCTATCTGCTACATTGTTATTCTGCCTCTCAAATATTCATGTTGCCTTGGCCTAGAATTGAATGCGGGTTAACTGATTGGAAGGCAGCTCTGCTCACCACTATACCACTAAGATGAGGGCACCAAGACAAAGTCCAGAGAGAGGAATTGATTTCAGCCTGGAATTTGAGTCTTCTGTGTCTCAGTCCATAATTCTTCCCATTTCCCATTGACTTTCCCATGACAGAGGAACCTAGGTGGCATGAGAGCAGAAGGAGGAAAGGAGAGTAGCATTATGGAACAATGTTCAATTCTAGGTGGAAGATAATGGGGGAGTTAGCCAGATAGCAGCATTTCCCAGAAGAAGAGAAGAAACAGTAATAATAATTAACATTTATATAGCACTTACTATGTTCCAGGTACCGTGCTGAGCACTTCATAATTATCACCTCCTTTGATTCTCATAACAACCCCGGGAGGTAAGTCCTCTTATTATCATCCTCATTATACAGATGAGGAAACAGAGACAAATAGATTAAGTGACTTACTCAGGATCACACAGCTAGTAAATGTCTGAAGCTGAATGGGAACTCGGGTCTCCCTGACTCCACCGTGCCATCTGTATGGCCCTACAAAAAAGTGTGTATAAAAGGGGATTGGGGTTGAAAGTAGGGGTAGAACGGCATTGAGGTGATCATCACCATGAATGGCAGTGTGGTGTACTGGAGAGTGTTGGCTGTGAAGTCAGGAGAACCAGGTTCTCCATGTCTCTAATACTGAATAGCTAGGTGGCCTTGGGCAAGTCACTTTCCCAAGCCTTAGTTTGTTCACCTATGAAAATGGAGATAATAATATTTGTACCACTTACTTCATAGAGATGTGCTGAAGCAAGGACTTTGTAAACCTTAAAATGCTGCAGAAATCTTCTTCTTATTACTTTTCTCACCCCTGGGAAACTTTTCTGGAAAAAGAAATTCCTAGAAGATGATTAAAAAGTGCCATCCCACAATGTTTTGGACATCACTGAAAATGGCGGGTTGGGCTTTAGGTAGGGAAAACCAAAAGGCCGCTATCCCGTTTCCCTCTCCCTGGCTTCCCTTCCCTGAACTTGGGCAATAGATAAGAGCCATGTCAGTGTCTGGGGCTGCTGCTGGGAGTTATCTTTAGTGATCTATAGTGGTTCTAAGTCAGCACTGATGACAGGATGGAAACGAATTTTATCAGCTTGTAAAATATGTCACCAGACCTTCCCACAGGCGCCTATTCCTATCCTAAGGAAGGTGCCCTGGAGATGCTGGGAGACATGAGTGGTCTTTAAAACTAGGTCTGATCTCATGTGTGGAGGGATAACTTGGATGTTTATGAAAATTCCTCAGTTTCTTTTCCAGGCACAGATCCACAGTGAATTTCAGGGCTGATGCACGGGCCTATAGTAGAGCTGACTGAAGCTGAGCATTAGGGAAACCTGAGCTGTGTACTTTCCAGCTCCCTCCCCTTACCCACTGAAACCTACAGGGTAGAGAAGACCCTAACCCCAGCATCTAGCTTCCCCTACTCCAGACCTGGCTGACAGGTGGGACAAGTTAACAGGTTTATGACATGGGAAACTGTCCCCTCAGGGAGTTATGAAACTGGCTCCAATTTGTGATCTAAGGGCTAATCTTGAAGATGTCAAACAGGAACCTGTTACCTCATAGAATGACAGGACCATATGCTTCAGTAAGAATCCAACATGGAGTGCATGGTGGCAAGAGCTGGGATTCTCAAGTAAGAGGAACTTGGGTTTAGATTCCAGTTCTGTGACTTACCTCCTATCTGACCTTGAACACACCATACTCCCCATTTTTCTCAACTGTAAAATGAGGAACTAGAACAAAGATCTTAGCCTTTTTTGTGTGCTGGTTCTTTTTGGCAGTCTGGTAAGGCCATGGATCCTTTTCCGGAATAATAGTATTAATGCACCAAATAAAACACATAGGATAACAAATGAAAACAAGGGTGAGTGAAAAAGATGTAGTTGTTTCCCATCCAAGTTCATTCATCCATTGAAATCTATCTGGGGACCCAGGTAAGAACACCTGAAGGATCTTTAAGAGCTAGAATCCTATGTTCATATAACTTATTCTTTTAAAAAATTATTTAAGAGTATTTTATTTTTTTTCAATTACACATAAAGACAATTTTCAACATTCATTTTTGAAAGATTTTGAGTTCAAAAATTTTCCCTCCCTCCCCCTTTCCCGATATGGCAAGCACTGTAATATAGGTTACACATATGAAATCATGTAAAATGTATTTCCACATTAGTCGTGTTGTGAAAAAAGAAATACAAAAGGGAAAAAAAAACCATGAAAAATGAAAACCAAAAAAGTGCAAATAGTGTGCTTCAATCTGCATTAAACCATTTCTAATCTTTGCATCCCCAGTGACCAGCGTATCACCTTGCACAAAGTAGGAGCTTTATAATTGTTGTTGAAATGAATTTAATTTGCTTTTCCTCAATTGAGAGCCTGCAGAAGGAAGATTACACAAGGCTTTGGCTCTTAGTGATCCTAGATGCTGGCGAACTCTTCTCATTGGGCATTTTATGGACAGTCTAGCCCTGCCACCTAGGAGCAGTGCTGGTTAGAGCTGGGAAAGGCCTTAGGGGCCAGCTAGTTTAATCCCTTCATTTTTACAGATGAAGAAACTGAGGTCCAAAGAGTTAAGGGGTTTTTAAGGGTTAAATATAAAGCTAGGATTTGAACTCGGATCATTTGACTTCAAATCCCATGCCTTTTGCACTGTACTATGTTCCATAACACAACAATTTCCAACATTACTGGCCACCAGTTATCGCCAATCTACCCACACTAGGAGGAGAACAAGTGACTTTTTTTCTTCTAAAAAAGCTTCACTTGAAAAAAATAATGGAAATACACAAAAATATCAAGTTAGAAAATTCTTGAAGTCTTGCTTCTACCCATCAGGTGTAAACCATTCATAAAAGTTGCTTTTAAGTGGTCTTTGAAAAAGCTTCTTTTTCCTGATTGGCTCAAGAATGACAGGTGCACATACAGGGATCCTGGCTCTCTCTCTCTCTCTCTCTCTCTCTCTCTCTCTCTCTCTCTCTCTCTCTCTCTCTCTCTCTCTCTCTCTCTCTCTCTGTGTGTGTGTGTGTGTGTGTGTGTGTATGAAGGACTATAGAGCTGAGTACTGTTGGAAAAATAGTTCAATCTCTAGCTTGGTGTGGTTGTGATCAGGAAGCTCTCTATGTGAAAGCTGGCAAAAAGGGGAACATTTAATTCACTTTCAATTCAAAGCGTCATGAAGCTGGCGAAAGGCACTGAGGGCTAGGAATTCAGACTCTTAAGTAAATTGTAAGTCAATTCAGTTAAAATTAGGAACTTAGGTGGTTCATTGAATAGAGTTCTGGACCTGGAGTCAGGAAGATCTGAGTTCAAATCCAGCTCAGATACTTTATTAGCTGTGTGACCCTGAGCAAGTCCCTGAACCTCTGCCTACCTTAGTTTCCCCATCTGTAAAATGGGAATAATAATAGCACCTATCCCTACCATGGTTGTTTTGAGGATGATATGAGATAATATTTATAAAGTTCTTTGCTAACCTTAAAGTACTATAGAAATGCTAGTTATTATTATTATTATTTTTAAAAGAGATTACAACAAATAAATATACAAAAATTCTAAAGGTCTTTCATATCATTTTTCTTTTAGAATTCCTTTGCTGAAATGTTCCAAATCCTACAAGCTTCCCTAAATCATCAAATTTTAAAGCTAGGTAGGCCTTGGGGATCATCACTCCAGGCCAATGGTTTCTTACTCTTTTTGGTGTCCTGGACCCCTTTGGTGGTCTGGGGAAGTTTATGGACCTCTTCTAAGAAATGTTTTTAAGTGCTTAAAATAAAATGATAGGATTACAAAGGAAATCAATTATATTGTAATAAAAATGCAATATTTTTTCCCACATAAGTTCATGAACTCCCTGGAATCTATTATAAATGAGGATCCAGAGAGAAAATATCAACCCATAATATACAGGCAGAAAAGAGCAAAGTCAGGATTTTGATTTGGGTTCAGAATTTGTACCCAGACGCCCTGACCCAAGCACCACAGCTTTCGAGTGCTCCATATTTTTCTTTAGAATCAAAGTTGACTGACTCCCAGACTATTGTGCTTTTTAGGATACCATGTGGACTTTCTCGCTGCCTTTAAGAAGGCTACAAAGATTTTTATTTACATACCCCATTAGGTACTCTATTTTTACCTTTGGGAAAGCTGGATATGATCATGGCCTACAATCAGGAAACTTGGCTAGAAATCTTGGAAGAGATTTAATTAGCATGCCTGCATATGAAATTTGGTATTGAACATTGAATTCCATTTAACTTAGCAATAGGAGCACTTGGGAAGTATCAATTCTTTTTCCCCTGTGTGAATCCTCAGCTAAGCTGCATTAAGAGGGGCATAGATTCGTGAAATAAGGTGATCGTCCTATGGTACTTTGTCTTCATTAGATGTCATCTGTAGTCAGTCAGTGCAGTCCTGAGGGCCGTAGTTTAAAAAGGGCATTGATAAAGGGAAAGTGGCCAGAAGAAGATAACTGGGGTGGTGAGAGGCCTCAAGTCCATGCTATGAGAATAAGTGAAAGTAATGTGGGATGATTAACTCGGGCAAGAGGAGACTAGGGGGAGAGGAAGGAGAGGGACATGACAGCTGTCTTCAAGTATTACAAGGGCTGCCAGTTGGAGGAGGGGTTACATTTTTTTTTTCTGGTTGGTCCCAGAGGGCAGAACCAGAAATAATGGGGGAGAGTAATAGAGGCCCACTTTAGGCCAGATGTTAGGAAAAACTTCCTAACAGATAAAGCTGCCTCAAGGTGGAATGTACTGCCTCAAGGGCTGATGGCTTCCTCTTCCTTGGGCAGCTTCAAGAAAAGGCTGGAAGGTTGGCTTGTCAGGGATATCACAGAGGGGATTTCTTTGATTTAGAGGCTGAACTGGGCAGCTGCTAGTGTCTCTTCTTCCCCTATGATTCTTTTGCAAACTTTTGCAGCCCCTCTTAAAATCTTTGGCCACTGCTCCTCCACAGCTAAAAAACTTTTAGTCTTTCCACCGAGAAAAAATACATGGGGTTCAAACCCAGAAGGGACCTCAGAGAATTCAGGGTTGGGGAACTTGTGTCCTCGAGGCCACTTGTGGCCTTCTAGGTCCTTGGGTGCAGCCTTTTGACTGAGTCTAGGTTTTACAGAACAAATCCTTTTTATTAAGGGGATTTGTTCTGTAACGTTTGGATTCAGTCAAAGAGCTGCACTTGAGGACCTAGAGGGCCACATGTAGCCTCGAGGAAGCAGGTTTCCCTACCCCTGTATCTATATCTATCTATCTATCTATCTATCTATCTATCTATCTATCTATCTATCTAATCATCAGCTGTCCTGAGAGGATTCACCTCTTTGAGGTTGTAGATAGAACTGGAGAGTAGGAAGCCCAAATAGTCCATGTAGCAACAAGACTCAGCTTTCTTCCAATGAGCCAAACAACTTTCAGCAAAGCAATGCCTTTCTTCTTATTGGCCTGACTCCCAGCAAAAGAGCTGCAGAGCCTTCCTGTCGGTTCAGTTCCTATTAGGTTCTGCAAGCAGCTTTTCTCTTCCCCAGCTGTGTCTAACAACCCACACATGACAAACCTAATGGATGAAAAGTTTATATTGCCCAAACTGACATGCAATTGGATCACTGAATTGGTCCCTCAGTACACACATCTTGAATAGGCACTACAGATAAACAATGAATCAGGCTAAGAATTGACTAGGAGAAAGAAAGCTGGATAGATCGCATTTTGAGAACTCTACAGTGCCTTCAGTGATCTCACTTTGTTCCCTGTCACAGTTACCTATCCTTTGAAGCAGTTAATGTTATCAAAGAAACAAAGTTATGGATAACGCAAAGGACAAATGAAAGAGACTCTTGACGCAGACAGCAAAGAGGGAAAGGCACAGAAAGTGACCTAAGAAATATTTCCAGGAAACTAAGGAAGATAGAGTTTTAATGACTTGTACTACATCATTTAGCTAGAAAGTTTCGGAGATCAGATTTGAATTCAGGTCTTCTTGGCTCTAAGTACAGTACTCTATCACTGTACCACCTAAATGCCTTTAAAATATATATATATATTTGTTGTTGTTGTTCAGTTTTTTCAGTCGTGTCTGACCCTTTGTAACCCTGTTTGGGGTTTTCTTGACAGAGCTACTACAGAGTTTTGCCATTTCATTCCCCAGCTCATTTTATGGGTGAGGAAACTGAGGCCAATGGGGTTAATACAGGATCATACAGCTACTAAGTATCTGAGGTTGGATTTGAACTCAGGAAGATGAGTCTTCCTGACTTCAGTTCTGGTACTCTATCCACTGTACCACCTAGTTGCCTTAAAGGATATACTATTGCTTTTAATTACAACATTGACCCCATATTTAATGGCAACCTAATTTTCTTCATTCTTGGCTCAAGAGCTACCCATGAAACATTAAAGCTGCTTGTGCTATGGGATAATGAGCTGCCAGCCCCTGAGATAAGCCCTAGAAAGCAGAGAAATAACCCTTGTGTTGCATACTAATTTTAAAAGCAAAATTGATTGCTTTGTAGATAGACTGATGGATTTACACCTCCAGAAGCACAGTTTATTATTTGATCTTTGAGTGGCATATGGCAAAGTTCTACTTTTTCTAACTTGAGGGTAGTCAGATCATCATCAGTTCTTAAATATACACTTCAACTTCTTGGATCCTCTTTCCTCCTTACTCTGTTCCTTGCTTTTCTTCTTGGATGTTTTTGAGACAATTACTTGGCCCAAGACAACAGTAGGACACTTTGAGACTGGGGTACAGCTTTAAGCTTCGTTTTCTTGTGTGTCTATCTTTATTAAATAATGCTTGGACTGAAATAGCTGTGCATGCACACATTTGGGAATTAAAATAACACACTTGCTTGTCGCTGATCCAACTTTCAACAAACAAAGCAGAGTATTAAAAAACCCCGAGAGATACAACAGTGTGTTTTTAAAAAAATCAAAACGAAGGTTCCTTCTATCTCAGTGATACTTCTTTTAAAGAAAAATGAATAATTAGGCTTGTGCTTGAACCAAAAAATGAGCACATTAAAAAACTCTCCATAAGAGTGATCAGTGTCATGCTACGTAATCAAAAATATTAAGTTTTTGAAAAAACCTTTGATTCTTAAACTTTGAGTTCAGAATGATTGGACTTTATCCTTTGAAGTCACATCTGTCTGTTGAAAGGGAACAACCTGTTTCATAAGGCCAACTTTCCTTTTTATAAAGCATGATTGATGCCCTTTGTTTGTTCATTTCTGCAAATGCTTCTTCTTTCTTTCCCCCATCCTCCTGCCCCTAGAATTGAATTCTCTCTCATAACAGAGCAGTTAAGCCAAAACACTCAGCCAAAACCAGTCAGTAATTGGTCTGACAAAGAATACAATTTTCTGCCTTAGTTGTCTCTTGCTGCTTTGTTTAAAGTTGAGAGGTATGGCTCACTATTGGTTTTCCTCCAGGACCACTTACTGGTTTTTCATTTCCTGAGAGTTCACTGCCTTTTAGTGATCTTTTCATCTGCATTGTGGTAGTCATTGTATGTGTTATTCTTTTGGTTCTGCTTTTTTCATTCAGCATCACTTCATGCAAAATTTCCCATGTTTCTCTGCATCCCTCATAATCACCATGTCTTATTTCATAACCATATTCTATTCCATTCATTGTAATATGGCTTGTTCAGCCACTCCCAGATCAGTGGATCCAGTTCTTTACCACTACATAGAGTGCTACTCTGAATATTTTGTTATGTATATTGTGTAGTTTCTGTCTTTGACCTCTTACAAATATAGACTGAGTTGTGAGGTTGCCAGATCAAAGAGTGTGAATAGTTTAATAATTTTTCTTTCATAATTCCAAACTGAGATCCAGAATAACAGACCCTCCCTGTTGATTGAGATCTAAATCTGTGTCTTATCTTTTGAATGGATCATCAAATTTGGTGAGGGTAGGACTTTCCTACCTAAGTGTTTTATCTCCCATACTCCCCATTTTGTATATGTTTGAATTTAGAGATATGTTCACAACTTATTACCACCAACAAATTCGACTAATATTCCAAAATATAAGACTGAGAACTAAAGCCAGCAAAGATTTAGTCTTCACAGCATGGGCTTTGTTTTATTTCCAGCAGATACAAAAAATACTTCCTCTTTTTAATGGTCATAGAACTACTCCCCTGTGGAATTTGCAACCCACGCACAGCAAATTGGAGTAGTGGACTCAGCACCCTCCCTTTTTGGTGACTCTGTAGGGGCAAGCTGGCCTGTTTGAGCACAGAGACTGGATGAATAGAGCTAGCAGTATTGTCAGCGATTGCAAACAACCCCTTTACTGGGTTGTCTGACTCCAGCAAACTTTTTCAGACTGTGATTAACACCACCTGCCACTGGATTGTGGTGATGACATAGTGGGTGTGACTGAGATCTTAAGTTTTCCATTGGGGTGGTGATGGGGAGGGTGGGGAAGGACACACAGGTGCAGGAAGTTGTCTCCTGCTAAGCAGTTATCTACTCTTCAGCCAACTAATGTCCAAAGCCACATTGGAATGTACTTTTCTGAACTCCATTTTCTCATTCCATAGTCGTAGAACCAAAGAAAGTGAGAGCTGCAAGGTACTCTAGTCCAATCACCCCATTTTACAGATGGAGAAACTTAGTCCCAGAAAGGAAGAGTTACTTGCTCAAGTTCACACTGCCAACTAGTGGAAGAGCAAGTACTGGAAACGTATGTCTGTGGACCATAGGATTAGAGGCAGCACAAGGCAATGGAAAGAATGCTGGCTCTGAGTTGACTTTGGGCAAGTCATATAAGCCTCATGGGGTCAGTTTCCTCATCTGTGAAATGATATGGTCTTTCTATTCTATAAAAGAATCAGAGTTAGAAGGAATTTAGCAGCCACTCAGGCCACACCCTATCATTTTACCAGTGAGGAAATTGAGGCCAAGAGAGTGACTTTCTTAAAAACAGGTCCTTGTGGCAGAGTCAGAATTTGCACTCCAAATCCAGTGTGCTTTCTACTCTGCTACAATGTCTCCCTTTCTCAATTCCCAAGACAATACTCTTCCTTTGGGAGTTGAGGAACAATTTTATCAAATAAAACCTTGAGTATTACTCAAAATTCTAAATTTGAATGATAATTTAGTTCTCTCCACAAAGTCATATTTAATGGACAAAAAATAGAAGTCTAGAGATTTCTCTAGCATGATTTTTGAAGGAGATGGAGGTACACTGGTTTTAGCAAGGACAAGGCATCTGTGTGTTGTTGTCTCATCTAGTTAGATCTATTTGGTTCATCCTAAGAAGTGATGGTTGGTTTAGCAGAAAACTCAGGATTCGGTGTTGGCTTAGCCATGCCCTGTGGAGCACTCAAGCTTTGGATACCAATAAAAGATACCAATACAAAAGCTTTTTGTTTTCAGTTCCAAATTACCCCCGAATTTGGTATGTCTTTTTTGGGTTAATTTTTTTAGGGGGGGAGTTGTCACAGTTTTGAACAGAAGTATTTCAGAGCATCATCTGCTGATAGAAATGGTGAGGGGAAATACTATTTTATGATAATAGGTTCATAGATTTCGACCTGGAAAAGGATCTTACAGGTCATCTAATACAACCCTTCATTATATATTTGGGAAAACAGGATCGGAAAATTTAAGGGACTTGCTCAAAAGTCACACAAGTAGCAAGTGACAAAGTCAGAATTCCACTGCACTGTGCTGCTGGATCAGAGTTGAGCTGGAGAAGTCAGACTTGTGAAGGTAATATTAATTTTCATTCCTCTGGTATTTTCAGGTTTTTTGTTGTTCAGTTGTGTTCAACTCTTCATGACTCCATTTTTTTTTTTTTGGTGAGGCAATTGGGCTTAAGTGACTTGTCCAGGGTCACACAGCTAGTAAGTGTCAAGTGTCTGAGGCCATATTTGAACTCAGGTCCTCCTGATTCCAAGGCCGGAGCTCTATCCACTGCACCACCTAGCTGCCCCAATTTGGGGTTTTCTTGGCAAAGATATTGGAGTGATTTGCCATTTCCTTCTCCAGCTTATTTTACAGATGAGCAAACAAGGTTAAATGAGTAGCCCAGAGTTACATAGCTAGTAAGTGTCAGAGGCTGGATTTCGACTCAGGAAGATAAGTCTTCCTGACTCCAGGCCCAGCACTCTATCCACTGTACCACCCACCTGTCCTATTTTCAGATTAATCAATGTACTTCATTTCCAACAACCTCATCAGGTATATAGGGTGGGTATGATTATCCCCATTTGAAAGATGGCAAAACTGAGGTGGAGAGAGACAAAGTGACTTGCCCCCAGCTCTGTAATTAGTCAGAACTGAGATTTAATCTAGGTTCCATGACTCCAAGTCTAGCGATTATTCCGCTTGCCAGAGACAATTGGGAGACAAAAGCTACATATTCAAGTCTAAGAGTAGGTAGGTGCCCATCAAAGATTGGTCTTTCATTGACTTTTTGATGGCTTCTTGACTTTCCTTCCTTTCAGAAATTACTAGGTTAACCCAGGATTACTCTGAGAGGAGACTCTTTTGAGGCAGCTGGCCTTAGGGAGAGTCCATTTTTTACCCCTTTGCATTGCTCCCAGAAACTCACTCTCTTGAGCATTTCTAAGTAGTGCTAAAGTTTCTTCCTTGGCTGCCTGCTGCACACAGTTACAGAAATGGCAGATGATAGATTAATTTATGCTTAAGAGCTTTGTTTTCATTTTATAAGGTGATGTCATTGCCTCCTTTAGGCCCAAAGCTCCTTTAGGGAGGCATTAGCCGTTGGGATGGGAAACAAAACTGAGGTTGAATCTCCTTGATAATCAGAGGCAGCTGGAGGAAGCGGTCAGACATTATTAGTGTCACCTAAAAAACTCATTAAGCAGCAGCAGCAGGAGGCCAGTCTGGGAGCCCTCTCAGACCCATTTCCCTAACTGCTCAAACCACTACTTGAGTCAGAAAGTTGGAGGGAGAAGGGAGGCTGGGCGCACATGCACTCGTAGGGAGAGAACATGCCAGGGCTTGGGAAGAGCTAAGTGGAAGGACTAGCTTCTCAGGCTTCCAGAGAGAAATGAGTCAGTATAGCTCCTCAGGGTGGACTGGACTTTGCAAGTACAAATGGTTCTTGCCTTCCCCACATGCACTTGGAAGGAGAAGGGGGTGGGGGGAGCATGAAGCCACCACCAAGGAATGGAAAATTAAACATGGCTGTTCGTTAATGATGAGAATATCCAGTTCCAGTCATGATCTTGGTGACAAGAAGGAGTGGAAGGGAGAACTGTGGCAAGGATAGTCTAGACCAGGGGTCTGTTAGTTTCCTGCTTATTTTAGGGTCCTCATTTACAAAAAAAGAAAGTTTTATTTGTATTTAAAAATGTAAAAAACAATCTTACCTTGAGTGTCATACAAGAGCAGGAGACTGGTGGGATATGGTCCTTGGGCTATAGTTTGTCAGTCCCTTGGAATTAGACAGAAAAGAGCCTCTTTCTAACTGTTTTTGCTGTGTTTGGCCTGGAACCTCTTGGACCTCATGGTGGGTGAGTAGGAGTGGTTTATGGGAGGGTTAGCTAGTAAAGAACCAAAAGGCAGCAGTTCTGCAGCCTGGACCTCAAGGACATAACAGCAAGCCACAGAACCTGAGAACTGGGAAGGCATCGTAGAGCATAGAAAATGCGAGCAGAAGGAATCTCAGGACTTAGAATGTCAGAACTAGAAGGGGCTTTGCAACATAGAATGTGAAAGCAAGGGACCTTAAAAGTAATTTATTCCAAACTCATTTTTCTGACAAGGACATTGTTCACAGACACACTGCTAATCAGTGGCACAAGCAGAGCTCAAATTCAGGTCATCAAACTCCCAGTCTAGTGTTTTTCTATGTTACTACATCAATTCAAGGATATTGCCATTTCAGAATATGAAATTTTAAAAATGGAATCTTTCCAACAAATTTGCCTTAGGCCAATATAAAGAAAGAACTTGACCAAGTGGTGAAGGAAAGTTATAGCCCAGCCTCCCCTGGATAGTTGGATTCAGAATTTCCACTGAAAATTGTGTCTATGCAGGTTCAAATTTAACCTGTGATGCTTACTGGTTGTTGGACCATGGATCCAGTTTGGAAAGAGTATTGAATGCTAAACAGAAAAGTTCATATATTTTCATAGAGGTAAGATGGTATCACAGATGCTTCTCCTCTCTCTTCCACCTCTGAATTTCTATAACCACAATTAGACACTATGTCCTGTATTTAAGTAGAGGCCAGATAAATACATACAAGTATAGCTATAAATACGTATCCCCTCCCCAACATTTATCTCAAAAGAATGAGAAGTGGACTCCTTTCCAACATTGTATCTCTGTGCTTTATTCTTAATTACACTCTGAGGTCCTTTCCCTCGTCTCCACTCCATTGGTTTTCATTCAGAATGGAAGCTCATCTTAAATTTTATAGGTGGAAGGAATCTAATGTCACATATAGGGGATTTCAGACCATTCCAAGAGTTGACCAAGTGGAGTCTGAGACAAGTGCTGGGTCTTATACCTTTGCGGGAATACCTGATCATTGCATATTTGCTTAATGCTAGATGATTGTCCCAATCCCCACCTTTAGTCAATGTGGAACTAACAAGAATAGCCACAGCACAAGAGATACCAAAGAGAAAAAGCACAGAGACACGTAGGGCTCCTCAGGATCCCCCCCATGTTATGGAAGTTTCCCAGGGATCATGACAGTGCAACCACACCCTTCCCATCCTCCCTGCTGCTAAGGAGGCTCTTCACTGTATAAGTTCATCTGCAAGAGTAACGCAGATTGCCACAAAATTCCAGTTGTGTCTAGGACACAACTATGGACGGTGAGGTTTCTTCCTCTCTACATCTCCCACCACGTGCAGACCTCCTACACCGATAATAGGGCAAAATACAGCTCAGCTGGGAATAGCTTGGTGCTGTCCCTTGGTCATAGTGCTGACTTAGATCACAGTTCGCAACTTCCATACTGTCCCTGGCCACGGTGCTGACACCTTAGTAATCATCTACTTGGGGTTTGTGCACTTGTTTTTTTTTTTTAAATATTTTGATAACATAATTTGTTTCTTTAACAACTCTTTATATTTTATTCTATGCATTTTAAAACACTGTTCTGAGAAAGGGCCAATAGGATCTACCAGATTACCAAAGTGGTTCATGTCATTTAAAAAAAAAAGATTAAGAAAGCTGGTCTAGCCCAACCCCCTAATTCTACATATTAGAAAAGTGAATGACACATCAGTGGAGTGATTGACTCAGGATCACATGTTTAGTTAGTGGTAGGTCCAGGACTAGAATACAGGTCTCTTAATTCTTGGTCTAAGGTTAGTTTTATTCATAAGTCCTGGAGTCCTAAGCAAGGCTATATTCTTCCAGCTCTAAAATCCAGTGGTTCTATTGCTAGTCAATTCTTACTCTGTTTTGAAAATCTAGATTTTCTTGTAATGGGTTTTCTTGTTCTTCTTTGCCCTGTAGGACACAATTAGGGCTAATGGGGAAAATTACAGAAAGACTTGTTTTGACTCAAGATAAGGAAAAATTTCTATCAGTTAGAGCTGTCTAAAAATGGGATAGGCTGCCATGGAGGCACTATGTCCTGAATTTAAGTAGAGGTCAGATAAATACATACCAGTATAGCTATAAATGAGATTCACATTTTGGGTATGGGTTGAATTAGATGATCTCCAAAGTCCTTTCCAGCTCTTAGGTTCTAGAATTGGAGAGGAAGTGTGTAACGGACAGAGAACTATCCTCATAGTCAGGAAAACCTGAGTTTAAGTTCAACCTCTGGCATGTACTAGCTGAGTTACCCTGAGCAAGTAATTTTTTTTCTCTCAGTGACCTAGGAAATTCCTTAAAACTATTAATTGCAGAGTAAATTCTAATCTATCTGGGAGCTCCCTAAACTATGAAATAATAGATCTCATTTAAAAAATGAAGAACTAAATTGATACATGACTATCTTCCACATTTTGCTTCATATTATGATGAGTTAACTTATTTTCTTATTGAGTATCAGAGAATCTAAATTAAAACCATGCCATTTATGATTCTAGGGATGCTTGAAAGTGGGAAAAGAGTACTCCATTTGACTAGCTGACTTGGTACTTGAAGACTTTAAAACCTTACTGGACTGTTCAAACCTCTCAGTGCCCTCAAATTCACTATCTTTCCAGCTTCATTGTACATTACTTCCCTTCCCCTGTTCTATGATCTAGCCAAACTGGTTTTTACTTTGTTCCTCACAAACTACATCCACCTTCCATCTTTTTGCTTTTGCACTGGCTATTCCACTCCCACCTTACTTCTATCTCATATAACATCTTTATCCCTTTAAGAAACAGCTGAAACATAATTTTCTGCATAAAGCCTTTTCTGATGCCCTCCTTGATGCTAGTACCCTCACTTACAAACTACCTTGTATTTTGTATTTATTGGAATTTATGCTTATTCTATAAATATTTAAATGGGTACCTGTTGTCTCTTCCATTAACTCTAGATTAATTGCAAGTAGGCGTTGTTTCACTCTTTGCCTTGTATCCCCAGTGTCTAGAACAGGGCCTTAACAGAAGGCCATTAATAAATGCTTATTGACTAATTGATCAGTTGTGTGGGCTTGGGCAAATCGATTTAACCTCTCAAGACCTTGCTTTCCTCATGTGCAAAATGAGGATATTGATACTTGCCCAACATACCTCATAGGGTTAATTGAGAATCCAGTGAAATTAATTCAATTTAACAAATCTCTATTAAGCACCTGCTATTAGGTGCAATTCTTTGTGGGAGTAGCACAGGATACAAATAACAGTCCCTATTCTTGAGGAGGTTACATTCTACTGGTAGTAGGTAGGTGGGAGGAACAGTAAACTGCTGTGTAAACTGAAAAATGCTATCTGATCATGGCACCTTAGGGTTCACCCAGCACTTTTCTCAGAACAACCTTGTAATATAGACAGGCAGTGCAAGCATTTTCCTCATTTTACAAATAAGGAAACTGGAGTTCAGAAAAATTGTGACTTGTCCTGTGTTATGACGAATAAGCATTAGAGATCCCATCTTACTTCTCTGGGAGCTATCATTGTCATTATTTACACCAAGGGGTAGTTGGGAGGATAAGCTTTTACAAATTGTCAGTGCTGTATAAATGTTAGCTATTTATCCCTTCAGTACTGAACTCTGGCCACTTCTCCTTGAGCCTCATTCTTTTAGCTGTCCCTCCCCTTATTAAAATTCCTTGCTTTCATTCATTCATCTTCATTCTTTCAGGAGCTCAATAGATGATTGATTGTCTTGCTACCCATTAACATTGGGGTGTTAATGAGCTACTACTGTGTGATTTTTCCCAGAGGAATTTCCATTTTAACTAGAGAATCTTATGTGGCAGAAATCTCCGTTCCTATTATCCCCATCAGTGCTTTTGGGGACACGCTAGCTCTCACCCTTCTTTTTAGGTCTTTAGACAATTTCCTCCTGATTTTCTCTTGTAACTGTTTCTTCTTCAGGAAGAGAATTGGAGAAGGTATTTCAGATGCTTACCCAGATAAAAGAAAAGCTAGTAGGGTAAAGGATTAATGGCTGTCTTCTTGTATAGAAAAATACCTGTAAATTTCTCTGAGGATATATTAGTGTTAAGATACCTTGCCTCCTTCCTCTTGGTGAAGAGCAAAGAATTGTGGGATTGTTTTGCATTTGGGGTCACAAAATCACAGGAACATAGATTTAGAGCTGAAAGAGGTCTTCTAGTCTAATAGCTTCTTCATTTTTTATCTGTCTGTCTGTCCATTTATTTATTAATTTATTCATCTATTTATTTGTTTGTTTGCAGAGGAGGACAATGGGGCTGGTAGAGGTTAAGTGATTTGCCCAAATTCCCATAGGTAGTAAGTAGCTTATCTAGGATTGGAATCCAAATCTTCTGACTTGAAATCCATCACTTTTTTCACTATACTGTATTGCCTTCCATGGCACTAGCTCGGGTCATTCCTCTGCTCAAAACTCTTCAATAGAGGCAGCTAGGTGGTACAATGGATGGAGCACTGGACCTGGAGTCAGTAAGTTCTGAGTTCAAATCCAGTCTCAGACACTTATTAGTTGTGAGTTCTTGGGGGCAAATCACTTAACCTCTGTTTGCCACAGTTTCCTTATCTGTAAAGTAGGGATAATTATAGCACCTACCTTGCAAGATTGCTATGAAAATCAAATGAAATAATACTTGTAAAGTGCTTAGCACAGTGCTAGGCACATAGTAATTGGTATAGAAATGCTAGCTGCTGCTGCTACTGCTGCTAACAGACGACGACGATGATGATGATTTAGTAACTCCCTGTTAGCTACCATTTAAAATTTGTCATTTGAAGAGGATTCTGGGAAGATGGCAGAGTAGGTCAGAAATATCCAAGCTTTCCAGATTTCCCCCACAAATGAGATAAAATAGCACCCCAGGGTGAACATACAGTGGTAAAAATCATTAAAAGTAGGGGCAGGACAGTGGTCCTTCTGGAACAATCAGAGATCTAAAGAAAAATCCCAGGATGAGGTTTGGTCCCTGTGAAGAGTAAACACCTTTAGGCCAGTTCCACTTAAACAGCAAGCAAGCCCTGGGGTTAGCTGGGTTGGGAAGCTGCCTCTGCCCCAGACACAAGAACTTTTACCCTCAGGACAGTGAGGGGAGTTGGGTGTTTGAGCCAGGGAAGATTGAGGGAACCTCTGCCGACAAGGAATGTCAGACCTAGCTGTGCTGCAGACATGGGGCTGGAGGCAAGAAGGAACCCACACATCCCTGGTGGGTGCAGAAGCAGTAGGGCCAGGATGCTGCTGGCTGTGGGCACTCACTGGGGGCTGGAGGCCTTGGTTTCCATTCCAGGCCAGAGGGGAGAACTGAAGGAAGATATGAGGCCAAAGGCACCATCCCCTATACCCTAGAACTAGAGGTGATTACAGAAACTAAGCTGCTACAAATTAAAAAAAAAAAAAGAACAGGCAAAGGAGAAGGAATCCAGCCATAGAGAGTTACTATGGAAATAGAGAAGACCGGGGTTCATCTTTGGAGGAGGATATAATGCCAAATGGTCACCTGCCAAAAAAGAATTCATTGAACTTAAAAAAAGACTTTGAAAATCAAATGAATGAGATAGAAGAAAAACTAAAAAAAACCCCCCCAAAACAAACAAACAAAAAACAATCCAAGAAAAACAAGAAGGTTATGAAAAGAAAGTCAACCAATTAGAAAAAGAGATCCAGAATCTTAAGGAAGAAAATGACTCCTTGAAAATCAGAATTGGGCAAGGGGAAGCCAGCAAGGTTATAAGAGATCAAGAAATAAATAATAAAACAAAATATAAAGAATGAAAAAATAGAAGAGAATGTGAAATATCTCATAAGAAAAACAACTGATCTGAAGGACAGATCAAGAAGAGAAAACATAAGACTAATCAGGCCACCTAAAAGCCATGAACAAAAAAAAGAATCTTGATACAATAATACAAGAAATAATTAAAGAAAATTGTCCTAAAGCATTAGAACAAGAGGGGAAAGTAGACATAGACAGACATCTACTGATCACCATCTGAAAGAGATCCTACAACGAAAACCCACAGGAATATCATAGTCAAATTCTGAAACCCCCGGCTCAAGGGTAAAATATTATGAGCAACAAGGGGAAAAAAATTAAATATGGTGGTGCCACAATTAGAATCACACAAGACCCAGCATCAGTGACAATAAAAGACCACAGATCTCGGAAGACTATATATCGAAGAGCAAAAGAACTGGAATTCCAGCTGAAGATATCATACCTAGCAAAGCTAAGCATAATCCTGAATGGAGAAAAAGGACATTCAATGAATTGTCATACTTTCAGATTTCATTTTTTTAAAAACAAAACAAAACAAAACCCTGAATTTATTAGAAGATTTGACATACAAGAGCCAAGATAAATAAAAGCTACATACCAAACACTAATTACAAAGCACTCGATAAGGACAGAGTGTTTATCTTTTATGTATGTAAAACATAAAATGTATGTCTAAGATTGTTATTAGTAATTGTGTAGTTCATAAGAAAGATTGGGGTAGACCTGAGTTTGATATGATTCTAAAAAGTAAAACCATTTAGGAACAGCTAAAAAGAGCAATTATCTTATACAAATGAGGTGTGAGAGGAAGAACAGAGGAATTAGATGGAGGAGGAGGGCTATTAGTTCTGGAAACCTACTTTCATCAGAAATGGGTTCAAGAGGGAACAACACATATATCTAGAAGAGTATGAAAGTACCCTAAATTCAGAATGAAAAAAAATGCTAAGGGGATGGGGAGGGAGGATAAGGGAGGGATTTTTAGAGGGAAGGGTGAGGGAATAGGTTAAAGGGGGGTATAAAAGGGTGCTTATATTAATAGAAATGGGAGGATAAGAGAGGGATCCTTGGAGAGGGGGTAGGGTAAGTAATAGGAGGGCAAGGTAGCAGGTAGAAACAAACTAGAGGAGTCAGGAGGAATAGGAAATAAGAGATATGCACAAACATAAAATAAAAATCAGGAATAGAGTTTGTTAGGGAAAAAGGAGCAGGGGTTGTAATCATGATCTCAGACAAAGTTAAGGCTAAAATAGATTTAATCAAAAGAGGAACAATAGGGACACTATAATATGTGTCAGCCATATTTATCAATGTTGTTTTGGATAATTTAAAACAACTAGACAGTATAAGTTGTGAACATTGCTGTGGTGTAAGAAATAATGAGTTGGTGGACTTAGAAAAATATGGGAAGGCTTGGACTTATGAAGGAAGAGGTCATCCACCCTCAGAGAAACAGAGAATAAATAAGTATAGTAAGGTCTTAACATAGATGCATATGAATGTGTATGTCTATAAATGATGATTATTGATATCTAATTATATGTATTGTAAGTTCATGTGTGTATGCACATGTGTATGTATATACATGGATATCTGTGTGTCTATGTCTATATATTTATATATGTTATATATGTGTATGTATATATGTGTATACATGTATATGTATATACATGTGTGTATATGTGTGTTTTGTGTATGTGTATACATATATATGTATATATAGTTATATATACATATATCTGTGCTTAATTGTAGCCTTCTGGGGTGGGGGGAGGAAGGGGGAAAAAAGAACAATGTAAAAAGTGCACAGCAGAAAACAAAAGAACTTACAAGGAAATGAAGAAAAGATGGACAGCTCTCAACAAAATGCACAGTATTTATTATATAGTCTTTCCCAAAATGGAAATTTATTGCTGTATATTTTGAATCTGCTCTCATGTTCTGTTGTGCCCATGGCAATACTTTTTTTTTCTTTTCTTATTTTGTGTTATTTTAGTTTTAGTATTTAAGTTTGTTTCATTTCTCTTTTCTTAATTTGTATTTAAGTTTAAAATTTTAAAAAATTTACAATAAAAAATAAAGTTTGTCTTTCAAGTTCCTCTGCAATCTGGTACCACACTTATTTTCAACCACTTCCCCTCCTTCTGACTTCCTATAACACTTGACACTCTGTATATTAACTGCATAGGAGAGGCAAAAGTTAAATGCTATGTGAAGATAGAGGAAGGGGAAATGGTAACTCCCTGTGGGGGATCGGGGAAAGCTTTGTAAATGACATGGTATTTGAGTTGGGCTTTAAAGACTAATTAGGAATTCAACAGTTGGGTACATTTCAGGTACATAAAAAAGTTTAAGCCAAGGGATGAAGTTGGGTAAATTATTTGTGTAAAGGTGGTCTGCCAGTTTGGTTATAGGGCAGCATACCTCAAGGGAAGTAATAAGACAACGTAGGAAAGGGACCAGATCATAAAGGAATTTAAAAACCAATCAGAGGATTTTATATCTGATCCTAGAGGTAATAAGAAGACATTGGAGTTTATTAAACAGGGAAGGTGATAAGGTGAGACCTGAATTTTAGGAAGATCAATTTGACAGCTTAGTGGATGATGAACTGTAGCAGAGGAGAGATGTGGGACAGGGAGACCAACCAGAAAGCTACTGTAATAGTCCAGGTGTGACGTGATGAAGGCTTGCACTAGCCTTCTAGTGTGTTTATTCTGAGGAAGGGGAATAAGCATTTATGTAACACCTACTAGCGTCTGCTAAGCATTTCTCTCCAAATATTATCTTATTTGACCCTCACAACAATCCTGAGAAGTTGGTAATATTACAATAGTCATTTTACAATTGAAGAAACTGAGGCAGACAGAGGTTAAGTGCCTTGCCCTAGGTCACACAGCTAGTCAGTGTCTCAGGACAGATTTGAACTTGGGTCTTCCTGATTCCAGGCTTGGCTTTCTATCCACAGCACCATCAGTTGCCTTTTTTTCTGCTGGTGGCAGCATCAGGACAGAAAAGGGACATATAGGAGAGATGCTGAGTAGGCAGAAATGACAGAACTTTGGTAACAGATTGGATATGGGGGGGGTAAGAGAGAGTGGGGAGATGAGGATGACACCTAGGTTGGAGGCCAGGGTGACTGGGAGGATGGTTGTATTAATAAGGGAGTCAGGTGGAAGACAAGGCATGGATGAAAGATATTGGATACGTTAAAGGTTGTCTACAAGACATCAAGTTTGATATGTCCAATAGGCAGTCGAAGATGTGATACTACATATTAATAGGAAGATTAGGGTACAATAGGTACATCTGAGAAACATCTGCACAGAGATGACAGTTGAATCCATGGCAGTTGATGAGATCACTGAGTGAATTAGCATAGAGGAAAGTGACAGCCCAGCTCAGAGGTCTGGGAGACATCCAGGGATAATGGGTATATCCTAGATGAAGATCCAGTACAGGAAATTAACAGAAGGAGAACCAGGGGAGAGCAGTGCTATGAAAACCTAAAAAGAAGAGAATATTTTAAAGACTGTGATCAACCATTTCAAAGACTTCAGAAAAGTCAAGGATGAAGATTAAGAAAGGATGAAGACTGGGTTTGGTAATCCAGATATCACTGGTAACTTTGGAGAGAGCAGTTTCAGTTGAAAGATGAGGTCAGAAGCCAGATAAGACGAAAGCGGGAAAATAGAAAGCGGGGGCACCTTTTGTAGATTGTCTTCTTAAGGTGTTTATCCATAAAAGAGAGTAGAGATATGTGATGGTAGCTAATGGGAATAGATAGATCAAGTGAGAGTTTAAAATTTTTTTAATTAAAATTTATTATTTATCTTAAACATTCTTTTCTTAAATTTTGAATTCCAAATTCTCTCCTCTCCACCTCTCCTCCCCCCACCATGAAGGCAAACAAAATTATACCAATTATACACTTGGAATCATGCAAAACTATTTCCATATTAGCCATATCACATGAAAGCAAAAAAATAAAGTGAGAAAATTATACTTCAATGTTTTTTTTTCTTTTTTGGAGGAATGGGGACACATGGGTGTGTTTGTAGTTGACAGGGAAGCATTCAAAACACAGGGAGCAATTGAAAATAAGTGAGAGTAATTCCATAGCTTTTGGCTGTCATATTGCTCAAGATGTTCCACTTAGGTCTGGTGTAGTTTTTTTTTTTTTGCTGATCCCCTTACAGAGTCTTGATGATGCCTGTCCTCAGTGTGTCTACCTTGTTCTTGGTATATGTGTGTGTTGTGTAAAATTATTCTATACATACTTCTATTTATCAGCTCTTTCTCTGGATGCAGATAGCATTTTTCTTCGTTTCTAGTTAATTTGGGTATTTATAATAGTCTTATTATAAGACTTAATTGCTTAGTCGATCAAAGTAGTTCTTAAAACAATATTGCTGTTATTGTATATGAAGTGAACAGCACCAAGAGAATATTGCATATGGTGACTTTTTAGATATGGTTCTAAATTACTTTCCTGCACAAGAAAAGGCAAGTGATGGTGCTGTGGATAGAAAGCCAAGCCTGGAATCAGGAAGACCCAAGTTCAAATATGTCCTGAGACACTGACTAGCTATGTGACCCTAGGGCAAGGCATTTAACCTCTGTCTGCCTCAGTTTCTTCAATTGTAAAATGACTATTGTAATATTACCAACCTCTCAGGATTGTTGTGAGGATCAAATAAGATAATATTTGTAGAGAAACGCTTAGCAGACACTAGTAGGTGTTACATAAATACTTATTCCCCTTCCTTAGAATAAACACACCAGTCCATAACTTGGCCAACAGTTCATTCTGGCCTTGAGTCTTAAGAATCTTTCAAGCCAATCAAAACAACCCCAGGCTTGTACAAGCAACCTCTGATTGACTTTCTGAGGCTCTAGGTCCTTTAGCAGTGGCCCCTTGTAAGAAGCATTTGGATTTTGGTCCACTGAATCAACACAAGTCTGGGAGATAGTCTATGGTTTCATTAGGCAAGCACAGTAATTTCAACCCTTTGTGTATACACACACGGGAGAATAGGGTTCAATTGTTTTCCCCTGCCATTGCCTACCAGCTATGAACCCTACTTGTTGTCAGTTACTAGCTTAATTGGTGGGTGATATGAACATTTTCTTGCTATTTGATTCCTTTAATCAGATCTAGTTTCTGATGACAACTGGAGGGTGACAGCAGCTAACTTTCTAACAGCTATATACTATATTGCCTGTGAGTTGGACTGGATGGTCTCTGAGATCTCAAATACTATGATTCTGTATGATTGGCAACAGTTTTTTTCAGGTCCTACTGCATGCCAAACCCTCTGCTAGAGATATAAAGGTTGGATAAGACACTGCCCAGGATTTCAAGGAGTTTACCATGAAGTAAGATCCCAGTGCAAATAGACTTGACCCACAATAATGCATGAGAAGTGCATGATAAAGCTACCCCACTGTAGAATGGAAATGAGATCTTGTGATTGATTTTGCCTGCAGCCAGCATATGAGCAGCCGAAATCTTGCTCATCAGTCTCCTGGGGTGGCTGAGGACAGCCCAGACTCCCACTCAGTCCCTCAGGCTTCAAGTTATTTGTGGAGATGACAGTAGGTACAACTCAGACACTTTTCAGTTCTCCCATCTGTTTCAAATCAATGGCATGAAGTTTTGATTTTTTGCAGTGATTGTTTCTAGCCACATGTTTTGGAAATTACCATCTGAAGGCCCCCCACTGTACCAATGACATCAGCTGGCTTGAGTTTTTTATTCAAGATCATGATCTAGGCTTGGTCCAAAGCATTCCAAACTAATTTTGGAAGCCCTCTCCTCCCCAGATTCACCTTTCTACATTTTCTCCTTACCATCATCCCATAGTATTTGCTCAGGTGTTAAGGGATTCCATGTTATCTTCCAACCTTCCTCACAATTAAGACCAGCTCTTGGGAAAAGACCTAACAAATGTACCTGATGTCCTATACAACTCATTAAGCAAAATGACTTATTTGGCACTTAAGCAGAGTGATCTGTGGAAAGAGGAGCAGATTTGGGTACTCAGAATATCTGAGTCTGGACATTCAAAGTATCTAGATTCTAGTTTTGACTCTGCCACTGACTCCCTTTGTGATTAGATGACCTACATTTTATATAAAAATGTTTTTGATGTATTTTTTTAACATCACCATATTTCCCCTCAGGATTCCCTCCTTTTCACCCTAAAGAACTATCCCATCTAACAATATTTTTCTTTTTACTTTTCATTTTTTTTAATATAAATATAAATATAAAATATTTTTAATCTTCAACATTCACTTCCACAAGTTTTTGAGTTCCAAATTTTCACCCCATCTCACCCCTTCCCCCACCCCAAGATAGCATGCATTCTGAATATCCTTTCCCTAGTCTATCCTCTCTTCTATCTCTCCCCCTTCTCTTCTCCCCTTCCTCTTCTATTTTCCTGTAGGGTAGGATAGGCTTCTGTACTCCATTTCGTGTATTTCTTATTTCCCAGTAGCATGTGAAAACATTTTTTTTAAACATATGTTTTTAAAACTTTAGGTTTCAAATTTTCTCTCTTCCTCCCTCCCCACCCACCCTCGTTGAAAAGGCATGCAACACAACATAGGCTGTACATGTTCAGTCATGCAAAACACTTCCATAGTAGACATGTTGTGAAAAACTAACTCTATTTCCCTTAATCCTATCCTGCCCTCCCATTTATTCTATTCTTTCTTTTGACCCTGTCCCTCCTCAGAAGTATTTGCTTCTAATTACCCCCTTTTCCAATCTACCCTCCTCTCTATCATCCCCTTGCTCTCTTGTCCCCTTCTCCCCCTATTTTCCTGTAGGGTAAGACAGATTTCCATACCCAATTGAATGTGTATGTTATTCTCTCCTTAAGCCAAATCCTATGAGAATAAGATTCCTCATTCCCTCTCACCTTCCCCCATTTCCCCTCCACTGTAAGAGACTTTTCTTGTTTTTTTTTTTTGTGAGATAATTTACCCCATTCTACCTCTCCCTTTCTTCTTCTCTGAGTATAATCCTCTCTCATCCCTTAATTTTATTCTCCAGATATGACCCCTTAATCTTCAACTCACCTGTGCCTCTATCTATCTATCTATCTATCTATCTATCTATCTATCTATCTATCTATCTATATACATACATATAATTTTTTCCTCAACTACCCTAATACTGACAAAGGTCTCATGAGTTACAAATATCATCTTTCCATGCAGGAATGTAAACAGTTCAATCTTAATAAGTCTCTAATGATTTCTCTTTCCTGTTTACCTCTTCATGTTCCACTGAGTCCTGTATTTGAAAGTCAAATTTTCTATTCAGCTCTGGTCTTTTCATCAGGAATGCTTGAAAGTCCTCTATTTCACTGAATGACCATTTTTTCCCCTGAAGGATTATACTCAGTTTTGCTGGGTAGGTGATTCTTGGTTGTAATCCTATCTCCTTTGCCCTCTGGAATATTATATTCCATGCCCTGCAGTCCTTAATGTAGAAGCTGCTAAATCTTGTGTTATCCTGATTGTGTTTCCACAGTACTTGAATTGTTTCCTTCTGGCAGCTTGTAATATTTTCTCCTTGACCTGGGAACTCTGGAATTTGGCTATAATATTCCTAGGAGTTTTCCTTTGGGGATCTCTTTCAGAGGAGATCTGTGGATTCTTTCAATTTCTATTTTGCCCTCTGGTTCTAATATATCAGGGCAGTTTTCCTTGATAATTTCTTGAAAGATGATGTCTAGGCTCTTTTTTTGATCATGGCTTTCAGATAGTCCAATAATTTTTAAATTCTCTCTCCTGGATCTATTTTCCAGGTCAGTTGTTTTTCCAATGAGATATTTCACATTGTTTTCTAATTTTTCATTCTTTTGGATTTGTTTTACAGTGTCTTGATTTCTCATAAAGTCACTAGCTTCCAATTGCTCTATTCTAATTTTTAAGGAAGTATTTTCTTCAGTAATCTTTTGGACTTCCTTTTCCATTTGGCCAATTTTTCTTTTTAGGGCATTTTTCTCCTCATTGGCTTTTTGGACCTCTTTTGCCATTTGGGTTAGGCTGTTTTTTAAGGTGTTATTTTCTTCAGTATATTTTTGGGTCTCCTTTAGCAAGCTGTTGACTTGTTTTTCATGATTTTCTTGCATCACTCTCATTTCTCTTCCCAGTTTTTCCTCTACTTCCCTTACTTGCTTCTCAAAATCCCTTTTGAGCTCTTCCAAGGCCTGGGACTGATTCATATTTTTCTTGGAGGCTTTGGATGTAGGAGCTTTGACTTTGTTGTCTTCTTCTGGTTGTATATTTTGATCTTCTTTTTCACCAAAGTAAGATAATATAGTCTGAGTCTTTTTGTGCTGCTTGCTCATGATCCCAGACAATTACTTGAGTTTTAAACTCTTTGTTAAGGTAAGAGTCTGCTTCCAATGTGGAGAATGTACTGTCCCAAGCTTCAGGGGTTTGTGCAGCTGTTTTCAGAGATACTTGTAGGGACCTGTAAATTTTCAGTTCTTCCAAGGTGGTATGATAAGGGATGAGGTGTTTACTCCTTTCCTGGCCTGTGACCACAAGCACTCCTTTCTGTCCTGTAACTGTGAGGAGGGGTTTCTCTCCACAGCCACTACAAGCTCCACCACGCCAGTGCTCCTCCTCACCCCAGCACCGCCCCAGAACTGTGACCGAGACCCAAACACGGGCAAAGCAAGAGATTCCTGCCTCAGCACTGGCAAAGAGATCCCTGCAATCCCTCTCTGATCAGCCACTGATTCCCCCTCAGTCTATGGGCTGGAAGCTCGGGAAGCAGCCGCCCCCCCCCCCGGCCAGCTCTTGGGGAATGGATCTGAGACCCCGCCTTCCTCTCTGAGCACCAACAGAAACCGACTTTTCCCACTGACCTTCTAAATTGTCTTTGGCATTGGTGGATTGAGGAGTCCGGAAACCTCCACAGCTGCCCGTGATTCAGTCCTCTGAGGCCTGCTCCAGGTTTGCTGCTGTCTGTGCGCCCATGCTACGCTGCTCTGTGCTCCCAGCCCAGCGCGATTCAACCATCCAGATTGTCTTGGGCTGGAAATTTGTTTCACTCTGTCTTTTTGTGGGTTCTGCTGCTTCAGAATTTGTTTAGAGCCATTTTTTATGAGTATTTGGAGGGGTTTGGGGGAGAGCTCAAGCAAGTCACTGCTTTCACTGTGCCATCTTGGCTCTGCCCCCTAACAATATTTTTAAAAGATAAAAAAGAAGAGGTAAAAATCAGCAAAAGTAATCAATATGTTGAAAAAATTTGAAGATATAAGCAATGTGCCAAACTTATGGACCTCTCATCTCTGCAAAGAGGTGGGTTTGTCTTCTCCTGTTTCTTCTTTGGAGCCATGCTTGTTGTTTGTCATTTGGCAACACTCACTCACTCTTTTTTTTTTTTTTGGCTAGGCAATGGGGTTAAGTGACTTGCCCAGAATCACACAGCTAGTGAGTGTTATGTGTCTGAGGCCGGATTTGAACTGACTTGAGGGCCAGTACTCTATCCACTGCACCACCTAGCTGCCCCAACACTCACTTTTGATTGATTTGTTTGTCTTCTCTTAATTTATATTGCTGTAGTTATTGCGTGCATTGTTTTCTTGACTCTGCTGACTTCGCTATCAGTTCATAGAAATCTTCCCAAAGCTTCTCTGTGTTCACCACATCAATCATTTTTTACAGCAGAGTAGTATTCTATTACATTTGTGTGCCGCAAATTATTTAACCATTCCCCATCAATGGGCATCTACTTTGTTTTCAGTGTTTTGCTATCATAAAAAGTGTTTGATGTATGTGGAGACTTTCCCCTTAACAATGTCGTTCTTGGGGCATAAGCCCAGTACTGGCTTCTCTGGGTCAAAGGGGAAAGACATTTTAGTCATTTCTTTACAAAATTCCAAATTTATTTCCAAAATGGTTGGATTCACAGTTCCACCAATAATGCACTAGTGTGCCTATCTTCCCACCACTTCTTCGATATAGACTATTCCCATCTTTTGTCATCTTTGCCAATTTGCTGGGTGTGAGGCAAAACCTCAGTGGTGTTTTGATCTGCATTTCTCTTATTAGTGATTTGGAGCATTCTTTTATGCAGTTGTGAATAGTTTGCAGTTCTTTGAAGAAATTTCAAACAGGATGTCCACTTGGCATCTTAAACTTGACATGTTCAGAACTGAATTTATTTTCTCCCCCCTTCAATCCTCCCCTCTGTTGTTTTAGAGGGTAATACCGTCCTCCCAGTTCCACAGGACCACAACAGAGGAATCATCCTGGATTCCTTTCCTCTGAAATGGCCACCCACCTGGCGCAGACCCTCAACATCTCACACGTGGACTATTGCAATAGTCTATTGGTGGGTCTGACTGCATCAAGTCTCTCCTGACTTCAATCCATCTTCCATTCAGCCACTAAAGTGATTTTCCTAAAGTGAAGATTTGATCATGTCATTAACACTCTCCCCCGCCCCAATCCCTATTCAATAAACTCAAGTGGCTTCCTATGCCTCTGTGATCAAATACAACATGCTCTGTTTGACATTTGAAGGCCCCCTTCTACCTTTTCAGTCTCTCTATATCTCATACTCTCTCCTCTCTCACCCCCCTACTCCTGCCTCATGTGATATTGGCCTCCTGGCTTTTCCACAAACAAGTCACTCCATCTTTCAGCTGTGGGCACTTTCTCCGGCCCTCTCCCATTCATGGGAAGCTCTTCCTCCTCATTTCTGCCTACTGGTTTCCCTGGCTTCCTTCAAATCCCAGCTAAAGTCTCATCTTCTACAGGAATTCTTTCCCAACCTTTCTTAATTCTAGCACCTTCTGTCTTTTAATTATTTCTTATTTATCTTGTTAATAGCTTCTTTGTACATATTTGTTTGTCTGTATGTATTCCCCTCCTCCCTGTTAGATTGTGAGCTTCTTGAGGACAGGAACTGTCCTTTTCCTTTCTTTGTATGCCCATCACATATCATAATCAAGTGTTTTCCTTCATTCCAAACTCATTCCACATATTCAACATGTAGATTGCATAGCACAGTGCCTGGCACATGTAAGGTACTTAATCATTTTTATTGACTGACTGTTATATATATATATATATATATATATATATATATATATATATATATATATATACACACACACACACACACACATGCATATATGTACATATACATATATGTATATACACATACACACATAAAAATAAATAAATGAATATTTTATATGTTTGTATATGTATAATACATATGTGCATGCATACATCTAAATTAGATATGTATTTATATATATTAGATATCAAACCTTTATTAGAGAAATTTGATACAAAAATTTTTTTTTGAGAGTGACAATCTGTGGGCTTCAGTTTACTTGTCTACAAGATAATAATAGCTAATATTTATATACTGGTGTCACAAGGACAGTAAGGTGGTACAGTGGATAGAGTACCAGGCCTGAAATCAGAGAGGTCTGACTTCAAATCCAGCCTCAGACCTGCAACTGTGTGACCCTGGGCAAGTCACTTAGCCATGTTTGCCTTAGTATCCTCATCAGTGAAATGAACTGGAGAAGGAAATGGCAAATCACTCCAGCATCTCTGCCAAGAAAACCCCAAATGGGGTCATGACTGAAAAATAATAACAAATATACTGGTTTAAATTTTATAAAGCATTTTATGTTTGATACTCAGAACAAATTGGTGACCCAGATGCTAATTCTTATCATCTCCATTTTACAGAAGGAGAAACTGAAACTAAGAGGCAGTGGTATGCTGGTAGATATTTAATAACCAGCTCTCTGAAAAGCATGACACAGTGTTAATCTATATTATTAATATTTTCTCCATTACTTTCTTAAGACTAAAAAAATCAAGAAAACTGTAAATCAAGCCCTGTTTTCCAGCATCTGCTGATTTCCAAGATGTAAATTTTCATCTGAAAATTTAACAATTGGCTTTTGGGAACCTATAGGGATTATCTTCGGCATATCTTCAGCATATCCTTGCTAGGACATTAAATGACATATTGTTTGTGCTGAGATTTGAACCCAAGTCCAGTCTTTAAAATACAGGTAAGAATTCTATAGGTTAACAGGAAGAAGGAAGCCATTCTAGATATAGAGAACAGTTTAAATAAAGACACAGTCGGGAGGGTGCATAGTTTATCTAGGGGAGAGAGGAGGCAGAAAGTAGTCTGGTTTCCTTGGAAACTGTCTGGAGAAGAGGAAACTGTGAGATGAAGCTGAAGGATAGGGTGGTGCCAGATGATGGAGAGGATTTAATGACAGGCAAAGAATATGAATTTTATCCAAAAGGCAATTAAGGAGCCACTGAAAATGTTTTAAGCAGAGGAGTGGCTTGCAAAAGAAAAGCTTATTATGGCAGTAATCTGATGGATGGGTTGTCTAGGTAGAAGACTAGGCAGAGTATTTTGTCAATTAAGTCTTCTGGGCTATTCAAATAGTCTGTGTACATAATAACGAGCATTTCTATTGAGGCAGTAGAAGTGAGGCGAGAGAAGAGGGGTCAGATGTGATGTGATTTGGAGGTGGAATTCACAAGGCTTGATAACTGACCAGGAAGGACAGGGCAGGGAGATGCAAGAATTAACAATGCGTCCACGACTGAGAACATAAGACTGTGACTGGGAGAATGTCTCCAGAGGACGTATCCTGGATGGATTAGATGGTTCTTAGAAGAGTTGCCAGTCCTCTTCTCTTGGAGGTGGGTAAGGAAGGCCATATACATTTCCAAAGTTAAGGGGAAGTTTGGTGATAGGTTTTAATACCATGCTGATAAGTCAGCTATCTGAAGGGGATGGAAAACATTTTCTCAAAACTAATCTAACTAATATCTTCTTTCTTGTGTGTTGTTTGATTAGAAATAAGAAGCAGTGATGAGGATTTATTTACACTGGGTTTTCTTTTCTAGTTGTGCCTTTTGGCTAACGAAAAGCTATTACTATTAGGAAGAAAGGAAATAAATATTTATTAAGCATCTACTGGATGCCAGGCACTGTCCTAAGCACTTTACAAATATTATTTTATTTGATCCTCACAACAACCTTGGGAAGTAGGTGCTATTATTACACTCATTTTATAGTTAGAGAAACTGAGGCAGGCAGAGTTGAAGTGACTTGTCAATGGTTACATAGGAGGTATCTGAGATGGGTTGTTGTTATTATTATTGTTATTGTTGCTGTTATTGCCACAATAAATGAAGTCTAAATGTTGTAGACTGTAGAGACGTATAATTGGTGTTCATAGTATTTAGTAACTTGCAAAGTATGACTATAAAATGTAACTCCCCCCCCCCAAAAAAAAACCCAAAACCAACAACCAAAATTCAAGAACCAAATTCATCAGAATTTACATACCCTAAAGAGTGTTTGGAAGGCTACATTTATTACAGTGATACTGTTCCATTGCAACATGTTACTTCCTTCCTTTGGTTCTTGAGTCATTCTTAACTTAAAGCCTTACCAATCTGTTCATACTGAATAACTTGTGTCCTTCCATAAGCATAATCCAGCTCTGCCATCTTTTACTACCAAGTAGCAATGCTACCTATGAGTTAGAATTTACTTCTTTGTATTAGACCCATTAGTTCATATTGATTATCACCTCTACACAATTGCAAATTGACATATAAGGCTAGAATGGAACCCCACTCTCTCTAAATGTCAAGGGGTCCAAGAGCAATGAGGAAATGATGATGGGTGAAAGTCAGCTGCATCGTATCACCAATGATGATGAAGAAGGTATGAGAAAGAGCACAGAAGATGCCTTCTAGGCTCAGGAAAAAAGGTGATCAGAAAAGGAGGTGGGTTAAGCATATATCAAGGGTGAAAGAGAAAAAAAAAGTGTCTCATGCTTGTACTCTTGGAATCTTAAAAGCAGGAACTATTGTCTAGCCATGACCCTCACCAACAAAAGTTGAGGAATTGCCATGCGTGCCTTGGAAGAGGCTCCTTCGTGTGAGGTTAAGGTCACGTTCCTAGGAGATGCACTACCTAGTGTTCTGCCCTGGTACCTCTTCTCTTCTCCTTCTATATTATCTCATTTGATGACCTCATTAGAACCCATGGGTTCAATTATTATCTCTATGCAAATGATTGTCAGATTTAAGTATCTAGCCTTAGTGTCTCTCCTGAGTCCAACCACCAAGTGCCTTTCGGACATCTTGATCTCTATGTCTGTAGGCATTTAAATTTAGCATGCCATGTCAAATCAACAAGCATTTACCATGCTTACATTTAAGCACAGCCAGGCACCATGCTGAACACTGAAGATATAAAAGCAAGCAGAAAGAAAGATAGCCCCTGCCCTTAAGGAGCTTATATTCTAAAGGGAGATGACAACACATAAAAAAAAAAGCTAAAAAGTGAGAGAGGAGGAGGGTATCCATTCAGGAGCCTGGTGGAGAAAGACCCAGGGAGTAGTGAGTCTGCACCTCAGTCTTAAAAAGTAAGTTCTAGGAAGAACTAATCAATCAGAGGAGGGCGCACAGGCACAGTAACTTCTAGTGTGAAAGGGCCAGGGGCAGAGTAAGCTTCCAGGCTGAAAAGGCTGCTTCTACATAGTGGGGAAAACCAATAAGGCAGCAGTGGAGCCCAGAAAGGAAGGAAGCAAGCTTGTTTAAAACCGAACTCATCATTTTTCCCTCCAAACCTCCCCATCTTCTCTATTTTCCTATTACTACTGGGGGCATTGCTATCCTCCCAGTCACCCCGGCTTAGATCCTTAGTGTTACTCTTGATTCCTAACTCATTCATTCCACACCTTGCCAAATCTTGTCATTTCTACTTTCATAATGTCCCTTCTCTACATTTCCCACAACTCCTTCTCTACTATAGGTCATCATCAGATCTTACCAGGAGTATTGTATTAACCTTCTAATTGGTTTCCCTTCCTTGGGCATCTCCCCACACCAATGTATCTTTTATTCACCTGCCAAAACAATTTCCCTAAACCGTAGGTCTATATTACCTGCTCCCCCACCCTCAATAACTCAAGAAACTCCAATGGCCCCTTAGTATCTCCAGGATCAGATAAAGCCCTCTGTTTAAAGGAATTTAATGCCCTTCACAATTGGTCACCTTCGTGTCTTTCCAGTCTTCTTACACTTTACTTCTCTCTAAACACTACAAACCATTAACACTGCTCTGCCTGCTTTTCCTCACTCCATCTCCTACCTCCTCACCTTTGCATTGGCAGTCCTCAGTGCCTGGAATCCTCTCCTTCCTCATTTTCATCTTTTAGCTTCCTTGGCTTCATTTAACTCTCAGCTCAAAGTCACCTTTTTCAGGAAGCCTTTCTTGGTCTTCCCCTCCTCCCATTGCCCAGTGCCTTTCTTTGGAGATTACCTGTCATCTATTCAGTATTACCGTAGGTGCTCATGGTCATTTATATATTGAACCCCCCTCCCATTGGAATGTATGGTCCTTGAGGGCAGGGACAGTCCTTTTGCCTTTCTTTGCATCTCCAGTGCTTAACACAGTGCCTGGCACCTAGTATCTCATAAATGCTTATTGACTGATGGACTTTTATTTGGCATTGACCCATTCATAACCCACTCTTTGGGTCTACTTATTCAACCATTTCCAAAAATTGTGAATCAGCTGTGGTAGAACCTCTGATGGTTTTATGTAGATGAAGAATGGGGCCTGGGGGCTGTCATGGAACGAAGGAGTGAATTACTGACTAACAAGGGTTGGATTGTGTTTCCTCCTTTCCCCCTTTGCCCCCTCCTCTCAGCATCCTTTGAACTAGGCTGGCCCTTTAGGAGGATTTAAACTAGTCTTTCTTGCTGGAGAGTGTAAGGGACCTATTAGGCTGGGGGTGGGGGGTGGGGGGATTGTGTCAGAGACTAATGCTGGGCTTTCACAGCCAGTAGGAAGTGCTAAGTTGACTGGTTGCCATGGGAACCGTTGAGCTTTTCACTGCTGGCAGCTGCCTAAACTGGTTGGTTGCCTTGGTGCCGATGAGCTCTTCCTCTCTGGAGGATGCTCTCCTCAATTCCCCTGACCCAGTGGTTGTGGAGGGGGATGGGACTAACTTTTTTTTTTTAACTTTGAAGTGTGTTCCTTTATTTTTTTATGTTTTAAGTAGGTTTAATTTTACTGAAAACTCATAAACTCCAAATTTACCCAGAATGAAAAAAAAACCCTATCAAAACATACTTTGTAGAAGAAATTAAAAACAAGTATGAACAAGATGTATATAATATATGTGTATATATACATACATGTAGATACATATGTACTTCCACATACATATATGTATATATGACATACATTATCTATACTGTCCTATTTGTTACTAGACTTGACCCAAAGTTGCCTTTGGTAATTCTATAGAAGATGAGCTTACATTCCAGTGGGATTATTGGATCATATATTTAGAGTTGGAAGAGATCTTTTTGGTCATGGCATCCAAATCTAGGTTCAAGAAACAGAAACACAGAAAGCCTGGTGAATTTCCAAGGCTCACACAACTAGTAATCATCTAAGGCAGTATCTGAACTCAGGTTTTACTCAGAAGTATGTTCCTTTGAAGTGTGTTCCCTTAATTCTTAAATATCAAAGTGATTTTAAATTAGATTTTATAGTCCATGAATGCTGATGGCATTTCTGACCTTGAACTTGCTAGGCTGGTCTAGTCAGGGCAGTGGTACAATATAATTGTATTCACATGTCATACCTGAGAGCTGCTGCTGAAAGCATAGCTGAAATCTATGAATATGACTGTTTATATGTCACCTGATGATTTTCCAGACCAGTTTTCCTACTAATAAAAGAAATATGGTTAGTCTGGAATAACTTGTCCTCCATGAAGCCATGCTGACTAAATGGACCTAGAATTTTGCCCTTAATATAGGTCAAACTCATTGATCATTAATTTGAAAACTCCACCTTTCCTCCTTATTTGAAGTTTGGGGTGACATTTGTTCTTCTCCAGCCTTCTGACACCTCTCCTGTTCTTGAAAGTCTGACAGGGTTTCAAGAGTCCCTTCTGCTGGTTCTTTCAGAACTATAGGGTTTAGTTCTTCCCATCCTGGTGGCTTGAATGGATTAAGGACAGTTAGATGCTGCTGACCATTTCCTCCCTTGTCTCAGGTTTTGGCTTCCTGCTACCCACTTTCCTACTAGCCTTCTTACTCCATTCTCCTTGGAAGATAAAACACAAGCAAATGAAGAGTTATCTTTCTATCATCCGTTTTCATAAACTCTTCCATTTGAAACAGCCATCTCATCCCTTCTTTGCTCATTCTCTTGCTCACAGAATGTTGTTCTTGTTCAGTCATTTCAGTTGTATTCTACTTTTCATGCCCCCACTTGGGGTCTTTTTTTGGCAAAGATACTGAAGTGGTTTGCCATTTCCTTCTCCAACTCATTTTACAGATGAGGAAACTGAGGCAAACAGGGTTTTAAGTGATATGTCCAGGGACACCCAACTAGTGTCTGAGGCCAGATTTGAACACAGTAAGATGAGTCTTTCTGACCCTAGGGCTGGCACTCTATCCACTGTGCTACCTAGCTGCCCACACCCAGAATAACTTTTTAAAAAATAAGCCTCTTTGTTATTAGACTATCCATCGTCAACCTTAGCCGTGCTTTAGTGCTCCTGAAATAATTTTTATAGGACTGTGCTAGTCTAATAATAATAACAACAACTAAGATATGGAGCTTCAAAGTTGCCCAACACTTTACATACCTTTTCTCATTTGAACCTCGTGACCAATCTTTGAGGTCAGTGTTATTAATATTCCCATTTTACAGATGAGAAAACGGAAGCTGAAAGTACATAAATGCTTAATGGATTGGATTAACAAGTAAATAAGTAAATACTTATTGGATCAGATTAACCCTTAGTTATCTGCCCTTCTTTCTATATTCTTTGCATGCCTTTTTAAAATCTGAGTTCACTTAGGAATTTACTGTGCTGCCGCGATGATCTCTGTAGACAGCTCCCCCTTTTCCACCTCATTGGAGGAATTTTGTTTGTGGCTTTAGAATTTCATTCTTGAGAGAGCCTCATACACTTCATGATGATAGAGTTAGGACCCCTAGGGACTCATTCCCCAAAAACAAAGGGTAGAGAGGATTGCTTATCTGTGAGGCAACTGAAGGTGAAATAATATGATATGAATATATATGGCTAGAAACCAGAGATGGGACTGTTTGTATGCATGGGTGGGGGGTGGTCCTATCTCAGGGTACTCTAGAGCAGAGATGGTAGATTTCTGGGAGTTACCTCACTTGTGCTTGATGCTTTAACTACATTACCTCTGAACCTTCTCCTGGGGCTCTCAGATCTCATCAATACCAAGGCTTTGGAAAGCTTATTCTGATATTGTCTCTTGTGAATGGGGAAAGTCTTCTGTTAAATTAGTTTTGTTTTCAGTCATTTTCAGCCATGTCTGACTCTTCATGACCCCATTTGGGGTTTTCTTGATAAAGATTCTAGAGTGGTTTATCATTTCTTTCTCCAGCTCATTTTACATACGAGAAACTGGGGCAAACAGTTAAGTCACTTGCTCAGGGTCACACAACTAGTAAATATCTGAGCCCAGATTTGAACTCATGAAGATGAGCATTCCTGATTCCAGGTCTAGTACTCTATCCACTTTACCACCTAGCTGCCCCCTGTTCAGTAACAAAAGGGCATGTAATATATGATCACAGGAAACTACCTGGCTTTCATGAGGCTTGAACTCATAATAAGAAATTCACATTTCTTTATCATTCCAAAACGCTTTGCATATTCCTTTTCATTTGACCCTGCAGGGTGGTTATATAAGTATCATTGTCCCTATTTTCACCTCCGGGAAATCTGAGGCTCAGACAAGCCCAAGGTCATGCTAGTAATTGGCCGAGTAGCTTGAACCCGAATCTTCTGATTAAATTTAAAAAAATTAAATATCTAGTGTGATTTTTTCTAACTCTGCCAAGCTCCCTTGGCTTCATTAGCACAATGCTGTAACTAGCCCAGGCTACTCCATTATTTGGGAGAAAAAAGCCAAGCCAAAGTGTTCAGACTTCACACCTACTAAAACAGGATGGGGCTGAGGGTTTCTATGTGAAGTCTTTAGACATTACTACATTTTTTATTGCTCAAAATAGGGCAGCAATGACTGATAGTGGTAACAGCAGCTTTACAGAACATTCTCCTCTCCACAACCTTTTGAGTTAAGTAGCACAAACTGGAGTATCCCCCATTTTTACAAATGTAGAAACCGAGTCCTGGAGGGGAAGTGACTTGCCCCCATTCTCACACAGCTAGTAATTGCTGGAAGCAGGACTCAAACCCAGGACTTCTAACTTGAATGACAGGTTTTAAAAATTATTCCTTACAGCCAACAGCTCTTCAGCACTTGAAGGCTTGCTAGCTCTTTACAATTATTGTTGGTCATTTGATCCTCACAACAATCCAGTGAGGAAGGTATTATTATCATCCCCAAACTCTAAGCCCAATGCTTTCTCTGCAGGACTACCTAGCCACCACATTGATTTATAAACTGAGATAACCACCAACAAAACCACCAACAAAAATAAATCATCCAAATAAAAAGGCATGAAATAATAGACAAACTATTCACATTGTGTTAATAAAGTGAGAAAAAAAATAAATAAAACATCCATTTATGCTGTGCCTGTGTCCTCGTTTCTGTTGAGGGCACAATCCTCATCATCAGTTATCCAGGTTTAAAACCTCAAGAGTTATCCCGGACTCCCTTCCTCCTCATTTCTACCTCAGAGCCTCCTTGGCTTCCTTCAGTCTCTGCTAAAGTTTTGTTTTCTTCAAGAAATCTTTTCTTATTCTCCTTAATGCTGGTACCTTCCCTCTAAGACTGTTGCCCCCCCCCCCAATGATCACACACATATATATACACATACATACATATACACAATCTATATATGTGTACTATATATATGTATACAATATATGCACGTGTGTGTGTATTATATATATATATATATATATAATACACACACACACACACACACACATATATATATATATCTATAGAGAGAGAGAGAGAGAGAGAAAGAGAGAGAGAGAGAGAGAGAGAGAGAGAGAGAGAGAGAGAGAGAGAGAAAGAAGAAAAGAGAGAGGAGAGTGAGTTTGTACAAGTTGTTTGCATTTTATCTTCTTCCCCTTCCCCCTCCCCCTCCCCACCCACCACTTCCCATTAGACTCTGAGCTCCTTGAGATCAGGGACTGTCTTTTGCCTTTCTTTGTATCCTTAGCACAGTGCCTGACTCATAGCAGGCACTTAGTAAATGCTAATATCTTGACCAACTGACTCTTCTTCCCCTTCTCCCTCCCTCCCCCCATATCCCATCAGTTACCAAGGCTTGTCTATTTTTTACCACCACAAGACAAAGTCTCTCAGTTCTGTCCCCTTATTTCTAGTCACACATTGACTAGTACAGTTAATGCCCTCATAACCTCTTAATGAGTCTTCCTTCTTCAAATCTCTCTCTTCTACAACTCCATCATCTGCACAGCTACAGAAGCATAAGTCTGACCATGTCATTCTCTTCCTCAACATACTCCAGTGGTTCCTTATTAACTAGAAGGTCAGAGAGAAGCTCCCATGTTTAGAACTCTTCACAAGCTGGCTCTAACCTGTATTTCCAGCCACATCATCCATTATTCCCCTTCCTATACTCTCCAGTATAACCAAACAGACCTTCTTGCTGTTCCTCACAGTTGGCAGACCATCTCCTGTCAATGTGACTGCACGTCCTGCCTCCTGTACTTGGAATATATTACTTCTTCACTCCCACACCATCTTCTACACAAGGTCTTTTCTGATTTCTCCAGGTTTCCAGCCATCCTCTTCCTCTCCCTCCTCCCCACCATTATTTCCTATATATCTTGTATAAAAATACATGTCGTTTTGCTGGATCATCATCTTCTCCTTGATGCTCTCATCTCTCCTGGTTCTCCTCCTACCTTTCTGACTGACCACTCCTTCTCAGTCACCTTTGCTGGATCTTCCTCCAGATCACACCATCTAATCATAGGTGTCCCATAGGGCTCTGTCCAGGGCCCTCTTCTCTTCTCTCTGCTACTTCACTTGGTTATCTCATCAGCTCCCACGTACTTAGTCACTATCTCTATGACAGTAATTCTCAAATCTACCTTTCCTGCCCTAATTTCTCTGCTGACCACCAGTCTTACATTTCTAGCTGCCTTTCAGACGTGTTGAATTAGATGTCCAGTAAGCATCTTAAACTCAACATGTCCAAACAGAACTCATCTTTTCCCCTAAACCCTACTACCCAACCCCCCCTTTCCCTATTACTATAGAAGGCATCACTATCCTCCCAATCCCTCAGGATTGAAACCTAGGAGTCATCCTGGATTCTTCCCTATCTCTCACCCCACCCTCCCCATACACATATCCAAGCTATTACCAAGGCTTGTCTATTTTGCCTTTGCAGCGTCTCTCAAATAAGACCCCTTCCACCACCCTGGTACAGGCCATCAACACCTCACCCATGGATTATTGTAATGGTCTGCAGTGGGCCTCCCTGCCTCACATCTCTCCCCACTCCAATCTGTTCTCCATTCAGCCACTAAAGTGATTTTCCTAAAGCATAGGGCTGATCATGTCATGCACCCCCTGCCCCAAATAAACTTCTGTGGTTCCCTATCACCTTAAGGATCAAATATAAAATTTTCTGGCATTCAAAGCTCTTTATAATCCATCTCCCTCCTTCCTTCCCAGTCTTCTTGTACCTTACTTCTCCCCACAAACTCTTGAAACCATGACCCTGGCTTCCTGGCTCTTCCAAGATGCTCCATCTCTTGGCTCTAGGTATTTTCTTTTGCTGTCCACCTAAAAAGCTCTCCCTCCACATCTCTGCCTATTGGCTTCCCTGGCTTTCTTTAAGTCCCACCTAAAATCTCATCTTCAACAGGAAGCCTTCCCCAACCCCTCTTAATTCCAGTTTCTTCCCTCTGTTAATTACTTCCTATTTATCCTGCATATGGCTTCTTTGTACATTATTTGTTTGCTTATGGTCTTCTCCATTAGACTGTAAACTCTTTGAGGGCAGGGACTGTTCTTTGCCTCTTTTTGTAATCCCAGATCTTAGCACAGTGCTTGGTACATTGTAGGAGATGAATAAATGCTAATTGACTAAATTATAAATTGATAAATTGTAAGCTCCTTGAGTGAAGTTATTGCTTTATTTGTGTATTTGTGTCCCTTGTGCCTGGCAGGGAGGGGCCAACAAGAGCAGGTCTCTGAGGTGCCCTCCTCTGCCCCAGGATTAATTGTCGAATCTTGAGGATATGGGGGTAGAGTTGAGGGGGAAGCTGTTTTTGTTCATAATATGGGAATTTGTTTCCTTTTTAAAGGTTTCTTTAAAAATTAATTTTATTTTAAAATTCTGAATTTTAAACACCAAAAAACCCCAAACATTTCCACACAGAGCAGAATACAAAAAGAAGACTGTATATGAAACCATGAATCTCCATTTCATACAGCTTACCTTTAAAAAATGCTTAATAAAGATAGAAAAAGAGCATGTTTCCAGTGCAAAATTCTGACAACCTGATTGAGTTTTTCTGGGTATTTGGGGGTAATTTTTTTTGGTGTTATGCAACATAACAGCGTATGCTGCATAATTTCTACCTTCTCGTTGTAAAAATCTGCATTTGTCAATGTCTGGGCTTCTTAAGGCTAGTAATTTTCTGGTGGAAATGATATAATTGTTATTTGTGTTATTATTATTATTATTATTATTATTATTATAAATAGGGCCTAAGCCTGTGATTTTATTGATCTAGGGAACTCCCAGGTGAGAAAACTCCCTCTACCAATGCATATGGGCACCTCTGCAACTCACAATCTTGAGAATGGCCCAGAACACTGAGATGTAATATGATTTGCCGTAAGTCACCTTGCCAGTTTTGTTAGAGGCAAGACTTGAACTCAGTTTTTTTTCTGGCTCCAAAACTATCTCTCTAGCCACCGGCAACACCATGCACCTCACTATTTGTATTTTCCATGAAAATTTTGGCCTAATTGGTTTTTTATGCTTTTAATTCTTTAATTTAATTTATTCTTTAGTTCTGTTATCACTTCAATTTTAGAAATATTCTCTTTTTTGTTGTGCCAGATCCTCTAATTTTCTTATAATCCAGCCCATCGTGTTTGTCTTCAATAATTTCTTCCATTTGTTTGATTGATAATAAATGGCTCCCCTCTCCATATTCAGGCAGCGCTCTTTTTCATAACATGACGCACTTCCTTGGCAGCCAGTCCTTGTTTGCTTTGTACAGCCCCGCCTTCTTCAGCAGTGCTGGGGTGTAGCAGGCAGAGTGAGCTCAGGACTCTGGGAGACTTTATTTTCCTCCTCTGCATCAGGGGTTGGACACATGTGCTTTGCTTCTGACACCTCATTAGCCATGAGAAGGGAGATCGTTGATTCTCTGCACCGAGCATCTGTAGGGGGCTGGTTCTTCAAAAAGTTTGCCTGGTGTCTCTTGGGCATCCACTGGTAGCTTTCCTGCTACAAATACATGTTCAGACATGGCTGGATTATTGCAGGGGTTGGGAAGAGGGTCATTCCAGGGTCTCTTCATATTTACTGAAGTCCTATCTCATTGAGAAATATCCAGGAGAGGGTCAAAACAACCCAAGTAGAAAGGTATTTACTTCAGCTAATTTGTATAGTGTGACTGGCTTTCATATGCATGTTAATAATAACAATAATAGCTCATATTTATACAGCTCTTTAAAGGTTGCAAAGTGCTTTACAGAGATTATCTCATTGGATCTTCATGATGGCTCTGTGAGGCAGGGGCTATCATTATTCCCATTTTATATATGAGGAAACTGAGGTTGTGACTTGTCAATGGTCACACAACTAGTAAGTGTCTGAGGTCAGATCTGGACTTAGGTCTTCATGACTGCAAGTCCAGCACTCCGCCTACCAAACCATGTATCTGACATACAGTTAACTACAAAAATTCCAATGACATTTTCCATAAGTTACTCTGTACAACTATGTATGACAGCACAAACAGAACTAGAAAGCTACAGAATTATTTTTGCTTTAGTTGGGATTTTATTTTTTTAAATTTGAATCAATATTCATTAAGGATATTGGTCAATGTTTCCCTTTCTTTTTGCTTTCCCCTTCCTGGTTTAGATACTAGGACTGTATTTGTCCCATGAAAGGAGTCTGGCAAAGAGTTTTCTTTCTAAATCTTTGAGAACAATTTGTGTAATGTAGTCATTAATTACCCCTCCTAGACCACTGCCTTGTGGGGCAGAGGTGCTCGTTCAGCTCAATGAAACTATGAACTATGCTGTGCAGCATTACCCAAGACAAGTAGCTTATGGTGGAGATTCCTGACAAAACTAGGATCATGGCAACTGGTCCCCTCGCTTCCTGGCAAATAGAGGGAGAAGAAATGGAAGCAATGTCAGATTTTGTATTCTTGGGCTCCAGGATCACTGCAGATGGAGACTACAGTGATGAAATTAAAAGATGCTTGCTCCTTGGAAGGAAAGCTTTGGCAAACTCAGACAGCAAACTATAAAAACACAGACATCACCTTGCTGACAAAGGTCTGTATAGTCAACTATGGTTTTTCCAGCTACGAGAGTTGGATTATAAAGAAAGCTGCAGAATTGGCCACTTTCATACTGTGGTACTGTAGAAGATATTTGAACATCCCTTGGATGGCAAGGAGATCAAATCAGTCAATACTTAAAGGAGTTAATTCAGACTGCTCTCTGGAAGGTAAAATACTGAAGCTGAAGCTTAAATGCTTTGGTCACATAATAAGAAGACAGGACTCACTTGAAAAGACCCTGATTTGGGGGAAGATCGAAGGCAAAAGGAAAAGGGGGGATAGATAGACGGTGTCACAGAAACAACAAACATGAACTTGGACTGACTTTAAGGGACAGCATAGGATAGAAGGGATTGGTGTGTTATGGTCCATGGAGTCATGAAGAGTTGAACATGACTGAATGACTGAAAAACAACAACAACAGAAAAGCATTCTTTAAAAATTCTTTTAAAAGGTCATAAAATTCTCATATAGGTTCATTTGAAACAGGACCCCAGTCTGTAGAATTTTTATCATCCCAGAATATTATCCGAATATAATGGTAGAAACAAGTTAGCCCTAATTTATATTGTATTAAGAGAGTCCTAGTGCCCAAAACACTGGCTAATAATCCTGCTGTAGTCTACATCTGAGTGCCATGTTCACTGTAATTTAGTAAGGATATTGACAAATTGGAGACTGTCCAGAGGACAGCAACTAGGATCACAAAGGGTCTGAGCTATTGAGTCTCGAGAAGATGGGGGCAGGTGCCGAGGGGGTGGCAGCATGGTAGCAGTAATTGAAGGGCTGTCATATGGAAGAGAGATGAAACCCGTTCTAACTGGCCCCAGAAAGCAGACTGAGCCACAAGGAGAAATTCCTGGAGAGATCTCAGAGGGGGATGGGCTGCCTCAGAGGGTGGAGAATTCTCTTTCACTGGCAGTGTTCTAGTGGAGTCTGGATAGCTACTTTTGGACAGAGTTTTAGAAGGAATGCTTGGCCAGGTGTGGGTTGGAATGAATGGCCTCTGACATCCCTTTCAGCCTTGAGATTCTGTGATCCTCAGGGTTTTCCTGCTTCCCTGCAAACTTGGCAAGGGGATAGTTTTACATTGTCCAACCACCCTTCTTTCCCTTTCCCATCCAACTTCTGCAGCATTATATATAGAATATATTGCACAATATATTATGTATAACATATTAATATAATAAACATTACTTATTATAGCAATATTATTACATTATAGCAATAATATTAACATAATTATAAAATGTAATTATATATAATGATTCACAATAATTATATATCATACAATTGATTATGTTAAATGCTATGTTAATATTAAATGTTATATATACAGATAACAACAGCTAGTTAGAATTCATATAGTACTTTAAGGTTTATAAATTGCGTTACAAATATCTCATTGCCAAATACCTCAAAAAACCCTGAAAAGTAGGTGTTATTGTCCTCATTATTTTCCCCACAGATGAGGAATCTGAGGCTGATCCAGGGTCATTGAGCTAGTAAGTATCTGAGGAAGGATTTGAATTTGCATCTTCCTGACTCTCGGTTCTCTGCTCTATCCACTGTACCTCCTAGTTTCCGAGGTACCAGTAGTTGTCCTCCTACCCCTCTCTACTAGAATTAATTTCCACGCCTTCTGTTCTCCCAACAAAAAGAAAACAAAAATTAGTAGCAAAGGAGAAATACATAATGTTGCAGATTCATTGAAGATGTGATCCAGGCGTGAAGACCCAGATGTATTAGCTAGAGAAGCCTGGGCCTTTTGAAATCCTTTCCAGCTTGGTGATGTTGAATTGCACTGAAAAAATTAATCTGTGTGTATAAATTCATTTCCGGTGGTGTTTTTACAGTTCATCATCTCCCCCACCTCCTCCCACTAAGGCACCATAAAGAGTCCAGATGTGGAAGCAGTTAGCTACCTGGTGCTTTGGGAGTTAACTTTGGGAGGCTGGGTTCACATCAGCTCAGCAGCTTCTTTCCCCAAGCCCAAGCCCAGCCTCTGAAGGACCCTTGTTATGAGTTGCAATAGAAGACAACAGAATCGTGGTTTCTTCACGCTGCTCCCCTCCTACCCCACCCTCCAGAAGCATCGGTCAGCTCATTTCCCTTTGGTCTTGGTTATTCAGTGCTCATCAAAGAATATGTTCACATAAAGCAATCAACCAGAAAACTATAGTGCTATGAATGAAAATTTGTGAAATGTGAGCAGGTCACCAAAAAAAAGAGCTGAGCTCTCCTGGGGCCTGAACTGTTTTTCTTGCAGATTGTAGGCTTAATTGAAATACGCAGATGTTTGCATATAATCTAAAACCTACACATGTACACTTGTGAAGGGGGTGTTAGAGGGAGTAAGCTGAGGTCTTTCCAAAAGGGGTGGATGGATAGGGATGGGCAGAGGAACTCTGCCATAGGGTGGAGTCATGATGCCCATGGCAATACCAGAAAAGGATTCAATTAAAACCCATCCAATCAAGGGTATAGGACATAAGCTGTAGAGGCTGGAGTCCTAGATTTCTGCTTACTAGTTCTGTGACCAGTTTCTTCATCCATACAATGAGGGCTTGGCCCAGATGATTTCCAGCTGGAAATCTATGATTCTAAGACCCCATTATATTGTGTGACCTTGGTTGGGTAAACACTTCTTGTTGGATTTCAGTTGTTTCATCTGTAAAATGAGAGGAAGATGATCTTTGATGGGCTTTCTAGCTCTAAATCCTATGATCACATCTTTTCTTTCTTTTTTTTTTAATAGGTATGAGTAAATAAGGTCATGCCTCTGTTTCCTATTTCTCCAATTGAAACAATGCATACATACAGTTATCCCTTCTACATCATGTGGACTAGGGGTATGGCATCCCCATAACCTGGAAAATCTGTGGAAAATTTTTTGGCTCTCCATTCATACCAGAAAAGAAGTCTGAATTATTATGATATTTAAATATGATAAATATATGTTGATATTATATAATACTATACATATATTTTATTCATTTCTGAGTTTCTAAGCATTTTCGGTGTCATTGGCTGCCCTTCCTGTGTCATCTTCGACTTCCACAAAACTACCTTAAAATTCCCATTTAATTTCTCATGCTGACCCACAATATATTGAAACTGTAATGGAGAAAGTTGTGATATAGAAGGGATAACTGTACTTCCATTTACTGTAGTCTCTGACTTCAAGCTCTCAGTGGCAGAAGTTGGGGAGAAACTGCCTTTGAATCTAATTGAATTAGAGCAGTTCGCAAGTAAATTAGGAGGGAGACAGCATGGTGTAGTTGGAAAGAACATTGTGTTAGACCATTCTGGACTCTACTCCTTGTTCAATCACCATCTTACTATGGGGGAAGGGAAGGGAATAAGCATTTATATATTACCTACTATTTGCTAGGCACTGTGGTAAGTGCTTTTCTTTTTATATGCATTATTTCATTTGATCCTCATAACAACTCTGCAAGTTAGGTGCTATTTTGATCCCCATTTTATAACTGAGGAAACTGAGGCAAACAGAAGTTAAGTGTCTTTTCCGGGATCACACAGCTAGTAAATGTCTGAGGCCACATTTGAACTTGGGTCTTTCTGACTCCAGACCCAGCACTTTATCCACTCAGCCACCAGCTGCCTCTGTGGAATTCCAAGCATATTACAACATCTTTGGCTCTCGGTTTCTCCTCTTATCTGCCTCTTCCACCTCACAGTATAGTTTTAAAAGTCAAATCAAATGAACTCATAGGATTTTGTTCTAGAAGGGAGATTAGCGATCAGCTGAGATTAACCCCCTCATGATAAGAAAAAGAAGCTGTGGTTCAAGGAGGTATTATTATTATTAATATTGATAATAATAATGGTAATAATGATAAAAATAGCCAGAATTTTTGTTGCTTTGAATTTTGAAAGCACTTTATAACTATCATCTCATTTTATTCTCACAACAACTCGGAGAGCTAGGTGCTATGATTATCGTCTCCATTTTACAGATGAGGAAACTGAGGAAGACATAGGTTGTGACTTGCCCAAGATCACATAGCTGGATTATAAGTGGCATAGCTTGGACTTGAACCACCCTTAAGTTAGGTGACTTGCCCAAGGTCACATGGCTCTAGTAAATGTCAGAGCCAGGATTAGAAAGCCAGGTCTAATTCTGGGTCTAGTGCACGTTCTACTCCTTTGTGCTGCCTCAGACATGAAAATGCTTTGGAAAGTAAAATATCAGTTGTTATTAAGAAAAACAACAGGGATCATTCTCAGAAAATTTTATAATCAAAAGGAACTGTGAAGGTTTCCATCTCCTTATCTTCAGATGTTTCAGAGAATTAGTTTAAAAAATACACTCCATATTTCTATAGCTTCATTAGGTCTGCAAACTCTTTTCCTCAAGATTATCTTGTGAGATAGTGTAAATATATTGTGCCCACTTTGCAGATAAGGAAACTGAGCCTCAGAGGAATTATGGCTTATCTGGAGTCACACAGCACTTGAGAGCTCAGTGGTCATCTAGTTCAACCCATCCATGAAGTGAATCCCCACTGCAACACCCCCAACACATGTATTGTACTTGGAGCTGGGAAAAATCTCTGATTCTGAGAAAGTGGGGGAGTAAACAGTCCTTCAACTACACATTGCAACCTGTTTTTCACATTAGTAGATAAATCCTGGGGACCTGCTTAAGAAATACAGAGGTTAAGTGACTGGCCCACACTTACCTAGCTATTGAGTGTCAGAGGTGGGATTTGAACCTACGCCTTCTTTGCTCTTAAGTCCAGCACCCACACTGCCTCTTGCAGTCTCCTTCATAGCTCGTCACATTTCTGAACACCCTGCATTCGGAAGGGAAGCCTGGTGCTTTGAGATGTAGTGAATATAGTATTGGATTAGCAAAGTTAGGAAGAAGTGGGGTTAAGTCTTCTTTCAGACTAGCTGTGTGGCATTGAGCAAGTGATTAGGTCTCTCTGTGCCTCAGTTTCCTCATCTGTAAAGTAGGGAGTTTAGATTGCTTACTTCTAAGATCCTTTCTAGCCCCAAATCCTACGATAGTTTGTATCTTCTCCTCCATCCAATAATTACTTTGTGTTTACTCTGTATTTACTTTGTGTACAATTATGTACACGTTGCCTCTTTAGATAAGAGTACAAGCTTCTTGAGGGCAAGGGTAATTTTATTTTGGCCCTTGCTTCCCTGGTGCCTAGCACAATGCCTGGCACACAGGGGGTGCTTATTAAATGCTTGTTGATTGAGTTATTAAAAATATCCAATGAACCACTTTTTAATACAGCATCTTCCTCTGTCACCCCTGATCTCAGTGCTCTGTTGATTTCCACAATATGGCCGCTCTTTCCACTTAAGTGTATCACCAGCATAGTAATCGCAGTGAGTTTCTGTGGCAGACAAAAAAATCAACACTCTGAAACTCATTTTGTTGTTATTGTTTAGTCCTGTCCAGCTCTCTGTGACCCCATTTTGGGTTTTCTTGGCAAAGATACTAGAGTGGTTTGCCTTTTCCTTCTCCAGCTCATTCTACAGATGAGGAAACTGAGGCAAACAGGGCAAAGTGACTTACCCAGGATCACACAGCTGGTAAATGTCTGAGGCTGGATTTGAACTCAGGTCTTCCTGGCCCAGCACTCTATCCACTGCTCCACCTAGCTGCCTTGTATGAAACCCATACAATGGTGGTATGATCTGAGCCTTAGTTTCATCATCTGTAGAGTAAGGAACTTAGACTTCATGGCCTCTAAGTTTCTTTCCTGCTCTAAATTTATGATCTTCTAATAACTGTGAGTTTCTCTAAGTGGACTGAGGCTGTTCTTTGGACAATAGACCCAGAGGTTATCACTCACATCCTTTTTAGTTTGTTGAGGCCAGCCTAAGCTTGTATTTCTCTGGTATATACAGACTTTCAGTCTAGGGGCACCTTTATGTCACCCTGGAGGGGTATGGATGAAAGGACCCACTCTGGACAAGTCTTCATTTAGGGGCAATTATCTGCCCCAAATAGATATTTGCTTCTACCCCTACCTCATCTGTGCCAGAGAGAGTGTCTCATTGCTGTGTGTGTGTGTATGTGTGTGTGTGTGTGTGTGTGTGTGGTGCACGCACATGCGTGAGCCAAAGTATGCAGAAGGGCGAGGTTCTTTGCTTGTACATTTAGCTTCCCTAAGGGGGTTATAATTCTTTTAAAAAATGCTATTTTTGTACCAGGTGCTTTATAAATGCCAGTGATTTCATATCAACTTCCTTTCTGAACATATCCCCTTCCTCAGGGACATCACCAGTCTTCTTGACCTGTGTCTTGCCACTGGACCCTGATGACTATGGAGGAGAGAGGGAGGCTGATGACTTTGTCCATCTCTGCTTTACTCAAATCCATTTCACTCACAAGTCAAGACATGACAGTCCTGATGTCACTGGCTGTCTTCGAGAACGAAGGACGAATAACGATGTCCTTCTCTCTCCTATCTAACAAGGGATCTATTGTGACAGAGTGAAGATAGAGAGGGGAAAATCACTTCAATAAAACTAACCAACACCTTAATCTGGGAGGCCAGACAGTAAAGGTAGTCTTCCATACCCATAGCCCTCCACTACTGCAAAGATGGGAAGAAGGTGAATCAGGTTATTACTAAGACCAAGGACTCTACTTGATGTCTAAGCATATACAACTGGGTTCCTAGTTTCCTACTTGAAGCTGCGGGGTCCCAGGCTTTTAAAAAGTGTGAATTTCCATTTGTTGCTTGAATTTTTGGCCCCTCAACATGCTCTAACATGTGTTGTGCAGAGGCTGCTCTCTTCGGTGTGACCTCTGTTAAGCAAACACTCCCGGTAATTGGCTCCAGATCTGGGGGGCCCTTTGATCAGGAAAATCTCTGTTTATCTTATGGTATAAATATGTAAGGTATCCCCTCTGTTTTTGTGTTGGAAGCAAATAAATCATTAGGTTAAGTGTACCCACCACAGCAGGAGGGGATAGGGAAAGGGAGGAGCTGTGAAGAGCCAGAACCCAAGAAGGGTGGAGACTTGGAAGTCATTACTTTGGGAAAGAGGATGTCTGTCTTTACCAGCTCAGCTCAGGGCATACTGAGCCTCTCTGAACTCCAGAGAACAGTGATTTGGAATGACATCCATGCTCTCTCTTGACATCCCATAGAATCCTCTTTTAAATATTGCTTTTCATTGGTAGATGGTTGTGGAGATTTCACTGCTAGGAGGAAATCTGCCTGGTCAGTGACTACGGCATTGAGAACCATTTTTTGAAGACTCCTCCGACTTGAGCTAAGCACAATAAGCAAGACATAAAAGGCTGGAAATGGAACAGACCTTGGAGAGCCCTGTATTCCAGCCCTCTCAGCTTACATAGGAGGAAATGGGCACCTAATGAAGTGACTTGTCCAGAAGGACACAGCCAGTGTATGGCAGGAAGAGGATTGAATCCAGGTCACAGACCTAGAGTCAAAAGGGACCTCGGATGCAGAAACTGAGCCCAGGGATGGAAGCAGCATGTGCAGGATTATCCAGTTACTCTGTGCCAGAGCATCCTTTGGGTTGTCTGGGTTCCTAGAAGGGAATTTGGAGATCATTAAGTGCAGCTTTTTCATTTTACAGAAGAATACACTGAAATGCAGAGACAGAGTAGCTACATGGCCTTGAGCAAGTGAGTTCATGCCAGGTCTCTAGCCCAGGTTTTCTGTCTCCAATGCCAGTGAGTTTTCCAACAGTGTTATCTTTATATGATGGCGGGCCCACATCAAGAATAAGACATTGTTGAGGTTTGTCTTCTTGGCAAACCCTGCTTCCCTTTTGGTCCCCTTTACTCTAGTGTTTTTCTAGTGTTCTCTAGTATTTTTTCTGGTATTCCTTCCATCCCCTCAGTTTGCACTCTTATGGAAATCTGTTTTCCAGAAAGGGTCTGATATCAGCCCTTTCCACTTTAGTGTGAATTGATATTAACTGTGTTCTTTTTCCCAGTTGTTTTTGTATATTACAACTTATTCTTCATTGTGGAATTAAATAACTCTGTGTTGTCAAGGAACTAGCAGACTACCCTCCCATCCCCTTGCCTCCTCTTTTCCTTCCTCTTGTCTCCTGTCTCAGAAGTGCCACACTACAAAGCTGTGTCTTTTCCTGGGTTCTTGAACTCATCAGGGTGGGCTAGGGTCTGCTTGGCCATTGTATACAGATAACCCACTAAGCTGAGATCTCTTGTCTGAAGCTGCTCAGTAGTGTTGATCATTATATGTTGTCTTCTCCCGTTAGAGTATAGGTTCCTTGAGAACAGGGACTGTTTCTGTTGATGTCGTTGTTGTTGTTTGTTTTTTGGTATTTATATCCAGAGCACTGAGCACAGTTCCTGACATAGTAAGCACTTAATAAGCGCTCACTTGATGTACTTATATATGTATCTGTAGATCATTTATATCCTATCTATGTCCATTCGTCCATCTGTCCGTCTGTCTATCTCATTTACAATAGGGCTCAGATAATATAATTAGACAATAAGTTCCCAGATTGGGGAGTCAGATACCTTCATTCATTCTAAGCTCTGTGTTTGACCATTACTTTTACATCCCTGGCAATTGGCTTCAAGAGTCCTTCTCCACTTTCAAAGTAAGGAAGCAAACATTATATAAACACTGTAGTCCTTTGCAAGAGAAATAAATCATTTCTGTGACTTAAGTTTGTAATTTCTGTCAGAAAAACTCCCAGATGCGTGGGATTGGAATTACTGCTGTATCCCCAGTCAGAGGTGGCTGCTTTGAAGTGTATCCCAGGAAGATTCCCTGATGGCCAATGCTGGCCTGAGAGCTGGCACTAGACACTTTCAGTACCAGATGCACCAGTCAGCCTCCTTTACCAGGGCTACTCCTGCATTCTAAGACAGACTCCTCTTGGTATAGCAAACAAACTTAGTGAGGAAGATTCTGGAAAAGAGAACAAGGGGGAACTAGATGGTCTCATGAAAAGATATCCCTCCTCTCATCCTCTAACAGAGAGATTTTTTAGACTAGCTAGCTTAATAATAGTAATTATTAATAATTATAGATACAAATACATTAACATTAATAATTAATAATATTGTGAATAATAATTGGTCTTTTAAAAAAACTTTAAAGTTCACAAAATGCTTTCCAGACATTTGAGCTTCAGAATAACCATTCTGTGAGCCAAGTAATACTTGTATGATCTGCATTCTACAAATGAGGAAACTGAGATTGAGAGAGGTTTCATAGCTAGTCAGTATCACAGGCAGCATTAAAATGCAGTTCTTCCTGTCTCCAAGCCCTTAACTCTGGTTTTTGCAATAGATGTTATGTGAACATAGAAGTAGGGATGATACAGTCATAAATATTTGGTTGGTGTCTGTACAGCTCTCTGATGTCCTATGTGGAAACAAAGCAATGATAAGATAGCATACACAGTGTACATCATGATTAATGGTCAATCTCTTTGCCTAGGTGAGTGGAGTAAAATAAATTATGTCCCTCAACTGTGATCTCAACTATATTACACTGTATTTTCAACCTGGTTTTTTTCTGGTCTACTTGGCTTTTTTCCTCCTCTTTGAGAAACATTATATTATCTCTATTTCTTTTCTGCCAAGGACAGATGTAAAGGCAGATGAGCCAAATGTCAGATTTGAAGTATTTTCCTGTTAATTTTCTTCTTTGATCCCACTGACTGTTTCTTTAACATTTGTTGACTATGTCCTCCCCCACAGTCACCCATGCCACTGCAGTTTGTAAAAACCCATTCATCCTGATGAGGAGACTAGTCTGGGCCTTTCTTTCCCAGCCTTGAAGTCTAAAATAAGCAGACCCTTTCAATGGATCACCCTAACCAATTGGAACACTTCTCACTACAGCAGTTCTTTAGAAATAAAGCCCATTGAAAAATGCAACATAGCAAAATAATCATTCTCATTGAGCAGATTTAAAAACAGAAGGAACATAAGTTTAAGCAATAGGTTTAAAGAGATTTATAGGTAGTGATGAGATATTAGATTGTCTCCTCTCTAAAGGTGAAATCACTTTCTGTTGCTTTTGTGCTCTTTGACCCAAAGGCCAATGGAAAGATGGATGAGGTCAAGAGAGAGAGAGGCTGCCTGTAAGCTGGGGTCCCAAGGAGGTAAGACAGCAGTGAGACTCATGAAAAAAGAAAGAAAAATGAGCAAGAATTCCAGAAAAAGCCACAACACAATATTATGTGTAAAAAGAAGACAACCAGAAAGATATGGAGTAGGTATAAGTAGATGTAATCTATTATCATAGATTGTATAACATAATATTATTAGTTGAAATAAACACTTGTTAAGTATCTTTTATATGCATATATTATATGTATAGTATATATTACGACTGTGAAACAGTCCCTGCCCTCAAGGGGTTTATGTCCTACTGAAAAGATACACATATAGACAAATAAGCATAACATAAGGAAAATTTAGGAGGGAAAGGGTGCCAATAAAATGGTGGGGAAACAGAGAAAGCAGAGCTGAGCTTTGAAGGAAGTCGAGGATGCTGAGAGGCAGAGATGAGGTGGGAGTACATGTTTGGCATGGAGGCACAACCAGTGCAAAAACATGGTGGTGGGAGATGAAGTGTGAACTCTGGGGAACAACTAAGTCCATTGTGACAAGAACATAGAATTCCTGAAGGTGAACAGGTGGAACAAAGCTGGAAAGGCAGATAGCAGTCATGTTGTGGAGAGCCTCCAATGTCAAGCTAAGGAGTTTATATTTTCAGTCAGTCAATGAATATTTATTAAGTGCCAACTGTATGCCAGGCATTGTGCTACTTGCTGGGGATACAAAGAAAGGCAAAAACAGTCCCTGCCCTCAAGGAGCTCATAGTCTAATGGGAGAGAAAACATGAAAGCCACCACATATGAACAAGGTATATAGCAAAAATTGGGGATAATAAATAGCAAGAAGCTAATAGCTTGGAAGGAGGTCAACTAGTCATGTAGAGAGAGTAAGGGATAATAGATAGCCAGCCTCACCGTGCCTGGAATATGGTAGGTGCTTAATAAATGCTTATTGACTGACTACTTCTGACATTCCCAGCAAATTATCATTCAATCTCCCTTTAAAAATCTCTGGTGGGTGGATGGGAGCACTACCTGGAGAGGCAGTCCATTCCATTCAAGAGAGGCAGCAGAACACAGCAGATGGAGAGCTGGCCTCGGAGTCAGGATGACCTGGTTTCAAGGGCTGCCTCTGACATATATTGACTGTATGACCCTGGGTAAGTCACTATGCCTCCCAGTGCCCTAGGTGACTTTCTAAGACTATAAGTCACAGAGAAGGTGATCTGTATTGGTAGAGGGAGTTTTCTCACCTGGGAGTTCCCTATACCAATGAAAGCATAGGCCAATTCCCTGACCTTACCATTCCAAAGTTTTTCCTTGTATGAAGTGGGCATCACCTACTATAATGTCCACTCCTTGCTCCTGCACTAAGCTGGACGATGATGATATCTGGAAGCTCCTTGCCCTGAGTGAGCCATTGATTCAAAGCATCAACTGTTGGGAAATTATATTTTCTGATGTTTTTGAGAAGGGAGAGTGGGAGGTGGTAGGATTATCATGGTTCAAACTTCATAGCTGGGAAAAGAGGCACTAGAGATGTGATAGAGGCCACTCTCACACAACCTGGAGTCAGGAAGACCCATATTCAAATCCAGCTGCAGACACTTTCTATTTGTATGACCCTGAGCAAGTTACTTAACCTCTGCATGCCTCAGTTTCCTCATTTGTAAAATGGAGGTCATAACAGCACCTGCCTCAGAGAGTCACTGTTAAGATGAAATAAGACAATATTTGTAAAAGCACGTAAAGTGCTTAAAGCATTATATAAATACTATTATCATTATCAACATTGTTATTATTATATGACTTTTTCCAAGATTGCATAGCAAATCATGAGGCTGAGACCACATTCCCTTTCTAGTCTATTGCTATTCAGTTGCTCATCCCTATACTCAGGGTGGTGTCTACACTATGACAACAAGGTTTCATGTAGACATTTGTTGCATCCCTTCTGGGACTAACTCTCTTAACGAGGGATAACTCCTAACTGCTAATAGGTTGGGGACCCCCGAGGGCAGCTAGGTGTCACACAGTGGATAGAACCTGGCTTCCTGGCTTAAAGCCAGGAAGATGGGTTCAAATATGTCCTCAGACACTTACTAACTATGTGACCCTGGGAAAGTCGCTTACCCCTGTTTGCCTCAGTTTCCTCATCTATGAAATGAGCTAGAGAAGGAAATAACAAACCACTCGAGTATCTTTGCTAACAAATCCCCAAACGGGGTCGAGAAGAGTCAGACATGACTGAGCAACAGCTTGTTGGTATAGCAAGAACAGAAGTTCCAAAAGTATAGACTAGTCATGAATAAGTTCTTAATTGAATGGAGAGGAGTATAGCGTTTCGGCCATTGGATGAAAGGCAGTGATGCCACACAGGAAACATCTTGTAATCGTCTAAGAAGACCAAGTTGTACCTTCTGGGCCATGGATAAAAACAGTAAGTGAGGTCACAGTAGGCCAGTCACCCAGGGAATCAATTTAGTGGTGGAAGGAAAAGCTACATTTTAGAGGATTCCAGTTTGAAAATTGCCCCAAGTCCCTGACAGGAAAACACTTGGGGATGGAAAGAGTTTCTCTCTCTTTCCTCCAGTGCCCCCCCTTTCCCTTCCCACCCTCCTCCTACCCCAACGTTCACATCATCAGAGACAAGACTAGGAGAAGAAACTTCCTCCAGCTGTGATCGGATCCAGTGATTTAGCTACTGTGCTACGTAACTTCCAGTACATTCTGGCATATGGTAAATATCCTACCATCTATGTCTGTCTGTCTATCTATTTACCTACTGTCACCTATCCATCTGTCTGTCTGGCCATCTGTTGGTCCATCTGTCTGTCTATTTACTATCACCTATCATCTATGTCTGTCTGTCTATCTATTTACCTACTGTCACCTATCCATCTGTCTGTCTGGCCATCTACTAATCCATCTATGTCTGTGTATCCATCTACCCATCTATCATCCATCTATCTATGTCTGTCTATCTATTTATTCACTGTCATCTGTCAATTTATCTGTCTTTCTACCTATTTTCAATCCATCTACATTTATCACCCACCTATTTTTATCTCTCTCTATTCATCCATTCACCCATCAATCTGTCTATCTATGTATCTATCTATGCATCTGTCTGTCTGTCTATCTATCTATCTACCCATCATAAACAAGCATTTTTCTAGAGGCTCATAAACCTGCCTGAATGTCGACCACTTTCCAGGAGGTATTTGCAGTGGAGAGGTGAAGTGACATCTTTTGAAATCCTACCTACTGGCCTGGCATCATGGGCAATTAGTCCAGGAGCCTTTGGGAAAGTTTTCCCATTCCAGGTGATCATACAGCAGGGCTTTCTCCATTGTGGGGAAAGTTAGTGGTCAAATGACTTCTCAAGTTTCCTTTTTCCCCCTCTTTTTTATTTTTGTTTTTGCTAGGCAGTGGGAGTTAAGTGACTTGCCCAGGGTCACATAGCTAGTAAGTGTCAAGTATTACAGGCCGGATTTGAACTCAGGTCCTCTTGACTCCAGAGCTGGTGCTCTATGCACTGCGCCACCTAGCTGCCCCTAAAGTTTACTTAATAAGGAAAGAAAAATCCAATTGACCATTGAGGATTTCTAGTCATTACTTCTTTTCAATGGTGTGATTTCAGGACTGAGAGTTGTTCAGTGGAAAGGAGCTAAAGGATCAGCATTCAAATCCCGCTTTTGATACTTGCTGCTTGCATGCCATTCGGTTAGCCTTTTAAGATCCCTGGACCTCAGTTTCCCTTTCAATAAGATGAGGGGGATGGGTCAAATGGCGAATGAGGTCCCTTCCAGATCTAGCCATCATGCTCTAGCTCTTGCCTCTCAGATTCTTTCTTTGCTGCTTTCCCTTGTCCCAGGTGAGAGATATTATTGGAATGATAATGGGTCCCAAGGGAAGCTGGGCTCTTGCTGAGTTCACATCTGCTCCCAATTTGGCTCCACGTGGACCTTGCAAGCAGAGTGTTGTTCATGTGGCACAGAGGCCGTAGCCAAAGGCTCCAAGGCAGGGCTCCGCTGACCTGTGACCCTCCCCTGGTCTTCTCTGCTGAAGCTGAGGAAGGCTCCTTCCCTATGGTGGACACCCTGCTTGGTTTATGATCACACAGGGTCACACAGCTTCTGATGTCCTCTTGCTTCCTAGCAGCTGGCTGTGCATTCAGGACAGGAAACAGTATCAAGCCCAACCAATACAAATGGTACTGAGAAAAGTGGACTTTTTAGGAGAGCATCCACCCATAGCCCTTGAGCTCCAATCTGGTGGGGTAGCCTCCAGGAACATTGTGGGGGCTCTGAAGCTGAAGAGGGCCCCAAGAGACCATCCCTGAAGGGATGATGAATGACCAGCACAAACACTACAGATTCAGTGGGGCTTTGTGGATTGATCCTTTCAGAAATTTCAAGATTACAGGCAGCTAAGAGTTGCTTCAGAAGACCTGAGTTCAAATCATTCCTCTTTCATTTGCTCATAACCTCATGACTGTATGACGTAGACAAATTACATCACTTCCCTGGGCCTCATCTGCAAATTAAGGGCATTAGACTGGATAACCTCAAAGGTACCTTCCAATTTGGCCCTGGAAGGAAGGAAATAAGCATTTATTAAGTGCTTTACAAATATTATCCCACTTGATACTCATAACAACCTTGTGAGGTAGACATTATTATATCCCTTTTTTATAGTTGAGGAAACTGAGGTGGTTGTTCAGTTGTTTCAGTCCTGTCTGACTCTTCATGATCACTTTTGGTGGGGGGGGGTTTCTTGGCAGAGATACTGGAGTGGTTTTGCTATTTCCTTCTGCACCTTATTTTACAGAGGAAACTGGGGCAATCAGGGATCAGTGACTTGCCCAGGGTCATACAGCTAGTAAATATATGATGTCATTTTTGAACTCAGGTCTTCCTAATTCCAGGCACACAGTTCTGTGTACTATGGCACTCCCTAGTTGCCTCTGTGTTTCCTCTGGGCAAGTCAGGACCTTTCTGAGCCTTAGTATTCTTATCTGTAACTGAGGGGTGTGGCCTAGGTGGCTTTTAAACTCTAAATCTTCCAGTTCTAAATCTCTAATCCTATGATCTTGTAAAGTTCTGGGAGAGACTTTGATGATCACTACTCCAATCTCTAGCCCCTTTATTTTTTTTTTAATATTTTTATTCAAAGTTTTGAGTTCTAAATTCTATCCCTCCCTCTCCTTTCCCCTCCCTGAAACAGTAAGCAATCAGATATAGGTTATATGTGTACATCATGTAAAACATTTCCGTATTAGTAATTTTGTACAAGAAGACTCAAAAGAAAAAGAAAGAAAGTGAAAAATAGCATGCTTCAGTCTATATTCAGTGACTATCAGCTCTTTGTCTAGAGGTGGGTAGTATGCTTCATCATCAAACCTTTGGGAATGTCTTGGATCATTGTTTTGCTCAGAATAGCTAAGTTGTTCACAGTTCATCATACAATGTTGCTGTTACTATGTACAATGTTCTCTGGGTTCTGTTCACTTCACTTTGCATCAACTCATATAAGTCTTTCTAGGTTTTTCTGAAATGATCCTGCTTGTCATTTCTGATAGCACAATAATATTCCATTACAATCATATACAAACAGCTTGTTTAGCCATTCCGCAATTGATGGGCATCCCTTTGATTTCCAATTCTTAGCCACCACAAAAAAAGAGCTGCTATAAATATTTTTGTACAAATATGTCCTTTTTTTTGGATGACTTTGGGATATACACCTAGTAGTGGTATTGCTGGATCAAAGGGTATACACCATTTTATAACCCTTTGAGCATAGTTCTATATTGCTCTCCAGAGTAGTTGAATCAGTTTACAATTCCACCAACAGTGCATTAGTGTCCCAGTTTTCCCACATCCCCTCCAACACCCAGCATTTTCCTTCTCTGTCATATTAGCCATTCTGATAGGCATGAGGAGGTACCTCAGAGTTGTTTTAATTTACATTTCCCTCATCAATAGTGATTTAGAGCATTTTCCAAATGACTACCAATAGCTTTGCTTTCTTTGTCTGAAAATTGCCTGTTCATATCCTTTGGTCATTTATCAACTGAGGAATGACTTGTATTTTTGTAAATTTGACTCAGTTCTCTACATATTTGAGAAATGAGACCTTTATCAGAGATACTTGTTGCAAATTCCCCTGCCCCCAGTTTTCTGTTTTCCTTATAATTTTGGTTACATTGCTTTTGTTTGTACAAAACCTTTTTGATTTTATATAATCAAAATGATCCATTATACATTTTGTAATGCTTTCTATATCTTCTTTGGTCCTAAATTCTTCCCTCATCCATAAACCTGACAGACAAACTATTAACTATTCCATGCTCTCTTAATTTGCTCATCGTATCCCTTTATATATAAATCATGTACCCATTTTGACCTTATCTTGGTATACAGTGTGAGTTGGTCTATACCTGTTTTCTGCCATACTGTTTTCCAGTTTCCCGGCAGTTTTTGTCAAATAATGAGTTTTTGTTTTAAAAGCTTAGATCTTTGGGTTTATCATATACTAGATTACTATGGTCATTAACCGTAACATAATTTGTATCTAATCTATTCCACTGATCCACCACTCTATTTCTTAACCAGTACCAGATTGTTTTGATACAGTTTGAGATCTGGTATGGCTAAACCACCTTCTTTTGCATTTTTTTTTCATTGATTCCCTTTATATCCTTGAGCTTTTGTTCTTCCAGATGAATTTTGTTATTATTCTTTTCTGGATCTGTAAAATATTTTTGATAGTTTGATTGGTGTGGCACTGAATAAATAGATTAATTTAAGTAGAATCACCATTTTTATTATATTGACTTGACCTATTTCATAGGCAATTAATATTTTTTCCAATTGTTTAGATCTGACTTTATTTGTGTGAGAAGTGTTTATAGTTGCGTTCATACAGTTCCTGGGTTTGTCTTGACAGGTAGACTCCCAAGTGTTTAAATTGTCTATAGTTATTTTAAATGGAATTTCCTTTCTATCTCTTGCTGCTGGATTTTGTTGGCAATATATAGAAATGCTAATGATGTATCTATCCTGCAACTTTGCTAAAGTTGTTGATAATTTCAAGTCATTTTTAGTTGATTTTGTAGGATTTTCTAAGTATAACATCATATCATCTGCAAAGACTGATAGTTTTGTTTTCTCATTGACCATTCCAATTCCTTTAATTCCTTTTTGTTCTCTTATTGTTATAGCTAGCATTGCTAATACAATATTAAATAATAAAGGTAATAATAGGCATCCTTGCTTCACTCCTGATTGTATTAGGAAAGTTTCTAGCTTATCGCCATTACAGAAAATGCTTGTTGATGATTTTAGATAAATATCACTCATCATTTTAAGCTAAGCTCCATTTATTCCTATGTTCTTTAGTGTTTTTAAAAGGAATGGGTACTGTATTTTGTCAATGGCTTTTTCTGCATCTACTGAGATAATCACATGATTTCTTTTTGTTATGTTATTGATATGGTCAGTTGTGCTGATGGTTTTCCTAATATTGAACCAGCCCTGCATTCCTAGTATAAATCCCACTGGGGTTATCATGTACGATGTCTGTGATTTTGCTGTAATCTCCTTGCTTAGTGTTTTATTTAAAATCTTTCATCAGTATTCATTAGGGAAATTGGCCTATAACTTTCTCTGTTTGGGTCTTCCTGGTTTGGGTATCAGCACCATATTTGTATCATAAAAGGAATTTGGAAGGACCTCATCTTCATCTGCTTTTCTAAATAGTTTATATGGTATTGAGATTAATTGTTCCTTAAATGTTTGGTAGAATTTGCTTGTGAAATCATGGTCCTCAGGATGTTTCCTCAGGAACTTCATTGATGGCTTGTTCAATTTCTTTTTCTACATTTGGGTTATTTAAGTATTTTATTTCTTCTTCTGTTAATCTGGGTAATTTAGATTTTCATAAATATTCTTCCATTTCATTTACATTGTCAAATTTATTGGCATATACTTGGGCAAAATAGCTCCTAATAATTGTCTTAACTTCCTCTTCATTGGTAGTGAATTTACTCCCTTCATTTTTGATACTAGTAATTTGGTTTTCTTCTTTCCTTTTTAAAATCAAACTAATAAATAGTTTGCATTTTTTATTGGGTTTTTTTCATAAAACTAGATTCTTGTTTTATTTATTAGTTCAATGGTTTTCTTACTTTCAATTTTATTAATCTCTCTTTTGATTTTCAGGATTTCTAATTTGGTGTTTAATTGGAGATTTTTAATTTGTTCATTTTCCAGGGTTTTTTTTTTTAGTTTCATGACCAATTCATTGACCTGCTTTTTCTCTATTTTATTGATGTAAGCAATTAGATATAAATTTTCCCCTAAGTACTGCTTTGGCTGCAACCCATAAGTTTTGGTATGTTGTCTTATTGTTGTCATTTAACGAAATTATTGATTGTTTCTATGATTTGTTATTTGAACCACTTGTTTTTTAGGATTAGATTACTTAATTTCAAATTAATTTTTGATCTCTCTGTCCATTGTCTATGATTGACTATAATTTTCATTGCATTATGATCTGAAAGGAATGGGTTTACTATTTTTGTCTTTCTGCATTTGGTTGCAAGGTTTTTATGTCCTAATACATGGTCAATTTTTGTGTAGGTGCCATGTTGCTGCTGAGAAAAAGGTACATTCCTTTCTATTCCCATTTGATTTTCTCCAGAGATCTATCATATCTAACCTTTTCAGAGTTTTATTCATCTCCTTAACTTCTTTCTTATTTATTTTTTGGTTAGATTTATCTAGTTCTGAGAGAAGAAAGTTGAGGTCCCCCACTGGGTATAGTTTTATTATCTATTTCCTCCTTTAACTCATTCGACTTCTTAAAAAATTTAGATGCTGTGCCCTTTGGTGCATCTATGATTAGTATTGATATGACTTCATTGTTCATGGTACCTTTCAGCAAGATATAATTTCCTTCTTTATCTCTTTTAATTAGATCTCTTTTTGCTTTTGCTTTGTCTGAGATCGTGATTGCTACCCTTGCTTTCTTTGCTTCAGCTAAAGTGTACTAGATTTTGCTCCATCCCCTTACCTTTACCCTATGTATATCTCTGTGATTCAAATGTGTTTCTTGCAAACAGCATATTGTAGGATTCTGGTTTTTAATCCATTCTGCTATCTGCTTCCATTTTATGGATAAGTTCATCCCATTCACATTTACAGTTATGGTAACCAATTATGTGTTTCCCTCCATGCTATTGTTTGCTTGTTTCTTCTCCCTCTCTTTTACCTTCATCCTTTCCCTCCTCACAAGTGTTTTACTTCTGATCACTGCCTTCCTGACCTTGAAGCCAGGAAGAGCTGGGTTCAAGCCCTGCCCTCTGACACATACATACTATGCAATTAGGTGGTACAGTGGATAAAGCTTTGGGCTTGGAATCATGAAGACTTGAGTTCAAATACAGCCTCAGATACTTACTAGCTTGGTGAACCTGAGCAAGTCATTTTGCCACTGTCAGCCTCAGTTTCCTCATCTGTAAAATGGGGATAATAATAGCACCTATCTCCCAAGGTTATTGTGAAAATCAAATGAGATAATACTTGCAAAAGCATTCAACATAGTGCATGGCACATAGTAGGTACTATATACATGTTAGCTATCATTATCATTGTTACTACTATTATACCTGAACATGTCACTTAACCTGTAAGTGCTCTATGGAATTTTCCGATAATTTGATTTGCAGAGAGATTGTTTATCTGCATTAGAAGAGGGAATTTCCTTACTTGAGCGTTCCCTGTACCAGTAAAATCACAGGTCCTGTCCTATCCCTACCCTTACTACTGTCTCACAGGATAATATATTTTGAGGTAAAAGGGCACTTCAAGTTAATCTTGTACAATTTTCTAATTTTATAGATAAGCACACTTAAGCCCCAGGGAATCTAATTCACTTGTTCCAGTTCATAAGGGTAGTAAATGGTGGTGGGTGGAATTAAACACATGATCTCTGACTCTACTTATACAAAGATTGATGCCCAGTTGATTGCTCCAAAAGTGACCTATACCATACAGGTTTCTGTGCTGAATGTTATGTGGAATATAAGCACACATAAGATGGTCCCTGCTCTTACGGGACTCATGGTCTACTAGGGATGACAACATTGGAGACATTACACAGTGATGGGGAAAGAGCATCAGATTTTGAGTGAGAGGATCTCCTCCCAGTACCTCAGGAGGCACTGAGGTGGTGAATGGTATCAGGAAGACCTTGGTTCATATCCAGCTTCAGACATGTACTAGCTGTCTGACCCTGGGTAAGTCACTTAGTCTCTGTTTACCTTAGTTTCTTCTTTTTACTTTATTAATTTATTTTGATTTATCAACAATCACTTCCATAAGCTTTTGAGTTTAAAATTTTTCTCTCCCTCCCTCTTTGCCTCCCTCCTCAAGATGGTGCACAATTTGATATAGGCTATATACATTATACTCCTATTGAATATATTTTCACATTAGTGATGTTGTAAGGAAGAATTAGAACCAATAGGAGGAACCACCAGAAAGGGGAAACAAAACACAACAGGAGAAAAAAATAGCAAATAGTATGCTTCAATCTGCATTTAAACTCCATAGTTCTTTTTTGGATGTAGATAGCATTTTCCATCATGAAACCTTTGGAGATGTCTTAGATCCTTGCATTGCTGATAAGTCTATCAACATTAGTCATCACACAATATGGCTGTTACTGTGTACAATCTTCTCTTGGTTCTGCTCACATCACTCAGCATCAGTCCATACAAGTCTTTCCAGCTTTTTCTGAAGTCTGCTTGCTCATCATTTCTTATAGCACAATAGTATTCCATTACATTCATGTGCTACAACTTGTTCAGCCATTCCCCAATTCATGGGCATCCCCTCAATTTCCAATTTTTTGCCACCACAAGAAGAGCTGCTATAAATATTTTTGTATGTATGGGTCCTTTTCCCATTTGTATGATCTCTTTGGGATACAGCCCTAGAAGTGCTATTGCTGGGTCAAAGAGTAAAGAAAAATTCACGACCAAACAGGAGATAGAGAACCTTACAAAATGTAAAATGGATGACTTTGATTACATTAAATTGAAAAGGTTTTGCACAAACAAAGCCAATGCAACCAAGATCAGAAGGAAAGTAGAAAATCAGGAAAGAATTTTTACAACCAGTATCTCTGATAAGGGCCTCATTTCTAAAATATATAGAGAATTAAGTCAACTTTATAAGAATACAAGTAATTCCCCAATTGATAAATGGTCAAAAGATATGAGTAGGCAGTCATCAGATGAAGAAATTAAAGCCATCGACAATCATATGAAAAAATTCTCTAAATCACTGTTGATTAGAGAAATGCAAATCAAAACAACTCTGAGGTACCACATCACAACTATCAGAAGGGCCAACATGACAAAACAGGAAAATGATAAATATTGGAGAAGATGTGGGAAAATTGGGACACCAATTCATCATTGGTGGAGCTGTGAAATGATCCAACCATTTTGGAGAGCAATTTAGAACTATGCCCAAAGGGCTATAAAAATGTGCATACCCTTTGACCCAGCAATAGCACTTCTAGGGTTATCTTAGTTTTTTCATCTGTAAAGTGGGTTGTTGAGAGGATAAAATAAGATATGTGTAATGTGCTTTGCAAACCTTAAAGTGTGGTATAATTACTAGCTACCATTATTATTATTCTTTGGAATCTATTGGATGGTGGTATCTTGACTTACTTGGTATGGTGTTGAGATTTGATGTACACTTCCAACTCTAATTGTGTGACTTGCATTTGAATGCTTCTTCTGCTGCATTTAACCTTGGGGCTGGGGGAGAACATCCAAAAATCTGTGAAATAAAGAGACAATAGCTCCTTTACTAGCTCACCTCTGAGGTCATCACTAATACAAGGGAAAAATGAAAGTGCACCAAGTAAGATAGAGAATGTTCATTCAGAGGGGGAAGAGATTGCTTCCAACTGGGAGAATCAGGGCATGCTTCAGAGAGAAAGCATTTGACCTTGGCCTTGAAGGAAGTTCAAATGAATTAAGAGAAGCCAGGAGAGAGGCCATCCTGGTAGAATGCTTTTATTTTTACAACTTATCACTTACAACTTTGGCCTATAGTCTCTATGAGACGACAAGAATTTGCATAGGCTGGTAAATTTGGCACTTTCTGTCTACAAGGCTATTTTCTTGGTTGGATGACCAGAAATTTTTGTGTTATTATTTAAAGAAGAATTACACCAGAAGCATGGTGCATTAGAAAGGGTGCAATCAATCAACAACCACTTACTAAGCATCTACTATCTGCTGGGCACTATGATAAGTTCTTGGGGGTACAATAAAAGGCAAATGACAGTCTCCCATCAAGGAGCTCATAGAACATAAGTTTGACTTTTGATTCTCTTATACTTCCTACCTTTGCTAAGTTGGGCAAGTTCCTTCCTGTATCTGAGCCTCAGTTTCCTCATCTGTGAAATGAGATGGTTGGATTAGATGACCTCTAAAGTTCCTTCCAGCTCTAGTGCTCTGATTTCCAGAGCCTCTGATTCATTCAACTTTCTCCTTATTTGCCCATTACAGAGTGTTTCTCTCCAGTGAGGTCAGGCACTTTGTAGATTCCTGTTTTTCTGCTCATTGTGTTCAAACTGCTTTCTCAGCATTCCCTTGGGGAATTAGTGGAGGCCAGGCATTCCTCTCGTCATCTTCCAGATGAAGAAAATGGGGGCATGGCACAGGGAAGGGACCTCCTCAGGGTCACACGAGGTCTCCTGTTCTGTCTTTGTTCTTCTTCTCTGGTTCTCCTCTCTAATGGCTGGAGACACAAAGTGTTCCCACCCATGTAAATGCTGGTGTCTTCTGCAGCCAAGCTAATTTCTGGTCTTCCTGGAAAGAGTTGTACTCATCCATGGAAACTGCCTGATTTGTTGCCTTATCTGGCTACCCTGGTCAGTCTACAGGCAATTCCAATGGGCATTGCTCAGGCTAGAGGGAAAGGGTTTGGCTTCTTCATTTTTCACAGAAAAGACCAAGGACATCCAACTTTTCCCTATCTGTTGGGCAAGACTATCTGTCATTTTTTTTTCTTGTGCTGGTAGCTAAAGCTGTATCTCAGGCTTCATCTCATCTTGCTGCACCCATGACAACTGAATGTCTGAGAAAACACATAACCAAGGCATTCCCTTGATCACAAACCACTCCCAATTGTTGTCCTCCATGAGGGAACCTCTCTATGATGCCCATTTGTGAAAGAATGGAATTTAGCATGAGGCCAGTCTGTCTTGATCATTATAAGGCAGTTCCACCTAAAATGGAATTTGTCACTAAAATTTCTAAAAGATCTTGTCATAGACACTCTTCCATCTAACATATAGTACCATATTATAGGTCTTAAGTTTATGAGCAGTGTCGTGTGATAAGTTGGACATTAAAAGACCTGGTGGGGCAGCTAGGTGGCACAGTGGATAAAGCACTGGCCCTGGAGCCAGGAGGACCTGAGTTCAAATCCAGCCTCAGACATATAACACTCACTAGCTGTGTGACTCTAGGTAAGTCACTTAATCAAAATTGTGTCACCAAAAAAAGAAAAAAAGACATTAAAAGACCTGGGTTCTAATAAAGATGGGTGTCCACACAATAAAAAAAAAATGCAAACAAGATAGGTGCACATCATTTGGGGAATAGTTGCATGAACTGGTGGGTAATAATGGAATGCAATATTATTGTGCAGTAAGAAACAAACAATATGAGGAATTCACAAAAAAATGAAAAAATTTATATGAACTAATATAATAAGAAGTAGGACCAAGAGAATACACAAAATGATCACTGTAATAGGAACAGAACACCAATGCAAAAGTGAATGCACCGTAATAGTCTTGAACAATCTTGAGCCCTCAAGAATCACTGATTGTGGCAACAACAGCCATCTTTGCAGTAGAGAGGTGGGGGACTACAGATATGGAATGTTGCCTGCCCTGTTGGCTGATTTTGGTGAGCTGTTTATCTTTGTTACAGGAAGGGTTCATTTTTCATTGGTGGTGTGGGGACACAACTGGGAATGATTGTGTTGCTAAAACAAAAATTATCAAAACAACTTTCTTTTAAAAAAAGGATAGTCTCTACCCACAGTGTGGACAGGCTCTTAGTATCACAGCAAAACTCTTCTATACCAAAAAGCATTGGCCCAGGAGTCAAAGGATGTGAGTTCAAATCCTGTATCTGCCACCAACTTGTGTGATATTTAGGCAAGGTATTTAAATCTCTCTGTGCCTCAGTTTCCTTCTCTGTAAAAAAGAACATTGAAATAGTATCTAGAGTTCTTCTCATCTGGAAGAGTCTATGAACTAAATATGAGCTAAAAGCTAAAAAGCCTTCAATTATGGACCTTGCAACAGGTTGGCAGTTGGGAGTGCAGTGGATAGAGCATTGGCCCTGGAATCAGGAAGACCTGAGTTCAAATCCAGCCTCAGATACTTACCAGCCATGTGACCCTGAGCAAGTCACTTAACCTCTGATTTCCTCAGTTTTCTCAACTATAAAATGTGGACAACAGCAACTATCTCACATGGTTGTCGTGAGGACTGAATGAGCTAATACTTGTAAAAAGCTTTGGCATATGGTAGGTATTATATAAATGCTCATTCCCTTCCTGTCTTCCCTAAGTCCTGGCTTATTTAAATGCAAATAATCTCATCACAGATAGTTTTGTGGCTTCTACAGCAGACAAGGACCATTTGCTGAATTATGGAGGATTTCTGATCTGTGCCACTGGGTTTTTAAAGTTGAGCAATTGTAAGAGGCTACACATTGACAATTTTCAGGAAGAATCAAAGTTTAAAAATAGCTGCAAGAACTCTGGATTTAATGACAGAAGACCTTGGTTCTTGCCATTTACTAGCGGGATGACTTTGGGTAAGAAACTTAACCTTTCTGGGCCTCGGTTTCCCCATCTGTAACATGGCAGCAATAACATCTTCCCTACATACATTGTGAGATTGTTATGAGGATCAAATGAGATCATAACTTTTTTGCTTCCAAGCTAGAGGGAACTTAGAGGTCACCTAGTCTCTAACTCTTCCCCCTCCCACCCCATCTCATTTTATAGATGAGGAAACTGAAACCTAGAAAGGGTATATGACTTCCTTAAGGTCACACAGGTCATAAGTGGCAAGAGCCAGGATTCAAACCCAGGTCCTCTGACTCCAAACTCAGCATCCTTTCTATCACATCATCCTGCTCTAGGTATGGGAAATGTTTTTAAAACTGTCAAGTGCTATAAAGATGTCAGCTTTCTTATTATTTCTTACACGTTGGAGGTAGGTGATCTCCGGAAAAACTCCTTTGCCAAGGTGAAGGCCATTATGTGCATTTTGTGCAGTGTTTGGAGTGTGCCAGGAAGACCAGTTAGGAGGCTCTTACAATAAGCAGGACTGGAATGAGGTGAGATCTGCCCAGGCTAGGGTGATGGCAGTGATAATCCCAATAATGCTGAACTCTATTTAGAGAGCGCTTTACAGTTTGTAAAATACTTTACATGCATTATCTCATGTGAGTGATGGAAGCAGCCTTCTAAGAAACTCTTTTACTTATTAGGCCTATTCTAAATTTCCTTTAGGAACTGCCACTGGTCAGCCCAGAGTATTTAGACCATGGGATCTCTGGGTTTTATTGCTCATGCCCCAAACACAACAGGAAAAATATTCTTAGTTAATGTCTGCTTGTCTTGACTGGCGCCTGATGGGCACTGGCTGCTATCAAGAGCATCTTCTGCCAACCAAGAGACCAGTAATTGATTTTCCTACTTTTTCTTGCAATGGGGAATCTCAGGGAGGCTGGCTCCCGGTGCTGTTGGCCGGACCCAGGGGAAAATTCACGCTTCACAAAATTGACCACAGAAGCACCATGGTAGAGGTGTTTTTGTGACTTTAGGTCTGCTGAATATCACCAGGAGCAAGAAAAAAAGTCTGGAAAAGGATGACCAAGTGGGCAAGATGATTGGATGCCTGATCTTGTTTATTCATGTATTTATTTTTAATTTCAGAACATGGCATAGCAGGAAGAGGCATGAGTTGGGAGGCAGGCCAATGACAGCTCCAGAACTAAAGAGCTTTCTGGGCTTTAGTTTTTTTACCTTTAAAATGAGTGCATTACGTTTGATGAACTTGGTGAGGTTTTGTTCTTAGCTCTAGTAATTTTTTTTCTGATTCTGTGATATTGTAATAACTATGGGATAGCAGAGCTAGAAGGAGTCTTAGAGATCAATAAATCTAACCCACTCATTCTACAGAAGAGCAAACAGCCTATGACCATCTTTCTCCTTTTCTGTTGGGTAAGGCTGTCACTGTCACTTATTACACAACTCTGTAATAATAGTCATCAGAACCTGAGTCCCAATGTGAATTCAGTGGTTTGGTCACTGCACCAGACTGCCCTAACCTTAGGGTCCATGCAATGGCACAATATTTTAGATGGAAGTGTTTACAATGATGCCCTTTCATGCATTTAATAAAAAATTCCCTTAGGTGGAGGAATGAGTGTTTTTAGCCCCACGCCTGGCACAGAGTATTTAATAAATGTTTGTTGACTGACCTCCTACTGAAGCAGATGTTTTTGTGACATATTAAATTATTTGGATGGTTGAGATGATACTTTTGTGAGATTTGACTCCAAATCCAGTCCTCTTGATATTATCAAACAAGATGTTTGTAAGGCACTTAGCACAGTGCCTGGCATGTAGTAGGTGCTTAACAACTACTTATTCCCTTTCCTTCTCCTTCCTCTTTTAATCAACAAGGATTTATTGAGTGCCCTGTACTGCATCTAACACCAATCTCTTCTATTAATGTTTACAAAGGTAACATTTCTAAACCTTTCCTTTTTGGCCTACTAATAATGGTAATTTTATCACAGCAATCTTGTTTTTCTCATTATATTGAGAAGATTTTGTTTCTGTAACTTCAGCAAGAGTTCCCTATTAAATTTTTTTTTAACTCAATGGCAAGCAGAATTGTGAGGGGGTAGCTGTTCTCGGAAGCCCTTTGCCCTACTGAAGCAGGCTGCGGACTCCCAAAGCCTAGGGACCACTACATATAGTAGAGTGGTTGTCAAAATGGTTGACCTGTGTGAAGACAGTTACTCGGAGCTGTGAAATACTGCTCAATAACACGGACTCCTCAGCTAGCATTTGATGGCTAGAGAGGTTTGAAGGACCGGGAGGAAGAGTTCCTTCTGAGAAGGGGTTTAGAATTGCCTTAAATCTTGGGGATTCGCTCAGAACTGTTTTGTGGTTTTCTGGGTAGATTTTCCTTTTTAAAGTGCGTTTTCAAAATGATAGAGGAGGATAGAGTTTAACAGGGATTTGCTAATTAAAGCAGCATGGGAGCTGTGTGCTCTTCTCCAGACTCTCGAACTGAAAATAGCAGTCCTTGAACATGAAGCCACGCTGGGAGAATGCTGAGTCTAGTGTCTCCCAGGGCATAGTTCAGTCGGTTAACTGGGATTACAGACTGCTAGGAAAAAAAAAAAACCATTTTTGTGGGGAGAGTGAGGTGTTTTTAAGTTGCTGCCCAATTTACACAATATCCAGAGGTAAAGAGAGGACTAACCCAGCCCATATTGCCTATAAGTATGCAAATTATAGTGTGGAAACACACACTAATTAAAAAAAAAAGACTCCAGGTGGGAAAAACACACACACACACACACACACACACACACACACACACACACACACATACAAAACCAACCAATTAACCAATAAAGAACTCACATTCCGTTCCCTTACTACACCCTTTGTTGTCTTGTGAAATGAAAGTAATGTTTTAAAATTATTATTTAATGTTTAAAATTAAGTTGTTTATAATTATTGTTTAAATTAATAATTAAAATTACATTAATTTTTTTATTAATAAGCATTTATATTTTCTCTTTCCCACCTTGCCCTCACAAAAAGAAAAAGAAAAAACAAAACCTTTTCAAAGCATACACTGTCAAGTAAAACAAATCCTCACATTGCCCATGTACAAAAATGTGTACCTCATTTTGCACGTTTAGTCCATCACCTCTCTGTCAGGAGGTAAAACTCTCTGGAATTAAAACTGGAGAAAACTTAGAGTTTGAAAATAAGATACATATATATATATATATATATATATATATATATATATGTGTGTGTGTGTGTGTGTGTGTGTGTGTGTGTGTGTATGTATTTTGTGTGTGTATATACCTTTCCTAAGCTTAGATCTGGCATTTTTAACTTTTTTTTTTTTGCATGTGTCACGGACTCATCTGGCAGGCTGGTGAAGTCTGTTGACCCCTTCTCAGAATAATGTTTTTAAATGCATAAAAGAAAATACATAGGATTATAAAGGAAACCAATGATGTTGGATATGCAATTAACAAAGTTTAAAAAAAAATCTCAAGTTCCTGGACCTCAAGTTAAAAACCTCTAGCTTAGAATAATGAAATCAAACTGGTCACCACACCCTCTGCTTTTAATCAATTCCACCCTATAAGGAACTTAATCTGTTTAAAGCTAAAAAACATCCGAGTCAAATATTGAATGCCATCCTCTCCCCAAGTCAGAATGTACGAACAATTTAAAAAATGACGACTTAAAAAAAAAAACCCTCATTAAAAAATGACCCCCTTGTTAAACTGATTTTGCATCATTTATCTAGGATAATTATCGGTATTGCAGTTGTATCTATTTACCTTCCAAAGGTTAGACTCACAAATACCAACCCTTAGTGACAGATGCTCCTTTTTTTTTTTTAAAGTACATTTTGGAGTTGTATACGCTGAGTTGTTTTCAATAGAATAATTCTAAACAGAGCCAGTAATAAAAACAAAACAACAGCAAATAACAAGGGGGAAAAACAGATGCACAATTTTATGACTGTCCTTCAGAGTCATAATTTGACAAGCCAAAAAAAAAAAAAAAAGGCACAGGCTAACCTCTGAGCCCAGAGTTTGGTCGAAAGCGCATAGTAACAATTTCTTAAATATCTTAGCCTCGACATCTGCAAATCTGACAAAAATAAAACGTAGAAGCCACTTTGAATTATATTTCAAGTTGATGGAGTCCAGGAAATTCATGGTGTGCTTTATTAATATGGTCTTTAAAATGTTAAAAACAGCACAGTTCTGCAGAATAATCCCATTCCCTCCATTAGTAGCCAGTTTTTTTTTCCAATTCTTGTCTTGTAGCCGAAAATCTAAATGTCTGAATTCCTATTGTCAGGAAAAAAGCTTTGATAGCCCCAGCTCTCCAAGCCCCGTACAGCTGTAGAATCTAACCCAGAGTTAATTTCAGACGGATCTTTGGGGTGGGGTTGGTGGGGAAAGGGAGGTAAGAAAGATGGGAGGTGTCCCTAACTGTTGATGGAAAAACAATTCTGAGAATTACAGCAAAACGAAAATTTCATTTTAAAATGTGTTGAAAAAATTCCTGCTTGGCTTAAAGTCCATCCTGGGCATTGACTTGCATTTTAGCTAATATATAACCCTGTGAAAATGGGCTTTAGCTTTGGAAAAACAATGCATAGCCTATGAATTCCACAGGAGAGTTATCCAGTTTCCATAGGATTTTCTGACATTCCTATACAATGTTTTTTCATATGGGGGATGAGGGGATTACAGCTGCTTTCCACTTGACTGTACTTGGGGGGACGCTGAAATCTTGGCAGTTGTGAATTTCCGATACTCCAAAGGCAAAAGGATGTCTGAATGGTCCCTCTGAAGGTCTCACCATTGATATCTGCCCCCATAGACTACTCTGATCTGTATCTCATTGTGGTAGAGAGCTCTGGGTTCAGAGCCTGGGGGTAAGCCACTGAAGGACTGTGGGCAGAAGTCATTAGCTCTTAATGACTTAGGAGCCCTCCAGAAAACAACAGACAACACAAATATTAATTCAAAAGACCATTAAATGATCACTCGGGGCGCTCTCTCTCTCTTCTCTCTCTCTCTCTCTCTCTCTCTCTCTCTCTCTCTCTCTCTCTCTCTCTCTCTCTCTCCCTCCTCTCCCCAAAGCTTCATTGGTAACTTAAAAAAAATTTCCATTTCCAGGAATCTTTCCTTTCCCAGACTTTGATAATTTCCAAGTCACATGCAAGATGTTAATAATGCTATTTATGTAGCTATGTATGCTTTTTAAAAACAAAAAGTACAGTTATTTTATCCAGCTAAAATGATTTTTTTCCTTTTTTTACAAATGATTTTGGAGCTTATATAAATTTTTGTCAAGGGAAATTTGCTCTAAATATTGTTTACTTCATTTCACTTGGTCTAACTCATTCAGGATGCTCTGCTCACTCTTTGGCTTATTCTGTTGTTTGCCATTGGACTTTACACCCCATGGCATTACTGTCCACAGTATATGGCTGTCTTTTGGCTTAGGAAAGCACTTCATCCCAAAGCCTCTATTGCTATTTGCCGTAGAAGCTTAATTGGAGATGTTGTGAACCCTTAGCACCCCCCTGCGTACTTGCTGTCCAGCTACATCTGCGGGACAGATTTGCTGGGATTGCAAAGCAGCACACAGAACAGCTGGGCAGACTGGTGATAGAGAACTCTGCCTCCATTCTGCCATTGCTTCTCTTATGGTAAGACCATAACGAAAGGAAAGATGGGGTCTGGTCAGAAGGTATGGTGAATAGAGTACTGGACTTGGAATCAGGAAGACTAGGATTTCAATATGCCTCAGACACTTGAGAGCCAAGTGACCCTGGACAAATCACTTCACCTCTCTGGCCTCAGTTTCCTCACCTGTAAAATGAGGGGATTGGATTCATTCATCTCTCAGATCTCTTTAACTCTGAATCTATAATCCTGTAATTATATAAGCATGAATTCCAGCATTGATGCTTTTCAGCTGGACTCCTCCATTGCTATGTCAGAGGGATTATAGTAGCTTTATAGAGGGCTCTTGAGTAGATATTTACCATCTTGGAAGGTGTGGGACACTGGGCTAAAGTGAGCGGAAGGGAAAACAGAATGAATGAAAGTGCTTCAGAAATATAAGGTGTTACAGTAGTTGTTTCATTTTCATTTTCCTTCAGTGGAATTCAGATAGAAATGGTTCAGGGACAAGCTGCTATCCACCTAGTATTCTTTCATGTCTAATTTTCAGAATCACCAAATTAACTGCAAATAACATATCTTTGTGTGGGCAGAATCTTTCTTTGGGTCTTGGAGGTAGCAAATCTTCTTTGAGCCCTCCCATCCTTGACTTTTGATTGAGTTTGATGGAGGGCCAGTAGAGGGAAAGCAGTATGAATAACAAAATTGAAAACTGCAAGATGGTGATCATCTAGCCTAATCTTCTCATTTCACAGATGGAGAAACTGAGACCCACAAAAGTGAAAAGACTTGTCCAAGGTCACAAAGGTAACAAATAACAGAGCCAGAATTTGAACCCTTTGATTGCAAATCTAGTTCTCTTTAGCTTCGTTATACTGCTTCTCATGCTGGAGAAGAATTTAGATTTTTATTTTCTTTGGGTTTGAAGATGTAATACTAATAAGCAAATATTTAAAGGATTTATGACTTCATCAGAATAGGGAGCTCATGATGTGAGAACTCTCTCCCAACCAAAGCAGGCTGCATCTAGTTTATGGCTTAGTCCTTCAGTTTTGGGGAGTGGTCTGTGGCACAGAGAGGTTTCAATGCCTTTCCCAACATCACAGAGTTACTAAAGATGAGAGGTGAAATATGAACCCAGATCTTCTTAACATCAAGGTTATCTACTAATCATCCCACTCTGTCTCTACAGTTTTTGTCTTCACTGTCTTCACTGTCATCATCAATGTGGAAACATGAGTCAGCCCATACCATTCTGGCCCCATGTCTGAAACTGGAATTGTCCCAAAAATACTTTCAACTAGAAGATGAGCTTGTGTCCTAATACTTTTATTTACCAAATAGTTATTTGATTAATTTATACAACATGATTTAATTACCAAGCATAGTCATTTTGTCAATTTGTACAATAGACACAGAACATTAAACATGAAAGAATACTAGGTGGACAGCAGCTTGTCCCTGAACCATTTCTATCTGAATTCCATTGAATGAAAATAGAAAGAATGAAACAACAACCAAGACACTTTGTGTTTCTGAAGCACTTTATACTTTCCCACTGGCTTTTTTTTTTTGGCTAAGCAGTGAGGTTAAGTGACTTGCCCAGGGACGCACAGCTAGTAACTGTTATGTGTCTGAGGCCGGATTTGAACTCAGGTCCTCCTGAATTCAGGGCCGATGCTCTATCCACTGCACCACCTAGCTGACCCCTCCCATTGGCTTTCCAAAAAAACCCTTTACTGTATTTGTTCCCTACTGTGCAGAAATCCATACAGGTCCCTCATACAAGGCTCAGAAGAGCTGATGGTTAAATTTTCAGTGCAAGCATTTACACCTCAAAAAGTGGCTAATGCCATAAATGAGGACTCAGTTTACCATTTTGTTAATTGTCTGAGACCTACGAAAGTGATGGAGAAAATGTTAATATTGCAGATTGTACTTATAAGTATGTTATGGCTAAATATCTGGGGGTCAGGGAGAGCTGGTTGTTAAACATTTACCAAGCCACCACTGGTCCAAGCCTTAGACATATAGGGTGCTTATAAAACAATGAGAGATTAAGGAACCTATATAAAAGTGAAGTTCATTGAGAAGTGCTTGTGGTTATTGGTTCAAGTAACATATGGCTGTTGCTTGTGGGTAGATAGAATGATAGCTAATTCCAACTTTGACAATCCATTGGTATAGAAAAGTTTCTCTGATGATTTTAAAAAATGAAAGTTTCCTATTTGGAAGCATTGTATACTCTAAGGAGGCAAAATACTTGACAGGATATCAGCAGGTTATAACCAAGGACTGGAAAGAGACCTGGACAGGGAAGCAGCAAACCTAGGTTATCATGTGCTACGAACTAGCAGTACAATGTGACGCAGGTCACTCTTCTCTGGGTCTCAGTTTTCTCATCTGCAAAATGAAAGAGTTGGATTGGATGGTCTCCAAGGTGACTTCCAGTTCTGGCATTCTGCGATTGCATGAGTCATTCTGGGGCCATGTTTCCAGACCTGCCCATGATGATTCCTGTGAGATTGGAGGCAAAACACTCAGTCTTCCTGTCACTTAATGTGCTTCTTGGAAACAGATGATCCCTTTCTCCATTCATTCAGTCAGTCAGCAAGCATCTATTAAGTTCTGACCAAGTGCTGGACAATGGGCTAGACCTTGGGTAGAAAGACAAAAACAACATTGTCTGCTCTCTAGGAGCTGACTTACTACTGGAGAAAACACATTTACTCAGCTAAGTGAAATCTATTCTTGTGTGTGTGTATGTGTATGTATCTATATACACACACACATATAATTATATATGTATACACACAATGTATGTATGTAGTATTGTATATGTTGTATCGCTATATGGGGTTATATAGATACATATATACAATATATAGTGTTGTATATCATATATACAATATATGTGCACACATACACACACAAAGTAGGTATAAAATAATATTGGAGAAAAATGAAGGTGCTGACAACTAGGGGCTCCTGTTGCTTTTTGGTGTGAGGATGCCTAGTAAGTATATGCATACAAAGAATTTTGAGCTCTATGGGTGAAAAATTCTAAGCTTCTAGTAAGGATTTTTTTTTTTTGCTAGGCAATGGGGTTAAGTGACTGCCCAGAGACACACAGCTAGTAAGTGTTATGTGTCTGAGGCCAGATTTGAACTCAGGTCCTCCTGAATCCAGGGCCAGTGCTCCATCTACTGAGCCACCTAGCCACACCTCTAGTAAGGATTCTTGCCCTGGGGTCTATGAACTTGTTTAAATAAATAAATGAATGAGTGAGTGAGTGAGTGTGTGTGTGTGTGTGTGTGTGTGAGAGAGAGAGAGAGAGAGAGAGAGAGAGAGAGAGAGAGAGAGAGAGAGAGAGAGAGAGAGAGAGAGGGAGGAGGAGGAGAGAGGGAGAGAGAGAGAGAGAGAGAGAGAGAGAGAGAGAGAGAGAGAGAGAGAGAGAGAGAGAGAGAGAGAGAGAGAGTCCCGAAAGTCTTAGTGCAGTTTAAAACCATTAGCTGTATTTTGACAACCTGTACTGCAATATAATTGGTTTTGTCAGGTGTAGTGGCAGACACCTGGAATCCTTGCTGCTGGGGAGGCTGAGGCTGGGAGATGACTTGAGCTCAGGGGTCCTGAGCTGCAGTAAGAGCTAAAGCTGATCCAATGTCTATACTACATCTAGCACCAATCTGGGGAGCCCCTGGGAGCCAGTGCCACCATGGCTACTGCACTTCCACCTATACATATACATATACGAACATGTGTGTGTGTGTGTTTATATACACATATACACATTTATACAAATCTACATATATACATACACATACATGTGTACATATGTACACCTATGCGCACTTATGTGTGCATATACATCTATACATGCATACATTCATATAAAATGGGCACACATACAGTATAGATTTACACATACATCTATACACATATTAATATACATATACAATGTACATTCACATACATATAAGTTCCCATACAGATCCTGAAATGACCTCATTTTTAATGAAGATGTGCCGTGGTGAATGGGGCCCAGGCTGAAAGCCAATTTTGACTTTTTTGTGGCCAAGCTGAGCAAATTGAGATACCACCAGGAGATGGTTGTCCATGGTATTTGTCTCTTAGACTGTCTGGAGTATCTGCTTTGAAGCCTAGGATGCTCCTTGGCTAGCCTTCTACTGCTATCTGACCACCAAAGATGTAGCTTCCACGCTCTGTAGTCTCCACAGCCCATCTCATAAAGTTGAATCACGTAGGCAGTCATATAACAGATCAGCTAGACTCCTTCCTGGAGCTTCTGGAGGCAGCCTCACACTCACTGACGTGTGCGTCTGTTTGTGATGGTATGTGGGCTCAACAGCACCAGCTTCTAGGAAACCTTGCTCTATCTATGCCAGGCTCTCCCATTATGGTTTGTAGGGTAACCCCATGTCTAGTATAAAGGTGTTGGTTTTCCTAGGGTGATACCAGCACACACTGCCCAACCTAAAGCTGGTATTGGTTCTAGTCTTTGTGCATTGCTGCAAGAATGCACAGTAGTGTAGTCCTTTTCCTACATTATTGGAGTGTTACGTCAACACTAAGAATTTTTTTCTGTGATGAAGGAAATGTGCCAGTTTCCAATCACAAAAGTTCCCCATTGAGTATACTTCTAGTTTTACCTTTAACGTGGGTGATTCTTTTGACCCATGGCTGACTGTCTGGAATGGGGAGAATCTCAGTCCCATGATGATAATGGCAGCAATTCAATTTTTTATGTTTCACACATGCATGCAAATAGAAATATATGTATATATGTAATTGGTTCTCTTTGTAAAACTTGATTTGATTTTATGCTTTAAAAGAATGATTCTGAGGAGTCCCTGGGCTTCACCAGGCTGTCACCAAAGGGGTCCAGGACACAAACTAAGTTAAAAACCCCTGTGAATCTAGAGAGGAAAGTTCTCATCTTCTCCTGTCTCTCTCTCTCTCTCTCTCTCTCTCTCTCTCTCTCTCTCTCTCTCTCTCTCTCTCTCTCTCTCTCTCTCTCTCTCTCTCTCTCTCACTTGTTTCTGTTGTGCATACCATGGTGGTCAGTACATGTTGCTGACAGCTTGTCTGTATTATGTTAATGCAGAACAGTATGAAGCAATAAATATCTGAAGAGGAAGAGAGAGACACAGAGAGAAGGAGATATAGAGAGAGAAAGGAGAAAGGGAGATTGACAGAAAGACAGAGGGGAGGGAGGAAGGGAGGGAGGGAAGGAAGAGAGGGGGAAGAGAGAGGGCATGGAAATGTGCGAAATGAAAAAGAACATTTTCATGATGAAAGTTGTCTTTATGCTTCTAAAAGAGCCATCATATGGAAGAAAGATTAGACTTAGCCAATGTGACTGCCAGAGTTTTTTCCCTGGGCCAAAGAATTAGGGTTGTCTACTTCTCCATTTTGCAGCCTACAGGGATTCGAGTCTACTTGGGGCTTTCTTGTACCATAGTTCTGTCTACTTTTCCCTAGAAGTGGGGAAGGAATCCAGTCTTGGGAGCCTTTCCTTCCCTTCTAATCAGGTCTATGTAGTTAGCTCCAGCTCGCACTCTACCCAGTTTCCTGTGATTGGGCACTCCAAGAAAGTTCCACATGATCCCATGAAGCTCCCCACAGTCTCACTATAGTTGGAGGCAGGTGGGTGGGCAAATCTGAGTATAATCTAACCCACCCACCCCACCACAATTCCAAGATTTCACTGAACAGAATTGTCTAAAATTGCAATGGATTGCTTTGTGAGATAATGACCATCCCACCACTAAATCTATATATAATATATATGTACACATATACATATTTAAACACCAATTTATGTATTTAAAGATCTATGTGTGTATATGTATACATATATTCTCTCTCTTGCTCTCTAAATATATATATATATATGTATTGATAAAATGGATTGCTTTGTGAGATAATGAATATCTCATCACTAAACAGAATATGTGTATATACGTAGATATACATACATGCTTAAACACAGATTTATATGTGTGCATATACATACATACTCTCTATATAAATATATATGTGTGTATATATGTTTATGCAATGGATTGCTTTGTGACATAATGAGTACATTACCACTAGATATATTTAAAATGGGAATCAGTAAAATCATAGAAGGGTTTGCCTCATGAGTAGGCAGGGTTAGACTAGGTATTCTCTAAGGTCCTTGCCAGCTCTGTTCTATTATTCCCCTTCAACAAAAGGCAAGTTATTTAAAAGTAGATTTGGAAAGAAGGTTACTATGGCACTAACGTGGCTTAGGATAGAGAAGATAAAACGAATACTTCAAAAATCACTGGAAGAGAGAGCCACATGAAAGTAGCTGCTGGCCTGTGATTACCAATTTGATTCTGTGGGGATTTGTCAAGTTATGTGTGTAGTAGCACTGTGGGAAGTGTAAATGGTTGAGAGCTGCCTGGTTGAAAGTGGAAGAGGCCATTGGGAGCCATAATTTTCTGATCTTTGTGTATTTTAAATGGTAATTGGAGATGATATGTGGAGGAAACAGCTACTTACTACTCCCAGAAGCCTCTGGGGTTGGAGTTGATCAGACAGATGTGCAGACTATACTCTCCCCATGTGTTTAATGGTATCAATATTTCTGCATACAGAAGGCAAAGATGAAAACTCTTCTTGTAGCAATAATAACAACAAGCCTTTATTAAACACCTACTATGTGCCAGTCACAGAATAAGATACTGAGGATAAAAAACATGGAAATGAAATAGTCTCTGAACTTGAGGAGTTTGCATTCTATTGGGGGGGAGTGACAGACAACATTTTCATAGACAAATAACAACCATGTATAAAGTAAATTCAAAGTCATTTGGGTAGGGGAAGAGAATTCTAACAACTGAGAGGGCAGAAAGGCTTCGTGTGGGAGGCGACATTTAAACTGAGCTCCCTTGAAGGGAGCTGGGGAAGTAGAGGGAAGGATGGGAAGAACATCCCTGGCTCAATGAACAACCTTTCTCAAAGGCATGGAAGTGGGAAATAGAATATTGTGTACTAAAAATGACAAATAAACCTGTTTAGCTGGAACTTAGAGTAATAGGAGATCAGTGTAGAAACAGGTTGGTATAAGAATGAGATACACTTTAGAAGTCAAACAGAGGAGTTTTATTTTATTCTAGAGGTACCAGGAAGAGGTGACAATGGAGATTCTCCAGTAGGCTGGTAATGGTAATACTTGTGCTTTAAGGACATTGATTTGATATTTATGGACTGGACAAGAGGAAAGATTAGAGGTAAGAATACAATTTAGTAGGCTACTGCAGGCAAACAGGGATGATAAAGACTTGAATTAAGGTCATGACTGTTAGTGGAGAGAAAAGGATGGATACAGATGTCATAGAGGAAGAAAGGTAGCTTGAGAAAGAAAGGTAGCTTATGGTAGGAAGGTAGCTGAGAGAATTAAAGAACGGATGTGTAGGACATTTTTTAACCTCAAACATTATTTTTTCAGTCTCAAAGTATGTGTGTATGGGGAAGGGGAATTGACAATAAACTGTAAAGAGAACAGAAATTGTCTAACAGGGAGTATACTTTTTCTTGGAGAAAAGTTCCTCTATTGGCAAAGGTCATCAAACTTTCCCAGATGAGTGATAGTGGGATTGTTTATTGTTTTTCACCATATATTTGAAGTTGATCTAGGAGGTGGTCGTGGAGAAAACCAAATAGAAAAGACAATTTAAGGTTATTTTGAAGTCTTTGTTAGAGATGCAGGCTGACATAGAAGGCAGAACCTGGAGTTGAGAAGACCAGGGCTAGAATCCTGCATTGGTCACTCATGAACATGGCTGTGGATAAATAACTTGATATCTATGAGTTGGGCTAGACAGCCACTCGAGTCCCTTTCCGCTCTAAGATTGATGATCCTTAGGATATAACTCTCTGGACTTCTTTTCTTCCTCCTCTTCTTCTTCCTCCTCACCAACTGCCTTACCTTCATGGAAGTATTTTCCCCTCTGTACACCTCTGACTCCAGCTTCTCAGTTCCTCTTTATGTGATGTCTTCCATCATTAGAATGGAAGCTCTTGGTCCTACTTGCTTATATGTACCCTAATTGCATCCCTAATGCTCAGCATAGTGACTAGAAGAGAGCAAAAGCTTATCTGTCTAGCTAGCTAGCTGTCTACCATTATCATCATAACTAGCATTTTGTTGATGAAGCACTCAGATATCATCTCATTGTATCTTCATAACAACCTTGAAAGGTAAATGCTATTATTGACTACATTTTATTGATGAAGAAATTAAGGCAGATAGAGGTTGGGGCTTGCCCAGGGTTATACTACTAGTGAGTGTTTGAGGTAGGCTTTGAATTCAGGTCTTCCTGACTCCAGGCACAATGCTCCAGTGTGCTCTCTGTCTGTCTGTCTGATCTATATCTGTCTATCCTCTCTCTCCATCTCTCTCTCTCTCTCTCTCTCTCTCTCTCTCTCTCTCTCTCTCTCTCTCTCTCTCTCTCTCTCTCTCTCTCTCCATCTCTTTCTCTCTCACCCTCTCTCTCCTTCTAATCTATCCCATGATCTTGGTAAGGTCATAGGAGACAGTTATTACGTTAAGAAATCTGTAGTGAATTATGTTGAAGTCTTTGGTATCTTATCTTAGGAAGGGATGAATGAAGAGTCCCCAAGGGAAGTCTAAGTAAGAATTCATCTCTCCTGCACACTCCCATCTTAGCTCCTGATGAAACAGGAACATTAATACTCTGGAAAAGCAATGAGAACCACTTGCTTAGATCTAGGATGATGATTCAGATCATTCAAGTGTCAGACTTTCTTCGGTTACATCCATTCAATTGTTCATTCTTACATTTAAAAGCAATTTAATTAGCTACTAACTTACAAGCTCTTTGAAGGCAAAGGCCTTCAAGAATTTTAACTCCCACTGCCTAATATAGTACCTTATACATGATAGGGGCTTAACCTATCTTTTACAAATTGAATTGTATAGAACTATACTGAGTGTGAAGGGAAGTACATAGGAAATGATAGATATCTTTTCAAGGAGGTCATAGTCTAGGGCAGGGGTGGGGAACCGGCAGCCTTGAAGCCACATATGACCCTCTAGGTCCTCGAGTGCAGCTGCAGGTTCCCCACCCCTAGCTAGAGAAACAAGTCATCCTTAGGGTACATATAGTACTCTGAACATTGTAAGTACCTAATCCCTTAAAAATGCATATGAGCAATCAACAAGCATTTATTAATCACCTACTATGTGCTAGTCACTGGGAATGCAGTCTTTAAAAATGAAATAGGTCCTCCCCTCAAGGAGTTCACATTCTATTGGGGGGGGCAATATGTATTTAATAAGTATATATATAATATATATATATATGTATATGTAAATATACACATATGTATCTATCTCTATAGCTATCTATCTACCTGTCTCTCTGTCTATCTATCTATCTCGATGTATTGTGGGAAGGGGCCCTAACACATTATTGAGGAACTGACCAGAGAATCAATTGAAGTCACCAGAGATACAACTAAATATATGCTAGACTAATATTGGCCCTAAGCAAACTCAAAGTCGGGGAAAGATCACCATCTGGTGGGATTAGTCAGGGAAGGCACTATGGAAGAAGGGGGTCCTGAGTAGACCCTTGAAGGTAATAGAAGATGTAAATGTAGGGTGGATACCAAAGGCAATCCAGAGAGAAGAAATAATAGGAGTGGAAGCTTGGGCTGGGAGACCCTTGAGCTCATTCTGCCCGAAGCTATATTATGAGATAACTTGTTCACTCCTGCCCAGTTGTGTCCTATCATTGTTTATAGGCAGTGGCCAGCACAGACCTAGCCCCTGGGTATCCAGCTTTACCACTGGCTCTGGAAAAAAATCAGGTTGTCTTTTTGTGGAGCTGGCCTATTATTCTAGCTGAAGACTTTGAATTTGGAACAGATGGACTTTATGAGAAATGAAAGGATTGTTTTCCTACAAATTGTTCTTAGTAACGAAGAATCAGAAGAAGCATAATCAGTAAGCACTCTTTCCCCTGAAGACCATCTTTTCTTTTCAGCTTCTAGCCGAGCCTCAGCTCCTATTTTATCCACAGAGAAGGTGAATAAGACATTTTTGGGTAAGCCTAGGGTCTGATTTATCCTTCAGGCTTTGCACGTTACACATTAAACATTATGCCTTTTGCTAAGTCTTGCTCATTCAGCCCAAGGTTGGGAGTCAGTCAGCATGCTGCATACACGCTCAGGACCGTTGCCTTTGTCTTGAAGAGATGGCCTTCGTTCAGTTCTACATACCACTGCCTCACCACCCCGCAGGAGCCAAGGACTGGGGGAAAGATGCTGTTAGCTCTGCCTCCAAGTGGAAGGCCGGAGTGATTGCCTCCAGGTTGTAAAGTGTTTTTCCAAAAACTCTCCTCCAAGTGGCTCCTGGAAATCCAGTGCTTAACTGCTCTGGGCCTGGCCACTTTGTAATGTTGTCATTTTCCAAATTTGAGTTTGATGGATTATTTCCATGCTTGGTCAGGGAGGAGCCCAAATAGATGGTCTCTAAGGGCCCTTTCTGCCTGACAGAACTGTAACTAGGAATTTTGCCCTCCAGGACAAGTTCAGTTGAGTTGGGGGGGTAGAGTAGGGGGGCCCCTAAAGGACAAGAGTATAGTCCACCTTAGTCAGAGTCCATTGGGCCGAGAGGGGGTGGAGTGGGGAAGCAGCAGGCAGGTAGTATAAGACTGGAGCCCTTGTGGCAGAACATGGGGCTCTGGAGAATGTCTGACTCTATACCCTCATTTGCCCTTCTCCTAGGTTGGGAGCTCTGGGACAAAGCCCTGTTTGCCTTGTTTTACCCCCTGAAAGTTTTATAATTTCATGATCATTAGTCCTCTGCCTTATTTTCCTCATTTGAACAAATAAAATACTACAGAAATGTTAGCTACTCTTAGTCTAAGGAGGGAGGTGTAGATGTGCCCTCTGGATCTCTTATACCTTAGAGTTCAATTATTCTATAGATCAGTGAGTGTGCAGAATGTCAACAGAGAAACCAGATAACCTTAAATGAATTTGATGTACTATTCAAAATGGCAGCTTTGATGTGCATGCAGACTGCATAGCTTTCTTAGGTCTCTTTTCACACACATGCCTTCCTCTCCATAGTAAACTACAAGGTAGAATTATCTGCAGGGGGAGAAACTAGGACTTTGTCCCAAGGTGATGTGTTTACAGAGCTCTAGCAGAAGTTGCAACTCCTTAGCACCTGAAAACAGCAGAGCTTAGCACCTGGTTAGCAAGCATAATTAGTTAAACTCTACCAGATGTCATACTGCAGTGAACACATCCAATCCAAGTAATAGTCTTCCTTCCAATTGATATCACCAACAGACCAGCTTCCTACTTCACCTCTCTGCCATTCCAACTAAGTGGCTGCTTCTCCTAGGTTTATTTTATGACACTTGCTCCAGGGGCTGAATCCATGTGGTGCAAAGAACACTTAATATGGAGTCAGGAGGGCTTGGTTGAAAACCCAGCTCTTCTCTTAGTACCTGTATGATGTTGGCCAAATCACTGCTTTCTATGGGTTTCAGTTTTCTCTTCTCTAAAGGTAAGACAAGAGTGTTGGATTAGCTAGTATTAAAATTCATTTCTGCTCTAAATCCTTTGAAGTTTTGATGAGGGGTATTCAAAACTATCTCATAAGGTTATTGTTTAAGGAACTGGTGATATTTACCACCAAAAAGAGAAGCATTTGTGTGTGTGTGTGTGTGAGTGTGTGTGCATGCACAGAATAGTATAACATGTCCTGTTACAATAATTTGTTTTTGCTCAAGCGTAAGGTCAATATAATGACCCTTTTAGGCCCATGTGATTCCCTTCTCTGCTGCTTGAAGATATATTAAGCAAAAAAATTTGAAGTACAATCACAATTGCTCTGAGCCCCCAGTTAGGAAAATTCTTAATATTAAGCCAGAATTTGGCTCTCTGATTTAATTAGCACAAATATTTGTTTCTAGCTACCCTTAACTTCTTTTGTGGCTAAGAGGCAATTCAGGTTGCTGGAAACATTTAAGCAAAGAAGCCGGAAGAAAATATTATTAGCATCTGTTAATGTACAGGCCCTAGAATTTGAAGGTAGGGGAACTTCACAAAGTCCTTGATGAGAAGGGTACAGTTGGTGGCATCACCCTGAATGTGCTAGTCTGAGAAGACCATAGGAGGCGCTGGGGAAGTGGAGACTTTGGATTTTCATTAAAGCCCATGTGAATGAATGAATGGAAAAAATATTATTAAGCTTTGTGCTGAGTCCTGGGCAAATAAATACCAAAGCAAAGACAATTTCTGCCCTCTAGGAGAGCAGATATGAAGGAAGGAGAAAGTACACATATGGCTAGGGAGGGGAGATTTGGGGAAAAGTTTCAGGGATGGTGAGCAGGACCACTGGGTCATTGACACATTCCTTCCAGGAACAAATTAACAGAGTTAATTGGATTATAGTTCTGAAGCTTGAAGTAGGAGAGGAAAAAGGGAGAGAAGGATGGTCATGCAAAGTCAAGTTGAGTTTGACCAGGGGATGACCAAGACACAATGAAATGAAGCCTGGCTGAGACCTGCCTGAAATAATGGTCCAGAGGAGGTAGCCATTGGGTACCCAGATCAGAAGTTCTGGAGATGAAAGGGTTAAAACCTCTCGGCTAATGACAAGGTGGCTGCCAAGGCTGTCAGGAAGATGGCGGAGGAATAGTAAAGAGAAGTGGTGGCTAGTGACTGGGGAGAGGCAGTCACCTAACAGGAAAATGGGACCCTAGGGCAAAAGCTATCATTTTTGTATCTTGGATGTTTCAAAGTATTATACTTTGAGTGTTTGGGAGATTGTGCCTGAACCTTTATATGGGGGCAAAGGGAACTGAGCTCATCAGACAGAAGCCTATAACTATTTTACTAGAATGGAATAGATATTTATTAAGTACTGACTATGTGCCAGGCACTGTGTTAAGTGATATACAATATTAGCTTATTTGATTCTCTCAACAACCCTGGGAGGTAGGTACTATTATTACCCCCATTTTATAGATGAAAAAATTGAGGCAAACAGAGGTTAAGCGACTTGTCCAGGATCACCCAGCTAATAAATGTCTGAATCTGGATTTGAACTCAGGTCTTCCTAATTCTAGGGCAGCTAGTTGGGTCAGTGGATAGAGCACTGGCCCTGGAGTCAGGAGGACCTCAGTTCAAATCCGGTCTCAGACACTTGATATTTACTAGCTGTGTGACCCTGGGCAAGTCACTTAAACCCATTGCCTAGCCAAAATAATAATAATAATAATAATAATAATAATAATAATAATAATAATAATAATAATGATGATAATAAAAAGGCTGAGGAGCTTGTTGAGAGACATAAGCCAGATCCTAATGTTTCCAGGAGAGACTTTTGGATGGAGACAGTGAGCCATAGAAATCATTGGTGGTATTATTATTATTAGTGAGAAGCCCTCAAGCTTGAATTAGTCTATTTGATGAGAGCATTCTAAAGGCTTTATTGACACATGAGTTATGTGAAATTATCAGGCCATAACGAGGGAAGAAGAGCCACTCCAGTGAGCCAGATAATGCGTCTCAATGTACTGTATTTGTTGGCTATCCCAGCAAGGGAAGAATGGACTTTTTTGTCCTTTAAAAAGTAAAATTTCTTGCAGGCAAAGTAAATCAAATGATTCAGTAAAATAATATGCAGTACTTATTGGGATGGAAAGGAATAGGATTTGGTGGGGTAGGAGGGAATTTAATAATTTGGTAGGTGAGAAAAATGGGACTAAAGTGTATACCCCTATAATCTCATACAGTACTGGGCATACAGTAGGTGCCCTACTAATGTTTATTAGACAAGTGAATAAATTGAATGTAAATCGACAGATGACCTGTGGTTAAGGAAATAGGCAATCTGGTGTTGGACAGCTTCACACAGAATGAATGTGTGGCTAATGCTGCCTGTTGTCCCTTATGGAATAACTTAGAAAACTGATTACTTT